>NC_133326.1:532238964-532877714 GCF_042186555.1 Aquarana catesbeiana
TCTGCTTTTTTTTGTACTATAAAGAGCTAATTTTATTTTTTTTAACCCCATTATTTTACTAAACGTCTTAGACCTGGTTCATACCTACAGTATGTGTGTTTTTTGGTGCTTTTTGCAGAAATGCACTACAGTTCATTTACATGGTTTCCTATGGGACTCGTTCACATCTACGCTTTTTTCAGCTACTGCGTGTTTGGAAAGGGTCAGGGACTTTTTTAAACGCAAAACTGTGCTTTTTTTTGGTTCAATAGACTTCAATGGAGAAGCTGCAGAAAAGCATGTAATGCATTTTTGCAGCAATTTGTGTTTTTTAATCTGCCCAACAACAAATTGGCCAAAAAAATGCAAAAACGCAAATTGCAGCAAAATCACATGTGCAAAAATCAAAACGCACTGCAAAAACAGATCACAAGCAAACTGCATAGGTGTGTACCGAGCCTTATTCTGGCCACACCGATCAATTTTCAGACGAGAATATTCATACGAAAAATCTTTATACATTCGCTGAATGAAAGAATGTCGTTTGAAATTTTCACTTGTTTTTAACATTTCTGTTTAAAATGAATGTAATCTCTGAATGAAAACCACATACACTGTCTGAAAATTCCTTTGACCAAGAAGTTTTCTATTTCCAAATTTTCCCGTTGCTGTGGTTGAAAATGAACGTCAATTTGACCTCACTAACAATTAGAAAATCGAAAACGAATGTTCTTAAAATTACTTTTCTTTTTTTGAAGGAAGACATTGTTTTTTTTTTTACTACAAAAATTTGATCTGAGCCTTATATTTAGCAGATTCACTCTTTAATAGTATATACAGTATATCTCTTCTTTCTGTTATTCTCAGAGTGGATTAGAGATTTTGCTCCCTAACCATATAGTTGGTTATTTATATTTACCACTGCATAGAGATATTTAAGAATAAATTGCCTTTTTTTAAAAAAACTTTACATATTAACTAAATTATACACCACACTTTCTTTTGATATTATTAACCGATTAATCGATTAATCGAAACAATAATCGGCCAACTAATCGATTATGAAAATAATCGTTAGTTGCAGCCCTAGACCTGATGCTCCTACAGTATGAGCACCCAATGAACACCCGTATTTAGGGGGGAATTTTGTAATTACCACTGACCACCACTTATGCTACCACTGACCACCAATGATTAGAGAGGATTTTGCTTTTATTGCTGCTGCTACCAATACTTAAGGTTGAGTCTTATTGTCAACATTTTTTGGGTCAGAGATCTTATTGCCAATGACCACCAATACTTCGGATGGGGATCTTATTGTCACTCACCACCAATGATTGGAGAGGATTTTTTTACTGGCAACCAAAGCTTGGCAATGGAGAGCGTCTTTTTGACCCTTGACCACCAATGATTCCAGTGGGTAGTTTTCACTGCTGCGTGTGTAAGGGCAGTATGTTACATATTTGTAATCATTGCATTGTACTCTGCATGTTACATATTCCTGAGTTTTAATATTTTGTCCCTTATAGTAAAGGACAAAAAAAAATTATTTTTAGACTGCAATCTGCTGACACGGCTCAACCAGGTAGGGAATTGCCTTAAAATTGCATATGGATGAAAATAGGATGATGCACATCTAAGTCTAAAAGCTCCTGCAGTGAGACCACAAGCCTCGGCGTGCCTTGCCTGCAGCGCCACAGCTCAGATCACAGTGTTGTGTGGTGTGGGACACAGTTTATTATCGTTAGGAACCAAACACCTAGGCCTCATTCCTTCAGTCAATTGATATCTGTGAAACCCACATGTCACCAGTGCCTGGCTGCCACAGGGTTAATGATAGCTTTTTCTGCATACTGTAATGTAAAACCAAGTCCAGAAAGTAGACTGGAGCCTGACAAAAGATTGTTGGAAGCCAATAATACCACACTGCCTTCCTATAAACAATTCTAACAAAGCCCTGTGCTTGCCATCTGTTTTGTATCATTTGGATTAATGTTTGCAATCCATATTAGAACAATGGGCTTTCTAAGCTGCACGCTTTGTAGTTTTTTATTTTTTTACTCTTTTCCTATTTTGCAGAACCTTATAATGACTGACATTGTTTGTGGAAGAAAATACCAATCTCCTTTATTTATTCCATCACTGTAAGCGACATTTCCTCTGAATTGTAGAAGTGTTGGACAGATGATAAAGGGTCAGTCCATTCATAAGTGATATTTAAAGAGCAATTCCAGGTAGCAGGTGAAGCCAGTCAGTTTACTGATAATGCTATCAAGCAAACACTGCAATGTACTAAATCTATTTAATCCCCTGCAGCCCAAATCAAGGGAACACCTCATAAGGTTACTGGGAGTGTACTTCCTGAAGCCTGTGCTTTGTAAATTCCTGTTTTTGCTCTCAATATCATTAACCACATGGTGACTATTAGAAACTTCTTAGTGCTGACTTAAAAAAAAATGGTTTACTGTATGTGAAAGACAGCAAGAAATCTTCAGTGTGTGTGAGTTTGGAATTGCGCTTCTGCATCACAAGCAGGTGTTCCCACACCCCCAGATTATAGACAAAACGGAGTAGGGTGGACTTATAGACTTCACCAATGCCTGGATAAATACTGAACTATAGAGCTCTAAAGTGCTGAATGAATGTGTCTCAAGGTCTCCTTTTCAAGTTTAAATTTTTACCTTTAAAGTTGAACTCTGGTCAGCTTACAAAAATCACACTTGGTTGCACCCTCCTCTTTACATATATAAATTAAGGTTTAACCACTTGCTTACTGGGCACTTAAACCCCCCTCCTGTCCAGACCAATTTTCAGCTTTCAGCGCTGTCGCACTTTGAATGACAATTGCGCGGTCATACAACACGGTACCCAAATGAAATTTTTATCATTTTTTTCCCACAAATAGAGCTTTCTTTTGATGGTATTTGATCACCTCTACGGTTTTTATTTTTTGTTAAAAAAATTGAAAAAGACAGAATTAAAAAAAAAAATTATATTTTTTTTATATTTTGTTATCAATTTTTGCAAACAGTTAATTTTTCTCCTTCGTTGATGTACGCTGATGAGGCGGCACTGATGGGCACCGATAGGTGGCAGTGATGGGCACTGATGGGTGGCGGTTATGGGCACTGATGGGTGGCGGTTATGGGCACTGATGGGTGGCAGTGTTGGGCACTGATTGATGGCAGCACTGCTAGGTGGCACTAATAGGTGGCACTTGTGGCCATTGATAGGTGGCACTTGTGGGCATTGATAGGTGGCACTTGTGGGCTTTAATAGGTGGCACTTGTGGGCACTGGCAGATGGCACTTGGAGGCACAGATGAGGCATCTGTGCCTCCTTCCTCTTCGGGACCGATGTCCCTTTGACATAAGCCGGTGATCGGCTTTTTTTTCCTCCTCACGCTCTCAGCGTGAGGAGAAAACGAAACCGATCACCGAGCTTTTGTTTACATCATGTGACCAGCTGTCATTGGCTGACAGCTGATCACATGGTAAGGGGCCGGGACCGGCCCCTTACTCGGATCTGTGATCATCCGAGTCTCCGTGACTCGGTGATCACAGCGCGCACACCGCGCGCCCTGCAGGGTGCGCGCGGTGCGCGTGCATAGGGGAGGACGTCATATGACGTCCTCCCGGAGATTGAGGTCTGCGCTGCAGCCGTCATTCGGCTATGGCCCGGACCTCAAGTGGTTAATCAGTGGTGTATTTTGGTTTTGTGCTGCCCTAGGCAAGACTAAAACCGGGCGCCCCCTATCTAAATTTGTCCCACCCCTTCCTTCTCAAGTGGGGGGTGAGAGAGAGTATGGTGAGAGAGAGAGGAGGGGGTGAGAGAGCGAGAAGGGGGTTTGAGACAGAGAGAGGGGGGTGAGAGAGAGGGGGGCTCCCCTATCGCCCCATACTACACCAGGAGACCCTCTCACCCCCCGAAAAAAACTACACAGAACTCTCACTTTCCAGCTGTGTGTAGCAAGGCTGGCAAGGCACGATCACAGTCCAGGACTCCAACCTGCTCTGCCAATTAAGCTACTTCCAGGATCAGGGGCTGCAGCCACAGTCGCCTCCTGCCTTCGCTTCACTCCCCTGTCACCAAACAGTAAGTCCGCGACTGACCCTGGTGTAACCCCTCTGGTGGGTGTCACCCAGGTGCGTTCAGCACACTTGTAGCAACGCTACTGCTTTTCTGCTGTCCTCGTAGTGTCCCTTCTGCCAGAGGGGGGGCTGCCCCTCCTGAAAAATGCCGCCCAAGGCAAACGCCTTATTTACCTCGCAGTAGATATGCCCCTGACCGTTTGTTGAGTCCAAGGGAATGTAATTGAGAGTAATACCTTTTTCTTGGTCCTATAGGGTTCTCATTGCCGAATGCGGTATTCACAGCCATTCCCACAAAGATGCTTCTCTTCTTCAATTGTGCAGCCGTCGCCTTACTGGCGTCATCATATTCAATGCAGGATAAGTGTTCATGTATTGCATATCAGTAAGTGAGTAAGGATGAAGAATAAGGTAAGTATTCCTATATTACGTCCCCCTAGACCAGCCTTTCTCAACATTATTACTATGGAGGAACCCTTAAAATAGTTTTTAAATCTCAGAACCCCTGTTAAAATGATTATATCTACAGATCACAGTACAGCAGCCACACCACATTGGTGGTTAGTTAGAACCCAGATAGCAAGCAACTGTGCTGCAAGTTTGAAAATGACTTGCTAAGCTATTGCTAGACTTGTCAACAAGTTTGTTGCACAATTGCAGCAAGTCCGCATTTAGAGCTGCCACCTCATCCCTTTAAACCCGAACACATATTAATTACACAGGTTCTGTGGTTGATTAAGGTGGTATCTAAACTCACTTGTTGCCTTATCTGCATTTAATTAGCTTCAGAACCTGTGTAATTCATATGTGTTTGGGTTTAAAGGGATGAGGTGGCAACCCTATCCGCATTGCATGACTCCAGATCAACTTTCTTTTTGCTGTAGACTCACCACTCTCACGCTCTCTTGCTAGAGACTTGCCATGCACATTTGCTACAAATTGGAAAAGTGTCAACTAGAACTTGTGCTTCAAGTGCTCTGAAAGTGTACAACTTGCCAGTGAAAACGTGCAGCAAGTTAACAGATTTACAATTCAACACTGCCACAAATGGCAATGTGGCAAGTTATTCTTGCTATCTGGGAAAGGGGTCCCCCCTACACTAGTGGTCAGTGGGAAACTTGCCCTCATACCTTGTAGGTTAGTGGGATATTACAATGGAAGTCAGTGTAGTGCCTCCAAACATTGGAGAACAGTACGAAGTATGCTCCTTACATTGCTAGCCAGTGGAAGGAATGATCCTCTTACACACTGCTAACATGATTAATTGGTGTCAGCAGTTACTTACTTAAGAAACCAGGAGAAGCTATATTATTCCCATGGCGTTGGCTCTGTGAAGTGGTGTTGGGGCCAGAATTATGCAGGCATTACCAGGCAGGCAGTCAAACGTCCATGGCTCAAGGAACCCCTATCAACCTCTGGAGGAATCCTAGAGCCCTAGGGAACCCAAGTTGAGAAAGGCTGCAAAAACAAAACAAACATTAGACCCAGTTGCGACTGGTGCTCAATATTTTTTTTTGGGGGGAGGGGGCGTCAAACCAATGCCAACCCCCCCACGCGCGGGAGATGGACGGGAATGCGGCGGCGATCAGAGGCCTCCTTACCTTAGGAAGGAGGCAGGTCAGGCAGACATGGATCCAGGCTGCAGCTCCTCACCCCGGGGCCATTGCTTCTCCTCTAGGCTGCCCGTGCACCCCCTATGGATTGGCCGCCACTGATTAGACCTTTAGAATATGGATGGGGCACCCAAACTCTCACATATGCACACTTTATCCAAGCATGATCTACAGCATGCTGCTGATGTACAGTGAGACGCACATGTGCAGCTGTCAGTGTAAAATCAGGCAAAAATTTCATACACTTCAGCAAGTGAGCTTTTGCATTGTTGTCAGCAAATGCATTTTGCTTTGAAATATGAGCAAAATTGAAACCATTGCATGAGACATTGAAAATTCCATGTTTATAGTAATTGCTGCATGGTGGTGTGGCGAAGGGATACATTTTCCATTTCGCCAGCGAACGCTAAGGGGACAAATGAATGAAAAGCGTTCTTGGATAAATTATATCCTTGATTTCCTTAACAAAGGGCTGCTGAAAGCGAGTCGCCCTCCTAAGCCCACAGACTATTTTAAGACACTACGGCAAATGACAAATGTTAGCGTAAAAACAAATAGCTATTGTTTGACAAGCACTCCGGCTATGACATGGGTGACATTTTTGTGAATCTGTGGTCAGAATTACATATGCAGCACTGCTCTCGGCAATGTGTAGATGACATTTCACACATCTCATACTGAGTGCGATGGCTGCTTTTATATCGAGGTAGAAAAATCTATAGTGGTGAGTTTTAAAAAGGTGTACACATAGGATGATAAAGTCAGCGTCCTACAAACTGTATGGCTGCCTTACCATGACTTCTGAGACTTTTCTTTTAAGGTGGCATTTATTTCCCCTGGGAGTCTGAACTCAAACATGTTGAACTGTGTATGAACCCTGAGGCTGCGTAAAAATCGTCACTGCCAACCAATCCTAGTGCAAGAAGATACATATGCTGTTGCAGATAGCAGGGATGGCAAATATGACATAAGCTGTTTATGACTGTAGCACTCTGATCGTAGAGTTTCTTTTATGGTGGCTATACACATAGCGATTTGTGATACATCTAGGTACAGCAAGCGATTCATCATGAGTTAAAGGGTTAGTTCACCTTTTCAGAAAAAAATGAAAAGGAGAGCTAACACTGTACACCTCCTCACACCCCCTTGGTATACACTGTACTTACCTTAGCGGGTGCCCACGCAGCCAGTGTAGCGGTCTGGAATTTGAAACCCCTGCTCTTCTCCCTCTTTCAGTTGCACTTCTGGGATGGATCAGAGCGATTCTGATTGGTCAGCGCCAGCACAGAGCATCGCTCTGATCTCCCTCAGAAGCCTAGCAGAAAGGGAGAAAAGTGGGTTTTTTAAATTCCCGAACCACAACACTGGTTGTGTGCGCACTAACAGCTCATCACCCATTAAGGTAAGTTCAACAGGGACCAGGGGGATGGGGAGGATGCAAAAAACTAGTAAATTATGGTGCAAAGTAGCGTGGGGGGTGTGGACTTATTTATTGGGGGAAAAAATCTAAAGGCAACAACGTGTTGGGAGACAGTATCATAAAAACACTAATGCCGCGTACACACGGTCGGACTTTTCGGCTACAAAAGTCCGACAGCCCGTCCGACAGACTTTCGACAGACTTTCAACGGACTTTTGGCGGACTTTCTAACGAACGGACTTGCCTACATACGATTACACAAAAGTCAAACGGATTCGTACGTGATGACATACACCGGGCTAAAATAAGGAAGTTGATAGCCAGTAGCCAATAGCTGCCCTAGCGTGGGTTTTTGTCCGTCGGACTAGCATACAGACGAGCGGATTTCTGGGTCCGGCGGAGTTACGACGTAAAGATTTGAAGCATGTTTCAAATCTAAAGTCCGTCAGATTTGCGGCAGGAAAAGGCCGCTGAAAGTCCGGGGAAGCCCACACACGATCGGATTGTCCGCCGGATTTGGTCCATCGGCGTCCGTCGGACTTTTGTAGACGAAAAGTCCGACCGTGTGTACGCGGCATTAGATTCAGGCTGCAGCTGTGGGAAGGGCCACCATCTAAGTGCAATTAGTCTAAAAACAATTGAAGACAGATATAAAATAAGAGATAAAATAAAAGGCAGCACTTACATTTGGTGAAATTGTAAAACAATTTATCCTGGTGTAAACTATGCAGAGCTCAGCAGGGTCGCTGCTGGGTCTCTTCAATCAGACTGTAGGAGCCACCGGGAGAGGACATCTGTTTGGCTGGGAAGGTGCTGTGGTCAGCCACAAGATGGAGACAGCAGGAGACTGTGGAGATCAGCTGAGGGGGTGTACCGAGGGTATGGAGGTCCGGTCAGCAGGCTGCAATGACTCCGCTGATGGAGACTCTGACAATAGCGACTGATCAGCCATGTGGCAGTGGGACAGGAGTCTGTAGAAATCGGCTAGTTGGGTGCAGTGCAGGGAGGTAGTCCTGTCAGTAGGCTTAAATGGTAGAGCTGATGTCTGGGAATAAACCAGGGCTAGAGCCGGAGCAACGAGGTGGCAGTGTTCCAAGACTCGCAAGTTCCAAGAGGAGGATGTGGAGGTGTGGAGGACCATGGTTTGACAAAAGCGCTGTCCTTGTTGCCCCGAAACGCATAGGCACAATGAAACACTGCCACCTTGCCGCTCCGGCTCTAGCCCTAGTTTATTCCCTGACATCCACTGTACCATCCCAGCCTGCTGACAGGACCACCATCCCTACACTGCACCCAGCTAGCCGATTGCTACAGACTCCTGTCGCCACTGCCACATGGCTGATTGTGGTGGCTATTTTCAGAGTCTCCATCAATGGAGTCACCACAGCCTGCCAACCGGACCTCCATCCCCTCGGTACACCCCCTCATCTGATCTCCACAGTCTCCTGCTGTCTCCATCTGGCGGCTGACCTACCATCATCCTCAGCACCTTCCCAGCCAAACGGATGTCCTCTCCCGGCGGCTCTTACAGCCTGATCGTAGAGACCCAGCTGTGACCCTGGCTTCAATTGTTTTTAGACTAATTGCACTTAGATGGTGGCGCTTCCCACTCCTCCTTGTATACACGGGTGGGGAGGATGTACTGTATTCACCTTTTCATTTTTTCTTCAAAGGTGAATTTACACTAAATTAACAAAAAACACTACAAACACAGTATCATTCTGCACTTTGCAATTGACAGAAAATATTGATCAAAATGCAATCTACTGATCATAAATATAAATTATTAATCAAAAATTATTATGAACAGTTCTCCAACACACATACAGATACATTTTTTAGAACAATCAAAAGTAATCATCAGTGGCGTCACTAGGGTTGGTGTCACCCAGTGCGATAAAACTTGGAGTCACCCTCCCTCCACCAACTATAGTCGCCCCTCAGTACAGACCCCCCCTCCACTAAGTATAAACCCTCTCCATCAGTATAGACCATCCCCCTCAGTAAAGACCCCCTTCATCAGTACAGACCCCCTCACTCTGTATAGACCTCCCCTTCAGTACAGACCACCCTCCATCAGTACAGACCCCCCCAGTATAGACCCCCCCTTCCCTCAGTATAGACCTCCCCCTCAGTACAGACCCCCCTTTCCTCAGCATAGACCTCCCCCTCAGTACAGACCCAGTATAGACCTCCCCCTCAGTACAGAGCCCCCTACATCAGTACAGACCCCCCTCTCAGTATAGACCCCCCTTCCCTCAGCATAGACCTCCCCCTCAGTACAGACCCCCTCCCTAAGTATAGACCTCCCCCTCAATAAGTACAGACCCCCCCTCAGTATAGACCCCTCCCCTCAGTACAGACCCCCTTCCCTCAGCATAGACCCCCCCTCAGTACAGACCCCCCTCCATCAGTACAGACCCCCTCCCTAAGTATAGACCCCTCCCCTCAGTACTGACCCCCCTCCATTAGTACAGACCCCTCTCCCTCAGTATAGACCCCTCCCCTCAGTACAGACGCCCCTCAATCAGTACAGACCCCCCCTCCCTCAGTATAGACACTCATCCATCAGTACAGACCCCCTCTCCCTCAGTATAGACCCCCCTACATCAGTACAGACCCCCCTCCATTAGTACAGACCCCTCCCGCTCTGTATAGACCCTTCCCCTCAGTACAGACCCGCTCCCTCAGTATAGACGCCTCCCCTCAGTACAGACCCCCCTCAACCAGTACAGACCCCCTCCCCTCAGTACAAACCCCCCACCATCAGTACAGACCCCCCTCCCTCAATATAGACTCTCCTCCATTAGTACAGACCCCCCTCCCTCAGTACAGATCCCCCTCCCTCAGTATAGACCCTCCTCCATCAGTACAGACCCCTCTACCTCAGTATAGACCCCCCTCCATCAGTACAGACCTCCCTCCATTAGTACAGACCCCCCCTTAGGACAAACCACCCCCTCCTCCAATAATACAGACCCCCCCAGGACAAAACACCCCCCTCCTCCAATAGTACAGACCCCCCTCAGGACAAACCACCCCCCTCTATTAGTACAGACCCCCCCAGAACAAACCACCCCCCTCCATTAGTACAGACCCCCCCAGAACAAACCACCCCTCTACGTGGCTAATGCAGCGCAGGCTGTGTACACAGTATCTAATACAATGTAGTGTGGTGTTGCAAAACAAAATATACATCATGTCTGGAAGGCCACCAAGGAGAGGCAGACGCTCACAGGTCACTAAAAGAGGGCAAGCAGCCCCTGTGTCTACAGTCAACAGTGCTGGTCATGGACATGGTGCATCCTCTGCAGGTGGCCGTGGGGCACGCTTGTCCTTTTGTTCTGCTGCTGGCCATGTTATTGAGCCAGAACATGCAGAAGAGTTGGTGGAGTGGATAACAAAGCCATCCTCATCCTCCTCATCCTCTGTCACCCAGGCTCAAAGTAGTTTGCCTTCCAACGCAGCTGCCAAAGCGGCCTATTCCATTGGCTCCTTGTCCACAGTCACTCCTTCCGTAGCCCCACCATCATGCATGGAGGAGTCACCAGAATTATTCGACCACAGTGTCGGGTATATGCTGCTGGAGGATGCACAGCGATTTGAAGGCTCTGATATTGGTTCCCAGGTTGAGGAAGGGAGTAACGTGAACCTAGAGGGGGTGCCAAAGAAGGACAAGAAAGTGACAATCATGTTCCTCGAGCTGCAGCATACTGCCAAGTTTGCTCCAGTGATGAGGAAGGAGGGGATGATGAGGTTACTGACTATACTTGGGTGCCTGAGAGAAGAGAGGAGGAGGAGGAGGTACAACTCCAAAGAAGCAGGATGTCCTCTGGGGGCAGCTTAGGGGAACCACCCTATTGCATCACACCGCAGAGCTCCGCAGGTGCAGGGCGCTGCTGACTTTTAAAAGTTCCTTGGTGTGGGCCTTTTTTGACACGTGTGCAGTAGATTGCACAATTGCTGTTTGCAACCTATGTCTGAAGCGGATCAAGCGTGGCAAGAACAGCAGCCGCTTGGGCACCACATGCTTGACCTGGACATATAACGACCTGCCATGCAGTCCGTTGGCAACAGCACTTGAAAGACCCACATCAAAGAAAAAGGCGAACTTTTCCTTGCTCCTCATCTGGGATCTCCAACCCCACTATACCTCCAGTCCTCTCAAAAACCTGCACTGAGAGGAATGAAGGTAAAGCAATAGGTGTCCCAAGTACTTGTAGCCAATCTGCTAGCAGTACACCACCATCGGATTTTAACAGGCAAATTTCCCTAGCCCAGTTGCTGAACTGTAAAAAGAAATTCGGTCCCAGCCACCCACATGCTCAGCATCTAAATGCTAGCTTGGCCAAATAGCTGGTAGACTCTGCCCCCTTTCGTGAATTTGTGAAATGTGTTGTACCTCAGTGGCAGGTTCCAAAAACAATTTCTTTTCACGGAAGGCCATTCCGGCTCTCTACCGGCATGTGGAAGGCAATGTTTTGGCCTAGTTGGACAGGGCGGTCAGCAGTAAGGTGCATATTACCGCTGACTCATGGTCCAGCAGGCATGGGCAGGGACGTTGCCTTTCCTTCACGGCGCACTGGGTAACTCTGCTGGCAGCTGGGAAGGATGCAGGACAGGGTGCAGTATTGTTGGAGCTTGTTCCGCCACAACACCTCCAAAATGCTAGTGGTGATCCTGCCACAGCTCTCTCCTCCACCCCCTCCTCTTCTTCTTCCTCTATGGCCTCTTCTGTAGATTTTTCCTCTGAACCAGCAGGGCTCTGTAATAATTCAAAGGGCTACGCAAGCAGTCAGGCAAAAAATATGCCATGCGGTGCTTGAGTTGGTCTGCTTAGGGGACAGGAGCCACACTGGGTCAGAGATTCTGTCAGCTCTGCAGGTCAAGGCCCAGATGTGGTTGACACCACGCCAGCTTCAGCCAGAAATGGCTGTATGCGACAATGGCACCAACCTTCTCTCCGCCTTCCGACAGGGACACTTAACCCATGTTCCATGTTTGGCACACGTCCTGAATTTGGTGGTGTAGCAGTTCTTGAGCAGGTACCTAGGCTTACAGGATCTCCTGAGGCAGGCCAGAAAAGTCTATGGTCATTTCCGCCAATCATACAATGCCCGTGCTGGCTGATATTCAAAGGGAATGCAACCTGCCCACCAACCGCCTCATTTGTGACATGCCCACTAGGTGGAACTCAACGTTGGCAATGCTTCAGCAGCTGCACGCACAGCAGAGGGCCATCAATGAGTACCTGTGAGAGTATGGCAACAGGACAGGGTCAGGGGAGCTTGGCTTCTCTTCATTCCCCTTTATCCAGATAGCATTTCCGCAGATCCGCCAAACACACAGGAAGAAGAGGAGGAGGATTGTGTCAGCATGGAAGTAGAGGATAACACTTAGCAGCAGTTTTCTAGGGATGGTTTTCAGTCCCCAGAAACCCAAGGAGTTGTACGTGGCTGGGAGGAGGTAGTTACGGATCATGTGACCCAGAGGACTCAGAATTTAATGCCTCTGCAAACTTACGCTGCATGGCCTCCCTGATTCTGCAAAGCCCGCGAAAGGACCCTAGGATTCATGGTATCAAGGAGAGGGATCATTACTGGCTGGCAACCCTTCTTGATCCACATTACAAGGGTAAGGTTGCAGAACTCATCCTGCCTTTGCAGAGGGAGCAGAGGATGAAACATCTTCAGGAGGCCTTGAAGAAAGGTTTGTGCAATGCATTTCCAGACCCTGGGAGGTTACAATGTCCTGGTGCTGGACAATGTGTTGCTGAGGCTTCGTTCAGTCAGAGGAAGAGCAGTGGAGAAGCTGGCCAGCTCACCAATGCCTTTAAACAATTTTTCAGTCTTCAGCACCAAGGTCTGATTGGTTCAAGCAACCATCGCCAGCGTCTGCATTACATGGTGCAGGAATATCTAGGGACAAGAGCAGACTTGGAGACCTTTCCAACAGAGCAACAGAGCTGGGTTACTGGGTCTTGAGGATGGATCACTGGCCAGAACTTGCTCAATATGCAATTGAGATGGCTTGATAGGGGGGGAGGATGACGTGAGATGTCAGAGGGAAAGGGAGGGGCTGGAGGTGTGTCAGTGAGCCGGCACTTTAGCGGTCTCTCTCCGACGGCGTGGCAGGTGTACGAGACGGGCAGCAGGGAGAGGCGAGGAGAGCCGTGCGCTGTGCTTGTACGCTGCCGTCATGGAGCTTGTCGCCTGGAGCCTAGCGAGAGCAGAGCGGGTTTAATAGGGACTCAAAGGAGTAAACTGACGAGGTGACAACCCTGCCCTCCCCACAGGGGCCCCCCCGCGTCCCCCCCCCTCCCCTTCACCGAGACCAGGCGGCAGGAGGGACAGGAACTGTCAGAAGACGCCTGACATACTGAAATCTACCAAACCTGCAGCGCCTCACAGCCGGATCTCTCAGCTGATACTGGATTGCGATCTCTGAAGCATGGTGTAAAGACGCTCAGGTGGCGGTAAGATATACATTTCCCTGCTCATTCCCAAAGGTAAGAGAAGGATTGGAAATCTGTCTCCAAAAGGAGTGAAATATTTAAGATACGGCAGATGTATAATGAGATGCTAAGAGATATTGTGTGTGGTTATATACATTATAGAAGATTACTCTGAATATCACATCAGTCTCTCTACCATTCTTACCGCTATCATTACTTATCTCACTGCTGAGAAGGGAACGCGGGACCTAGGATATATGACTTTGTATAACATCATCAAGATTTTTGGAGCTACACCTTAGAGATAATTGTAGTAGCTGCAATCCCCGCACTGATACCGCTTTTGGGTAAACAGAGGCAGGGTGAATAGCGAGTAATTGCGGCCTTAAGGGAACACATTACTGGATACCTCTGCTATCTTTGCCTTGTTCTGCTCTGTATCTCGATATGCCAATAAAAACTGGGGGAGGCGACGTTGGAGTACGCAGGTGTGGGTAAATGCGCCTTGGTAAAGCATTTACTGATACACTGTCACCCGTTGGGTTTACTGGAAATTTCGGGGCTAGAGGCATAATGCACTAAGGTACACGGAGGAATACACCCGCATATATTACCCATTGGTACTATTGCAACACCCCTGGACCTGAAATACCAGGAGTGCCAGCAGTAACGCTAGCACATTGGTGGAACTTGGGAGGCTGAGTGATAAGACATACTATCGTGAAGGATTGCTAGCATCTACAACAGTACCACTTTGATAGCGTCTTCTAACTACCATCTGCATGATATAATTGGGATAACTAGGAGAGGAAACGCAGAGTATAAGATACAGGAATAATATACATCAAACTATGCTATAATTAATATTGATAGGACCCCAGTACCCCGATATCAGAGCACTCGTAAAAGAACATAAAACTGGCTAAGGGCTAGAATAAAGAAGTATTTCCTGCATTATTAAAACAAAGTGTCCAAAACCCAATACACTGAGCTTACTGAGGAAAAACAATGAGCAGAAATTCAAACAAAACTGGGAAAGGGGGACCACCGAAGACACCAAAGGACAACCTCACTGGAAGTGCCACAGGTAGTACAATTAAGCAATATTTAACCGGGGGGGGAGTCCAGGGGGTGCCCACCAAGAAGCCCAAATGTCAACTACGGGGGATAAAAAGAAAAAGGGACAAAACGGGAAGGGAGATCAGACCCCCGACCAATCAAGAGAGTCGTCATTAATTAAAAGCGCATCTGAAACATCCAGAATGGCGGAGTACAGACAAGAACTTGAACTCCCCTTGAAAAATGAAATCGCAGAGATGCTCAAAGAACTTGAATCCTCAATCAAAACAGAGATAAAAAAAAGAGATAAGTATGCTAAGGACAGACCTAGGAAATCTACTGGCCAGAGTCGAGAGAGCAGAAGATATAGTGGACCACCAAGAGAGAGAAATCTCTGAGCTAAAAGAACAAATTAAAATAACCCAACAAAATCAGATAAAAATATGCTATAGGTTAGAGGACCAGGAGAATAGAAGTCGCAGACAAAACCTGAGAATCCGTGGAGTCCCGGAAAAAAGGGGTGAAGACCTGAGGAAGACCGTAGCGACTATTTTCTCCCCCCTCTTGGAATTAGAAGGAGAAGATTTCCCAAAAATCGAGAGAGTACACCGGATCGGAAGGTTGGATACCAGTCGAACATAAAGAAGTCGTGATGTAATCGTGAGGTTTAGGTTCTACAAGGACAAAGAAAAAATATGGGTAAAACTGAGAGGTCAAACACCACTCCAATATGAGGAGGCAAGGATTCAAGTATTTGCAGAACTAGCCAGAGATACGCTAGCGAGAAGACGCCATCTGAAGCCCCTTCTGGAACAAATGATAAATCAAAATATAAAATATACATGGGGATTTCCCGCCTGCCTACTGGGAAGTAAAGACGGCAGAACAGCCAGGCTAAGATTTCCGGGGGAGCTAGAGGAATTCTGCAGTAACCTGGGCCTACAGGTGCCCGCAACGATGGACTGGTCCAATGAACGGTGGATTGAATTGGGAATAGGAGCGGTGTAAGGGGAGGGGGGGGGCGGGGAGGGGGGTGGTTGGAGAAGGGAAAATTAGTAGACAGTAAATAGAGAAGATGGAGAGACGCTAGGAGAAGATCAACACACCTGGTCACCAGAGTAAGGTCGACCGATGAACTGGCACACCAATAGCCCCACCTTTGGAGGTGGAGACCAATGGAGGGCCACGAGTTACGTGACCCACACTGGCCTAAGGGTCTAGTGAAGACCAGGGGGGGGGTTGCTGAGGAAGGGGAGGAATTCGGGGAGGAATTCGGGGAGGGGGGGGATAGGGAGGGGGATCACATCTTAATTTTAATAATGAAAATGTGGGGTATCTCTCCAAGGTCTAAGGTAAAGGGCGTTAGGAGGAAGGTTGAAAAATGATCTCTGACAATAAAATGCATAACATATAATGTCAAAGGCCTAAACATGGCTAATAAAAGACGAAGCATCTTCAACGAGCTTAGGCTGCTTGGACCAGAGGTGGTATTCCTCCAAGAAACACATATTTCACATCAATCAAGATTAAGACTATTTTCAGGAGAGTACCCGGTCTGGTACCAAGCAGACACTATCTCAAGTAGAACACGGGGGGTCGCTATTGGACTGGCAAAAAGAACTAGGTTCGTGTTGGAGGAGCGATTAGCGGATGTAGAAGGCAGATATTTATTCCTGCGAGGCAGATTGAATGAAAGAGAATACACGTTGGCTAATATCTATGCACCAAATAAAAACCCGATGAAATATATGACAAAAATTTTGGAAAAATTAATGGAGTTTAGGAAAGGTCATATAATACTAATGGGGGACTTTAACTTTTGTATGGACCCGAGTCTAGATAGTACGGCCCTGGCACAGGGGAAGAAGAGCGTACAAGTAAGAAAGATCAAGCAAAAACTTGTTAGCCTTCAGATGGTAGACATATGGAGAGTGCAACATCCTCGAAAAAGGGACTATACATTTTACTCCCCTGTGCACGGGTCATACTCCCGTATTGATTATGGACTGATTGACCATAGGGACATCGACAAGGTGGTAGATTCTTGGATAGGAAACATAACTTATTCAGATCATGCACCAATGTCCATGGAAATAATAATAGGAGAAGAGGTGAGACATCTAGGGCAATGGCGCCTAAACGAAGAACTGATAAGAGGGAAAGAAGGGTTCAATAGAATTAGTAAAGAACTAGAGGATTACTTTGTGGAAAATTAGTCTGGAGAGGTATCTGGGTCTACCTTGTGGGAGGCCCACAAAGCCTACATAAGAGGAGTTTTTATTGAGCTAGGAGCAAGGAAGAAAAGAGAAAGACGCGAGGAAATACAAAAATTAACAGAGGCTAGAACAGAAACATAAGAGGCAATCGGGACACCTCATTCAAGAGACATACAAACAAATAGTAATTAAAAGGGCTGAGCTGAAAACATCAATGGAACAAGAAGTCAGAGCAACACATGGTAGGATAATAGGGGATAGATACCGCTGGGCCAATAAATTAAGTAAACACTTAGCAAAAGTAGTACAAAAGGGTAAAGTTAGGAACTTTATAGAAAAAATTCAGACTAAAGAAGGTAATATAGAGTACTCTTCTAGAAAAGTAGCAGAGGTTTTCAAGAACTATTATCAGGAGCTATATTCAGTCTCCAAACAAGACACTCAGGTAAACAATAAGAGAGAGAGAAACAACAAGTACTTAAAGAAGGCAGCATTGCCTAAAGTCACAGATACGGAAAGAGAAGCTATGGAAACTCCAATTTCTGAAGAAGAAGTTAGGAAAGCAATAGAAGGAATGGCTTCTGGGAAAAGTCCTGGCCCGGACGGATTCACCCTAACTTACTATAAAACATTCAAGGAATTGTTGATCCCGAGGTTGTGCCGGTATTTTAATGGACTGGGAGAGGAGTATGAGATGAGCAGGGAAGCATTAAAGGCTTCCATTACGATCATACTGAAAGATGGAAAAGAGAAAACATTATGCTCAAGCTATCGCCCCATCTCCCTCCTTAATACCGACACAAAACTCTACGCAAAGATACTTGCTGAGAGGTTAAAGGGATCAATGAACGCCTTGGTCAACCCTGACCAGGTGGGGTTTGTCCCTAAAAGAGAGGGGAAGGGCAACGGGGTTAGGACATTGCTCCTGTTGCATAAAACAAGGGGAAATGAGCCCCCAAGCCTACTACTGTTGGTCGATGCCGAAAAGGCTTTCGACAGGGCGGACTGGGGGTTCATGTTCCAGACCTTGGAGATCATGGGTCTTGGACCCAGAATGATTCAGAGGATTAAAACCCTGTACTATCATCCTATGGCAACAGTGGGTGTGAACGGAGCAATGTCTCTGCCATTTGAAATGGAAAATAGTACGAGACAGGGATGTCCTCTATCCCCGTTGCTCTTCGTCCTTACCATGGAACTGCTCCTGGCAACAATACGCGCAGATCCAGACATCAGAGGCATTAAGATCGGAGAAGATGAGCATAAAATTGCAGCTTACGCCGACGATGTGCTATTTTACATATCGGACCCAGATGCCACTATGCCCAAATTAGTAAAAGCCCTCAGGGAATACGGGGAGGTTTCCAACTTTCAAATTAACATGGTAAAATCAGAAATATTAAATATAAACCTAAATAAAATAGAAAGGGAGAAATTGAAAAGAGAGTATAGTTTTAGATGGACTAAAGAACTAAAGTACTTAGGAATCAAGCTTGCTAATTCAATTGAGAAGATGTTCACAATAAACTACCTACCCCTGTTAGATACAGTCAGATCTGACTGTAAAAACTATGCCAGTAAGGCCCTTTCATGGATAGGCCGTATAAACGTTATTAAAATGGTCCTACTCCCTAAGGTCACATACTTGTTCCAGATGATCCCGCTTCCCCTGCCTCTATATTATCTAAGAAAGTTAAATAAAATAATAATGAGCTTCATATGGAAAAACAAAAAACCAAGAGTCTCCTTTAGGATCCTAAAACAAAAGAAAATAAATGGTGGTCTAGCAGTACCAGACATCCAGATTTATTATAAGGCCATAGTTCTGTCTAGAATGGTTGAATGGGGAAAAAGAGAGAATGAAAAACGCTGGGTAAGAATAGAGGGAAACCTCAGTAAAGTTTCACTTGGTAGAATGATATGGAACCCTCCACACACTAGAAATTTAGATAAAAGCACACATGTAATAACACGTAATGTATTTAAAATTTGGGATGGGGTATACAAGAAAGTTAACGGAGAATATAATTCACCTTTATTGTCACTAACGGATAGTAATTTTTTCTTACCAGGATTAAAGAATATGGGTGGAAAAGAAGCACTATGGGGTAAGACACATTTAAGACACATCATCAAGGAGGGCAAAATTATGACACTACAAGAACTTAGATTTGGGAGAGAGACACGGGGGATAGATGAGTGGCAGTACCTCCAGCTGTGTCACTTCGTGAGTAAATTACCAAATCCGATCAGAGCAGGAGATAAACTTACGGATTTTGAGAAGCTCTGTGACATAGAAGATCCAAGAAATTTAGTTTCTAAGATCTATAAAATGCTTATGAAGATGGATCAGCTGGAGATCCCCCCATATATAAGTAAATGGGAGAGTGAATTAGGCACTAAAAAAGATGAAAACACAATTAAAAGAGTTTTGAGAATGATTGGTAACTCAACAATAGATGTACGAACGGCAGAAATGAGCTATAAATGCCTAAGCAGAAGCTATTTAACCCCAGAAATAACAAGCAAATTTCCAAAAGGGTCGGCATATTGCTGGCCGGGATGTCAGGAGATAGGAACAATGGCACACCTCTGGTGGCTATGCCCGAAAATAAAAAACTTCTGGAGGAAGATACTTACCTTGGTCGGGAAAATAACAGGAAAAGAAGTGCTAGAAGACCCTTGGGAGGTTCTGTTCCATGGGGGGGAAGGAGACATAAACAAATATAAGCAGTCACTAGTCCCCCACCTCCTGAACGCCGCGAAGCGAATAATACCGAAGAACTGGCAGAGGAGGGAGAGCCCTGAAATAGTGGAGTGGATAGACGCAGTAGAGGAAACATATAGTATGGAGATAGGGGCTAGCTCGGTAGAGGATACGGGAGATGTGAACTCAGTGGAGTGGGAACACTGGAAAAAATTTAAAAAAACGTGGTGCTACGCCAATGAATTGAAAGCCTTAGAGTAGAGTAGGAGAGATGGACACATTAGACCTTGGAGAGATGGGGTTAGGGTGGTAGGGGGGGAGGTGGGGAGGGTAAAGGGTGGTGGGGGGATATATAGAAAATGTAACACTGTTAACCGGACACGTGCGACCCCTCGAGTGGTTAAGTAATCTCATTAGACTGGATACACATCTGGTTTTAATTTATTCTTTTTGATATGGCAAAGAGTCACGATGATGAGACAAAGGTGAGAGGGGTTGGAACTTAAATGAACTACAAAGTTGATTTATGCCTCTCAAAACAGTCGACTGATGTGACAAAAGAAAAAAAAAAAAAATATGCAATTGAGCTACTGGCCTGTCCTGCATCCAGCATTCTTTCTAAATGCACATTCAGTGCTGCTGGAGGGTTTGTAATGGATCATAGAGTGCGCCTGTCCACAGACTCCGGTGAGAGGCTCACATTCATAAAAATGAATCAGTCTTGGATCAGCAGCTGTCAAGCACCTGATGCTGATGTAACTGATTGAATTTTCTATGGATGTGGGATCCCTTGAAGACTGCCTATGCTGACTATCCTATTCCTCCTCAATCTTGATGATGCTAGCTTCCAACAATATTTTTGGTTTAGGGCACCACCACCCAAGGCCCAATTTTTCTGACACTGTTTAACAGGGTCATGTAATTACAATTTTTGATATAATATTTCACAGCAGGGCCCGTTCCTTCACCCAACAAGAGTATCTGTGAGGGGTTACAGTGTTGTAGTACCATCACCACTAGGGATGAGCTTCGAGTTCGAGTCGAACAACGCCTGTTCGTCGAATTGCGAACGTTATGGGTCGTTCGTGCCAAATTCGAGTGGCGCGTCACGGCCCATAATTCACTGCGGCATCGCAGTGCATTGCTGGCTGATGATTGGCCAAGCATGCACTACAACCCGCATGCTTGGCCAATCACAGCACCGTCTGTACAGAGAGCCGTAATTGGCCAAAGCCAGGCTAGCTTTGAGCAATTATGGCTCAGGGGGTTTAGTACACGCCCCACACTATATAAGGCCGCCTGCGTGGCAGCCTTGTGTAGTGTGTTGTGGTGGCGGAGAGAGATAGACAGAGAGACAGTGTCATTTGATTTAAGTTAGATAGAGTAGGCAGGCGAGTCAGTTAGCTGCACTTACAGTGTATTGTGTATATATATATGCATCCTAGGTGTTGTGTATATATATATATATATATATATATATATATATATATACTGTATTCAGTTTAGCTAGATCCGTTCCTGTTATTCTGTTCCTAATATACTGACAGGCAGGCAGGTGTTTTTACAGTATTTGCAGTATTTACAGTTAGTGTACTTTGTCCTTTGCACAGTGTGTACCTAAAGCTACTTGAAGACAATTGCTGGTGTTCTTATGATCCTATTAATACCACAGGCAGGCAGCTGCAGTATTTACAGTTAGTGTACTGTGTCCTCTGCACAGTGTGCACCTAAAGCTGCCTGAAGAGAATTGCTGGTGTTCTTCTGATCTTATTAATACCACAGGCAGGCAGCTGCAGTATGTACAGTTAGTGTACTGTGTCCTCTGCACAGTGTGCACCTAAAGCTACCTGAAGACAATTGCTGGTGTTCTGATCCTATTAATACCACAGACAGGCAACTGCAGTACTGTGTCCTCTGCACAGTGTGCACCTAAAGCTGCCTGAAGACAATGGCTGGTGTTCTTCTGATCCTATTAATACTACAGGCAGGCAGCTGCAGTATTTACAGTTAGTGTACTGTGTCCTCTGCACAGTGTGCACGTAAAGCTACCTGAAGACAATTGCTGGTGTTCTGATCCTATTAATACCACAGACAGGCAGCTGCAGTATTTACAGTTAGTGTACTGTGTCCTCTGCACAGTGTACACCTAAAGCTGCCTGAAGACAATTGTTGGTGTTCTTCTGATCCTATTAACCAGTTGACGACCGCCTCACGCAGATATACGTCTGCAGAATGGCACGGGCAGGCAAAATCACGTACCTGGTACGTGATTGCCTTCCCGCGGGCGGGGGGTCCGATTGGACCCCCCCCGGTGCCTGAGGCGGTCGCCTTTGGTCTGGCAGCGATCAGAGATGAGGGGGAGGCCATCTGATCGTGGCCCCCCCTCGCGATCGCTCCCAGCCAATGAGGATCTTCCCCTGCCTCTGTGTAGTACACAGAGGCAGAGGATGTGATGTCATCTCTCCTCAGCTCAGCAGTTTCCGTTCCTGCGCCGAGGAGAGAAGACATCTGAGTGAGTGCACAAACACACACACACACAGTAGAACATGCCAGGCACACTTTACACCCCCGACCCCCCCCGATTGCCCCCCAATCACCCCCCAATCACCCCTCCCCCTCTGTCACACTGACACCAAGCAGTTTTTTTTTTTTTCCTGATTACTGCATGGTGTCAGTTTTTGACAGTTAGAAGTGGTAGGGTAGTTAGTATTAGCCCCCTTTAGGTCTAGGGTACCCCCCCTAATCCCACCTAATAAAGTTTTAACCCCTTGATCACCTCCCGTCACCAGTGTCGCTAAGCGATCATTTTTCTGATCGCTGTATTAGTGTCACTGGTGACGCTAGTTAGGGACGTAAATATCTAGGTTCGCCGCCAGCGTTTTATAGCGACAGGGACCCCCATATACTACCTAATAAAGGTTTTAACCCCTTGATTGCCCCCTAGTTAACCCTTTCACCACTGATCACCGTATAACCGTTAGGGTTGACGCTGGCTAGTTCGTTTATTTTTTATAGTGTCAGGGCACCCGCCATTTACTACCGAATAAAGGTTTAGCCCCCTGATCGCCCGGCGGTGATATGCGTCGCCCCAGGCAGTGTCAGATTAGCGGCAGTACCGCTAACACCCACGCACGCAGCATACGCCTCCCTTAGTGGTATAGTATCTGAACGGATCAATATCTGATCCGATCAGATCTATACTAGCTTCCCTAGCAGTTTAGGGTTCCCAAAAACGCAGTGTTAGCGGGATCAGCCCAGATACCTGCTAGTACCTGCATTTTTCCCCTCCGCCCGGCCCAGCCCAGCCCACCCAAGTGCAGTATCGATCGATCACTGTCACTTACAAAACACTAAACGCATAACTGCAGCGTTCGCAGAGTCAGGCCTGATCCCTGCGATCGCTAACAGTTTTTTTGGTAGCGTTTTGGTGAACTGGCAAGCACCAGCCCCAAGCAGCATCAGGTTAGCGCCAGTAGCGCTAACACCCACGCACGCACCGTACACCTCCCTTAGTGGTATAGTATCTGAACGGATCAATATCTGATCCGATCAGATCTATACTAGCATCCCCAGCAGTTTAGGGTTCCCAAAAACGCAGTGTTAGCGGGATCAGCCCAGATACCTGCTAGCACCTGCGTTTTCCCCCTTTGCCCAGCCCGGCCCAACCCAGCCCACCCAAGTGCAGTATCGATCGATCATTGTCACTTACAAAACACTAAACGCATAACTGCAGTGTTCGCAGAGTCAGGCCTGATCCCTGCGATCGCTAACAGTTTTTTTGGTAGCGTTTTGGTGAACTGGCAAGCACCAGCCCCAGGCAGCGTCAGGTTAGTGCCAAAAGCGCTAACACCCACGCACGCACCGTACACCTTCCTTAGTGGTATAATATCTGAACAGATCAATATCTGATCCGATCAGATCTATACTGGCGTCCCCAGCAGTTTAGGGTTCCCAAAAACGCAGTGTTATCGGGATCAGCCCAGATACCTGCTAGCACCTGTGTTTTGCCCCTCCGCCTGGCCCAGCCCAGCCCACCCAAGTGCAGTATCGATCGATCACTGACACTTACAAAACACTAAACGCATAACTGCAGTGTTCGCAGAGTCAGGCCTGATCCCTGCGATCGCTAACAGTTTTTTTGGTAGCATTTTGGTGAACTGGCAAGCATCAGCGGCCTAGTACACCCCGGTCGTAGTCAAACCAGCACTGCAGTAATACTTGGTGACGTGGCGAGTCCCATAAGTGCAGTTCAAGCTGGTGAGGTGGCAAGCACAAGTAGTGTCCCGCTGCCACCAAAAAGACAAACAGAGGCCAGTCGTGCCCATAATGCCCTTCCTGCTGCATTCGCCAATCCTAATTGGGAACCCACCGCTTCTGCAGCACCCGTACTTCCCCCATTCACATCCCCAACCAAATGCAGTCGGCTGCATGAGAGGCATTTTCTTTATGTCCTCCCGAGTACCCCTACCCAACGAACCCCCCCAAAAAAGATGTTGTGTCTGCAGCATGCGCGGATATAGGCGTGACACCCGCTATTATTGTCCCTCCTGTCCTGATAATCCTGGTCTTTGCATTGGTGAATGTTTTGAACGCTACCATACACTAGTTGAGTATTAGCGTAGGGTACAGCATTGCACAGACTAGGCACACTTTCACAGGGTCTCCCAAGATGCCATCGCATTTTGAGAGACCTGAACCTGGAACCGGTTACAGTTACAAAAAAAAGTGTAAAAAAAAAAAACACAAACAAAAATATAAAATAAAAAAAAATAGTTGTCGTTTTATTGTTCTCTCTCTCTCTCTCTCTATTCTCTCTATTGTTCTGCTCTTTTTTACTGTATTCTATTCTGCAATGTTTTATTGTTATTATGTTTTATCATGTTTGCTTTTCAGGTATGCAATTTGTTATACTTTACCGTTTACTGTGCTTTATTGTTAACCATTTTTTTGTCTTCAGGTACGCCATTCACGACTTTGAGTGGTTATACCAGAATGATACCTGCAGGTTTAGGTATCATCTTGGTATCATTCTTTTCAGCCAGCGGTCAGCTTTCATGTAAAAACAATCCTAGTGGCTAATTAGCCTCTAGACTGCTTTTACAAGCAGTGGGAGGGAATGCCCCCCCCACCGTCTTCCGTGTTTTTCTCTGGCTCTCCTGTCTCAACAGGGAACCTGAGAATGCAGCCGGTGATTCAGCCAGCTGACCATAGAGCTGATCAGAGACCAGAGTGGCTCCAAACATCTCTATGGCCTAAGAAACCGGAAGCTACGAGCATTTTATGACTTAGATTTCGCCGGATGTAAACAGCGCCATTGGGAAATTGGGGAAGCATTTTATCACACCGATCTTGGTGTGGTCAGATGCTTTAAGGGCAGAGGAGAAATCTAGGGTCTAATAGACCCCAATTTTTTCAAAAAAGAGTACCTGTCACTACCTATTGCTATCATAGGGGATATTTATATTCCCTGAGATAACAATAAAAATGATTTAAAAAAAAAATGAAAGGAACAGTTTAAAAATAAGATAAAAAAGCAAAAAAATAATAAAGAAAAAAAAAAAAGCACCCCTGTCCCCCCTGCTCTCGCGCTAAGGCGAACGCAAGCATCGGTCTGGCATCAAATGTAAACAGCAATTGCACCATGCATGTGAGGTATCACCGCGAAGGTCAGATCGAGGGCAGTAATTTTAGCAGTAGATCTCCTCTGTAAATCTAAAGTGGTAACCTGTAAAGGCTTTTAAAGGCTTTTAAAAATGTATCAATTTTGTTGCCACTGCACGTTTGTGCGCAATTTTAAAGCATGTCATGTTTGGTATCCATGTACTCGGCCTAAGATCATCTTTTTTATTTCATCAAACATTTGGGCAATATAGTGTGTTTTAGTGCATTAAAATTTTAAAAAGTGTGTTTTTTCCCCAAAAAATGCGTTTGAAAAATCACTGCGCAAATACTGTGTGAAAAAAAAAAATGAAACACCCACCATTTTAATCTGTAGGGCATTTGCTTTAAAAAAATATATAATGTTTGGGGGTTCAAAGTAATTTTCTTGCAAAAAAAAATAATTTTTTCATGTAATCAAAAAGTGTCAGAAAGGGGTCGAGTCCATGGAATATTTTATATTGTGACACAAGTTGCGGGAAAGAGACCAATTTTTTTTTTTTTTTGCACAAAGTTGTCACTAAATGATATATTGCTCAAACATGCCATGGGAATATGTGAATATGTGAAATTACACCCCAAAATACATTCTGTTGCTTCTCCTGAGTACGGGGATACCACATGTGTGGGACTTTTTGGGAGCCTAGCCGCGCACAGGACCCCGAAAACCAAGCACCGCCTTCAGGCTTTCTAAGGGCGTAAATTTTTTATTTCACTCTTCACTGCCTATCACAGTTTCGGAGGCCATGGAATGCCCAGGTGGCATAACCCCCCCCCCCCCAAATTACCCTATTTTGGAAAGTAGACACCCCAAGCTATTTGCTTTGAGGCATGTTGAGTCCATGGAATATTTTATATTTTGACACAAGTTGCGGGAAAGTGAAAAAAATTTTTTTTTTTTTTTTTTTTGCACAAAGTTGTCACTAAATGATATATTGCTCACACAGGCCATGGGCATATGTGGAATTGCACCGCAAAATACATTTAGCTGCTTTTCCTGAGTATGGGGATACCACATGTGTGGGACTTTTTAGGAGCCTAGCCGCGTATGGGGCCCTGAAAACCAATCACTGACCCCATTTTGGAAAGTAGACACCCCAAGCTATTTGCTGAGAGGTATAGTGAGTATTTTGCAGACCTCACTTTTTGTCACAAAGTTTTGAAAATTGAAAAAAGAAAAAAAAAATTTTTTTTCTTGTCTTTCTTCATTTTCAAAAACAAATGAGAGCTGCAAAATACTCACCATGCCTCTCAGCAAATAGCTTGGTGTGTCCACTTTCCAAAATGGGGTCATTTGGGGGGGGGGGGGGGTTGTGCCACCTGGGCATTCCATGGTCCTCTGAAACTGTGATAGGCAGTGAAGAGTGAAATCAAAAATTTACACCCTTAGAAATCCTGAAGGCAGTGATTGGTTTTCAGGGCCCCATACGCGGCTAGGCTCCTAAAAAGTCCCACACATGTGGTATCCCCATACTCAGGAAAAGCAGCTAAATGTATTTTGCGGTGCAATTCCACATATGCCCATGGCCTGTGTGAGCAATATATCATTTAGTGACAACTTTGTGCAAAAAAAAAAAAAAAAAAAATTTTTTCACTTTCCCGCAACTTGTGTCAAAATATAAAATATTCCATGGACTCAACATGCCTCAAAGCAAATAGCTTGGGGTGTCTACTTTCCAAAATAGGGTAATTTGGGGGGGGGGGGTTATGCCATCTGGGCATTTTATGGCCTTCAAAACTGTGATAGGTAGTGAGGAGTAAAATCAAAAATTTACGCCCTTAGAAATCCTGAAGGCAGTGATTGGTTTTCGGGGCCCCGTACGTGGCTAGGCTCCAAAAAAGTTCCACACATGTGGTATCCCCATACTCAAGAGAAGCAGCTAAATGTATTTTGGGGTGCAATTCCACATATGCCCATGGCCTGTGTGAGCAATATATCATTTAGTGACAACTTTTTGTAATTTTTTTTTTTTTTGTCATTATTCAATCACTTGGGACAAAAAAATGAATATTCAATGGGCTCAACATGCCTCTCAGCAATTTCCTTGGGGTGTCCACTTTCCAAAATGGGGTCATTTGTGGGGGGTTTGTACTGCCCTGCCATTTTAGCACCTCAAGAAACGACATAGGCAGTCATAAATTAAAGGCTGTGTAAATTCCAGAAAATGTACCCTAGTTTGTAGGCGCTATAACTTTTGCGCAAACCAATAAATATACACTTATTGACATTTTTTCTTTCAAAATCTTTTATTGGTTTTTTGCAAAAACAAGAAAATAGAATACAGAATTTGTATCAACATATCATGTAACATCAATTGTTAAAATAACAAACCCCTGCAGGGGCAGGAGAGCTAACAGTAGAGAGGCTCAATATGATTGTCTAAATATTTAGAATAGGAGCAAAGCCTATAGAGAAGTTACTGGAACATATATAGAAAGGGACCACTAGGATCATTGACCGTTGTCCAGAGTGGCTCTAGGAGATCCCACCGGCACCCCTGAAGGGATCATGCTTTGCACAGTAGGAGCCCCTACGCCTCCCTTTACCAGCTATTGTCCTAAGGCCCTAGGGTCCCAAATATCGTTTCAAACTAAATACTTTAGGCTAAAGCCAATCAGTGTGAACCCTGGAACAAAAATCAGTTATTTGTCCTAATATTGAAGATCTCTGTTCAAAAGATACCTCATAACAACTTACAGGAGGATCTGACCTAGTCTCCCCCAGCAGTTGAACACAATCGACGAGAACTAAAACTAGAGTAGGAGAGAGATAGAGGAGGGGGGAAAGTGAGAAAAGAAGGTTAGCCGGCCATCTGGGGGGACCCCCGCCCCGCCAATTGTCCACTTTTAGTTTTGGGGTTGGACTCCGGGTATAAGAGAGATGCCAACGAACTGTGCCCAAGGCTCCCAAATAGCTTCAAATTGCTTTTTTTGTCATCTAGGATGCTAGCTTATTTTTCCTGTGCCATAATCCAGGAAATGTTACGAATTGCTGCTTTGACCGAGACTTTGGGCTGTTTCCAAGCCTTAGCAATGGTGAGTTTTGCACCTAGGAGGATGAAGTGTATAAGTTTACATGAGTGCTTCGGAGTCTTGGGCAAGTTATCATTGAGAAGAGCTATGGCCGGGGATTTCGGGATTTGAATCTGCGTTGTTTTCCGTATCAGGGAGAATATCTTATCCCAGAAGGGTCTCAGTCTAGGGCATTCCCACCAGACATGAGCCATTGAGCCCAAGAGCTGACACCCCCGAAAACACTTGGGGTCAGCTGTTGGGAACATTCTGGAAAGCTTGGCACGGGTAAGATGCCATCTTGTCAATACCTTAACACTTCCTTCGATTAAGGAAATGTTTTTAATACCTTTAAAGGCTCTGTCAAAGGAGCTTCTCCATTTAGAGGCTTCCCATTCAAAAGCTAGTTCCCTTTCCCAGTCAAGCATATAAGGAGACTTTTGGGGGTGAAGGGCTAGTGACTGGTAGATGACGGAAATCCCTCCCCTCTGTTCTCAAAGAGCGACCACACCATAGTTCATATGGCGTAAAGGCGGTGTGTGAGGGAATACCTCCTCTCCAAAGTTGGCAGAGGAAATGTCTTATTTGGCGGAATCTAAAACGCTCAGAGTTCGGAATTTCTAGAAGCCTTACCCCTTGCTCCAAGGAGATTGGACCCTCATTCGTGAAAAAATGTCCGATTCGGTACAGTCCCTTATCCAACCACCAACGAAAAGCCTTAATATCCAACCCAGGGGCAAAATCAGGATTGTTGAAGATGTGCGCCAAGGGTAGGCATCTTGAGATTAGGGCCGAATTTTTCCTCAGGTTATCCCATAATTGAAATGATTGAGATAGAGATGGGGAAAGTATAGGGGGTCTCTGTTTGGGGGGAGTCCAGAGGAGAAAGTCCAGGGTGTATGTGGGGGCTGCCCGCCTCTCTATCTGAATCCAATCTGGCTTCTCTGCCTTAGAGTAAGCCGTGGAGATTTGGGCCAGCCTGGCAGCTTGAAAGTACCAGAAGAGCTGGGGAGCCCCCATGCCACCCTGAGCTCTTGGAAGGAATAGGGTTTTTTGTTGAAATCTATGTCCTCTCCCCCCCAGATGAACTTGGTGATCTTCTTTTGGAAATTGGATAAGTGTTCTTTGTTAATATTAATCGGAATGGCCCTGAAAAGGTATAGCAGTCTGGGCAAAAGTGTCATCTTTACTGCGTGAACTCTGCCCAGCCAAGAAATCTCACCCTTGGACCATGATCCCAGATCAGCCGCTAATTTACGGTACATTGGAGGGAAGTTTAAGGGATACAATTGTTCCGTTTTAGCTGAAAGTTTAATTCCTAAATAATCTATCCATTGGTCATTCCATTTAAAGTCAAAGGAGCTTTGAAGTGCGGATACTGTATCGGATTGCAGGGAGATATTTAAAGCCGATGATTTAGAATAGTTTACCTTAAGACCTGAGGTGCTAGAGAAGTCTTTCAATAGTTTGCATAAATTAGGGAGTGATGTGATAGGGGACGTTATGAAAAGGAGCATATCATCGGCGAAGAGCCCACACTTGTGGACTTGTTCCCCACAGGATACGCCGTGGATATTTGGGTTTGATCTAATCGCTATCGCAAGTGTTTCTATGGCCATGGCGAAAATCAGAGGGGAGAGAGGGCATCCCTGTCTCGTCCCTTTCGCTATTTGAAGGGGTTTGGAGTATTGGCCCTGTAGTCGGATTATTGCTGCCGGGTTGGAGTAGAGGGATCGCAATATCCCTAAGAAGCCAGCCCCGAAACCCCAGCTCTCCAGAAGAGAAAAAAGGTACGGCCACTCGATCGAGTCGAAGGCCTTATGTAAATCTAAAGACAACAGCATTCCTGCCTGTTTGGGGCCCCCCTCCCAATTTCATTGGAGAATGGAGACAATGTCCACCGCTCTCCTAATTTGATCTGGGCCCTGCCTCCCCGGGATAAAACCTACCAGATCTTTGTGGACGTACTGCTTGATAAAGGAGGCGAGGAGGTTGGCTAAGATTTTAGTGAGTATCTTGAGATCATTATTGATTAGGGAAATGGGCCTATAGTTCTCTACTTCTTCGTGGTTCTTATTGGGTTTGGGAATTACTGTTATGAAAGCCGTGTTCAAGTGGGGCTCCATTGGGGAGCCTGATTTCTTAGAATTGAAAAATTTTGCCATATGGGGGGCCAGTATGTCCCCGAATTTTTTGTAGTAAGGGACTGACAAACCATCCGGCCCCGGGGCCGAGCCTGTCTTAAGGTTTTTGATAACTTCCCTTATCTCGTCTGAGGTAAAGGGTTCCTCCATAAGGTCTCTATGGTCCTTGGAAAGAGAGGGCAGTTTAATATTCGAGAGAAAGGAAGCGATCGAGATGTCACTCGGTTTTTGTGTGGTTTTATATAATTCCGAGTAAAATTCGTGGAAGGCTGCCATGATTTTGGAAGGATTGGCCGTGGGAGGTTGACCCGCTATGCGCACTTTGGGGAAAGTGCGAGACTGGAACTTGGGGGAGAGTTTCGCGGCTAGCATTGTCCCGACTCTGTCCTTGTGGCAGTAAAATTTTGCTCCGCTCCATCTAATGTGTTTTTCGGCTTTGGCCGTTAAAGCTAAGTTGAGTTCCAATCTTATCGCGTCTAGTTTTTCGTTAAGATCTTTAGACGGAGTTTTTTTGTGTTCGATTTTTAAAGTAATACATTTCTGCTCTAGCCTATGAATGTCTATCAGCCTCTCCTTTTTAACTTGAGTGGCTAATCTGATGAGCTCACCGCGGACCGAGGCCTTGTGGGTTGCCCACAGGGTTTCGGGGGAGATGTTTCCCACATCATTTATCCGAAAGTATTCCTTGATAGCGTCTGCTACTAATTTGGCGTTAACTGGATCCCCCAGGATAGACTCGTTCAATCTCCAATAAGAGCCCCCGCTACGCGTCAGAACATTTTTCAACGTCAGGAGGACCAATGAGTGGTCCGACCAGACTATGTCTATAATTTTAGCTTTAGAGGAAAGAGGGATGAGGTTAGTCTGAGTAAGTATGTGGTCTATCCTTGCGTAGGTCTGGTGGGGTGAGGAGAAGTGTGTAAAGTCCCTGCCCGAGGGATTCAGCTCCCGACAAATATCTACTAACCCCTGGGAGTGAATCATTTTAGCTATTCTGGTGCTTAATTTTGTGGGGCGTGTTAGTCTTCCTTTGCGAGGGTTGTTTTTGTCTATACCCTGGTCAAACGCTACATTTGAGTCCCCTCCCCAAATGACTTTTACCTCCAGGAGGGGGTTGAGAGTTGCAAAGAGGTTCTGGAAGAAGGTTGCTTGACCCTTATTAGGGGCATAATAAGAGATAATGGAGTATAGTACTCCCTCCAGAGTACCCTTTACAAGAATGAACCTGCCCTCTGGGTCTTTAAGATCAGAAATATGGTTAAATTTACTGTTTTTAGAGAAAAGTACTGCTACACCTTTGGTTTTGTTTGGCGCGTTGGCCAGAAAAAAAGATGGGTAATAGGCATGTAGGAACTTGGGACTGTACCGAATCGAGAAGTGCGTCTCCTGTAGGAGCACTACATCTAGTTTGAGGGATTTGTAATGGTCTAAAGCTACTCTTCTTTTCCTAGGTGAATTGAGCCCCTGAGCATTATGAGAAGCCTCCCTGACATCTAGACCCTTAGACACTAAATCAGCCATGGGAACAGAGGGGAGATAGATCACAGGCCCATCATAGAGAAAGTGAAGGGGTGCGGGACCGACCTAGGACTGTGTGCGGGAGGTTCCGGGGCATCCCCAGACGGCCAGCTAGGAGAGAAAAAAGTGATGAGAAAGAGTGGGAGGAAGAAAGAGAGACAAGTAGACAAAAAAAACAACAATAATGTCAAGGGCTCTCTAACAGGACCCGTGGAGGGTAGCGGTGTATCAGTCCGCTTAGTCTCCATTTTAAATCTTCTCTCGTCCGTACTGGGCGAGGGAAGTCTCACTCCGCGGGAGCACATTGGTTTCCCTCGAAGTGAGAGGAGGTGCAAGGGTACCACCCCGGACCCTTACTTCTATATAACTTTGACAAAAAATTTGCATAACGTAGTATAAGATCTTCATCTCATTAAGTGCAATATTATACTGTAATCTTAAAACAGTTTTAACATTTGAGAAGACTATAAAAGGAATCAGGGGGAGCTGACAACACAAAAAAAAAAAAATATATATAGAAAATAGAAAAAGAATGGCCACCAGCTCTAATCTACCTACAACCCTAAGCCTGGATCTGAAAAGAAAATTGGTTACTAAGTGCTATGAAGAGCCGAAGTTTCAGTGTTCTAAATCTCAGATCGGATTGAAAAGAGATCTCTCTTCCCTTATTGACATTTTTTTTACCAAAGACATGTGGCCGAATACATTTTGGCCTAAATGTATGACTAAAATTGAGTTTATTGGATTTTTTTTAGAACAAAAAGTAGAAAATATCATTTTTTTTTTTTTTCCGTGTATAGCGCAAAAAATAAAAAGGGCAGAGGTGATATACCAAATACCATCAAAAGAAAGCTCTATTTGTGGGAAGAAAAGGACGCAAATTTCATTTGGGTACAGCATTGCATGACCGCGCAATTAGCAGTTAAAGCGTCGCAGTGCCAAATTGGAAAAAGTCCTCTGGTCCTTAAGCAGCATAATGGTCCAGTCCTTAAGTGGTTAATACCACAGGCAGGCAGCTGCAGTATTTACAGTTAGTGTACTGTGTCCTCTGCACAGTGTGCACCTAAAGCTACCTGAAGACTATTGCTGGCGTTCTTCTGATCCTATTAATACCACAGGCAGGTAGCTGCAGTATTTACAGTTAGTGTACTGTGTCCTTTGCACAGTGTGCACCTAAAGCTACCTGAAAACAATTGCTGGTGTTCTTCTGATCCTATTAATACCACAGGCAAGCAGCTGCAGTATTTACAGTTAGTGTACTGTGTCCTTTGCACAGTGTGCACCTAAAGCTGCCTGAAGACAATTGTTGGTGTTCTTCTGATTCTATTAATACCACAGGCAGGCAGCTGCAGTATTTACAGTTAGTGTACTGTGTCCTCTGCACAGTGTGCACCTAAAGCTACCTGAAGACAATTGCTGGTGTTCTGATCCTATTAATACCACAGGCAGGCAGTTGCAGTATTTACAGTTAGTGTATTGTGTCCTTTGCACAGTGTGCACCTAAAGCTACCTGAAGACAATTGCTGGTGTTCTCATACTAATAATACTACAGGCAGGCAGTTGATTCTGCTAGCTGCAGTATAATCAGTATATATATATATATATATATATATATATATATATATATTTATATACATCCCAGATTTGTTCAGCTACATCTCATTGCAGGCCATTAGTATGTCTGGAAGGCCAAGGAGAGGCAGACAGTCAGAAGCCAATAAAAGAGGGCAAGCAGGCTCTAGAGTGTGTCTAGAGGCAACAGTGCTGGTCATGGATACAGTGCATCCTCATCAGCACGTGGCCTTGGGACACACTTGTCCTTTTTTTTGGCAGCTGGCTGTGTTGAGCCGCAACATGCGAAGACTTGGTAGAGTGGATGACCAAGCCGTCCTCATCCTCTCTCATCCAGGCTCAGGGTACTTTGTCTGGCAAAGCAGCTGCCATTGCGGCCTCTTCCCTCGGCTCAATGGCATCAGTCACTCCTTCCCTAGCCCCACCATGTCCTCCTGAGGAGTCCCCCGAACTGTTTGACCACAGTGTTGGGTACATGCTCCAGGAGGATGCCCAGCATTTTGAAGGCTTCAATGATGGTACCCAGCTAGAGGAAGGCAGTAACGTGAGCCCAGAGAGAGGGGGTGCCCAAGAAGGACAGCAATCTGGCAGTCATATTCCCCCAGCTGCAGCATACTGCCAGGTTTGCTCCAATGATGAAGAGGGAGGGGATGATGAGGAAGTCACTGACTCCACGTGGGTGCCTGATAGGAGAGAGGAGGAGGAGGAGGCGCATCTCCAACGAGACAGGATGCCCTCCAGGGGCCGGGTTAAGGGCAGCACACTGACTGCATCACACCGCAGAGCTCTGCATGTGCAGGGCGCTGCTGTCTCTGCGCGTTATTCCAAAAGTCCTTTGGTGTGGGCTTTTTTGAGACGAGTGCATCAGATCGCACCGCTGCTATTTGCAACATATGTCTCAAGCGTATCTCGCGTGGCCAAAACATCGCCCGCTTGGGCACCATATGCTTGACCAGACATATGTCAACCAGCCATGCAGTTCGTTGGCAAGCGTCAACCAGCCATGCAGTTCGTTGGCAAGTGTACTTAAAAGACCCACACCAAAGAACAAAGCGGACCTCTCCTTGCTCTTCATCAGCTGGGATCTCCAACCCCACTATACCTTCAGTCCTCTCTGAAACCTGCACTGAGAGGAATGAAGGTGTAGAATTAGGTGTGTCACAGCTAAGTACTTGCGGGCAATCTGCTATCGGTACACCGACGTCAGATTGTAGCAGGCAAATTTCCCTGCCCCAACTGCTGCACTGCCGAAAAAAGTTCACTCCCAGCCATCCACATGCCCAGCGGTTGAATGCTAGCTTGGCTAAATTGCTAGCACTTCAACTGCTGCCTTTTCAGTTGGTAGACTCTGCCCCCTTCCGTGAGTTTGTGGAATGTGCGGTTCCTCAGTGGCAGGTTCCCAAACGCCACTTTTTCTCACGGAAGTCGATTCTGGCTCTCTACCGGCATGTGGAAGGCAATGTCTTGGCCTCGCTGGACAGGGCGGTCAGCGGTAAGGTGCATATTACTGCTGACTCGTGGTCCAGCAGGCATGAACAGGGACATTACCTATCTTTCACTGTGCACTGGTTGACTCTTCTGGCAGCTGGGAAGGATGCAGGACAGGGTGCAGTAGCGTTGGAGGTTGTTCCGCCACCACGCCTCCAAAATTTTACTAGTGGTGATTCTGCCACACCTCTCTCCTCCACCCCCTCCTTTTCCTGTGCTGATTTGTCCTCGGAACCAGCGGTGCTCCGTAGGGCCTACGCAAGCATGCAGGCAAAAAGATGCCATGTGGTGCTTGAGCTGGTGTGCTTGGGGGACAGGAGCCACACTGGGGCAGAGATTCTGTCAGCTCTGCAGGGGCAGGTTCAGAGGTGGTTGACGTCATGCCAGGTTAAGCCAGGAATGGTGGCTTGCGACAATGGCACCAACCTCCTCTCCGCCCTCCGACAGGGACAACTGACCCATGTGCCCTGTTTGGCTCACGTCCTTAACTTGGTGGTGCAGTGGTTCTTGGGCAGGTACCCAGGCTTACAGGATGTCCTGAGGCAAGCCAGGAAAGGCTGTGTGCATTTCCGCCAGTCATATAATGCCAGTGCTCGGCTGGCTGACCTCCAAAAGGAATTTAACCTGCCCAAGAACCGCCTAATATGTGACATGCCCACCAAGTGGAACTCAACGTTGGCCATGCTGCAGCAGCTGCACACGCAGCAGAGGGCCATCAATGAGTACCTCTGCAACTATGGCACCAGGACAGGGTCAGGGGACCTTGTTTTTTTTTTCCCCACGCCAGTGGGCCATGATCAGGGATGCATGCACTGTCCTGTCACCATTTGAGGAGGCCACGAGGATGGTGAGCAGTGACAGCGCATGCATCAGTGACACTGTCCCTCTTGTCCACCTGTTGGAGCACACGCTGCGTGGAATAATGGACAGGGCACTTGAGGCAGAACAGAGGCAGGAAGAGGAGGACTTCCTTACCTATCAAGGCCCCCTTTATCCAGACAGTGTTCCTGCATGCCCGCCGATCACACAGAAAGAGGAGGAGGAGGAGGATTGTGTCAGCATGGAGGTGGGGCCTAGCACTCAGCAGCAGTCTTCAAGGGATCATTTACAGTCCGAAGAAACCCATGGACTTGTACGTGGCTGGGAGGAGGTGGCTGCGGATCATGTCGTCCTTAGTGACCCAGAGGACTCTGGATCGAATGCCTCAGCAAACCTACGCTGCATGGCCTCCCTGATCCTGCAAAGCCCTGCGGAAGGATCCTTGTATTCGTGGTATCAAGGAGAGGGATCATTACTGGCTGGCAACCCTCCTTGATCCACGTTACAAGGGTAAGGTTGCGGACCTTATCTTGCCATCGCAGAGGGAGCAGAGGATTAAACATCTTCGGGAGGCCTTGCAGAAAGGTCTGTGCAACGCGTTGCCAGAGATTGGGAGGTTACAAATTCCTGTTCCTGGACAACGTGTTGCTGAGGCTTCGGTTAGTAAAAGGGGGTGCAGGGGAGAATGTGGCCGTCTGACCGATGCATTCAGACAATTTTTTACTCTGCAGCCCCAAGGTATGATTGGTTCCAGCAACCATCGCCAGAGTCTGTTTTACATGGTGCAGGAATACCTAGGGGCAAGATCAGACTTGGACACCTTTCCCACCAAAAATCCTCTGGGTTACTGGGTCTTGAGGATGGATCACTGGCCAGAGCTTGCACAGTATGCAATTAAGCTACTGGCCTGTCCTGCATCCATCGTTCTTTCGGAACGCACATTCAGTGCTGCTGGAGGCTTTGTAACCGATCACAGGGTGCGCCTGTCCACCGACTCGGTCGATCGACTGACCTTCATTAAAATGAATCAGTCTTGGATCACCACCAGCTACCAAGCACCTGATGCTGATGTAACCGAATATTTTTTTTTTTTAAATGTCAGATCCCTTCAAGACTGCCTATGCTGAGTGACTATCCTGTTATGCTGAGTGACTATCCCCTTCCTCCTCAATGGTCATGCTGATAGCTTGTAAGAACATTTTTGGTTCTGGGTGCCGCCACCAGTGGCTAAGGCCCAATTTTTCTGCCCCTGTTTAACAGGGGCGTATAATTACAATTTTTGATGCAATAATTTACAGCAGGGCTCATTCCTGCACTCCAATTAGAGTATCTGTGACGGGTTGCAGTGTTGTAGCACCAGTGCCTAAGGCCCAATTTTTCTGCCCCTGTTCAACAGGGACATGTAATTACAATTCTTGATCTAATATTTCACAGCAGGGCCCATTCCTGCGCCCACCAAGAGTAACTGTGAGGGCTTACAGTGTTGTGGCAACACCACCACCACCACCAAAGGCCCAATTTTTCTGCCCCTGTTCAACAGGTGCATGTAATTACAATTTTTGATGCAATATTTTGCAGGGGGGTTCATTGCTGCGCTCAACTACAGTATCTGTGAGGGGTTGCAGTATTGTGGGACCAGCACCAGTGCCTAAGGCCCAATTTTTCTGCCCCTGTTTAACAGGGGCATATAATTACAATTTTTGGTGCAATAATTTACAGCAGGGCTCATTCCTGCACTCCAACTAGAGTATCTGTGACGGGTTGCAGTGTTGTAGCACCAGTGCCTAAGGCCCAATTTTTCTGCCCCTGTTCAACAGGGACATGTAATTACAATTCTTGATCTAATATTTCACAGCAGGGCCCATTCCTGCGCCCACCAAGAGTAACTGTGAGGGCTTACAGTGTTGTGGCAACACCACCACCACCACCAAAGGCCCAATTTTTCTGCCCCTGTTCAACAGGTGCATGTAATTACAATTCTTGATATAATATTTCACAGCATGGCCCGTTTCAGCGCCCACCAAGAGTACCTGTGAGGACTTACAGTGTTGTGGCACCAGCACCACCACCACCAAAGGCCCAATTTTTCTACCACTGTTCAACAATGGCATGTAATTACAATTCTTGATATAATAGTTCACAGCAGGGCCTTCCAGCGCCCACCAAGAGTAACTGTGAGGGCTTACAGTGTTGTGGCAACACCAACACCTGAGGCCCAAATTTCTGCAGAGTATATAGGGCAGGCCCCTACTTTCAAACATCCAAATTACAAACGACTCCTACTTGCAAACGGAAGGAGACAAAGGAAGTGAGATGAAATCTACCCCTAGGAAGGGAAATTCTCTCCTGTAAGAGTTAATATGGGAAAAACGTCTCTCCTCTCCACTGATGCTTTATCACCAATCCTTGTTTCACTAAAAAAAAACATTTGTCATTGGGACAGAAAGTGAGGAGAAATCTTCTGGAGAGGTGCACAGACAGCAAAACAAATATTACAGAGGTGATAACCCTTCCCTATGTTTTCCAAAAAGCTTAAAAAAAATTTTTTGACTGGAGCTATACTTTAAAAATGTATCAGTTCAAAATTACAAACAGATTCTACTTAACAACAATCCTACAGTCCCTGTCTTGTTTGCACCGCCTGTATACTGCTGTTCAGAGTATATAGGGCCTGGGGGCTCCACGCCTTTCCTTTTTTTAATTTGGGTGTGAGGTTCCCCTTAATATCCATACAAGACCCAAAGGGGCTGGTAATGGGCTGGGGGGGGGGTACCCATGCCATTTTTCTTAATGATTTTCATCCATATTGCCGGGACCAGACATTACATTAAAGCCGCAAGCAGTTTTAAATGACTTTTTTTCCTTTAGAAATGTCATTTTGTGCAGGGACAGTTCTAAACACGGGAAACACGTGCCTCTTCACAGGCATACTATAGACACCCCCCAGGTACGATATTTAAAGGAATATTTCACTTTTTTTTTCACTTTAAGCATCATTAAAATCACTGCTCCCGAAAAAACGGCCGCTTTTAAAACTTTTTTTGCATTGATACATGTCCCCTGGGGCAGGACCCGGGTCCCCAAACCCGTTTTAGGACAATAACTTGCATATTAGCCTTTAAAATTAGCACTTTTGATTTCGAATGTTCGAGTCCCATAGACTTTAACGGGGTTCTAAGGTTCGCGCAAACTTTCGGTTCGTTCGCAGGTTCTGGTGCGAACTGAACCGGGGGGTGTTCGGCTCATCCCTAACCACCACCACCACCCAAGGCGCAATTTTTCTGCCCCTGTATAAGAGGGGCATGTCATTTCAATTTTTTGATATAATATTTCAATGCAGGGCCCGTTCCTGCACCCAACAAGAGTATCTGTGAGGGTTTACAGTTTTGTGGCACCACCATCACCACCAAAGGCCCAATTTTTCTGCCCCTGTTTAACAGGGGCACGTAATTACTATTTTTTATATAGTATTTCATGGCAGGGACCGTTCCTGCGCTCACCAAGAGTAACTATGAGGGCTTGCAGTGTTCTGGTACCACCAACACCTAAGGCCCAATTTTCTGCAGAGTATATAGGGCAGGCCGTATAGTATATATACTGTTGTTCAGAGTATATAGGGCCTGGGGGACCCCCAGGCTATTTTTTCTTTAAATTTGGGTGCAGGGTTCCCCTTAATATCCATACCAGACCCAAATGGTGTGGTAATGGACTGGGGGGGGGGGGGGACCCATGCCGTTTTTTTCAATGATTTTCATCTATATTGCCGGGACAATACACTACAGCCGCAATTAGTTTTAAATTCAATTTTTCCTTTAGAAATGCCATTTTGCTGTGGTATTGTTCTAAACACGAGAAAAATGCGCTATTTTACAAGCATACTAAGGACACCCCCAGGCACGATATTTAAAGGAATATTTCATTTTTATTGTTTCACTTTAAGCATTATTAAAATCACTGCTCCCGAAAAAACGGCCGTTTTTAAAGCTTTTTTTTGTATTGATACATGTCCCCTGAGGCAGGACCCCAAACAATTTTTATGGCAATGACTTGCATATAAGTCTTTAAAATTAGCACTTTAGATTTTTCATGTTCATGTCCCATAGACTTTAATGGTGTTCAAGTGTTCAAACTAATTTTTTGCCTGTTCGCATGTTCTGCTGCGAACCGAACCTGGGGTGTTCAGCTCATCCCTACTCATTACATGCACTTATAAAATTGCATGTCATACAGAGATACAAAGGGGTTGACTTACCAAAGGCCAATAGAGTGTGCAGTTGCTCCAGAGTAAATGAGCAGAAGCTCTGCTGACTTCCACCATCCAATCATGTGCAACACTAATGCTGTTTGTTTTTTCCTTGCATGTGATTGAGTATTCTTTGCAAAGTGAAACTTTACCTCATTTACTAGGTTCTGGAACAACTGCTCTTGCAGAGGGCAACTGCCCAGCCTATTTCCTTTAGTAAATCAACCCCAAAGCTTTTAAAACAATACACATTAGTAAGGTTATTTACATCAAGCTGATTTCTTTTATATATTTAGAAAATGAAATATATACTTTTCTTCCGTATATGTTTACCTTTAATATTTATTTTATTTCCCTAAGGGAGTTGCATAAGACACCTGTGTTCATCTTCAGAAGCCTCTGGTCCTGCTGGCATAGGGACTCTGGTTTCAGGTTTTACCTGCACAGTTTAAGTCAAAACAATACACACAATAACAAGACCCTCTTGACACTCTTATTGCCGGTTCACACTGGGGTGACCTGTCAGGTAACTTAGATGCCTGACAAGTCGCTCTCCATGCAGTGCAATGGAGCGGGTTCTAATGGGAGCGACTCAAGTCGATCCGACTTAGAAAAAGGTTCCTGTACTACTTGGGGCAGACTTCGGAGCAGCTTGCATTGACTTCTATTAAAGAAGTTGTTTGCAAGCCACGCTGAGGTCGCACTGTGCAGGGCGGCTTCAGAGTCGGACAACTTTGAAGCTGGCCCAGTGTGAACTGGCACTCACTTACACCAAGGCAACCGGGTTATGGTGGGGGTAGGATGTGATTCCCTCCATCTTGTAAGTTATCTTAAAGTGATAGTAAAGGCTTTTTTTTTAATAACAAACATGTTATACTTACCTGCTCTGTGCAAAACTACTGCCCCAATTATCCTTTTGTCGGGTACCCCACCAGCATTTCTGGCTCCACTCCCCCAGCCAAGTGCCCCCATAGCAATCCACTTGCTATGGGGGCACTCGTGTGTGCTCGTTCCCGAGCCCCGTTCTGAGTGTCCATAAGATGCACAGAGTGGGACATGGCCCTGCTACTTCCTCATTGGCTCTGAATGACAGCAGCGGGAGCCAATGGCCAATCTGAGCCAATCAGGAGCGAGAGACTCGAGATCGTGCTCAAGTAAGTAGAAGAAAACAATCCGGTCAGCCGCACATCTGATAAAATCACCTTTATTTGAACATCGAAATAGACACTCCACACTATACTATCAAGGGCACATAGCACTCAAGCTAATGCATTTCATGCCAACACCAGTGCTTAGTCATATGACTAAGTGCTGATGTTGGCATGAAATGCATTAGCTGGAGTGCTATATTCCCTTGATTGTATAGTGTGGAGTGTCTATTTTGAATATGTTCAAATAAAGGTGATTTTATCAGATGTGTGGCCGACCAGATTCTTGTCTTCTACTGTGAAGCCTGTGACGAACGGGGCCAGCACCTGCCAGTGTGCAGGGGAGGTGATACAGGTGGAGAGCAACCTTGAGGTGCAGTGACGGCTGGTGCTGGAGGATTTTGGGGGGTACACGCGAGCCCCTCCAGGTCCACACTTACCCTACGGGTGGAGCCCTCCTGCGGTCACAGCTCTCCTAGTGCCCGGCGCCATGGCTTCTGTGTTGACCCGGTCTTCTTTCCGGGTTCTGGGTCTTTGGCCTCCTGCCCTGATTGGCCGGGAGGGGAAGCCAGAAGCTGATGGCAGTGCTCTGCGCCCCGAGGACAACATGAAAGAGGCCAATTGGGGCCTCTGCTCTGGTCACGTGCTTGTGAATGGGTGACGGACCTGGTGGAGACCTGTTGGTCCAGTGCCCCACACAGTGCATGGCTACACACATGGAGCTATTAATTTTTGGATGAATGATGGTATGACTAGCATTTTTTTAACATTAAGATGTTGAAGGGTGTTGGTCATATTGTTAGTTATTTAGAAATGGATCATTTTGATGTTGGATTGTGCAGGCTAGGGGGGCCTATTGAGCGGTGATTTTTTTCTGTGCTCAGGTAAGTATGGGGGGGGGGGGCTGCAGGGGAAGCTGCATGCAGAAGGTTTTTTACCTTCTGCCTTTACAACCAAACTTTAAAGTTGAGCTCCAGGCACATAAACGTTCATTAAAATATATTCCTCAATATTTGTTTGCACTAAATGCCTTTGCTACCTTGCAGTTACTACCTTGTAAAGTAACAGTGACATCATTACTCTGCTGTATATAGCCCTTGCAGAGAGCAGAGCTGTGGGAGAAGCTGGGGGAGGGGCATAGCAGGTCCACCCACTATAGGCTGCCTATAAAAAAAAAATAAAGGTGGGGCAACAAGACCAGTCACCCTGCACAAGGAGAGAGAGCAACAGTGACCGGTCTTTATAACAGGAAGCTCCTGCACAGAGGTAAAATGTCACACTGGATTATTGCACGGATCTGGAAGAAATACACAAAACACACCAAGATCCAAGTAAGGATACACATAACTCGTATAATATTTCCTGAGGGCAAATAAATGAACAAGCAGTTCAAGGACAAATGTTTTGTGTTCTAAAAAAAATTATACAGATTGTACAGTCCATCTCTTCTTTGCCAAATCGCAAGTAAGTGGCATAAAATTACTTTTTACATCCTATTTGTAATTGTGTCTCTATTCAAAACAAGGAAAAATACTCATAAAAGAAGAGTTTAAATACTCACCTTTCCCGATGTCATGACATTGAACTCCTCACCAATACTGAGAAATCTTCTTCTCTGTGGTCCTCCACAGCTCTCACTGGTTTCTCCCACTGACCTCCTATAATGCATGGAAGTCAGAAGGAGGAACCAATGAGAACTGTGGGGGACCCAGGAGACTGACATTCCCGGAAGTGTCAATTTTAGTGTAGACTTCAGCAGAAGATTCCTCAGCATCTTAGAGGAGTTCCGTGGTAAAGGCAGCAGAAAAGTTGAGTATGTGCAAATTTCATTTACAGGTATGGCTTGGCTGAAATGCATATGTATAGGGACATAGTCACATGGTTACAATGCACATCGTCACTTTAAATGCAGAAGCCTATGTCCACCAATAAGACCCATCTTGTACTGGTCTGACTTCAGCATAACGTCCTCTTATTGGCTTCTGTAGGTTATTGGGCTTTTTTATTGAGTAAAGCGGATAATCTCTGGTTCCCAGGACTGTCTGTTGTCTAACTGTCAGACAATGGGCACTTTAAAACAATTAACAGATGTGTATTTATTTGCAATTGGAATTATATTTCAGTATCAACATAAGCTTTTGTCACAACTTTCTGAGCCAAACTACTGCTCCTTTAATATGACGGGCAGCCTTAATGACCAAAAGAGAATGCTCAGTTGGAAAAGGCTAGCATTGATTGACTTATTTATATGATATCATGAAGCCATTGAGATTAGGGAAATAATTTTTTTCCTTATCAAAAGACACATTCATTTCCTAGAGAAATTAATACAAAACATATTGAATAAGGCTACTTGGAGGATGTTTTAAATTTTGCTACGGCTTTGAATTGTGCAAAACATCTGTCAGAAACATGAGTGGAAAACAGAATTGTTGCAGAACTTTGGTCAATAACCACTTCAGCCCCGGAAGGATTTGCCTCTTAATGACCAGGCCATTTTTTTGCCATACAGCACTGCGTCGCTTTAACTGACAATTGCATGGTCGTGCGACGCTGTACCCAATTAAAATTGACGTCTTTTTTTACCCACGTGTAGATCTTTGTTTTGGTGGTATTTGATCACCTCTGCGTTTTTTTTTTTTTTTACGCTATAAACAAAAAAAGACCGACATTTTTTTTTTACTTTCTGCTATAATAAATACCCCCCCCCCCCCCCAAAAAAAATGTATTCATCAGTTTAGGCCGATATATATTCCTCTATATAATTTTGGTAAAGAAAATCGCAATAGGCGTATATTGATTGGTTTGCGCAAAAGTTATCACGTCTACAAACTACGGGATAGATTTAGGGACTTTTTTTTTTTTATTATTGTTTTTACTGGCAATGGCGGCGATCTGCGATTTGTAACGGGACTGCGACATTGCGGCGGACAAATCTGACCCCAAAAGAGACTTTTTGGGGACCAGTGACATTATTACATTGATCAGTGCTATAAAAATGCACTGATCAATGTAAAAAAGGCACTGGCAGGGAAGGGGTTAACACTAGGGGCGATCAATGGGTTGTGTGTTCCCTAGGTGTGTTCTAACTGTAGGGGGGATGGGCTTACTGGAACATGACATAGATCACTGTTCCTGATCACTTGGAACAGTAGATCTCTGTCATGTCACTAGGCAGAATGGGGAATCACCTTGTTTACAATGGGCAGTTCCCCATTCTGCCTCTCCTCACCGTGATCGCGGGTCGCCTGCTGACATTGAGTCCGCAGGAACCGCAGGCACGCTCCTGCGGCGCGTGCGCCCCCTATCTACAGATATGTTGATTCGTGCAGGAGAGCCGACCTGCCGCAACATATCTGCGTGAGCTGGTCGGCTAATGGTTAATAGAGCCAAATGAGTAAAATACCGTATTTATCGGCGTATAACACGCACCGGCGTATAACACGCACCCCAATTTAGGAGGGAATTTTAAGGAAAAAAAACTTTTAGGAGGTAAGTTGAAGGGAAAAAAACTTACATTTAAATGCCCTTCATTGCAGCCTTGTCAGTGCAGCCATGTCAGTGCAGCCTTGTCAGTGCAGCCTTGTCAGTGCAGCCTTGTCAGTGCAGCCTTCCCCAGTGCAGCCTTGTCAGTGCAGCCTTGTCAGTGCAGCCTTCCCCAGTGCAGCCTTGTCAGTGCAGCCTTCCCCAGTGCAGCCTTCCCCAGTGCAGCCTTGTCAGTGCAGCCTTCCTCAGTGCAGCCTTCCTCAGTGCAGCCTTGCTCCAGTGCAGCCTTGCCCCAGTGCAGCCTGGGATCCCCTGTCCCTGCTTCCAGGGCTTCAAAATCGCGGTCCGCGATTTGAAAATGGCGCCGCCGGCGCCGAAGTACACAGAGCCGGTCCTCGGCTCTTTCCGGCGGCTCTCGTTTACTTTCGGCTCCACTCGTAGTCCGGAGCGGAGCTATCCGAGTAGGTTCGGATAGCTCCGCTCGGGACTACGAGTGGAGCCGAAAGTAAACGAGAGCCGCCGGAAAGAGCCGAGGACCGGCTCTGTGTACTTCGGCTCTGGCGGCGCCATTTTCAAATCGCGGTCCGCGATTTTGAAATTTGGACAGCTCGGGATCGGCGGGGATCGGTGTATAACACGCAGCTGCGACTTTCCCCTGATTTTAAGGGGAAAAAAGTGCGTGTTATACGCCGATAAATACGGTATATAAACGTATTTTGTAATGAAAGTATTTCTTATGCACACAAATGGATTGATTTACTAAAGGCAAATACACTGTGCACTATATTGGCTGAGTATTGAAATCATGCTTTGGAAGCTTCTCGGATACAGCAAAGCACACAAATGGATTGATTTACTAAAGGCAAATACACTGTGCACTATATTGGCTGAGTATTGAAATCATGCTTTGAAGCTTCTTGGATACAGCAAAGGGCTTTACTTTTATGGAGAAATATATTACATGCCTTTTATCATCATGGAGACGGACAGGAAGAGAACACAAACAAGTGCACACTTAGTTACAGAGGGTACTTTCTTTTATATCATAGAATACATTAACTATACACTATAATACTACAGTGCCACCTGATGCATAGATAGGTATATTGCATACAGTATTGTCAGTTTATTAACAACTTTCCATTACATGCTGTTGTTCTTTTTCAAAACCCCTCCTCAACAGCATGTGCTTTGTCAAATTATATTCAACTTCTTCTGGAAATAACTATGACGTTCCTTCAACAAAGGCTTGGTGAGTGCATTAGCAGTCATCTCCTCTGACGGGCAGTATTGAATGCCAATAACATTGTGTTCTTCATTGTTCCTCTGTAGATGATACTTGACGTTGATGTGTTTGGTCCTAGGATTGACCCTTTCTGATTGCGTAAACTTTATACAACCCTGATTGTCTTCAAAAATGGGAATTGGATTTGACATGTCCATCCCAATGTCCACAAAAAGTTGACAAATCCATATTGCTTCTTGATATGCATTGAAGATAGAGTGACAATTGCTTGCTTTTGACTAGACCAACTTATGGTTACTTCCCCATACTCCCATACTTGAAGATGAATCCGCTTCTGGATTTGAGGTCTGTGTAGTCCCCGGCCCAATCAGCATCAACATATCCAGCCAGTTTTGGATTTAATGTTGCTGTTAGCCGTAACTTCATCTGAATTGTTCCTTTGAGTTAATGTATCACTCTTTTTACTGCATTCCAGTCACGCTGACAGGGAGCTGAAACTTTCCTGCATAGTATGCCCACTGCTACGGCTATATCTGGTCTTGTCACAGTGGCAACATTATCAGCTTACCGATTGCTTTCCGATACATGTCCTTGTTAGGTAGCAAGTTTTCTTCTTTATTGTTCTTTAGATAGCCTGGTTCCATAGGAGTTTTCACTTCCTTTGCATCTTGCATATGCAGTTGTTCCAAGATTTCAGAGATTTTCTGAGATTGGTTGAGAAGATAACTTCTATCTTCTTCTCTCTCTATTTGGATTCCCAGATAGTAGCTAATGTTATCAAGTTCTTTGATTTCAAAATTTTCTTTCAGCTTGTGAACTATCTGATTGTAATCGCCTTCTTGTTCAAAACAGGTTATAATATCATCAGCATAGATAAGGATGTATATCCATCTGTCTCCTTAATTCTTGGAGTAGATACAGGGGTCTGCTTTACTTCTTGAGAATCCCTCACTGGTAAGTAATTCATTCACTTTCTCATTCCACATCCTTGCAGATTGTTTAAGACCATAGATGCTCTTCTGAAGTTTACACACAAGGTTGTCTCCTTGCTCAAACCTTGGTGGTTGCTCCATGTAGAGGTCTTCCTTAATGTCTCCATATAGGAAAGCGGTTTTAACATCTAGGTGTTTCACTTGCATGCCCTTCCCGGCTGCAATGCCAAGAAGTGCTCTGATGATGGAGTGCATGGGCGTAGCATAAGGGGTTGCAGGGGTCACTATGGCAACCCCGCCTCTAGCTCCAGGGGGCCCCTGTCATATTATCATATCCTCCACAAAGTCCAGCTCCGATCTGCCCTAGGGCCCCACAGCCACGCTCCAGTATTCCAGCTTCCACTTTGCCTTCCACAGTCCACACCCCTCTGTTCTCATTGGCTGGGGAAAAGCTGTGAGCCATTTCCTGAATGGAGAGGAGCATGGGGTGAGAACAGCCCAGGATAGGGAAGTGTCTGTGCTGTTTGCTGGCAACATGGAATGATAACCGAGCTCAGCGAGTTAAGAGGAGGAGAGTGCCGTCCTGTAGCCACAATGGGACCAATGTCACTGGCGAGGAAAGACACTGCTCAGTGTCTTCTAGTCACTAGCTGAGATTCTGTGTACCCCCCCACCCGGGGATGTCCGCTTACCCCACTTCCCTGACAGCTGGGGAAAAGACATGCACATCCGGGAGGTGACCTTCCTCCAACACCTGCCAACACTGACAGAGAAACCTTCAGATATTGCTAAAACAAATCCCCTAACACCTCCTGGGGGGCACCTGAGGGGCTGCAGGCTCCAGATTTCATGTCACATGGCTTTGCCCCTACAGATCTAAGTTTCGCCCCCCCCCCCCCCAAGCCCTCTGACCACCCCCTCCACCCGGGATGCTATGCCCGCTGCTGAGCTTCTTTTCCAGTACAGCACTCTATACTGCTCCTCCTCTGAAGGGCTTTAATCACATTTCTTTACAACACAGCCAGTCAGCCATGATCTGCATAGGGTGTATTTGCCTACTGCAACTACACTGCCGTTCCAACCAGGGGATTTCACAGGTCAGAATGGCAACATAAGAGCCAGATACACCCTGTGAAGGCTGGTAGACTGTGTGTAAAGGAATGTGATTTCAGCCCCGTGTATTGTGGGGGGTGGGGTGGAGGAGCTGTTTACAGTGCTGGAATGGGAAAGGAGCTCTGCCAAATGACCTGCCAGGGGTCCCTGTCCTCTGATTCTCCAGCAGTGATCCCTGTCCTCTGATTCTCCAGGGGTGAGCCCTGTCCTCTAATGTAAGAAGGAACTCTGGGAACTCTAAACTCTTAAGCCACTTTGAGTATTTTGGCGTGCGGTGGGTGTATCTGCACACACAGTGGAAGTGGTGGGTGGTAGTGGGGGGGGCCAGGTCAACTTCTGCATCAGGGCCCACAAGCTTCAAGCTACGGCTCTGATGGAGTGTTTTATGACGGGAGCGAATGTTTCATCATAATCTTCACCGGATTTCTGGGAGTAACCCTTGGCAACTAGTCTGGCTTTGTATTTGTGGATATTCCCTTCTGCGTCTGTCTTTACTTTGAAAGTCCACTTACTTCCTATAGTTTTTCGGTTAGGAGGGAGCTCAGTGAGTGTCCAGGTTTTATTTTCTTGAAGTGACTTTAATTCTTCTTCTGCTGCCTCTCTCCATTTATTGGCTTCAAGTTTTGGCAGATTCTATGTCTTCCCATGATGTTGGTTCAAGTATGCTGTGTGCCTTTGACAGTGTATGACAGTTTGCAGGGTGGTATCCCCTTTGTAGTCTGCGTGGATTTTCTGAATTCAGGCAGTTCAGCAGGATCTGGTGGGGAACTTGATTTAGGCATTGTGAGTTCCACCTCTTGTTCTTATTCCTGCACAGGTTCACTTTGGTTGACATTTTCTTCTGGTTTGCTTGGCATAGTCACTCAGGGATTGGTGTTTCTGGTGATGGGCTCTCATCAAAATAAACACTACGGCTTATTGTCACTTTGTCAGTCTTTGGGTGTAGGATTCTGTAACCCTTTGTTTTCTCGCTGTAGCCTACTAGAATGCCCTTTATGGCTCTGTTCTCCAGCTTGAATTGCTTTTCACTTGGAATATAGACATATGCTTTACATCCAAACACTCTGATGTACCCTATGCTAGGTTTTGATCCATGCCACATTTCGAATGGAGTATTTTTAATGGCACTTGAGGGTAGTCTGTTCTGTAGGTAGGTTGCAGTCATGACTGCTTCTCCCCAGTACTTGTGAGGTAGGTTGGAATCTGACAACATGCATCGGCCATTTCTATAAAAGTGCGATTTTTCCATTCTGCTACACGTTTTGTATATGGTGTGGTTGTCTGGTGTACAATTCCTTGTTTCTTGAGATATGAGGCCATTTCTTTGCTTATGTATTCTTCCCCATTGTTTGTGTGTATTATTCCTGGTTTCTGTTGGAATTTGTTGCTAGACATGGCAACGAACTCTTGAAGTATTTCTGATATTTCATTCTTGTGTTTCATCAGGTAAGTAGTTATGTACATGGAATAATCATCAATGAAAATCAGTAGATATCTGTTCCCGTCTGACGGAGTTTTAATTGGACCACATACGTTACTGTGTATGATCTGCAGGGGGTGGGTAGTTTTTTTTTTAAATGCCTGTGGAAGGCACTGCATTTCATGAACACATTGCAAGGCTCTATTGTCAAATCTTCTGATAAGCCTCTCTTTATAATATCCTGTAGCTCTTGGACTTCTGTGCCCCGGCCGCCTGTGCCATAAATGAATACATTTGCTGTGTAGGTCATTAGAGACTACATTGGCTTGCTGGTCTGTGGTGATGAGCCGGTATAGGTGATCATCCAGTTTTCCTTTTGCGAGAAATCGCTTATTATTGTGAATTGTGCATTCATCACCCTGAAACTTAACTGTGAGACCATTGTTTGCAAGACTTTTCACTGATAGAAGGCTGCCTTCTAGTTCTGGAACATACAGCACTTTCTTTATAAGGATACTCTGCTTGCCTTGTGGTGTAATCCAGTTCAGAAATCCACGGTCTTTACCTTCTGAAGTGATGCTTTTTGCGTTTGCTAGGAAAACTTTATCTTTTGCACTGTAATCAATGTTTGTGAAGAAGGTCTCATCGCTAGTCATGTGGCTTGTTGCACCTGAGTCTATGCACCAGGCGCGTGGCTTGCCGCTCTGTGTTACTTTAAAGGTGCCACTCAATGATGTGTCTCCAGTTTCCTTTGTGATTGCTTTGACCCTTTCTTTTGTGGATAGCTTTAGCTTTCGCTGCTCGGCTATCCAGATAGAACAATCCTTTTGTAAGTCACCGGTCCTTCTACAATGAAAACAGGCTCTGCTTTCTTTGTTGTGCTTTGTGACTTTGTACATCTTAAGAGCTCTGTCATCATGGTGCGTATTTTCTTTCCTTCTGTCATATTCATCAATTTATTTGCCTTTGACATATTCCAGTGTCAGCTCCTGCTCAGGTCTGGTTTCTAAAGCATTAATAAGAGCAGTATATGTCTCTGGGAGGCTGCAGAGGAGCAGGGCAACAATATGATTATCTTTGATGTCCTCTCCAGTGGCACGCAGCTGCTCTAAGATCTCTAGCATAGCATTCACGTGGTCATACATTTGCTGGCCTCCTTGTAGTCTCATCTTGCACAACTTTCTTAGCAAAAACAGTTTGCTGTTTAGACTTGAACGCTCAAGCAGCTTTTGTAATGGAGTCCACAAACATTTTCTCTGTTCTTATGTGGATAAGCTGGTCATCTTCCACTAGTAAGCTTATAATTGCTTTTGCCTACCTATCCTTCCTGTCCCAGTCCTTTGTCTCTCTGTCTGTGGGTCTGTCTGTATTCAGCACTTGCCACAAGTCATCCTTGCTAAAAAAACACTTGTAGTTTAACCTTCCATAGCTGGTAATTGGCATTGTTCAGCTTTACTATTGCAAACTTCACATCTGAACCATTTGCCATGTTCCAGTAGCTTGTATACAGTATTCACTGACTTGCTGTACTCACTGAGTATTCTTTCCAGTGCAGCTGGGTGCGCTGGGGTATCATCTCCAATGCCTGGGTGCCTGGGACCCATAACCTATTGGCTGAGTATTAGCCCTCATGCACACAGGCTGTTAAAAAAACGTTATGAAAACGCCAGTATTTTAGCAGTGACTTTTTTCAGCTTTTTTCAGCGTTTTTGTAATAGCGTTTTTTAGCGTTTTTTAGTGTTTTTGAGCGTTTTTCCGCGTTAGCGTTTTTGAGCGTTTTTTTTTTTTTCAAATTTTTTTTTTTTTTTTTCAATGGATCAAAAACGCTAAAAAATGTTGGTGAATGGCGTTTTTGAGTGTTTTTGAGCGTTTTTCAGCGTTAGAGCGTTTTTACAGCTGAAAAACGTCTCTCAGAACCCACTGGTCCTGGGTTTTTTTTACAGCTTAAAAACGCCTATGCCACTTGCAGCTCAAAAACGCCTAGGTGGGCATGAAGCCATAGACTAACATAGACAGGCCTTTTTAAGCTGCAAAAAAAGCTCAAAAAAGCAGCTGTAAAAACGTCCGTGTGCATGAGGACTTAAAATCATGCTTTGGAAGCTTCTTGGATGCAGTAAATGGTTTTACTTTTATGGAGAAATATATTACATGCCTTTTATCATCATGGAGACAGATAGGAAGAAAACACAAACGAGTGCACACTTAGATAAAGAGGGTACTTCCTCTCATATCATAGAATACATGAACTATACACTATAATACTACAGAGCCACCTGCTGCATAGATAGGTATATTGCATACAGTATTGTCAGTTTATTAACAGCTTTACATTACATGCTGTTGTTCTTTTCCAACACACTACACATGTGCTGCAAGGGGAAGATCTGAAATGAGGGGAAGCTCTGCTGATTTCTATCATCCAATCATGTACAAGCAAAAAGGCTGTTTTTTATTTTTCTTGCCTGTTCCCCTCATATCTCCAGTGACTGCACTTCCAAGTGCACTTGCAGTGCACTTGTAGTGCACAGCGGATTTGCCTTTAGTAAATAACCCCCAAAAACTTTTTTAGCAAAGGAATATTAAATTTGAGCTCTAGTTATGTAGGAAAACACAATCCTGTTGCACTGTAATAATACCTGAATCTTCCAAATATACTCTCCAACTATGGCGTTTTTAAAGTTGGGTTTCCTGATGGTGACAGGTGGACTATGCTGGCACAACTTATATTGAAATGACCACTTGTGGTTTCCATCCGAACTCTGTTTGGTGCTAGACAACGCAGAAAAACGACTGGGAGACATTGATATAATGTCACTTTATAACAATAAGTACCTAAACAAGGACCTTTGTGGCAGGATCACCATGCATTTTTTTTTAAAACGCTACAGGTGTGAAAATATTCAATTTTGAAATTACATTAACATGTTAAAATTGATAAGATTTTTTTTACCAGATGTAGAAATTATTAGAATTACTGTCAGGCTATAACGTCCTCTGCCTCCAAAGTATTGAGATTTGTCATCAGTTAAAGTGAGGGGGTAATCTCTCCAAAGAGATGCAGAAAACAATAACCAGATAGCAGTTCTAACCCTTACCCACTCTATCCAAAACTAAAATAAAGAAAGTTTATGAAGTTGGGCTTTAAAATAGAACTAAAGCCAAAACTTTTTCTTTTATAATTTTAAATGGAGTATGGGAGGGTAATAACTTCTCTTGTTTTCTTGGGGAGATTTCCCATCTTTTGTCCCATAACCAAAACAGGATTTTGTCTTCAAAGCTCCCCTGTTAGACAGCTATTACGAGAACTAGTGTCCCCATAGAAGATCTCCCCTTATTTCTGTTTTGGTGACAACTCAAAATGTGGGGTTTTCATTCACTCTCTGTGATAATGGTCACAGGACAAACAGAGAGGATGAAATCCCTTTAATGGGGACTCAGATATCAATAAAAGCCCATCAGATGGTCTTATTTTTTGCCACTCTATCTCAATCCAAAACTACAAAAAAAAAAGTTGGTGTAGTTGCATTTTTAGTGGTTCATGTGCAGACTAGTATTTGACAGTACCAGATGACCAGTGAGTTTGGATATTTGACAAAAGCAGCAGAGGTAACAAGCTGTTACCATGTCTTCTCTTATAGGTAATTATTTAAGAGTTTTTTTTTTTACAAATAATCTGTTCTATATAAGCTACAGACATTCTAAGTCTATATCATGTTTTAAAAGCCTACTTGTTTATTTATCTGAAATACAGTCAGGTCCATAAATATTGGGACATCAATACAATTCAAATTTTTTTGGCTCTATATTCCACCACAAGGGATTTGAAATGAAACGAACAAGATGTTTTTTAACTGCAGACTTTCAGCTTTAATTTGACGGTATTTACATCCAAATCAGGTGAATGGTGTAGGATTTACAACAGTTTGTATATGTGCCTCCCACTTTTTAAGGAACCAAAAGTAATGGGACAGATTAACAATCATCCATCAAACTTTCACTTTTTAATACTTGGTTGCAAATCCTTTGCAGTCAATTACAGCCTGAAGTCTGGAACGCATAGACATCACCAGACGCTGGGTTTCATCCCTGGTGATGCTCTGCCAGGCCTGTAGTGCAACTGTCTTCAGTTCCTGCTTGTTCGTAGGGCATTTTCCCTTCAGTTTTGTCTTCAGCAAGTGTAATGCATGCTAAATCGGATTCAGGTCAGGTGATTGACTTGGCCATTGCATAACATTCCACTTCTTTCCCTTAAAAAACTCTTTGGTTGCTTTCGCAGTATGCTTCGGGTCATTGTCCACCTGCACTGTGAAGCTCCGTCCAATGACTTCTGAAGCATTTTGCTGAATATGAGCAGATAATATTGCCCGAAACACTTCAGAATTCATCCTGCTGCTTTTGTCAGCAGTCACATCATCAATAAATATAAGAAAACCAGTTCCATTGGCAGCCATACATGCCCACGCCATGACACTACCACCACCATGCTTCACTGATGAGGTGGTATGCTTTGGATCATGAGCAGTTCCTTTCCTTCTCCATACTCTTCTCTTCCCATCACTCTGGTACAAGTTGATCTTGGTCTCATCTGTCCATAGGATGTTGTTCCAGAACTGTGAAGGCTTTTTTAGATGTTGTTTGGCAAACTCTAATCTGGCCTTTCTGTTTTTGAGGCTCACCAATGGTTTACATCTTGTGGGGAATGCTCTGTATTCACTCTGGTGGAGTCTTCTCTTGATTGCTGACTTTGACACACATACACCTACCTCCTTGAGAGTGTTCTTGATCTGGCCAACTGTTGTGAAGGGTGTTTTCTTCACCAGGGAAAGAATTCTTCGGTCATCCACCACAGTTGTTTTCCGTGGTCTTCTGGGTCTTTTGGTGTTGCTGAGCTCACTGGTGCGTTCTTTCTTTTTAAGGATGTTCCAAACAGTTGATTTGGCCACACCTAGTGTTTTTGCTAGCTCTCTGATGGGTTTGATTTGTTTTTTCAGCCTAATGATGGCTTGCTTCACTGATAGTGACAGCTCTTTGGATCTCATATTGAGAGTTGACAGCAACAGATTCCAAATGCAAATAGCACACTTGAAATGAACTCTGGACCTTTTATCTGCTCCTTGTAATTGAGATAATGAGGGAATAACACACACCTGGCCATGGAAAAGCTGAGTAGCCAATTGTCCCATTACTTTTGGTCCCTTAAAAAGTGGGAGGCACATATATAAACTGTTGTAATTCCTACACCGTTCACCTGATTTGGATTTAAATACCCTCAAATTAAAGAAAAAGTCTGCAGTTAAAGCACATCTTGTTTGTTTCATTTCAAATCCATTGTGGTGGTGTATAGAGCCAAAAAGATTAGAATTGTGTCAATGTCCCAATATTTATGGACCTGACTGTATAATGTGAGAAGACTCTTGAATATTTAAGGCCCAGCAGGTGTATAGCTATCATAAAGAATTAAAACCAAAAATGTAATATATTGCAGTTTACCAATCCTTAGATGTGGTGGCTGCATTAGGTGGTGACACTTCTGAAATTACTGCACATTGTTGTTTTTATAACTTAAGGATACTAGCATTTTATGGAACTTTTTTGATTGTCTACTCCATTTTTACAATAAACCCACTATAATGTTACACCTTGTGCGTTTTTGTTTTTTATACTAATCACCATGGATCATCATTTTTACTTTTAATGAGGATCATTATACACCATGGAGTTCATCTTCTGATGTTGGAACCTCTCTTCTGATCCCAAAAGTGGCTTACTCTCAGATCATCGACTTCATATGCCCTGTTGAGGCTTCCCCTCACGAATGCCTATTTGACTCCTATGCTGTACAGTATATGAGGCCACCAAGTCTGGTAAGCGTGCCAACCTTATCTTTTGTTTACACACACGATCAAGTTTGATATCACCGGAAAAAGTGTGAGAGACTTTTTCCATTCATGCACAGGATTCATTTTCATGTTGCACATTTTTTATCCAAGAATTCTTTAGAATTTTTTGATTAATTTATCTTTTGAACATTCACTTTAAACTTTAAGTTGTCTATATACATCATATATTAATTATTACGATATTGTTGGTTCTATTATATTCATAATAATATAATTTGTCACCATTTGAAGCGCCACATTCTTTTTGTTTTACTTTGTATTTACACTATATGTCTAGCGGAATATTGGCAGCCTTTATGCGCATTTTTTTCTTATCCTTTACTAGCAGGCTCACCAGGTGAAAATAAAAGAAAGAAAGCATAAAAAAAGAAAATGAATGCAGCCATCACATTTAAAAATTGGTAAGCTGCAAAATGATAAATGTTTGCTTTTGTGTTTATAATTGCTTTAAAGATGTAGATATCTAGTTACTTAATACATTTCAATGTCAAAAGACATTTCTTATTAAAAATGTGAAGAGTTTTAAAATTAAAAGAGCCAGTTGCTATGAACCTACTCATTACTACTCCAGGTGACTTAGAACCTCAACTGCTTCTTTCTCATACAGATCAATGGGCACACAAAAGCAGCTTAAAGCAGATTGGTCTAACTTGCAGTGCAGGTCAAATGGGGCTAAATGCATCCAAAAGCAATGTCAATTTCCCCATTACACAAGCCCTAAGGTTGTAGAGAACCTTCCCATAGTAAAAGGGGATATACCTTAGTCTTAGTGGAGCTTAGTGGGAGAAGCCAGTAGTGTATTTAGGTTTTGTGCTGCCCTAGGCCTGACTAAACTCGCGCACCCCCTAATTTAAATATGACCCACCCCCTTCCTGTCAACACCACACCCCTTGCTGTATAAGACCCACCCTGAAATTTTCGAGTGGGTACACTGGTTCTGAGGGCCTGGGGGGGGGGGGCAATGCATTCCCTTATCTTGCATAGATTTATAGATTTCCTCTCACTTCCTGTTTGATTATGGGGCAGGAAGTGAAGGGAAATCTTTGCAATGGGACAGGGATAGTAAAAAATAAACTGACAGGGGCTATAACCCTCCCTTATGCTTTCAAAAATGAAAAAGAAAGTGTTGCCTATAGCACTACTTTAAGCACAAATTTCTGATAATTTTATGGAGAGGACCAAGAAGATATAACCATGCTAATGGTGCAGCAGAAAACATAAAGTACAGTGAGGAAGGTTTGTGGTCTAGGATGAGAGGACAGTCAGAATTACAAGCGGCGCCCCCCCCCCCCAGTTGCGGAATGCCAGCCGCTCGCATACCGGAAGCAGTGAAGCCACTTTGTGGGGGAGCTAGACTAACTTGCCTCTCAGCCCTATAAGACTGGTGCTACACTAACAGTATAGCACAAGCTGGCAGGGACTCTTTCTGTGCTGCCCCCCCTGCAAAGTGCTGCCCTAGGCCTGGGCCTTGTTGGCCTAGGCTTGGATACAGCATTGGGAGAAGCTCCCAACCCTTTTTTTAAAATTAAGTCTTAACCCAATTGCATGGTGCTACAGTGGGGGTGTCATTAAGAATTAATGGCACCCTGTGTGTCTGCTAAAGTGCAGCACGTCTCAGTTGCGGCTTGGGAACGCACATGATTATGCATGCATTCCCGGCCCACACTAATCCAGCCCTAAACACCATATATTGCAACTATGTATTAAATTGAAAATAATTATGAATACTTTTAAATGCAACAAATGTAATTAACTGAACTTCTCCTGTAATTGGCCCTTGGAATCTCCTGTACGGTAGGGGAGAAGGTTAGTTTTCTGGAAAACAAAGGATCTGCTGAGAACATGATCATGGTAGGAGAGAAATTACTTAATTTGCTGCTCATTTAATGTCCACTTACATGGTGGAAGGGAGGGGGGAGTGCGCAAGAAAGATGACCAGCCTGTGTTGCTTACAGGGGATTTCCACCCACTTTTAAGAGGTTGTCTTAAACTAAAGAGCACCCCTCATTTTTGGATATCCCAAATTTTTTTTTTGGGAGTACCAAGTGTACTTCTGTTCCACCCGGGCCACGGCGCAGGACCTCATGTTCTCTTGTGCGGCAAGTTCCCCCCCCCCCGCTTACAGGTCCCAAAAGACTAGCTGGCCATTCAAAAAGCGCCGCGCTACTTGCGCATGTGCAGTAGGAAACCGGCAGTGAAGCCGCAAGGCTCCACTGTCAGTTTCCCTTAGTTAGAATGGCGGCGCTTGCTCCCGATCCAATGAACGGATTGGCCTTGGGGGGGGCGACATTGCAGTCTCCCTGGACAGGTACGAGTCCTTATTAAAAGCAAGCAGCTACAGTGTTTGTTAAAAAAAAAATGTTTGTGGCTGGAACTCCGCTTTAATTGCAGGAGAGAAAAGTGAGGTCACCAATCTGACTGTGCTGTCTGTCACCAATATGTTTTTATACGTGTTTTTAGCTTTTTGTCTTCAAGATCAGCTTTAACACCCTCATGGTTCCGTGTGACAAAATATTTAAAAAAAAACCTTAGGAAAGGTACAACCTGGACTATCACTAGAAGTCATGAATTTCACAACAAATACATATACTGTGTATGATCGACACACCTAAAGAAAATAATGAGGCCTAAATGAATGTCTACTGAGCTACCGGAATTACTATACAAATATGGATGATCAGGATGAGTATAAAAACCTGATGAAGTCTCAGGTTGAAGCATAGTATATTTATATATTTTCATTATATAACACATTTAATCATTTGTGGACACTGGGTGTGCTACTTGTGGCCCAAGAACCCCTAATCATAGTACAACCTATCCTTACCACTTATTTAGGACCTTTATATTAAAGCAGATATACAAGGCACACATTATTTCAACTCTGTATAATTGAACTCTTCATGATTTTTTTATTTTATTTGAGCAGTCTGTACCTAAGCTTGACTTTTTATCAGCCTCTTGCAGTCCCTGTACAGCAGTGCTCAGACTGGGAGAGGGAGAAGCAGCACAAGCATCAAATCAATTCATGTTCTGACAGGAAGCATTCTGATATAAGGAGAAAGTAGAGTGATGGAGAGATGGACTGATCGCAGTGCTGCTTCTCCTTTCACTGTCCAGTCACAGGCTAGGATCACATGGTGCCAGTCAGTTGTGCTGCAGAGCTCACAACCTAACAATATCTAAGTTTGTAGGAGAAGAGGGCAGAGTGACAAAAAGATAACCTCATTAGTCTGTTGCTTCTATTTTCACTGTCCAGTCACAAGCTGAGGAAAGGTCAAGATCTTAAAATGTTACTTAACTAGAGCAGAAAATGATCAGGTCTCAAATTTTTACTTATCCGAGACACCTTTTTCTATTCAAATTAGTTATTGGATCTATCAAAAAGATCTCTTTACCACCCATAGGTGAACATGTTCTTGTGTTTCCCAATGCATTCAGTGTGAACAAGACTTTTGTAGACACCTGTTGCAAAAATTTCAAAGCAGAATTGCAAAATAACCGTTTTTATGTATGTTTAAAAGTACAGTCCAAATTACATTTTCAAATCTAAAAGCCCAAAAATAATATTTTAAGAATATGCTCTTAATATGTACTGTGGCAAATTTAACATCTTTCTTTTTCTAGGATAATTTTTCACATATATATATATATATATATATATATATATATATATATATATATATATATACTGTTTATTTATTTTAATTCTTCTAAGGTAGTTAAGCTTGGCAGTAACGTGACCCACTTTTGTAGCAAATTCCATCAACAATAGCATCTATTTCGGACTAAAAATAAACAAATTTTTAGAAATCCAAAATTATAAAAAGTCTATGTAGATAAAACAAAATCTTCTATATATACAAAAGAGCAAAATAAGTAATGTATAACATCACTGGAATCTTACCATTTGTTTTGCAATGGAACTTGTATTTTCTTTTTAATATTACTTTTTTTAATTATCGAGGTAAAATATATTGAAATTGAATATAATGTGCATACAATTTATACATCTTTGATATAGTTGAATTTGAAAAGTCTGAATAGACAGTCACTGGCAAAGAAAATACTGTATGACAAATACTGACATATAGTTTTTGGGTCATATATACTGCTCGCAGTGGAATCAGAAGTGTACTTTTTTTTTGGTTTGTTTTAAGAAATGCCCGACAGAAGGCACAGACCTTAGGATCTGTTTGGAGGGGAGATAGAGCTTATATAAGTTTGCTGAAATTTAATAAATAAGAACATCTTATAATATATAAACAATATAAACATTTATATGCTACATGCATATTATATAATTTAAAGTAATAATTTATATAGTGAAAAGTTGAAGCTATGCTCTCCCGATTTTCCTCGATAACGCGCAAATGCAAGATGTGTCTATCCTGATCCACCTCCATGCCACCAGTTTGTTGTTTTCAGAAGTCAATGCCCGGACATAAGTTTGGGATGCTTTACAATGAGAATTCCATTGTTTGTAGTCAATGCCTCGGCATCCGTTTTTGACCGGCCTCGGATTGCTACATCTTGTCTCGTAAAAATATTGCTTGATCAGTGAATTGCCAAACGTAATTTCCCCTAAAACAGTTACTTGGTGCCCCCGAATGTCAACGGCATTCGACTTGTCTGTGACCCATAAACTCTCACTGTCGCACGTAGAATATTCTCCCCGGTGACTCGTGTGCTCTGCAAACCTTTTCCTCCGTGACGTCCTGTTTGTTGAGGGAGAGTGTCCCACAAAGTCATCCATTAGATACAAGGGTGGAGGTTCCATGGGTAAGTTGTCGCTCAAGAGCACGCGCGGCGAATTATAACGTCTCTGACGCTGATGCTTAAAAAGTTCTGCTTCCAATGAGTGGACCGGCTGAAAGTCTGATTTCCCACTTTCAAGGCTGTCATCAACCATATCCAAGTCAACAAGGATTTCTGTCTTTGGTATTGTATTTTGCTGGTGGTTTTCCTTGGTGTTGGCCACCTGTTCGGAAGCTTTATTTTTTACAAGGTCGGCTTGCATGAGCTTTATAAAGAAAGAATTCATTGAGTTTTCGGGCAAATTACTCTTATCCATGGTGGTAGCGTGGATGCCACAAAGATAAGGAAGAAACATCACACAGAATAGGATGGACATCACCTTATTCACCTGTAAGATCTAAAAAGAAAAAACATATTTTAATCAGTTTTTTTAAGAATAAAACAACAATGAAAACAAATATTTTTTTTATGGTTATCATTTAATTCTGACTTTCCTACCTATTATGTCACTGTCCTGGAACAAACATGCACTATGAAAATCTGAATTCTTAGCCTACATATATGTTCCAGGTCAGTGATTACCCTGGAACATGCACCTTTTAAAAACAAGTTATACTGACAGGCTCCATATTTCTATCCTCACAGGTTCACTTTAAGGATTATATGACAAATACATTTTTGTCACATTTAGAACACAAATAAGAAACAAAACTGAGATTTTCTGAATCTACACTATACTCCGCTTAAAACATTAGTAAACCATGTAAAATTAAACCTTAATGTCTTTTTTTTTTTTTTTTTTTTTTTTAGTTTGAGCCCCAATAGCCTGCAAAATGAGTGTTCCCCTTCTGCCGCTCCCAATTCCCGATTGGATGACACCTCTTCATCTTGGCCCTGGTCATCATGGGCACACCTCTTTTAGTCCTATGGACTGCAGGCGATATGTGATCACATTTACTCTCTGCCCCTGGGACCAACTAATCACGTTTTTTGATGGCTCCCTGAAGCACTTTCAATGAATTGCATATAAGAAAACATTCTTTAGACAACTCTCATTGTAAATTAGAGATGATCATGTAACACGTTTAAACACATTTTTCTGATATCTGGGCAGTTTTGGCAAATTAAACAAAATGTGGGGAAGTGTTCAGGAAGTAGGGGGAGAAGACTGTGGCTTGTTATAAGGATGCTAGAGTTGGGCTTTCAAGTACAGTAAGTTATATTATCATCAAATTCATTCTGAGATTTTCAGTGTCTACATACAGTACAAATATGTTTCTTTTTTCTTTTTATATATATGTTATTGCATTAAATCTGGAAATGTGAAAATTAACCTCAAGCAGGAGATATGCTGTAATATCAGCCACATGGGGAGTACATTGTTTTCAATGAGTTGGATGACTTATGACTTGCATGGTGAGAAGGACCAGTAAAGCGCAACCACTGTATAGCACTAATGGGCAAATATGGATACACAGATGTATCTGTGGGCGTTCCCGGCCCACACTAACCCAGCTTTAAACACCATATATTGCAACTATGTATTAAATTGAAAATAATTATGAATACTTTTAAATGCAACAAATGTAATTAACTGAACTTCTCCTGTAATTGGCGCTTGGAATCTCCTGTACGGTAGGGAGAAGGTTAGTTTTCTGGGAAACAAAGGATCTGCTGAGAACATTATCATGGTAGGAGAGAGATTACTTCATTTGCTGCTCATTTAATGTCCACTTACATGGTGGAAGGAAGAGGGGAGTGTGCAAGAAAGGTGACCAGCCTGTGTTGCTTAAAGCGGATTTCCACCCACTTTTGAGAGGTAGCCTTAAACTAAAGAGAACCCCTCCACCCCATATTTTTGGATATCCCAAATGTTTGTTTATTTTGGAAGTACCAAGTGTACTTCCGTTCCACCCGGGTCCGGCGCAGGACCTCATGTCCTCTTCTGCGGCAAGTCCCCCCCCGTTTACAGGTCCCAGAAGACAAGCTGGCCATTCACAAAGCGCCACGCTACTCGCGCATGTGCAGTAGGAAACCGGCAGTGAAGCTGCAAGGCTCCACTGTCAGTTTCCCTTACTTAGAATGGCGGCACTTGCTCCCGATCCAATGAACGGATCGGCCTTGGGGTGTTGACATTGCAGTCTCCCTGGACAGGTACGAGTCCTTATTAAAAGCCAGCAGCTACAGTGTTTGTTAAAAAAAAAATGTTTGTGGCTGGAACTCCGCTTTAATTGCAGGAGAGAAAAGTGAGGTCACCAATCTGACTGTGCTGTCTGTCACCAATATGTTTTTATACGTGTTTTTAGCTTTTTGTCTTCAAGTTCAGCTTTAACACCCTCATGGTTCCGTGTGACAAAATATTAAAAAAAAAACCTTGAGAAAGGAACAACCTGGACTATCACTAGAAGTCATGAATTTCACAACAAATACATATACTGTGTATGATCGACACACCTAAAGAAAATAATGAGGCCTAAATGAATGTCTACTGATCTACCGGAATTACTATACAAATATGGATGATCAGGATGAGTATAACAACCTGATGAAGTCTCAGGTTGAAGCATAGTATATTTATATATTTTCATTATATAACACATTTAATCATTTGTGGACACTGGGTGTGCTACTTGTGGCCCAAGAACCCCTAATCAAAGTACAACCTATCCTTACCACTTATTTAAGACCTTTATATTAAAGCAGCTATACAAGGCACACATTATTTCAACTCTGTATTATGAACTCTTCATGATTTTTTTATTTTATTTAGGCAGTCTGTACCTAAGCTTGACTTCGTATCAGCCTCTTGCAGTCCCTGTACAGCAGGGCTCAGATTGGGAGAGGGAGAAGCAGCACAAGCATCAAATCAATTCATGTTCTGACAGGAAGCATTCTGATATAAGGAGAAAGTAAAGTGATGGAGAGATGGGCTGATCGCAGTGCTGCTTCTCCTTTCACTGTCCAGTCACAGGCTAGGATCACATGGTGCCAGTCAGTTGTGCTGCAGAGCTCACAACCTAACAATATCTAAGGTTGTAGGAGAAGAGGGCAGAGTGACAAAAAGATAACCTCATTAGTCTGTTGCTTCTATTTTCACTGTCCAGTCACAAGCTGAGGAAAGGTTAAGATCTTAAAATGTTACTTAACTAGAGCAGAAAATGATCAGGTCTCAAATTTTGCCTATTCTGAGATACCTTTTTCTATTCAAATTAGTTATTGGATCTGTCAAAAAGATCTCATTACCACCCATAGGTGAACATGTTTTTGTGTTTCCCAATGCATTCAGTGTGAACAAGACTTTTGTAGACACCTGTTGCAAAAATTTCAAAACAGAATTGCAAAATAACCGTTTTTATGTATGTTTAAAAGTACAGTCCAAATTACATTTTCAAATCTAAAAGCCCAAAAATAATATTTTAAGAATATGCTCTTAATATGTACTGTGGCAAATTTAACATCTTTCTTTTTCTAGGATCATTTTTCACATATATATATATATATATATATATATATATATATATATACTGTTTATTTATTTTAGTTCTTCTAAGGTAGTTAAGCTTGGCAGTAATGTGACCCACTTTTGTAGCAAATTCCATCAACAATAGCATCTATTTCGGGCTAAAAATGCACAATTTTTTAGAAATCCAAAATTATAAAAAGTCTATGTAGATAAAACAAAATCTTATATATACAAAAGAGCAAAATAAGTAATGTATAACATCACTGGAATCTTACCATTTGTTTTGCAATGGAACTTGTATTTTCTTTTTAATATTACTTTTTTTAATTATCGAGGTAAAATATATTGAAATTGAATATAATGTGCATACAATTTATACATCTTTGATATAGTTGAATTTGAAAAGTCTGAATAGACAGTCACTGGCAAAGAAAATACTGTATGACAAATACTGACATATAGTTTTTGGGTCATATATACTGCTCGCAGTGGAATCAGAAGTGTACTTTTTTTTTTGGTTTGTTTTAAGAAATGCCCGACAGAAGGCACAGACCTTAGGATCTGTTTGGAGGGGAGATAGAGCTTATATAAGTTTGCTGAAATTTAATAAATAAGAACATCTTATAATATATAAACAATATAAACATTTATATGCTACATGCATATTATATAATTTAAAGTAATAATTTATATAGTGAAAAGTTGAAGCTATGTTCTCCCGATTTTCCTCGATAACGCGCAAATGCAAGATGTGTCTATCCTGATCCACCTCCATCCCACCAGTTTGTTGTTTTCAGAAGTCAATGCCCGGACATAAGTTTGGGATGCTTTACAATGAGAATTCCATTGTTTGTAGTCAATGCCTCGGCATCCGTTTTGGACCGGCCTCGGATCCCTACATCTTGTCTCATAAAAATATTGCTTGATCAGTGAATTGCCAAACGTAATTTCCCCTAAAACAGTTACTTGGTGCCCCCGAATGTCAACGGCATTCGACTTGTCTGTGACCCATAAGCTCTCGCTGTCGCACGTAGAATATTCTCCCCGGTGACCCCTATGCTCTGCAAACCTTTTCCTCCGTGATGTCCTGTTTGTTGAGGGAGAGTGTCCCACAAAGTCATCCATTAAATACAAGGGTGGAGGTTCCATGGGTAAGTTGTCGCTCAAGAGCACGCGCGGCGAATTATAACGTCTCTGACGCTGATGCTTAAAAAGTTCTGCTTCCAATGAGTGAACCGGCTGAAAGTCTGATTTCCCACTTTCAAGGCTGTCATCAACCATATCCAAGTCAACAAGGATTTCTGTCTTTGGTATTGTATTTTGCTGGTGGTTTTCCTTGGTGTTGGCCACCTGTTCGGAAGCTTTATTTTTTACAAGGTCGGCTTGCATGAGCTTTATAAAGAAAGAATTCATTGAGTTTTCGGGCAAATTACTCTTATCCATGGTGGTAGCGTGGATGCCACAAAGATAAGGAAGAAACATCACACAGAACAGGATGGACATCACCTTATTCACCTGTAAGATCTAAAAAGAAAAAACATATTTTAATCAGGATTTTTAAGAATAAAATAACAATGAAAACAAATATTTTTTTTATGGTTATCATTTAATTCTGGCTTTCCTACTACCTATTATGTCACTGTCCTGGAACAAACATGCACTATGAAAATCTGAATTCTTAGCCTACATACATGTTCCAGGTCAGTGATTACCCTGGAACTTGCACCTTTTAAAAACAAGTTATACTGACAGGCTCCATATTTCTATCCTCACAGGTTCACTTTAAGGATTATATGACAAATACATTTTTGTCACATTTAGAACAAAAATAAGAAACAAAACAGAGATTTTCTGAATCTACACTATACTCCGCTTAAAACATTAGTAAACCATGTAAAATGAGACCTTAATGTCTTTTTGTTTTGTTTTTTTTAGTTTGAGCCCCAATAGCCTGCAAAATGAGTGTTCCCCTTCTGTCGCTCCCAATTCCTGATTGGATGACACCTCTTCATCTTGGCCCTGGTCATCATGGGCACACCTCTTTTAGTGGTGTGATCACATTTACGCTCTGCCCCTGGAACCAACTTATCACGTCTTTTGATGGCTCCCTGAAGCACTGTCAATGAATTGCATATAAGAAAACATTCTTTAGACAACTCTCATTGTAAATCAGAGATGATCATGTAATACGTTTAAACACATTTTTCTGATATCTGGGCAGTTTTGGCAAATTAAACAAAATGTAGGTAGGTGTTCAGGAAGTAGGGGGAGAAGACTGCGGCTTGTTATAAGGATCCTAGAGTTGGGCTTTCAAGTACAGTAAGTTATATTATCATCAAACTCATTCTGAGATTTTCAGTGTCTACATACAGTACAAATATGTTTCTTTTTTCTTTTTATATTTATGTTATTGCATTAAATCTGGAAATGTGAAAATTAACTTCAAGCAGGAGATATGCTGTAATATCAGCCACATGGGGAGTACATTGTTTTCAATGAGTTGGATGACTTATGACTTGCATGGTGAGAAGGACCAGTAAAGCGCAACCACTGTATAGCACTAATGGGCAAATATGGATACACAGATGTATCTGTGGGCGCTCCCGGCCCACACTAACCCAGCTTTAAACACCATATATTGCAACTATGTATTAAATTGAAAATAATTATGAATACTTTTAAATGCAACAAATGTAATTAACTGAACTTCTCCTGTAATTGGCGCTTGGAATCTCCTGTACGGTAGGGAGAAGGTTAGTTTTCTGGGAAACAAAGGATCTGCTGAGAACATTATCATGGTAGGAGAGAGATTACTTCATTTGCTGCTCATTTAATGTCCACTTACATGGTGGAAGGAAGAGGGGAGTGCGCAAGAAAGGTGACCAGCCTGTGTTGCTTAAAGCGGATTTCCACCCACTTTTGAGAGGTAGTCTTAAACTAAAGAGCACCCCTCCACCCCTCATTTTTGGATATCCCAAATGTTTTTTTTTTTTTTTTAAGTACCAAGTGTACTTCCGTTCCACCCGGGCCACGGCGCAGGACCTCATGTCCTCTTGTGCGGCAAGTCCCCCCCCGCTTTCAGGTCCCAGAAGACAAGCTGGCCATTCACAAAGCGCCACGCTACTCGCGCATGTGCAGTAGGAAACCGGCAGTGAAGCTGCAAGGCTCCACTGTCAGTTTCCCTTAGTTAGAATAGCGGCGCTTGCTCCCGATCCAATGAACGGATCGGCCTTGGGGGGGGCGACATTGCAGGCTCCCTGGACAGGTACGAGTCCTTATTAAAAGCCAGCAGCTACTTATTTAGGACCTTTATATTAAAGCAGCTATACAAGGCACACATTATTGCAACTCTGTATTAATGAACTCTTCATGATTTTTTTATTTTATTTGAGCAGTCTGTACCTAAGCTTGACTTCGTATCAGCCTCTTGCAGTCCCTGTACAGCAGTGCTCAGACTGGGAGAGGGAGAAGGAGCACAAGCATCAAATCAATTCATGTTCTGACAGGAAGCATTCTGATATAAGGAGAAAGTAGAGTGATGGAGAGATGGGCTGATCGCAGTGCTGCTTCTCCTTTCACTGTCCAGTCACAGGCTAGGATCACATGGTGCCAGTCAGTTGTGCTGCAGAGCTCACAACCTAACAATATCTAAGTTTGTAGGAGAAGAGGGCAGAGTGACAAAAAGATAACCTCATTAGTCTGTTGCTTCTATTTTCACTGTCCAGTCACAAGCTGAGGAAAGGTCAAGATCTTAAAATGTTACTTAACTAGAGCAGAAAATGATCAGGTCTCAAATTTTGCCTATTCTGAGACACCTTTTTCTATTCAAATTAGTTATTGGATCTATCAAAAAGATCTCATTACCACCCATAGGTGAATATGTTCTTGTGTTTCCCAATGCATTCAGTGTGAACAAGACTTTTGTAGACACCTGTTGCAAAAATTTCAAAGCAGAATTGCAAAATAACCATTTTTATGCATGTTTAAAAGTACAGTCCAAATGACAATTTCAAATCTAAAAGCCCAAAAATAATATTTTAAGAATATGCTTTTAATATGTACTGTGGCAAATTTAACATCTTTCTTTTTCTAGGATCATTTTTCACATATATATATATATATATATATATATATATATATATATATATACTGTTTATTTATTTTAATTCTTCTAAGGTAGTTAAGCTTGGCAGTAACGTGACCCACTTTCGTAGCAAATTCCATTAACAATAGCAAATATTTCGGGCTAAAAATGAACAAATTTTTAGAAATCCAAAATTATAAAAAGTCTCTGTAGATAAAACAAAATCTTCTATATATACAAAAGAGCAAAATAAGTAATGTATAACATCACTGGAATCTTACCATTTGTTTTGCAATGGAACTTGTATTTTCTTTTTAATATTACTTTTTTTAATTATTGAGGTAAAATATATTGAAATTGAATATAATGTGCATACAATTTATACATCTTTGATATAGTTGAATTTGAAAAGTCTGAATAGACAGTCACTGGCAAAGAAAATACTGTATGACAAATACTGACATATAGTTTTTGGGTCATATATACTGCTCGCAGTGGAATAAGAAGTGTACTTTTTGTTTTTTTTTGTGTGTTTTAAGAAATGCCCGACAGAAGGCATAGACCTTAGGATCTGTTTGGAGGGGAGATAAAGCTTATATAAGTTTGCTGAAATTTAATAAATAAGAACATCTTATAATATATAAACAATATAAACATTTATCTTGCTACATGCATATTATATAATTTAAAGTAATAATTTATATAGTGAAAAGTTGAAGCTATGTTCTCCCGATTTTCCTCGATAACGCGCAATCGCAAGATGTGTCTATCCTGATCCACCTCCATCCCACAATTTTTTTTTCAGAAGTCAATGCCCGGACATAAGTTTGGGATGCTTTACATTGAGAATTCCATTGTTTGTCGTCAATGCCTCGGCATCCGTTTTGGACCGACGTTGCATTCCTACATCTTGTCTCGTAAAAATATTGCTTGATCTGTGAATTGCCAAACTTAATTTCCCCTAAAACAGTTACTTGGTGCCCCCGAATGTCAACGGCATTCAACTTGTCTGTGACCCATAAGCTCTCGCTGTCGCACACAGGAAGTTCTCCCCGGTGACGCCTGTGCTCTGCGAACCTTTTCCTCCGTGACGTCCTGTTTGTTGAGGGAGAGTGTCCCACAAAGTCATCCATTAGATACAAGGGTGGAGGTTCCATGGGTAAGTTGCCGCTCAAGAGCACGCGCGGCGAATTATAACGTGTCTGACGCTGATGCTTAAATAGTTCTGCTTCCAATGAGTGGACCGGCTGAAAGTCTGATTTCCCACTTTCAAGGCTGTCATCAACCATATCCAAGTCAACAAGGATTTCTGTCTTTGGTATTGTATTTTGCTGGTGGTTTTCCTTGGTGTTGGCCACCTGTTTGGAAGCTTTATTTTTTACAAGGTCGGCTTGCATGAGCTTTATAAAGAAAGAATTCATTGAGTTTTCGGGCAAATTACTCTTATCCATGGTGGTAGCGTGGATGCCACAAAGATAAGGAAGAAACATCACACAGAACAGGATGGACATCACCTTACTCACCTGTAAGATCTAAAAAGAAAAAACATATTTTAATCAGGATTTAATTCTGGCTTTCCTACCTATTATGTCACTGTCCTGGAACAAACATGCACTGTGAAAATCTGAATTCTTAGCCTACATACATGTTCCAGGTCAGTGATTACCCTGGAACTTGCACCTTTTAAAAACAAGTTATACTGACAGGCTCCATATTTCTATCCTCACAGGTTCGCTTTAAGGATTATATATGGACAAATACATTTTTGTCACATTTAGAACAAAAATAAGAAACAAAACAGAGATTTTCTGAATCTACACTATACTCCGCTTAAAACATTAGTAAACCATGTAAAATGAAACCTTAATGTCTTGTTTTTTTTTTTTTTTTTTTTTTTTAGTTTGAGCCCCAATAGTCTGCAAAATGAGTGTTCCCCTTCTGCTGCTCCCAATTCCCGATTGGATGACACCTCTTCATCTTGGCCCTGGTCATCATGGGCACACCTCTTTTAGTCCTATGGACTGCAGGCGATATGTGATCACATTTACTCTCTGCCCCTGGAACCAACTTATCACGTCTTTTGATGGCTCCCTGAAGCACTGTCAATGAATTGCATATAAGGAAATGTTGTTTAGACAACTCTCATTGTAAATCAGAGATGATCATGTAACACGCTTAAACACATTTTTCTGATATTTGGGCAGTTTTGGCAAATTAAACAAAATGTCGGTAAGTGTTCAGGAAGTAGGGGGAGAAGACTGTGGCTTGTTATAAGGATGCTAGAGTTGGGCTTTCAAGTACAGTAAGTTGTATTATCATCAAACTCATTCTGAGGTTTTAAGTGTCTTTACGTACAGTACAAATTATTTGGGAAGTCTTGGCAAATTAAACAAAATGTGGGGAAGTGTTCAGGAAGTACGGAAAGAAGAATGTAGCTTGTTATAAGGATCCTAGAGTTGGGCTTTCAAGTACAGTAAGTTATATTATCATCAAACTCATTCTGAGGTTTTCAGTGTCTACATACAGTACAAATATGTTTCTTTTTTCTTCTTATATTTATGTTATAGCATTAAATCTGGAAATGTGAAAATTAACCTCAAGCAGGAGATATGCTGTAATATCAGCCACATGGGGAGTACATTGTTTTCAATGAGTTGGATGACTTATGACTTGCATAGTGAGAAGGACCAGTAAAGTGCAACCACTGTATAGCACTAACAGACAAATATGGATACACAGATGTACTTATATAAGATGTACTTATATAATTGCATGTTATATATTAAAGCAACATTTTTAAAACCTTAGCACACATTTTATAAGTATTTTTATGAGTATTTACATCAAGCTTATCTTTAAAAAAAAAAAAAAGCTATACATTTCAGCCAATGTGTATGAATACATTAACAATATGTTTCTCTTATTTGCTCTCTTTTGGTGTAATATACCATTAAAAGTGTAAAATACCTGTTAGTCCTGCCACAAATTCAGTGTTATCAGTATTCAGTGTACTCTGCAGTCTCTTGTTAAACAATGTTATCAACGAGTGTGTTGGGATTGGAAACCCCCCCCCCCCCATGTTATGGAGATGAACAGAGCAGAAGGTGCTCTGTAGTTCTGCCCTAGGGTGAAAACGTTGCTCCTCCATAGACACAGTCGAGTGAGTCTTGTAAACCTAGAAAAGGACTGGTAGGGTTACCAAGTGAAAATAAAGAGGAAAAAAATGCTGCCACCACATCTGAGGGCTGGTAAGCGGCAATCAATTATATTTTTGTTCTTGGGCTTCAGGTTTGTTAGGGAGAGTGAAATGTTTTTCACTAATTTAGTTATTTAAATATTAATGGCATCAAATTGCCTTAAATCCCTCCTGTTTGCACTTCACAAGCTGTCAGTAGAGAGTGTTGAGGCTGAGATGAGGGCTGTAACCCACTAAAAACTCAGCCCTTGTGAGGAAGTGAGAGTGGAAAGGAAAGATTTTGGTAAAATAAAGTATTTCATTTTATATATATCTATATAGATCTATATATATATATAGATCTATATAGATATATATAAAATATAACAAATGTAACATAATGTTTGTATGAAAATTAGGACACAGCAATTAAACCAGATTCAATGTCACTCCTCCTAAAGATTCTTTCCCACAAGTATCATGTTTTTTGATTTCCCCAAGGCTAAGTTCGGCTTTCCTAAACCTGAATAATCCTTTTATTAAATACCATATGCCTAAAGCATCACTCCGACGGGCACCAGAAAAAAAACAAAAACCTTGCAGTGGGGCCTCCCTGCACTGCAAGGATTAAATGTTTGGTATATCTAGGGGTGGAGGATTAGACTCACTCCTTGTTCTGGCAGGATTCCTCCATCCCCTCCATCTTCCTCCGAAGCCTATTTCCTAAGGTGCCCTGGCCAGCTGTTGCACTCTGATGCCATCACATGCAATGCAGGGCAAATAGTCCTTAATTTTATATGTGAACTGCAAGTGCCTGCTACAATGCGGAGCATTGGAGAAAAGCAGTGAACGATGGAAACCTGCAGAAGCGAGGAAGGAGGTAAGTTTTACAGCTCATTTCTCTACTAGACATAATGAGCATTTAACCTTTGTACATTTTTTTATTACAGAGTTCAGCTTTTTGTATCTCATTTGTGCAGGCATACCAGAAAAAGGATGGCATAAGGCATTTTGTAGTACATGCTGGCAAATTAATTTATCTTAAGGACTAAATTATAATTTTGAGTAGAGAAAAAAAATTAATCCTCTCTGCCACTTAAAGCAGAGCTCCAGGCTCCTTTAGAGCCTGGAGCCAGCAGCTACAAATACTGTAGCCACTGACTTTTAATACTTTCCTGTCTAGGGATCCAGCGTGTCTTCACCCGAGCTGATTTTTCAATGGGCTCTCAGGTGCCGCCATCTCGGCTTTGAGATTGTGTTTGTAGTAGAAAGTCAGCATACCATGATTCTACTTATGTACTGAGCATGGATTCTTTTGAACATTACAGCAGATGCCTGTAATCTTTGCAATAAGGTTGGCAATGGCAAGGCTTCCCCGATGTAGGACTGTACTTAATAGAGTATAGCCTAATGCCATGAGTACCCAGCTTCACACAGAGGATGGATCTTTGTCCTTATTTCAGCAACTAGGGGTGGAGACAGTGATGTAAGCAGCAGCTGGGTCAACACAGAGTTGCCATTTGAACCAATCTGCTGGTATCTAAAGTTCTACTTGATACAAACATTCAACTTATTCTCTCTGGAGAAGAGACACTTAAGAGGAGATATGATCGCAATATACAAATATCTAAATGGTGATTCTAGCATAGGGAAAAAAATAAATTCATTATCAGGTCGCTTAAGAAGACACGTGGCTACTCAATGAAGTAGGAGAAGCAGATTAACCTTAAACTGCGTAAGGAGTTCTTTACTGTTAGAGCAGTAAGGACGTGGAACTCCCTTCTACAATTGGTGGTGTCAGCAGGGAGTATTGATAATTTTGAAAAAAACTCTTATGCCCTGTACACATGGTCAGATTTTCCAACGGAAAATGTGTGATAGGACCTTGTTGTCGGAAATTTCGACCGTGTGTGGGCTCCATCACAAATTTTCCATAGGAATTTCCGACACACAAAGTTTGAGAGCTTGCTATAAAATTTTCCGACTACAAAATCCGTTGTCGGAAATTCCGATCGTGTGTACACAAATCCGACGCACAAAGTGCCACGCTTGCTCAGAATAAATTAAGAGACGAAAGCTATTGGCTACTGCCCCGTTTATAGTCCCGACGTACGTGTTTTACGTCACCGCGCTTAGAACGATCGGATTTTCGACAACTTTGTGTGACCGTGTGTATGCAAGACAAGTTTGAGCCAACATCCGTCGGAAAAAATCCATGGATTTTGTTGTTGGAATGTCCGATCAATGTACGACCGTGTGTACAGGGCATAAGATGGACAGCTTAGCGAAAACCAATGAACAGGGATGTGGGAAATGGTAGACATAAACACACACACTTATACACCCACACAGGCTGAACTAGATAGACTGATGTCTTTATTCAACCTTACCAACTATATAACTACTTTATACAAAGCAATAAGTTTCAAAACCAATTAATGCCTCATGCCTTTTTATCTCTTTACAGTCCAGTACCCTTACATGCTTTGTTTGACAGATTTTTGCTAGGAAATGCTTTTGAATACCATTTTCTTTCAGTGAAAATGCAACTTCCAGCTCTCACACTGCAGTGCCTTGTGCTGACAGAGTTCAGTAACAGCCACGCCTCTCAACACACAACTTGTATCTTGCAGAAGGGGGCATGTCTAATCAGGTCTGTTACATTACTAAGGGCACTGGGTCTTACTCTATTGCCTATTGAACTGCACAGTTCTGCACAGCTGCTGTTACAGTAATGCCCCTTCCACACAGGGCGGGCTCCATTGGAGTCCACCTGCTCAGCAGGGAATCGGTCCACTGAATGGCTGGACCACGTCCGCTCTGCTTATGCAGAGTGGACACAGACACAGCCCACTCTCCTCTTTGGGTAGTCGGATGTAAACGGACAGTCCGTTTACACCTGACTGCCATTGGATCAGATCCACCAGACAGATATGGACCGGACCCTTATCTGTCAGTTTTTAGCAGATTGGATCGGATGTCAGTTCACGTGTCCATTGACACCCTCTGCTCCATAGAGGAGACTGGAAGGTCTGATTGGATTATGCCTGAAAAGCTGACAGGCGGATCCAATCAGTCTGCTAGTGTAAAGGGGTCTAAGGTAGAAGTAATAGTATCAACCAACATGGAGATTATTAGTACACAGTCCTTCTATTGTTGTGACTTCAGTTGGACTTCACATAACTTTCACATCAAACAAATTGAAAAGTTCCCATTTAGGTAGCATGAACAATAAACGTATTTAATTTTTACCTCTTCATAATACATCTGTTTTGTAAAGCTCCCTAAAAACACCCATGGCCCATTTCCAAGTATTGTGCAATCCTACGATCCCTGTTTACAATTTAATTTGCAGCTTAAATGGCCTTGGATATTTATGAAACAAAGAGAAACGTTAGCTGGCTTAACGAATGTCAACATTTGCCGCAACTTCAATGACTGAGATAAAATGTGACATTGGGGTTTTGAAATTGTTCAGCTTCCCCAAAGGAGCCAAAGCTTAATTTAGCAACCCAGCAATTGCAGATATGAAGATTTTGCAAAACACTCTGGTTCAAATCAGAATACATGATTCTCTTGCCTGTGTCGTCGTCCTCAGCTGAACTGAGGCCTTCATTCAAGGCTTTGCCTATGGTGTTCACATGAAATAGAGGCTTTCTGTAATTAAGTCCACAGGGTGTTCTTGGACCAGCTTACCAGGGCTGTCACTGAAGTCTGATCACAGATGGACGTGTATAAGACAAAGAGACTGTGATTGCATTAATCTGCATTTAGAAAACGTTCTCCAACTTTGCACACTGAAATTAAAGTGTATGTCTAAAAATATTTAGTGCACCTCTGCAGTAGATGCACATTTCCCAATGCTTTGTCTCTTTAAAAATGCTAAAAGGTACAGAAAAATGCCAGTTGGCCTGCCAGACATCCAGTGCGCTCCTAAGTTGAAGTGACAACACAATGATCTCTGCAGCACTGAAATTTCAAAAAATTTTGTCACCCCTGCGTAGTTCTCTCCCAGAAACACTTACCAGAAAGGTAAGTATTTCTCTACTTCTTCTACAGGGTAGTGCTGGTCATAATCTCCTGCCAGCTTATGAAGGGTCACTTTAAATGCGAAGTTCACCTTTTTTTTATTTTTTCTAAATTCCAGCCCCCCTATGTACCAATATAGCATTTGTGTACTTTTTTGGCAAAAATATCAAAGCTTTCCATAAAATCTACAGACACATACCTTGCAGTCCTACATCCATGATTCCGAACGTATCGATTGCTTCTGTCTTATGTCCTTACAGACTTTAGGTCATGACACAGGAAGGAGTTGACCAGCTGACCTCATTAGCACACACCCTGCATCATCCACCCTCCCATTCCCAGGTGCACGGTTTTTAAAAGAAATGCAATCAATCAGTGATCAGCCTTCTCACTAAACACACAATCAGATTGCATAGTGTATGGCCATCTTTATACAAGTACATAGGAGGGAGTGGACAGAAACACTCAGCTGTCAAGCCTCTTTCACATCTATGCATAGCGGGAACTCGCATTCCCACATGCAGTTTTATTTTTTAGCGAGGTGGGGAGGCGTTTTGGAGCATTTTCACTCATCACACATAGGGCAGCCCACCCACCTGAATGCGCTGCCCTACACACAGCAATCGCCCCAAAGAAGCTTCAGAACTTTTTTTTTTAGAGTGGAGCTTGGTGCGTTTTTTACTGCGATTTTTGGTGCAGCGCATTTCTGAAATGCAAGGAAACGCACAGATGTGAATGGAGCCTCATTGTTCTTGTGTTATCGCACCAATTTCACTTTCAAGCCCCATTGACATCTAGCATAGTGGGAGTGAATTTTTTGTGGCTCCTTTTTCCTGTGACACGCATAGGGAAGCCTGTTGATTTAAATGGGCTTTGTTATATGTGGCTTATGGGACATGTTGGGTGTTTTTTACTGTGTGTTTTGCAGAATTTGCCACTCATTTTTTCACATGACAAAATGTGTGTTTGCTTCTGTGTTTGGTGTGCCGTTACCAATTAATGGCACTGAATGCACAACTAGTAATTTTAGGTGTATAAAGGTGGCCATACACTATACAATCTGATTGTACAATCTCCTTTAGATTTACTAAATTTATATAATAGGAGAAAACACCTATCTAGCCAATCACTCTGTATCCAATCAGGCAGGCCCCTGCACTACATAATTGATGGCAGATCTAAAAGAGATTGTAAAATCAGATTGTATAGTGTATAGCCACCTTTATACACAACTAGTTTCACTTTCGGTGCCATTAATTGTTAACAACACACCAAACACAGAAGCACACACACATTTTGGCATGTGAAAAAACGAATAGCAAATGCTGCAAAACGCACAGTAAAAAACACGCAACCCACAAAACGGCAACATGCAGCAGGCTGCCCTTCACGGGAAAAACAAGACACAAAATGTGCGCTCCCACTATGCTAGATGTGAATGGGGCCTGAAAGTAAAATTGGTTGCGATAACACAAGAACAACGAGGCTCCATTCACATCTGTGCGTTTCCTTGCATTTCAGAAGTGCACTGCACCAAAAATCGCAGTAAAAAATGCACCAAGCTCCACTCTAAAAAAAACAACTGAAGCTTCTTTTGGGCGATTGCTGTGTGTAGGGCAGCCCATTCAGCATTCAGGTGGGTGGGCTGCCCTATGTGTGATGAGTGCAAATGCTCCAAAACACCTCGCTAAAAAAAAAAAAACTGCATGTGGGAATGCGAGTTCCCACTATGCAGAGATGTGAATGGGGCTTGACAGCTGAGTGTTTCTGTCCACTCCCTCCTATGTTCTTGTATAAAGATGGCCATACACTATGCAATCTGATTGTATATTGTGTATTTAGTGAGAAGGGTAATCACTGATTCATTGCATTTCATTTAAAAAGCATGCAGCTGGGAATGGGAGGGTAGATGATGCAGGGTGTGTGCTAATGAGGTCAGCTGGTCAACTCCTTCCTGTGTCATGACCTAAAGTCTGTAAGGCGTAAGACAGAAGCAATAAGAATATTTTGAATCATGGATGTAGGACAGCAAGGTACTTGTCTGTAGATTTTATGGAAAGCTTTGATATTTTTGCAAAAAAAGTACATAAATGCTATATTGGTGCATAGGGGGGCTGGGATTTAGAAAAAAAAAAAAAGGTGAACTTAGCCTTTAAACAAAAACTGGCTAGCTGAATCATACCCCTTGAGATCCCAACCATATGGGCAACAATATAATGGTTGGCATGGTGTTCATTTTGGCACAGAAGACTCAACAAATACTTGTAAACTTAATTGAGCTCACACTGGTCCTATCATTACAGCAGTGTTAATGGGCTGCTATAACAGATTTTAATGAAGGGCAAAGCTGCTTTAACTAGTGCAGCAGCCATACATTGGATTGTCATTCCCAGTAGAGACGTAACTAAAATCCCATTACAAAATGTTAACCTGAGATTCAGGCAGATATAAAATACACAAATGAATGCAGCTTTGGATAAATGAATTCATTAATACACTCTTTAAATGTATATTTTTTAATGAAAGCAGTGTAGGTATCTAAATTTGACTTGGCTTCAGCCTTTTGCAATCCCTGCACAACAGAGCTCAGTCTGGGAGAGGGAGTAGCAGTACAAGGATCCAATTAGTTGTGCTGCAGAGCCAGGAACATGCCACTAGGTGGAGAGAGCACAGTGACAGCAATATGAGCTCATCAGTCTGCTGCAGCTCCTTTCAATGCCAGTCACAGGCTGGGGGTAGGGACAACATATGGAAGTGGTGCATAACTGCAGAGTTTTCCTTCACATAAAGACAGGGCTGTGGGGGGGGTGGCAGGGCTGACTAACTTTTAGGACTGGATTGACAGAACTATAAAATCCTTTGGCAGGAAAACAGCTCCCATATATGTATTTCATCTGTATATTTAGTTGTTTGCCTGGAGAAATTCAGCTTGAACTGGGCCCTATTATACAAAAAAAAAAGCCCATAAAATGGTCATTTGTAATATAACTGTGTGCAATTTGCCATTTTTCTATTCATATACATCTGCTAAACCCCAAACTGCAGATAAAAGAAAGTTAAAGAGAAGTATTATTTTGCTTACAGTATATTGTGAACACCTAAATGAGAAAGAGAAGCAACAGTCACAGTTGTGCTTGTTGATCTTTTGGGCCTAGGTAAAGCACATGTCAAAAGAGCAATACAAAACTGAAATGAACAAAATGTTTTTTGTTTTTTTTTCAATTCTGGACCGAGAGAGAGGGGGGGTTAGAACCTCTGTCAAGTTTCAGAAAACATTCACTGAAACTTGACAGAGGTTCTAACCCCCCCATTGGGTTAGAACCTCTGTCAAGTTTCAGTAAATGTTTTCCAGTTAGGGTGACCACACATCCCCAGGACAAAATTTGAGGGACAATGCTATGGTTGTCACTGAAACACAAGGTGAGGGTAAAGCTCCCTGAAGGATGCCTGTCCCAGTGTGCCTTTGCTTTGCATTTTTCTAAATTCCAGCTCACCTATGCACCAATATAGCATTAATGTACTTATTTTGCAAAAATAAAACAGCTTTCTATTTATTCTACGCACGCTTACCTCACGCTCTTCATAGCTGTTTAAAACATTGCTGCATTACTTCTGCCTTACTTCCCGGACAGACTTTAGGTCATGACACAGGAAGAAGTGGACCAGCTGAGGGTAGATGATGCAGGGTGTGTGCTAATGAGAGCAGCTGGTCAACTCCTTCCTGTGTCATGACCTAAAGTCTGATCAGGAAGTTAGGCAGATGTAATTGAGCAGTGTTTTTAAACAGCTATGAAGAAAGTGAGGTAAGTTTGTGTAGAATTAATGGAAAGCTGTTTTATTTTTGCAAAATAAGTACATTAATGCTATATTGGTACATAGAGGAGCTGGGATTTAGAAAAAAATTTTTAAAAAGGTGAACTTAGCCTTTAAATGACCCTGCTAAGTTATCAAAAATTGCAGGTAAAGGTTCCCTACAAGAGAAGAAGTATTATACTTAACTCTCTGGTGGCCTGTGTCTTCTGCCTTCTATTCCACAACATTGGTTGATGCCAGTGTAACTGTGGTTACATCCTCCAGCCCCCTAAAGTGTAACTATAGGCACAACTTTTTTCATTTTGGATAGAGTAAGGGGGGGGGTTATAACCCCTGTTAGATTTATTTTCACCCTCTGTGCCCCATTGGGAAGATTTCCCTTCACTTCCTGTCCCATAGCCAAACAGAAAGTGAAAGGAAAACCCTCTCAATCAAAGGAATTCCTTGGGGACCCCGGGTCACCAGAACTAGTGTACCTATTGGAAGATTTCCCCTCTATTACTGTTCTGAGGACAACCCAAAAGTTGGGTAATTTCTTTTACTTTCAATAAAAATGGTAAACAGGACAAATAGAGAGGATGAATCTCCCTAACGGTGGCACAGACAGCAGTAAAAACTGACAGGTGTTCTAATCCCTCTCCACTCGAAGCATTGGGAAAATACAGGTCTGACACTCTGACAAGTGTCACATGCTGAAGAGACTGATAGAGGCTTTAGCACTGGAGCAGAGGGAAGGTATGCCATATGGGCCGCCTTCTACAAATTGACAATTACTGCCCTGTCAACTTCTTAGTTGATAACATGCTTTGTTTTCCAACTCCCTATGTCCACAAGAATGTCAAAAACAGCCCTAAAGTTGTTTACTTTTTTTTATATAACAAAGTTTTACTACCTGTAGATCCTGTCAGTATATCCATGTTTTTGTTCAACCCAAAAAAGCATGTGGAAAAAATAATTCATATACAGTATATATCGTCAATACACAGGGCCGGATTAAGTGCATCATGGGCCTGGTGCTGAGGATTTTGCAAAATGCAAACAATTTTTGTTAAACAAATTACATGAACTGGGAGGGGTGAGAGAGGGGGATGGGGGGGATGAGATAGAGGGGGGTGAGTGAGAGAGAGAGAGAGAGAGAGAGAGAGAGGAGCAAAAGAGGGAGGGTGTGAGAGAGGGGTGAGAGAAAGAGGAAGGGTGAGAGAGAGAGGGGGTGGGAACGAGAGAGAGGGGGAAGAAAGAAAGAGAAGGAGGGGGTGGGGGGTGAAAGAGAGGGTATGAGAGAGAGAGAGAGAGGGTGCCTTTGGGTAGTCTTATTAGGGTAGTAATGTGGTGTGCATAACCATTTATATATCCATGCCACCGCTACTCACTCACACCACTGGGCTGGGCGGGCCTATGTTAAGCAAGGGGTGTGGAACTGCATCTCCAATAGCCCCTATGTTAACCCGGCCCTGTCAATACAGGTATTAACCCCATACAGTTACAGTTACCAGAATACATATTATTTGCTCTAGTGGTATAGTTTCTATAATCCTCTGTTGTGTGTCATTGGTATACACACTCAAGAGATTTTCCTTCCTACAACCAATGGTTGAAGAAAATCGCTCCATCTATGGCCGGCATTAGACTTCACATTACCTCTGCTCTCAGGGCCTAAAACAGGGTTTCTCAACTAGGGTTCCTGCAGGAGTTGTTAAGGATTCCTTGAGCAATGGGCAATTTTTATTTCTCAGATAAGTTCCCACTGACACCATTGAACTTTTTAGCTATCTGTGAGGGGGTAATTCTTCCCAATGACCACAACTGTAAGGAACATTCTTCCCACTGATCTGTCTTTCCACTTAATAAGTGTGCAAATATAAATCTTTCATAGCCAAATCTGTAAAATTGCAATGTTAGACCAAACCCAACTGTAGGCAAAAGTTCTGTTGGTCAGAGGCTCATGCGAAAACTGGCGGCACTGGTCATTGATTTGTACAATTATGACAGCCACCACTGACAGCTTCAGGTGCTTGTATATGGTGTCTACTTATCCTTGCCGGCATCCACCCCTAGCCGCACATAAGCTGCCGTGTGAATGTGACCCAAGTTAAAACTTCACCATCAACCATATGGAGGTGGCAATTGGATAATTCCTATGGTCCAAGCTGGCCCAAACTAGGTGTAATGTTCCTATTTTTGGAGAAGGGGACTGCTATACTAAGCAAATGCTGACTACAAAAAACGCTTTAACTTACTTTAGGGAAAGTAGAATTTTGAAGTTACTGTGCCATTAACTGTTGATCCACATGCATTAAAACAATTAGTAGGTGTAGAGTTTTACGACCGTGTCTTTGGCTCCCAGTCGGGATGTATAGAATGTTCATATAAATCTTGGTTTCATTGTAACAGTTTCCTGTTTAGAAGAGAGAATTAAAGGCTAGCTCCGCAGTATGAGTCTTTGGAAGAGCCAGGTCACTTCACTAATAAAGCCCCAGGCTTCCAGTAATGAGATTACCAACACCATTTCCAGTATCCAGGTGCACCAAATGGACATGTAATTAGGGCAGTCGTCTAAATGATACTACATGTGCTCTGCTGATAAATGGGCAAATCACAGGCATAAAAGGAAATCATAGGCCCCTTTCACACAAAGGTCTGATCAGGTCCACCTGTCAGTTTTTCGGGCAGACCTGATCGAACCCTTCATTTACCCCTATGAACCGAGGGGGGGGGGAGGTTTTAAACGGACTTTTGTCTGTTAACACACAACTACCTCAGGTCTGTTTAAATAAAAATGGGAAGGAGATCCATCCCCCTCCTTCTAGGCAGAACGGAGAGTGTAAGTCGCAGTAAACGCACAGTGGAGTCTGTTTACACCCACCGGTTCAGAGTAGAGCAGGCTTAGTCTGTGTCCTCTCTGCAGAAACTGTGCGGACATGGATTTGTCATTCCCCTGCTCTGCTCTGATCAGCAAACAAATCCCCTGCTGACCTAATCAGAGTCTGCTCCATGTGAAAGGGGCCTTAGAACCTATTTATTTCTTTGTGCTGCTTTAACTCATACATTGAAAAGAATAGGCTGCTAACACATCTTAACATGCGAAAAATCATACCTGGCCCTTTTTTCTCTAATGCAGAATATTGTAATGCACATTGCTTTAGTGTGTTAGGGTGCCCTTCAAAAGGAATGGTGCCACAACACAGTAACACATTATGTGCATTACCATGCATCACGGTAATGTCTATGATAAAGCTATCAATACCACAATGCAGTAGTGTAAAAAGGCTCTAAAGATTTCTTTTGCAAATCTGGCCAGCCTAATATGAAACACTTGATTAAAGTTGTTAACATTTTAAAAAATTCTTCCCCTTAAAGAGGTATTAAACCTTCACATGTATGTACCAGCTGACATGCAGGGTCTCTATAACAGAAGAGACCCTAGTGGTCCCCTCCGACTTGTTAGAGGTAATGAAATCTGAGCCACACATGTGTAGTTCAGACCACGTTTACAGCACCAACGTGCATGATGTCATCACTGCCAGGCCATACAAGAGACAAAACCAGATAGAAAGCCGGGCAAAGATGGAAGTGCTGTTATTGATGATAGCTCAGTGCTGGTGGGCTATTAGTTTTCTACTACTATCATTTGGTGATTGTATTTTAGTGCAAGATCATCTTTAAGTGTTTGGTCCTGTAAGTCTTTAACGCTAACAGGATAACAAGCAATATGGAGTGCCAGGTGTGCCCCTAATTACTCATAGCAAGTCTCCTACATGTTTGCATTTTTCTCCAATGGTACATATCGCCATGACTCAGTTCACTAGAAGTCATGTGCATCTGAAAGATGATCTATCAGTTTCAAGCTGTCAGCCTATAGCAGATATGAAACAGGAGAAAGATTCACAGCTCTTCCTTTAGATGTAAATATACAGGACAGCGGTAGAAAAGACAACATGGCTGGCAGTAAAAGGAATTAAAAGTTCACACTTGTGAAAGAGGTGCTGATGGCAATCACATAACTGGAATAGCAACTTAGTTGCTGTATATAACCTAAAGTTCCACCCAGGCTACATTTTTTTGGAGGGGATTTGGCCTTTAAGCCAGTCAAAAGAAAAACTCCAGCTGCAATGCCCACCTGGAGCTGTACCCACAGTACTTCTTTTCCACCACTAGATATCCTCAGTCACTCAGCATCACTCAACCCAGAAGATTGAAGACAATATAATGAAGCAGAACATCATGGGCCTACCCTCTGAGGGGCTGTCACCATACCACCCTTTATTCATAGCATAATGATACAGAGAGCCACACTTACATCATCACCACTCGCTGCAATATGGAGGACTTCCCACCTCCAGTAGAAGATTGAAAATTAAAGAGGACCTAGCATGTCACTTGAATGGCCTGAAGACTTTGGAAAGAGGTGAGTATAAATAGAGCAAAACAGGGGTGGCTCCAGGGAGTAATAGGTGGAGGGTTGAGCCTGGAAATAGGCTTTAAAGGACCACTATCATGAAAACTTTATTATTTTACATATTGGGCTAATACCTAATATGTGGTTAATAAAAAATGTATTTATAATATAAATTCATACCAGAACATACACAGAATGTCTATTGACACAGCACTGACCAGAGATTTAAAAAACAAGAGGCACAGCATTATTTATAGGTAGAAGGCAAATATGGCAGCTCCAATTGTATGTATGTATATATATATATATATATATATATATATATATATATATGTGAAACTGAAAGTGCACTTGGAAGTAAAGTTGCTGTAGATCCGAGGGGGGCATGCAAGGAAAATAAAAAACAGCATTTTAGCTTGCAGATGATTGGATGATAAAATCAGCAGAGCTTCCACTCATTTCAGATCTACACCTTAGATTTAGAGCGACTGCACTTTCAAGTGCACTTGCAGTGCAAAGTGGATTTGCCTTTCGTAAATAACCCCCAGTACCTCACAAATGTGAGTACACCCCTCACATTTTTGTAAATGTTTTATTCTATCTTTTCTTGTGACAACACTGAAGAAATTACACTTTGCTACAATGTAAAGTAGTGAGTGTACAGCTTGTATAACATTGTAAATTTGCTGTCCCCTCAAAATAACCCAACACACAGCCATTAATGTCTAAACCGCTGGCAACAATAGTGAGTACACCCCTAAGTGAAAATGTCCAAATTGGGCCCAATTAGCCATTTTCCCTCCCCGGTGTCATGTGACTCGTTAGTGTTACAAGGTATCAGGTGTGAATGTGGAGCAGGTGTGTTAAATTTGGTTTTATCGCTCTCACTCTCTCATACTGGTCACTGGAAGTTCAACATAGCACCTCATGGCAAAGAACTCTCTGAGGATCTAAAAAAAAGAATTGTTGCTCTACATAAAGATGGCCTAGGCCATAAGAAGATTGCCAAAACCCCAAAACTGATCTGCAACATGGTGGCCAAGATCATACAGCGGTTTAACAGGACAGGCTCCACTCAGAACAGGCCTCGCCATGGTCGACCAAAGAAGGTGAGTGCACATGCTCAGCGTCATATCCAGAGGTTGTTTTTGGGAAATAGACATATGAGTATTGCCAGCATTGCTGCAGTGGTTGAATGGGTGGGGGGTCAGCCTGTTTGTGCTCAGACCATATGTCGCACACTGCATCAAATTGGTCTGCATGGCTGTTGTTCCAGAAAGAAGCCTCTTCTAAAGATGATGCACCAGAAAGCCCACAAACAGTTTGCCGAAGACATGCAGACTAATGACATGGATTACTGGAACCATGTGGTGTGACGAGACCAAGATAAACTTATTTGGTTCAGATGGTGTCAAGCGTGTGTGGCGGCAACCAGGTGAGGAGTGCAAAGACAAGTGTGTCTTGCCTACAGTTAAGCATGATGGTGGGAGTGTCATGGTCTGGGGCTGCATGAGTGCTGCCGGCACTGGGGAGCTACAGTTCATTGAGAGAACCATAAATGCCAACATGTACTGTGACATACTGAAGCAGAGCATTATCCCCTCCCTTTGGAGACTGGGCCCCAGGGCAGTATTCCAACATGATAATGACCCCAAACACACCTCCAAGATGACCACTGCCTTGCTAAAGAAGCTGAGGGTAAAGGTTATGGATTGGCCAAGCATGTCTCCAGACCTAAACCCTATTGAGCATCTGTGGGGCATCCTCAAACAGAAGGTAGAGGAGTGCAAGGTCTCTAACATCCACCAGCTCTGTGATGTCATCATGGAGGAGTGGAAGAAGACTCCAGTGGCAACCTGTGAAGCTCTGATGAACTCCATGCCTAAGAGGGTTAAGGCAGTGCTGGAAAAAAATGGTGGCCACACAAAATATTGACACTTTGGGCCATCAAATTGGTCTGCACTTAGGGGTGTACTCACTTTGGTTGCCAGCGGTTTAGACATCAATGGCTGTGTGTTGAGTTATTTTGAGGGGACAGCAAATTTACATTGTTATACAAACTTACAAGCTGTACACTCATTACTTTACATTGTAGAAAAGTGTAATTTCTTCAGTGTTGTCACATGAAAAGGCAGGGCTTTTTTTTCTCAGATAATAGGTGCAGGAACTCAACTATGCCCTGCACCCCCTTCTCCCCATCCTGCACTCAATGGGAGCCACTCAGGAGATCAGATCTGAGGGAGCCAAACTGTCACTTGTAAACGCAGAAATCCGGCTTCTGTGTTTACAAGTGACAGCTTGGCTGCCACAGAGCAATAGTGGTGAGCAGGGAGCAGAGGGCCTGAGCTGGAGGTGGTGGAGCTGAGTTCCACCAAGTTCCAGCTGAAAAAAAGCCCTGTGAAAAGGTATAATAAAATATCTACAAAAATGTGAGGGGTGTATTCACTTTTTGAGATACTGTATGTACACACACACATATATATATATATATATATATATATATAGATATATATATATATATATATATATACTGTATATATTATATAGTTATACATACAGTGTATAACATGAGTACACCCATTACATGAGTACACCCCTTACATTTTTGTAAATATTTTATTATACCTTTTCATGTGACAACCCTGAAGAAATGACACTTTGCTACAATGTAAAGTAGTGAGTGTACAGATTGTATAACAGTGTAAATTTGCTGTCCCTTCAAAATAACTCAACACACAGCCATTAATGTCTAAACCACCTCCAAGACGACCACTGCCTTGCTAAAGAAGCTGAGGATAAAGGTGATGGACTGGCCAAGCATGTCTCCAGACCTAAACCCTATTGAGCATCTGTGGGGCATCCTCAAACGGAAGATGGAGGAGCGAAAGGTCTCTAACATCCACCAGCTCCGTGATGTCATCATGGAGGAGTGGAAGAGGACTCCAGTGGCAACCTGTGAAGCTCTGGTGAACTCCATGCCCAAGAGGGTTAAGGCAATGTTGGAAAATAATGGTGGCCACACAAAATATTGACACTTTGAGCCAAATTGTGACATTTTCACTTAGGGGTGTACTCACTTTTGTTGCCAGCGGTTTAGACATTAATGGCTGTGTGTTTAGTTATTTTGAGGGGACAGCAAATTTACACTGTTATACAAGCTGTACACTCACTACTTTACATTGTAGCAAAGTGTCATTTCTTGAGTATTGTCACATGAAAAGATATTATAAAATATTTACAAAAATGTGAGGGGTGTACTCACTTTTGTGAGATACTGTAAGTATAAACAAACATATTACTAACACATTGATGATAGCAAAATAAATCCAAGCTTAAAATGTTTGCATACCATGTTTATGCATTAAATATACTGTATACAGTGGGGACGGAAAGTATTCAAACCCCTTAAATTTTTCACTCTTTGGTATATTGCAGCCATTTGCTAAACTCATTTAAGTTCATTTTTTTCCTCATTAATGTACACACGGCACCCCATATTGACAGAAAAACACAGAGTTGTTGACATTTTTGCAGATTTATTAAAAAAGAAAAACTGAAATATCACATATATATACATATATTTAACTCAGGTGCTGTCCATTTCTTCTGATCATCCTTGAGATGGTTCTACACCTTTATTTGAGTCCAGCTGTGTTTGATTATACTGATTGGACTTGATTAGGAAAGCCACACACCTGTCTATATAAGACCTTACAGCTCACAGTGCATGTCAGAGCAAATGAGAATCATGAGGTCAAAGGAACTGCCTGAAGAGCTCAGAGACAGAATTGTGGCAAGGCACAGATATGGCCAAGGTTACAAAAAATTTCTGCTGCACTTAAGGTTCCTAAGAGCACAGTGGCCTCCATAATCCTTAAATGGAAGACGTTTGGCACGACCAGAACCCTTCCTAGAGCTGGTCGTCTGGCCAAACTGAGCTATCGGGGGAGAAGAGCCTTGGTGAGAGAGGTAAAGAAAAACCCAAAGATCACTGTGGCTGAGCTCCTCTCCTCAGTGCAAGACACATCAAAGCCCACATAGAGTTTGCTAAAAAAAACCTGAAGGACTTCAAGATGGTGAGAAATAAGATTCTCTGGTCTGATGAGACCAAAATAGAACTTTTTGGCCTTAATTTTAAGCAGTATGTGTGGAGAAAACCAGGCACTGCTCATCACCTGTCCAATACAGTCCCAACAGTGAAGCATGGTGGTGTCAGCATCATGCTGTGCGGGTGTTTTCAGCTGCAGGGACAGGACGACTGGTTGCAATCGAGGGAAAGATGAATGCGGCCAAGTACAGGGATATTCAGGATGAAAACCTTCTCCAGAGTTTTAAGGACCTCAGACTGGGCCGAAGGTTTACTTTCCAACAAGACAATGACCCTAAGCACACAGCTAAATTAACGAAGGAGTGGCTTCACAACAACTCCGTGACTGTTCTTGAATGGCACAGCCAGGGCCCTGACTTAAACCCAATTGAGCATCTCTGGAGAGACCTAAAAATGGCTGTCCACCAACATTTACCATCCAACCTGACAGAACTGAAGAGGATCTGCAAGGAGGAATGGCAGAGGATCCCCAAATCCAGGTGTGAAAAAAGGGTGCTTCTACTAAATACTGAGCAAAGGGTCTGAATACTTAGGACCATGTGATATTTCAGTTTTTCTTTTTTAATAAATCTGCAAAAATGTCAACAACTCTGTGTTTTTCTGTCAATATGGGGTGCTGTGTGTACATTAATGAGGAAAAAAATTAACTTAAATGATTTTAGCAAATGGCTGCAATATACCAAAGAGTGAAAAATTTAAGGTGGTCTGAATACTTTCTGTCCCCACTGTATGTTTATTTTCAGGAAAGCTAATATCCATTTATTATAAAAAATGGAAAAATCTAAATTATTAGTGAATATATTAAATATTATATATGCTGTGTATATATAAATATATACAGCGGTTAAAATACGGTAAGTATTGAACATATCACAATTTTTCTAGGTAAATATATTTCTAAAGGTGCTATTGACATGAAATTTTCACCACGTCGGTAACAACCCATACTATCCATACATACAAAGAAATGTGTAATAAAATGGAATGACACAGGGAAAAAGTATTGAACACATGAAGAAAGGGAGGCGCAAAAAGGCATGGAAAGCCAAGACACCAGCTGAAATCTATCAGTAATTAGAAAGCAATCCTGCCCCTTGTCAGTGTAAATTTATGTCCGCTGGTTCAGTCTCAACTGATGGCCTATAAAAAGGTGTCTCATTACCATGGTGTCACACAAGAAACTTCTCATGATGGGTAAAAGCAAAGAGCTCTCGTAAGACCTTTGCAACCTTATTGTTGCAAAACATACTGAAGGTATTGAGCACAGAAGGATTTCTAAACTTCTGAATGTTCCAGTGAGCAATGCTAGGACCATAATCCAGAAGTGGAAAGGACATAATTTCACCATAAACCAACCATGACCAGGCGTCCTCGCAAGATTTCTGACAGAGAAATGAAAAGAATTATCAGAAGAGTTGTCCAAGAGCCAAGGACCATTTGTGGGGAGATTCTGAAAGAACTGGAATTAGCAGGTACAACTGTTTCAAAGAAAATAATAAGTAATGCACTCAACCGCCATTTCCTGTATGCACGCTCACCACGCAAGACTCCATTGATAAAGAAAAAGCATGTTGAAGCTCATTTAAAATTTGCTGCACAACATTTAGACAAACCTGTGAAATACTGGGAAAATACAGTCCAGTCAGAGGAGACCAAAATTGAACTCTTTGGATGCCATAATACACACCATGTTTGGAGGTCAGTTGGCACCGCACATCACCCCAAAAACACCAAACCAACAGTGAAGTTTGGAGGTGGGAACATCATGGTGTGGGGCTGCAATTGATGGGGTTTTTTTTCAGAATTTTTCAGTTTGCACCCCTCCAAAAATTTTCAGCACCAGACGCTACTGCATTGGAGGAAAGATGAATGGGAAAATGTAACAAGACATTCTTAAAAATCTGCTGCTATCTACCAGGATGATGAAGATGAAACGAGGGTGGACATTTCAGCAAGACAATGATCCCAAACACAAAGCCAAGGAAACTCTCAATTGGTTTCAAAGAAAGAAAATAAAGTTGCTAGAATGGCCCAGCCAATCATCTGACTTGAATTCAATATAAGATCTAAGTAATGAACTAAATATCAGAGTTCATAGACTAGGACCATGGAACTTTCAAGATTTGAAGACTGTGGAAGAATGGGCCAAAATCGTTTTGTACGAAGTTTAAATAAATTTCAGTTAGTGTGTTCAATACTTTTTCCTTGTGTCATTCCATTTTATTACACATACTGTAACTTAATTTCTGAACATATTTGTTTTGGTTTATTTATATGTATGGATTGCATGGGTTGTTACTGACACGTGGTGAAAATTTCATGTCAATAGCACTTATAGAAATACATTTACCAAGAAAAATGGTGACATGTTCAATATTTATTTTACCCGGCTATATATATATATATATATATATATATATATATATATATATATATATAATGTATATGTATTTTACATTAAACTTTATTTCCCATATTACTATAGTGCTAACATATTACAGAACACCTTTCACATTTGTTTCTTAATAAAATGATAGCCCCTACCACAGTCATACAAAACACACACTCTAGGGACAGATGCCAATTAACCTACCAGCATGTTTTTGGGTTGTGGAAACCAGAGTACCTGGACGAAACCCACGCAAACACCAGGAGAACATGTGATAGCACATAAGGCCTGCTTAGTGTCCACCCTCAGTTCCACTGTTTTGTTCCCCTTCACGGCTGCTGTAAAAAAAAAAAAATAGAAACAGACCAGCCTGCAGTTTACTTTATTTGATATATTAAATCTGTCAATCAGGATTAAAAAGATACAGTTTAAATATGTATCTAAACAAAGGTCAATTTAAAGTATTTCAAACCTCTAAATAATTGTAAATCGGGCCAGGAAGCAATGGCAAATTCAAAGTTTAACAGTTGCCACTGGAACATGAAGAGTGAAGATCTACCAATAAGGAGATTTATCTGAATGATTACTGACTGAGAGGGGATTTCCCATCAGGCCCCTTTCACACAGGCACCCCCACTAAGCAGAATCCGCTTGCTCAGTGGAGGATCCCTCCTCTGATCCCCACTGAGCAGGTGGATGACAGGTCCATGTCCACTCTGCTATGCAGAGTGGACATAGACATGGTCCCGCTCTCCTCAATGGGGCAATCAGATAGAAACAGACCTCCTGTCCGTTTTCCATCCAATGTCATCCGATCCAATCTGATAGACAGATGAGGAATAGAACCACCATCCTTCTGTTTTTCGTGGACAGGATCGGATCAGATGACAGTGGGTGTCAGTGGATGCACCATGCCATATAAGAGAATGGAGGGTCCAATCAGGTCTGCCTGAAAAACTGACATGCTGACCTGTTCGGATAGCCCATGTAAAAGGGGCCTTATTTTACAGAGATTTTCTCTAACTTCCTCTTGTGTCTCCAAGACAAGGAACAAAGGGAAATCTCCCAATTCGACACATACACCCCAACAAAAATATAAAACCAGACAAAGAATTTAACCATCACCAAATCTGGGGGGGGGGGGTCCCATTTGCACCGTGTTATACCCTAAATGTGGGTGTTACATAGTCCAAAAGGTGGAGTTAACCTTTAACTATATTTAGGGGCTGTACCAGAAAGGGAGATCTTATACAGTAAATGGTAAGAGGGTGTTGCTTTTCTTCTGGCTGACATCAATTACTCCAGCTCTAAAAATGCTGTAAAATTTTTTGTTTTAAATATTTACAAAAAATAATAATAATTACTAAACATTGAAGGCTATCGAAGCTCCATATATACTGGTGGCATAAAATAATTCCAATGCAAGTATAGAAAAAAATATTTTTATGAAAAAAAGACACACACTGTGTGACAAATGTATAATTGTAGCAAAGGAAATTGGAGCCAAGGTAGGGTTTTGCAGCATTAGATGAGACTATGAAACAATAAATTATGTTAGGTGCTACGGGAAACTCCTCCACCTCTGTTCCTGGTTTCTAATCACTAATGTTCACAGTTATTGCTGCTTATGAATTCTATGGCTACAACAGTCATAACCCAGTGTTAGGAAAAACCAGGGCTTGAGTCTTGCAGGAACGCATGGGAACGGCATTTGTGTACTTTTTCCACAGCAGGAACGCAGTTCTCGTTAGCAGCCACGTCCTGCAGAATGGGCCTTTGAAGTATGCGAGCTGTGTGGCAGGCGCTACACCAGCAGCCGCAGACACAGCTCGCAATAATAAGTGCCGCACACTGATTGAGGCCAGTGTTGCCAACTGCCCATGAATTTACCGGCAGCCTGTAAATTTCAGCCCATTTTCGGGCTGCCCATAAATGTCCGTTTCGGGCAGCAGCGCCAGTAAAAAAATGGCTGCCTTTCCGAAGCCTGCAAAGCTCGTACATGATCGCCCATTTTCGGCCAGGCGGGCACATGTGCAGTGGTGTAATGGCACCGCCTGGCACCGTTTTTGAATGGAAGGAAGTAACACTTGGGTCTCGGCACCTTGCCACAGGAGAGAGTAGGAGAACAGTAGCACTACACTGATGTGTTTCAGTGGCGACGCCTCACAACAGCAGTGAGTAGGACACTGATGTGAGGGGGCAGAAGAGGACATAACTGGGGGGAGTGAAGGGGCAGAGGAGGACATTACTGTGGGAGGGGGGGTGAAAGGGCAGAGGAGGACATTAGGGGGTGGGGGGGAGTGAAGGGGCAGAGGAGGACATTACTGTGGGGGGTGAAGGGGGCAGGTGAGAACATTACCGTGGAAGGAGGTGAAGGGGGCAGAAGAGGTCATTAATGTGGGGGAGGGTGAAGGGGGCAGAGGTGGACATTACTAGGGGGGTGAAGGGGGCAGAGGAGGACATTACTGGGGAGGTGAAGGGGGCAGAGGGGGACAGTGCTGTGCGGGCAGGGCTCGAGTCCTGCAGGAATGTATGGGAACTTGACCCCTGAGAAAAACAGTGTACAGTGGTACATGACCAGTTCTTCTTCTCCTCCTCCCTATAGCTGCCAATGGAACACGGTGGCCCCCCTTAGTTGCTTATGCTCACCATCCCCTGCTTCTCTGTTTAGCCAGGGCAGGTAGGTGACGTACTTAGTTCTTCTGGTGTAGAAGAGCATTTTTTCTACTACATTACAGCACTGGTGCTTGGTGATTAGCAGAACATACTAGTAGTGTGAGTGCCCCAATTGTGCTTACACAGGTCTCCATCTCCTTGCTCTTGCAGACAAATGGCATGGAAACAAAGGGAAGTTAAATATAAGAAGTGGGGTCCCCTATTTAAGTTTGCATAGCAGTTGGCACAGGCTAAGGACTGTTCACTTTAGGCCTTGACTCAGACATAACATAATGTTTTGTGTCTGGTCTTCAGTTAATTTAAATATCAGCAGCCCATCCAGCTTCAGAACAGAGGACTTAGGACGCCACACCACAGGTTAATCATCCAGGTTATTTTATCACATATCAGTGATTTATTCTGATGTACAGTATGAAAGAATATAGAGGATTTTATAACAGAGAAAATGTGTTTTGGGGGCTAGAAACTGCTTCCTTTATTAGGGATTGAAGATAGAAAACAAAATATGGACTGCACTGAATTAAGAGTTAAAGGGTAACTCCACTTTCATAGGAAAAAAAATAGCAAATAAAAAAAATAATATAGCAAATACAATTGCGACACAAGTCATATTGTAATTGAATGTTAATAAAAATTACCTTTCCTTTTCAATTTGCAGCTCTGTAATTTTCTCGTTAAATTGCAATGCAGTATGGCTACCTGGAGGTGTTCTGCACACAGAATGTATACTGAATGCCCCCCAGAAACATAATTTCCTGCTTATGTGCTTGGCTCACTGATTTTCCCAGACATCTACACTAAGATACAAGTCAGATTTTTGGCATCCCCTGCAACAAAAATGTCATTTTTGGGAAGATATTCCCAATAGGAAATCATGTCTAAAGGGATGCAGACCCAGCAGTTTTCCTCATTAGAGCCCTACGGCTGCAGCAGCTCGTTGATAACTATGAAACCACTCCCATTAGACTCACTCAGCCCAGGCAAACAGAGGAACAAACAATGATTTCTTCAGAATAACAAAAGGTAGGAATCTGCAACAAAGTTTGTTAAAACCCCTACAATGTACATAGATCACCCAGAGGTGAATGTTTTTTTCTCAACAAAAGTGGAGTTATGCTTTAAGTGTGTTATTTGGACCAATTAAGTGTTAAAGCACAGTGTTTAACTTAAACTGCTCAGACAAGCTTCTAACAAACACTGTGCTTTAATATTTACAGGGCGAGTTCACTTTTTTTACATGTAGTCAGGTGCAGGGCTACTAAGAAATGGGGAGAGGAGACTTTGCCAAAAAAGAACCAGCGACTGTTTATTTTCCTCCTTATGCTTATGGATGAGGTCATTGCATCATCTCCTGCCTCTGGAGGGTGATTGCTCTTCCTGTCTACAAGCAGAAGATTTTGGGATTTGTGGTCCCACAGCTAACATTTTCCTGAATATTGAAGCCACTTTAAAACTACAAATCCCAGCAATCTGTAACAACAGGGGATTCTGGGATAATCTATACATTTGACTGTAACTGGCAGGCTCATTCTCTTGGCCAAGGGACATCTGAGAGGTTGGTTAGGACCCTCTGTCCTGCCTGCAGCTTCACTGAGATCCAGCGATTCATCCTCTAAGCGAGAGGTTCAGTGACACTGCGCATCCCATGGCCAGACACTCAGCTACACAGCTGTCATTAGCACCTGGAGGCATAGAGGTATCAACACTGATTGCCATCAATACAACAGTGTTTCAAATTCATGGTCATTGCCTTTATTTTGTGCTGGGTACTGTTTGTGACAAAGTTACTAAACAGTGTTTGTCAAATTCATGTCTGAACCTAGAGTGTCAGAAGTGTCAAGGTGTTTGCAAGGTCAGGGCAGTTCTAGAGGATAAGCATCACTCAGCGGCCCTTAGCACTACACACAAAATATGAAAAAGTGAACTAATTCACAACGTCCCTGCAGCACTTACCTCCATGGATGATTATCTTTCACTGCCCACGCTAGCTTATGTGGTGGTCTGGGCATTTTAATGCCACACGCTTCTGCACCTCTCTTTCTTCTGGGACAACTTAGAAAGATTCTCTTTGGTCAGCACAGTCACATGCCAGGGCTGACCAATGCCCACCATTGTGAGCATTGGGATGCTACGCAGCCTCTAGTCTGTGTACTGCATTTTTCAGATGCCCAAACGCCCACATCGGCTGGTGCAGGCAGCAGAAGTGGGAAAGGTGAAGTGATTTAGTTCATTTCATTTTTTGTGAAAAGATAAACAACCCTTTAATTGGGTTCAGCCCTGAAACGTGTTGGCTCTGTTATAAAGTCTTCTATTCAATCCTACATTTAAATACATCTGTATCTGGATGATTAACCTGTGGTGTGGTGTTTCAATCACAGATCATTTAGCAATAAAATCTTTACAGAGAGTGTAACCCACCCTTTACTCTGTTCAATGCTAAAAGAAAAAAAAATCCTTTACATGCACTATAAGCTGTATTCACATCAATCATCCAATCATGTCCGTTTATTCTGCATTCCTCTGCATGTGATTGGGCGCTCAAACACAAATTCACATAGCTAAGTAAAAATACGTTGTCCTTTAGTAAAAAAACTAGTAGTATCCCTATACAGAATATAAATCTCAGAGATAAGTATCTGGGTCTGCTTATTGTTGGAATCAGGCTAATGTCAACAACACACTTTGTTCAGTCAATTAATATGAGTAATCTGAACAATTTAGAATGGATTCAACTTTATCCAGATTGGTGGTGTGTGCTTTATCCCACAGAAACAAAAAATAACTGTGACTACGTGAGAATACATATCTGAAAGCCACAGAAAATCACCACAAGTAATAGAAACCACTGGACCTCATGAACAAAATATGGAGGAAACGAAAATAGTGGCTGAGCCCCTAGCTACCAATCAAATGCTGTCTTTCTTTAGAAAGATTTCAAACACAATCTGATTGGTGGCAAAAGCAAAAGTGAAAAGTGAAAAGTGAAAGTCAGTAAAAGCCAAGAATTGTTCTGTCATGTGCCGCTATAACAATGATGAACTTCCATCAACAATACACTTATTGCGCCTAACATCTGTTTTTTATGTATGGTAAACACATTGGTCCTGATTTATCAGGCTGCATGATGTAAGGCTTGCTATTTAGCATACACCCTTATTAAAGTAAAATGACAACAAGGAGGTCTGATGAATCCCAAACTGAGTGAGGAGATATGAAATTCGTATTGAGCACAGTGATACCCTCATTTTTCCAAAACTCCCAAGTCTTCGACAAAATGTTTAGATGTAAATCTGATGCTTGTGCTGCAGTACAGGACAACATTTTTTAAAAGCCACAAAGTTGAACTCCACCACACTAGAAAATAACCAGCTAAGCAGATCAGGTTGGAATGCATAATAGTACTTAACAGAGTCTAAAAATACTCCAAAAACCTCTAATCAAGCCCCATAATAAAACTGCCATGTCATAAGACTTCTAGCACAGCATTCAACAATGTATCCTGATCACCACCGGGTTAAAAAAAAACTCTAATAAGCCAGAGACTTTTAATTGGTTGTCTTAAATCATTTAGAAGCAATACACATGTGGGGTCTGGCTCTACTTGACCTAAAACTGTCCTTTTCATACATCTCTAAACTCTCAAAGGCTGGACATAATCCATAATCCCAGTTATTATAAAATGACATTCATAACAAGCATTTGCCTGAATGTATAAGAAAAATGATCAGTTAGATTCTAAACACCGCTATAGAGGTGCAGTAAGGAGAATAGACATAAGGCAACATCATATTTGATATCTATTGTGATGTCACCGCACCACCTCTCCACCTCTCCACCTTGTCCAATCAGAGAACACTGCATTTTTAGAGAGAATGCAATGTGTTCTCTGAATGGCATGCATGGTGAGCGAGGGACCTCAAGCAGTAAGGCAGTCGCTTGTCACAGGACCCAGCAGCTGACAGATCACTGTAATAGCGACATCTGCTACAGTGATTTCCAGCTTCTACTAGGATCCAGAACCAATATCCATACCTGGAATTCAGCTTAAAAAACATTAAAGGCTTGTGTTTTTCATACATAACCGTTTCATTCATAACTATATCAGATAAATATAACAATGTCCACACTACAGGTATGACACTCTTCCTGCCAGTCCATTCTTCATGGAGCCCAAGTAGACAATCTTTCACCTTGGGTAACCAAATGGATCTCTGTATGTTTCCATCAACTGGAACCACCAATATAAGCACTGAAGCTTTGCTGCCCTCTTTAGTTCAGAAAAACCAAAACTAAAACATAAGCAAAGGAAGAAGGCGCACCAGTCTAGTGAACTACTGTATAACTCTTTAATAAATAGTAAAAAGGCAATCCATTGTACTCACAAAGGGAGAATAAACAAAGACATAAATTGTGCAGGATACCACCAGATGCAAGACCATCGGAGGGTGCAGCTAACGCATTTCGAGGGCCATGAAGATTAGCTAGTTGGGACCTTGCTGGAGGAAAAATCACAGGATGCAGGAGGAAGGTAAGTATTATTCCAGGGAGATTTATAAAAGGTAAGGCTGTCACAGGATGCAGGAGGAAGGTGAGTATTATTCCAGGGAGATTTATAAAAGGTGAGGTTGTCTTTTAAAGGAAATTGCTTTCCACTGAATTTTCTACATAAATAAAAACTATCCTTATTGTCAGGAAAGGTCCCCTCTGCTGGTAATATCGATCATTTGGCGTGCAGTACTGAGGTCCACCAGCAGGTGTCTCCTGGCAGTTTGGAGCTGTCAGAAGAGCTTTTTCCTGCTGGTATTCTGTCACCTTTGGGCCGCAGTACTGGCGTCCACCAGCGGAAGAATCCTGGCAGTATGGAGCAGGTATTCCCCTCTGCAGACAGGTGTCACCTGACCTTAATTAGCAGCTGCAGTATAAATACACAGCAAGTGCACACTCATCTTGCCCTGGTATTGTCCTTGTGCCCTGACCTGCAGCCTGTTTACCTGTTTACCTGTTATCCTGATGCCTGATGCCTGTATTCCGTATCCTGTACCTGTTATATCTGTTCCTGTATCCCTGGATCTTTGCCCTGCAGCCTGATCCCTTCCATCTTGTTCCCTGTCTGTTTACTTCTGCCCCCCCATCTACTGATCTCCTGTTTATGACCCTTATCACTGTTTGATTGTTTGGTTTGTTCACTCTGTTTGTATTGGTGGTGTGTTCACATGTATATGCATTTACCTTAATAAATCTACTTTCACCTATTTATGTCTGGTTCACTCTGTTGCAGTCCACACAGCTCTGGTCTTATCTGGTATATGAGAAAGGGACTGGGACTTTAACGGTAACAAATATGCAAAAATACAAATTTTATTAAATAATTTTTTATATATATATATATATATATATATATACACAGTTTATCAAACCATTAAAAAATAGATGACACAGAATGGTGAATTCCCATAGAGTCCAGACAACCCAACGCGTTTCAGGACACAAACGTCCCTTCCACAGGGGCAAAAAGTCAGGACGGAATTACAATGTATAAAAATACAAGTACGTAAATGAGAAACAATAAATACACAAAATCATTTACATAGCGGAACATACAGCATACAGCAACATACAGTGTCTGTGTGACATTTTTGGTGCAGGTCTGCGATGCCGTTTTTATGCCCGATCCAGCAGTGTAACTAGTTGATGACCATTTAGGGTATGCCTTTACGCTAATTCCATGCTGTATGTTCCGTTATGTAAATGATTTTAATGTACTTGTATTTTTATACAGTGTAATTCCTTCCTAACATTTTTTCCCTGACGAAGGGACGTTTGTGTCCTGAAACGCGTTGGGTTGTCTGGACCCTATGGGGAATTCATCATTCTGTGTCATCTATTTTTTAATGGTTTGATAAACTGTATATATGTATAATTATTTAATAAAATTTGTATTTTTGAATGTTTGCATATTTGTTGCCGTTAAAGTCCCAGTCCCTTTGGGGGGTAACTCTTTTTCTATACTGACTTGTGTCAATCAAGAAAAAACTTCAAGATGCAAGAGGTCATAAAGAGCAAAAACATTGCCAGAAGTTTGTTTCGCTACCATAAATGTGTTTTCCAGGAAAATTATGATAAGTATTTAATACAAATTTCCCTTTTTTCCTTTATGTTCTCATTGGATATTTCTCATCACTTCCTGTCCCAAGAAGGAATAAAGAGAAATCAGCAGGCAATAACATAGAAAGCAATAAAAACCTACCAAAAACTCCAACTCATTCCAGCTCTTTCCAAAAACAAAATATTTTGTCTCTAGTTGGACTTTAACCCCTTCCTGCCGCCTCCAGGTCCTTTAAGAGGTTCTAAATGCCAGGAGGCAGGCATTCTGATCACATGACCACTGTGATTGGCTATTGGAAAGCCCCTGATTGAATATATGCATTGGGAGCTTTCTGGTTCCCACCAGTCTCTGTGCTGCTCAGCTGTTTGTACAAAAAGATGTTTACATAGGGCCGCATATATGTGGCCTCTTGGCATTAGGGTCCATCTGCCGAGAGGCAACATATATGCGTACAGCTGGCGGGAAGAAGTTAACCACTTCTTGACCACCTACTGCACATTTACTGAGGCAGGGCAGCCGCTCTGCGCCAGATCACGTACCTAGTATGGTCTGGGGTGCGCGCACTCCACTGGCAACCCACTCCCGCTGTAATCACACACAGCAGTAGTCCAGCGGCAGGCACCTGCTGATTGTTTAGTACAGAGGAGGAATGGCTGTCTGCCTATGTAAACAAGGCAGACCACCATTCTTTCAGTAGGGAAGACATAGATCTTGTGTTTCTGCTAAGCAGGAACACAAATCTTTGCCTTCCCTTAGTAGAAGCACCTCCCACACAGTGAGTAAGCACTTGCTAGGAACACATTTAACCCTTTAATCACCCCTGCTGTTAACCCTTTCCCTGCCAGTGTCATTAGTACAGTGACTGTGCATATTTTTTTAGAACTGATCACTGTATTAGTGTCACTGGTCCCCAGAAAGTGACAAAAGTGTCAGTTAGTGTCTGATTTGTCCACCGCAATATCGCAGTCCCACTATAAGTCGCTGATCGCCGCCATTAGATGTAAAAAAAAAAAAAAAGACGCTATAACTTTTGTGCAAACCAATCAATATTCGCTTATTGGGATTTTTTTTTACCAAAAATGTAGCAGAATACATATTGGCCTAAATTTATGAAGAAATTATATATATATATATTTTTTTAATCGGATGTGTTTTATAGCAAAAAGTAAAAAATATTGATTTTTTTTTTTTCAAAATTGTCACTCTTTTTTGTTTATAGTGCAAAAAATAAAAACCACAGAGGTGATTAAATACCACCAAAAGAAAGCTCTATTTGTGGGAAAAAAGGAAATCAATTTTATTTGTGTACAGCATTGCACGACTGCACAATTGTCAGTTTAAGTAACACAGTGCCATATCGCAGAAAAATGGCCTGGTCCTGAAGGGGGGCAAATCTTCCGGAGCTGAAGTGGTTGTGGTCTTGTTCAAGCCAGCTTTGGTTTCTGAAGAGTGATTCATATTCAGATAGCTCTTAAAGGAGCATTTGTCAGTCTGGAAGGAGGTGCTGTATTGCTTCCTTATGGCTTGCTTTATCCCCTTGAACTTTGCACTAGCAACTGTGTGCATTACACACTATGGCGAGGCGCAAGCAGAGCTGCCCTATTCACTTGAATGGGTCATGTTTGGCAGGTGCTATACAAAAGTGACAGGAGGTATATTTTTTGCAGCAGCTTGTGTACACCCCTGGCCGCTGCCTCTACAGCTAAACAGGGTGGTTGGGGGTGGAAAATGCACAGCTCAACTGTAGGGTTTTACCACCACCCCAACCACTAGTGTGAATGAGCCCTAAATTAATTCTTCTCAAGGAAAGATAACATTTGTTCACCCATGCTTTCATTGCAGCTAAGTTCTTCCATGCTCATTATTAGTTTAATCTCTCTTTCCAGTCTCCTCTCTACACAGTGTTTTCCAGATTACATAAAGTGGTCATAAATACTTCTTTGACTTCCTTTTTGCATAACCCCCATTTCAATTCCCAAACACTCCATCAGTCAAAAAAAAGCCTATAACATCAAACAATCTCCAGTTCTTCTAATGCTTTGCACCAAATCGGGTTTAGAGTCTTTTGTCCTAACAATTATTCAAAGGCACATCACTCTTATAAACAGAATCATGTGAACTATTTCAGCAATTCAACCATTACTTTACATGGTTCTATTTTAAGGTCGGAGTCTATTCCCACTTAGGCCAAATGCCAATCTTTTTACAGTTTCAAGAAAAGCTAAATCTCAGGCAATGGCTGTACAAGGCTCTATAATGAAACAATAAAACCTGTAAAACGCCTTAGAGCGTATGTACAGTCATATGTAAAGGTAAGCCTTAACCACTTCAAAATAGCTTTTTTTTGGTGGTATTTGATCACCTCCGGGGTTTTTATTTTTTGATAAACAAACTAAAAAATACCAAAATTTTAGAAAAAAAAAAGTTTTTCTTAGTTTATGTCATAAAATTTAGTTTTCCCCTTCACAGACGGGCACTGATGAGGCGGCACTGGTGGGCACTGATGAGTTGGCACTGATAAGGTGGCACTGATGGGCACTGATGAGGAGGCACTGATATGTAGAATTGATGGGCACTGATAGGCGGCACTGATATGCAGCACTGATGGGCACCAATAGGCGGCACTGATATGCAGCGCTAATGGGCACTGATGGGCACTGACAGGTGGCTGTGATAGGCACTGACAGGTGGCTGTGATGGGCACTGACAGGCAGGTGTGATGGGCACTGACAGGCGGCACTGATTGGCACTGACAGGTGGCACTGATGGGCAGCACTGATGATGAGGTACTGATGTGTTACTGACAGGTGTTACTGCTGGGCACTGTGGTGGGCACTGATTGGCACTGTTGTGGGCTCTGATTGGCACAGTGGTGTGCTCTGATTGGGACAGTGGTGGGCACTTGAAGGCTTTTTTATTGGGGGAATGCTGGGCACTGATTGGTAGCGTATTTGCACATCTGAGGGGGCTGTGCTGATAATCAATCTGCTGATTATCAGCACAGACCCTCCCCTCTGACAGGGAGAGCCACCAATCGGCTCTCCCTGTCAGCGAGAAACGAGGAATGTCGCTTACCGGCACTTCCTGGTTCACGCTGTGATCAGCTGTGATTGGTCACAGCTGACCACATGGTAAGAAGCCTCTGACAGAGGCTTCTTATCACGATCAGAGATGCGGGGTGTCAGACTGACACGCCGCACCCACGGGCGCGCGCCGGCATGTTATCCTGCTGGACGTCATTTGACGCCCAGCCAGGATAACAGAACCACTTCCCGGCTGTCATTCTGCATACGGCGGGCGGGAAGTGGTTAAAGCTAAGCTCCAGGCACAGCAATTGTCATTTACATACACTATATTACCAAAAGTATTGGGACGCCTGCCTTTACACACACATGAACTTTAATGGCATCCCAGTCTTCGTCTGTAGGGTTCAATATTGAGTTGGCCCACCCTTTGCAGCCAAAACAGCTTCAACTCTTCTGGGAAGGCTGTCCACAAGGTTTAGGAGTGTTTCTATGGGAATATTTAGCCATTCTTCCAGAAGCGCATTTGTTAGGTCAGGCACTGATGTTGGGTGAGAAGGCCTGGCTCGCAGTTTCCGCTCTAATTTATCCTAAAGGTGTTCTATCGGGTTGAGGTCAGGACTGTGCAGGCTAGTCAAGATCCGCCACCCCAAACTCGCTCATCGATGTCTTTATGGACCTTGCTTTGCGCACTGGTGCGCAGTCATGTTGGAACTCCTAAACCTTGTGGACAGCCTTCCCAGAAGAGTTGAAACTGTTATAGCTGCAAAGGGTGGGCAACTCAATTTTGAACCCTATGAACTAAGACTGGGTTGCCATTAAAGTTCATGTGCCTGTAAAGGCAGGCACCCCAATACTTTTGGTAAGATAGTGTATATTCCTCAATAGCCACAAACAATATAAATCCGCTTTGTGTGTGCCAATGCCCAGATATTACCTTGGAAAAGAAGTGGTGACTCCATCACTATGCTGTACATAGTCTGTGGAAGGGGACCAGAAGCTCCACCCACTACAGGCTGCCTGCAGATAAATACATGAGGGGGCGGATACAAGACCAGTCACCCTGCACACGGAGAGAGGGCAGCAGTGACTGGTCTTTATTGCAGGAATCTCTTACTCAGAGGTAAAGGTTTACATTGGATTAATGCACAGATCTGAAAGGAATACACAAAGCACACCAAGATTTAAGGAAGAATACACATGCCTCAGCTTTAAAGTGTATGTTGGTATAGACCAGTGGTCTCCAAACTGTGGCCTAAGGGTCAGATGTGGCCCTTTGCTTGTCTTTGTCCGGCCCTTGAGGCACTATTCTTCCTACTGACATCAACGATGAGGCACCATTACTTTCACTGGCACCAACGATGGTGTACTGTTCCTGCCACTAATACCAATGATGGGGCATTTTTCCTCCTCCTACTGAACACATTTTTTTAAAATTGCACTGACCACCAAGCCTGAGACATTGTAGACTCCCATGGATGCTGGGGAATTTTCTACTCCCATTGGCCACAGTCCAGCCCTCCTAAAGTCTGAAAGGCAGGAAACTGTCCCTTCGTTAAGGAAGTCTGGAGACCCCTGGAAAATACCCTAATGCCCCGTACACACGGTCAGGCTTTGTTCGGACATTCCGACAACAAAATCCTAGGATTTTTTCCGACGGATGTTGGCTCAAACTTGTTTGCCTACACACAGTCGCACAAAGTTGTCGGAATTTCCGATCGCCAAGAACGCGGTGACGTACACCACGTACGACGAGACTAGAAAAGGCCGGTTCAGAACCAAGCGCGGCACCCTTTGGGCTCCTTTTGCTAATCTCGTGTTAGTAAAAGTTTGGTGAGAGACGATTCGCGCTTTTTCAGACTCGTGGCTTTCAGATCGTTTTCTGACGTTCAGTTTGTGCTTGTGGGTTTGTATCTGCTCTTCAGTGCGTGCAGTCAGTTCGTATCGGAGTTTTCTGTGCGATCTTGCCCGCTCGTTGATGTTTTTCAGGTCGCTCTTCACAGGCCTTGCTGTTCTTCAGTGCGTTCTGTTACTTCGTTCTGAGCAGCCGACCGTTTTCTAGCCATGTTTCGTATGCGTACTCCTCGTAGAGTTCGTGCTGTGCGGGGGCTTGGTGTTGGGGTCCTGACCTTGACACAAGTCCAGTCCATGAACAGGGTGGGGAGGAGTTCATGGACCAAGAATTGGTTGCTTCAGCGTGACCAGTTCTGTCATATGCCTTTGCTCCGTGAGATCCGTGAGAATAATCCTGATGATTTCAGGAACTTTCTCAGGATGACGGACCCCGTGTTTCACCGTTTGTTGGCTTCGCTGACCCCCTATATTAGCAGGCAGGATACCTGCATGAGGCAAGCCATCACTCCGGAGCAGAGATTGGTCGCTACCTTGCGGTATTTGGCCACAGGGAGAAGTCTGCAGGACTTGAAGTTCTCGACTGGCATCTCCCCCCAGGCTCTGGGGATCATTATCCCAGAGACCTGTTCTGCCATCATCCAGGTCCTGCAGAAGGAGTATATGAAGGTAAGATTTTTATCCTTTTATATCACATTTTATTGTATTGAATGTTTGATAATATATTGTATTTCTTCCCTCATTCCCTAATTACCATGATTGTAATATGCTGTGAATGTCCCCTTTGTTCTCATGCATGCTGGATTTTTAGGTAATTATTATTTTATGTCCTTCATACATATTTGCCCTTCAATAACCTCCCCAGCATGGTGTCTCCTGCCCTATATTCACCTCATGTAGTCACTTAACAATGTATTTTATCAGCTCCATAGTAGTGCTTTACCCCAAACACCCCCTAAAATGTTTGGAAATGTTATTTTTGATTTAAATTCAGGCAGAGTGCCAGAGGCTTTTTTTTGTGGTGTCCCCAAATTTTTTTTAACCCTCCCCCCCAACTGCTAAGTCAGCTGATCCCAATTCTCTATCAATCATCTATCTGCTGACTTTGCCAAACCCATACACACTATACCCATCTCTTTACTGCTCATATTTATGGATGAATTCCCCAAAGCATGTAGTGCAAGGGCCTGCCTGTATACTTTCCAATGGTACTGTTTAAAGTTTTTGTATCCTATTATTATCTTGATAGGTAATAGCAGAATGTTCAAATGTCCTCAAATGTGTACAGTGCGTATTTATATCTTTGTATTATGACACTTCTTACCTGTCCAGTGGTCTGCCAATAGTGTAACTAAGGAGGGGCTGTTCCAAGTAATACCCTGTATTTAGGCATTCATCTCTCAATGAAGTGAAGAGGGTTACCTGTCCAAGAGTTCCCCCCCCTATAATGTTAGAAATGGCCCATGAGAGGGGGGGTGGGGGAATCTGATAGGTGTACCTTATACTTTGTTGTTGTTAAATTCCCCTTAGTAAATGCTATCTGGAGGTTGCCCCATAATGTTTGTGTATAATCTGCTTGCCATGTTTCTGTGAAAAAATAGTAATGTTTATTTTTTTTTCCTCAACAGTTTCCTTCAACGCCACAGGAATGGCAGACTGTGGCCTCCCACTTTGCCCAGCGGTGGGACTTTCCTAACTGCGGAGGGGCAATTGATGGGAAACACGTCCACATCGTCCCACCACCCAACTCGGGGTCGTACTATTATAATTACAAGGGGTTTAATAGTATAGTGATGTTGGCGGTGGTGTCGGCTAATTACGAGTTCTTGTATGTGGACGTGGGGAAGAATGGCCGGATGTCCGATGGTGGAGTGATCGCCCAGACGGAGTTCTACAGGCGTCTCCAGAATGGCAGCTTGGACTTGCCACCTCCAGAGGACAATGTTGAAGGTCTCCCATTTGTGTTTGTTGCTGATGAAGCATTTGCGCTGGGGGACCACCTGATGCAGCCATTCCCGATGAGGACCCTCACCCCGGAACAGAGGGTTTTTAATTACCGGCTGGCCAGAGCCCGAAGAGTGGTGGAGAACACATTTGGAATCCTGGCCAGCCGGTTCCGATTATTTCTGACACCCATCCATATGGCGGAGTATAAACTGAACCATATAATACTTGCCTGCTGTGTTCTCCATAATTTTTTAAGAAAACATTCAGCCAACTATGCTGGCTCAGTTGGGCCTGAGGCCGGAATCCCTAATCCATCAACACTGACGGCGCTTGAAAGTGTCCGTCCTGGCTTGCCCTCCCTGAATGCCCGTGATGTCCGGTTACGCTACCTGGAGTTCTTTGTGGGTAGGGGGGCTATCAATATGCCAGACAATCTGTGACACCTTTTTCAAATAAAAAACAACCAAAAGAAATTCTTTGTGGACATTTACTGCTTGTGTTTGTTTTAGCTGACCCTGACAGAAATGTGTTGAGTGCAGAAAATGTCGTGATTGGGTAACCTTATAAAAAACAGTGTTGGCTGGTACTTCCTAAATGCAAAAACACATTTCACTACAAGTGCACTTGCAACTGCACTGAACCTGCACTTGTAGTGCAAAGAGGATTTGCCCTTAGGAAATAACCCCCATTTTTGCATAAAACAGCAATTACATCACCCCAAAAGTGTTGTAATGTTGAGACAATAATCCACACATTCTTGAGTAAGGCACTTTTTTATACCTGCACAATCACATGTGCATTTCCCAAAGGTTTTTAAAACAAACCAACATGTTTGTTGTATAACAATGTTTGCAGTAGCATTATCAAAAATCGAAATATCCATTTCAGATAAAACAGGCCTGTGTAAAACCAACAAGAAAGCCAAAAAACTTGAACTTACAAAGTTCACATATGGTAAAACCTGAAGGCTCTATCAGACATGAGTATTTATGAACTGTGTTTGATATAGCGTTCAGATGGGGGGAAATCACCCCTGGAAAAGCCAAATTTGGAAGATGCACACCAATTTACGAATGTCAACATGTGCTATCTGCCATCAGGGGGGAACAAGGGACGTGTTTTGGGGGAGCAAGCCCTTCCTCAACGCTACTTTATAATTGAGGAAGGGGTTGCACCCCCAAAACGCGTCCATTGATCTCCCGTGATGGCAGATAGCACATTTTGGTACGATAAAACAGGTGATTTTGTGGGGTTTAAATTCGCCCCAAAACATCAATGATGTTATTATTTTTTTAAATAACATCACTGATTTGTTGCTGGATGTTTTGCAATTGGAGATTACACCCCATGATCTCCCCGATCAGTATCTGGGCACTTTCAGATGTAAAGCGTTCTGGATCACGATCACCTAAAAAGAGATAAAGAACAAAAAAAAAGGTCTCAAAAATCTGCCACCATCCATCTCTTTTACCTGAGCCTGTGGTCGCAGACACTCACCTGTTGTGGTGCCAATCTCCACCACGTCTTCTTCTTCCTCCTGCTCTTCTTCTTGTGTTGGTATTTCCCCTTCTTCCAGAGGGGGGGGGTCTCTGGTCTCCTGGGATGAGGGGTGTCCGAGTCTTTTCTCCCCTATGTAAAACAAAAATGGTATACTTAGCACACAGATATTTGATGGCAGAACTAGAAATAGGAAACATTGCTCGGAAGTGGGGTACAATTGTCTATTTTAGCAGAGTTCCAAGATGTATATTTTTTATTGCCCTTTGTCAAACTGCAATACTTTACCTGTTTGGTACAAGCTTCACAGATGTAGCCCCCCCTATAGTATACACTGGAGCACCTGTGTGGCCCCCTAATAAAAATGGTGTTCTGGGGTCCCACACTAGTGCTCCAGTGTCCAGATGTGAAAACAGCTGCTCAGTGTCCTCTCCTTACACACAATCTAGTTTGCATTTCATTCTAGTAACAAACCCATCTACACAAACAAATATTTGGCATCCAAGTAGGCCCCCAAAAATGTGTGAAAATGCATATGGCCTAAACAATGGTGTTCTAGAGGCCGAAAGAAAAATGTTTGATACGAACGAATAATGTGCCCATGAACATTAAAGTTGAACTTTTGAAACGTTACAACTAATAAAAGCATATGGAGCAGAACGAACGTAATAAAGACAGAAAGAATAGGAACACAGCACAACTACTTACTTTTTTGCAGCACTGTCCGGATCTTTCGGTACTGCTCTGGCTCTCTCAACTTCAGGTCCGACCACCGCTTCCTGAGCTGATCTTTAGACCTTCGTACCCCGAAATTCCGCTCTAGACTCCTGACCACTTTCGCCATGATCTTGGCCTTTCGGATGTTCGGGTTGGGGTAAGGCCCATATTTTCCGTCATAGTCGGACTTCCTCATGATGTCGACCATCTCCAACATCTCCCCAAACGACATATTTGTGGCCTTAAAACGTCTCCTTCTGGATCGGGACGTGCCTGGATCCGCCCTTTCCTCCTCCTCCTCCTCGTTGCTACAATTAGCCTGCACCTGCTGTATGTCCGCCATCATGCTCTTCCCCCACTGCGCCGAACGAAAAGGGGCGGGGAATACACTAGAAAGAACGTCAGGGGCGGGCGGAGTTACACGCATGCGCAGTGTATATAAAGCGTAACACGCGTGCGTATTACGTTTGATCTGTGAGCGGAGGAAGGAGCATTGGACGCGCCGATCGTAAGAACGAAGGCCTATATTGTAACAAGATTAGGAGAGTTTAGTGTGACATTAGGCTTTGTCTTGTGTTGTGTCTTGCAGTGAACATGGATATGGTACTCAAAGATAAGGACTTCATTTCAGTATTCATAGAGATGCTAAGGGAGCTGCCCTGTCTGTGGGAGATTAAACACCCCCATTACAAGAACCAAGCAAAGAGGAAGGCAGCACTGGAGCAATTGTGTGAAATTGTGAAGCAGGTGATCCCCACGGCAGACATCACTTATTTAAAGATTTTCATTGGTGGCCTGAGGAGCACATATCTGAGGGAGCGCAATAAAGTCCTGGATTCACAGAGATCCGGAGCAGCAGGTGACATCTATGTCCCCAGGATGTTGTACTACGACAGGCTGCACTTATGGCAGGCCAGACTGAACCCAGGCCATCCCTCTCCAGTCTTCCTTCCACGCTTCCTTCCCCCCCGGCTGAGGCTTCGGACGCCCAACCTGGGCCTTCCAGGCCGCATGTGGAGGAGCCCAGATTGAGCCAGGTATAGCATTCCTCTAAATATTTCTGCTTGTCCAATCAATGATGTGAACTATATGTTAGTTGGGAGTACTAATTAAGGATTGTGATTGATGATGCAAAACATTACAACTATGTCCCTTTTTCATACACAGGGAAGTCTCAGCCAGGAGGTGGCCGGGCCGAGCCGGCTGGCTGATATCAAGGTCCCTCCACCCCCCCTGAAAACAGAAAGTGGCAGTAGGACGAGTGGCCTAGAGGAGGCGGCTATCAGATTCTTTTGGAGGGCTACAGAGGTCCTGGGAGCAGTACACACCAGGCAGGAGAACATTGCTGCATTCATAGCCTATAAAATGCAGAGGATGGAGGAGGGCCAAAAAGCCATGTGTGAGGCCCTCATATCGGAGGCTCTGGCGAAAGGTATGAGGGGCCAAATTACACCTCACACACAGCTTTGGGATGGTCCTCCTCCTGCAGGTCCTACTCCTCCTCCAGGTCCTACTCCTCCTCCTGCCACATCTCCAACTGCACAGCCACAGCCGGGAATGAAGCGTGAAAGGAAGACCAGACAGTGAGGACCCTGGATCCAGTCTGTTGGGCAAAAAAATGCAGCCTCTTGTGGTACCACAGCCTGGGGACACAGATGTCATCTGCTGCTATCCAAGTCTCTGTGAATCCCGGACCAGATTGCCCTCCCTTACATATGGACTCCTCAGGCCACCAATTTTGATGTTGAAGAATTGATGTCTGCCATGGGGGTCCCAGGCTTCGCTAATTTCTCTTGTTGATCCAGTGTTGCCTTCCTCTTTGTTTGGTTCTGATCCCTTAATAAAGGATTTTTGTTTTGAATTATACTCTCCTATGTGTTTTACTTCAAAAAGGACAGTTTGTTTGTGAGGATTCAGGTACATTTCAAATATACAATGTGAAATGAACAAGGGACACCAACAAACAATCTCCTTGAGATTAAATAATAAAAGATATCAATGGTGTTGGGGTAACTTGACACACAAAACACACCCAAAAATATTCTGGAGTAAAAATAAAAATAACATTGAACAAAGATCAGCCTTGGAAAAAATACAAACATTAAATAAAAAAAAAGGCTTAAAATCCAAAATATAAAAAAATAAAAAAATATCAAACTGTCAGATGTGACAACTAATAACAATATATTCAGGGAATCCCACTAAAAAAACACAAATAAAAGTTTGTGAGAAGTGTGTGAATACGAGCAGCAAAACGACTTAATTCTTGTCACATTATAAAGAAGAACAGAGTGCCCTGTATTAAACCATTTTTAACATTGCAGCGTGACGAAAGTGCTGTATCCATTGCGAACGCTAAGTTTACCAGAACGAGCTGTCCCGTGTTGGAATTTCTTCTGAGCATGCGTGGCACTTTGTGCGTCGGAACAGGCCACACACGGTCGGAATTGACGCGATCGGATTTTGTTGTCGGAAAATTTTATCTCCTGCTGTCCAACTTTGTGTGTCGGAAAATCCGATGGAAAATGTCCGATGGCGCCCACACACGGTCGGAATTTCCGACAACACGCTCCGATCGGACATTGTCCATCGGAAAATCCGACCATGTGTACGGGGCATATGACTAAGCCCCTGTAGGAGGGGTGAAACACATGTGGGGTGTGGTTCTGACAGAGACAGCCTTTCACCCATGTCTACATGGCTGATCGGGAGAGCAACCATCCTTTCTAATGACATGTATTCATGTATAGTCAAACTTTATTATTTTGTTGTTTTGATTGGAGTAGAGAAGAGTTAAAAACTCTATCGGGTTATTTTGCTGTGTCTTGCTGTGGAAATTTCCCTTCAACTCCTATTCTGGAGAGGAAATCAGATTTGGGAGGGAATCTCCCAAGGTTAAGGGGAATTTTCAACTAAGATTTTTTCTCACCTAAAATTTTGCATTTCCCCTCATCTTCTCCCAGTGGTCACCAAAACAAATAAAGGGATAAATCTCTCCAGCGGGCAGAGCAGTGGGGAAACGAAAAAAAGTGTTGTCTTTACATACACCTTAAGATTTGTGAACATTAAAGTATCAAATAAAATACTTACCTTTGTCCCTCCCCGACCCTGTTTTAAGATCTCTATTTAAGGGTTGTCACCACTATAGAAATAGAGGGGACACTTCATGCTGTGTCTCTGGGACAGGAAGTGAAGGGAAATCTCCCTAATGGGCCACAGATGGCAAAAAATACTAGCAGGATTTAACACTCCCTTATCCTATTGTAGCTGCTGACTTTTAATAAACAGCCACTCACCTGTCCCATGATCCAGCGATGGGCTCACCCCAGCCGGTTTCCCCTCCTGTGGTCTGTCCCTGGCGCTGGCATCTTAACAGTGGGCACCGGCTGTGACAGCTTGCGACTTCACAGCAGGGTGACCCCTGCACATGCACGAGCCACACTGCGCATTGTTAATGGTCCCGCAGTTTTCTGGGACCCGTCAGGTGTCCCAGAAGACTGTGGGAAGGAGGGGGAGAGGAGAACTTCCACTTAGGCGATCGGAACGGAAGTGGGACCGGGTACCTGTCAAATTTGGGTACCCGCCCCCCCCCCCTCCCCAAAAGTGCCATTTCACAAACAAGGGTTGAGAGGAGGCCCTAAAAGTGGAACTCCTCCCCCCCCCCTTTTTTTTTTTTATAAATTCTTTATTTAGGAAAGAAGAGCACGTGGGAATACAGAGACCACAATGGTACATATAAAAATAAAAATAACCATTCCCAAGAACATAGTCAATGATACAAACATCACAGTGTGAGAAAAGATGATCTCCTGTCTGGAACTTCCCCTTTTGAGTGGAGCTCCACTATACAAAAAATATTGCTTCTGAAAAGGCTATATTATCTGGTTGACATACTGGTTCAAAGTCTTTACTTTCTGGGTCACTGAACCAGAATTTTGGTTCTGTATAATTGTTCTAGGTCAGTCATTTAAGGCAGTGGTTCTCAACCCTGTCCTCAAGTACCCCCAACAGGCCATGTTTGCAGGTTTTCCTTTATCTTGCACAGGTGCTTTAAATCAGTCAATGGCTTGGTATTTTGGACAGCTTTTTTATCTAAAATTCCCAAAACATGGCCCGTTGGGGATACTTGAGGACAGGTTTGAGAACCACTGATTTAAGGTATCAGAACCCTGCAACTAGCATTTTCAAAAGATGGACAAAAGGAATGGCTTCTACAATTTTTCCAAGGTAAATGGTTTGGGATCATTATTTTATAATTTTTTTAAAGCTAGAACATGATTTAAAAGGCTGAAAGGACAACGCTGAAAGAAAAAAAAAATGTAAAAATAAAAACAGAAAAAAAAAATGTAAAAATAAAAACAGTGGAACGTATCCAATAGTCAAATGTAACCAATAATTTATTATCAGTCAATAAATTTTGATGCAGATGTATGGTATGACCATCCATTTGTTACTTCTCTCAGAGAAAGCGTAACACGTATAGGTGTGAAGTGCCGCCATTTAGGACATTTTTTTCCCATTTTTATATCAACTTGGAGAGTTGATGATATGCATGTTTTTTACATACCTATGTGATTATTTTTATCCGTGTGTGTATTTTTAATAAATTTTTGAAGCAGAGAGCACTATGGTTTCCCCTTGTTATTCTATGGCCATACACGATTGATCGAGATCCCAGGAGGAGGTCAGCGTGGCCCAGGGACGCCGAGAGGAGGATTTATCCAATGGTACCCTGAGAGATATATCATCAGGCGTTTGGGACTCTGTAGTGGGGTCAATATTTGGTGGTGAGCAGGCATTCCAGCCAGAGCTGGTGGTCACTGAAGTCACTGGATATTATGAATTTTTAAATTTGTGAACTATCAGCTCTCTCCTCTCCTCACGCTGAAAAGAAATGTTGAAAACCGACAAGTGTGTTTAGATTGGACACAGCTAATCACATGGTAAAGAGCTGCTGGGATTGGCTTTTTACCCCAATCTGTGATCAGCTGTGTCCTGGTTCTGGGAGAACGTCAACAGATGCCCTCCCAGAACTGGACGACCGAGCTGTAGCTGTCATTTGACTATAGTGTGGTCGGCAAGTGGTTAAACAACTTGTCTGGTTGCTTTAACTGACAGCATTTGCAGATCTACAGTAAGTTCATGCTCTGCAGATGAATGAACAGAAAGATACAAATGTAACAATATGTTAATTTGTATATTTGTAGAATAGTAGACTGGAGCAGTGTTGTTTATAAACGCTGATTCAGACTGCTTTTTGACAGCCACAGCTGCTGACTTCTTCTCTGACTATATGGTGATCTTGGCTTTGATTAATCAGAGCAGACATTTGTTGTACACTGAGAGGGGAGAGGGGTCCCGGGTGAGGTGGGGGGGGGGGGGGGGTCCCAGCAGCAGGGCAGCAAGACTGTGTACAATGATTTTTTTTGTAGCACACCCACAGTCTGCAACTAGTTAAACCATACAATTATGCAAACTTAAAAAAAGAGGTAAAAACATGATACTAACTTTAGGTGTTATATAATAATGAATAATACGAAGTAATAAATAATTATGCCTGATCAGTGCACAAACTGAGATTTAAATGTTTGGAGATAACATAACTGAAAGTAAAATTAGACAAGGCATACATGAGACAAGAAGACAAAAACATGTGAGTGGGGGGCACTTGTACTGCAGTTAATCCTGGCTAAAGGTGCCCATCCCACCCTACTGGCTACTGCACCTCTACTACCAATCCTCATCTCACTCCTCCTTACTGGTAAGATTAGATTCTGGAAACAAAAAGTTCCACAGTAACTGCTGCATTCTCCTCTCTCCACCCCTGTGGTTAAAGGCCTTCTCATTAAAGTGTATCTAAACCCAAAAACGAAGGTGTAAAATATTGCTTACTAGTCCCTAGATGTAGTGGCTGCATTACTTTTTTCTAACATACGTGGAGGTGTTTTGTGGACCACAGAGGTAGCTAGGAACGATGATATGAATTGTTAAAAGTGCAGCACAGGCAGAGAACACATGTTCCTGGCAGGATCAACAGGTACTGTATATTTTTTTGCTCTTATTGAACAGTTATAATATGGCACTTTTAATGGTGTATTCAACAGACCAAAAGGGAGTAAATAAGTGTGTTGGCAGATGTGGTTCTTCTCCACCCAGGAGTTGGCACCTTGCCGCTCAGGGATGGAGTAGAGACCTAGGGGGGTAACGTTTCCCCGCAGCCTCCATAGGTGTCACATGAAAGGCAGCAGTCCAGTTGGACTTTAAAACTCCCAGTGACCTTCCATGGCCATCTTGGTTCAGGGCAGTGATAATAAATAGCAGTGCCCTGCCAGGCTTGGTGCACATTTGCCAGTGGACAGTGTAGGAAAAGGATTCATGCTTGTCAGGGACAGAAAAATAGCCTTAGGGAAAGGTTCCTGTGAGAGTAGGGAGAGATTATGGACACTGCTGTATGGCTTACTACATACCTGTCTTCGGAACTACTGCATTGGACCTGTACATCTTCTTCTTTAAGTACCGCCACCCTGCCAGTCAGCCACCCCTCCTGCAGATGCCACCCTGGTAATGTAGGCCATGCCTGTGTGATACCTTGTGGTGCTGAAGATATATTGTTACACATTGGCGTTACTGTGCCTGTTACTACCACTATTGCTGTACCTGTTACTAGCAGTATTACTGAGTTTGTTACTACAAGAGCTTGGAACTGTTACTGCAACTGTTCTACCGCAGTCATCTACAGCAATATTACTAGCGCTAGTGATTGCAGATTGCCTCCTACCTTGTTATCCTTTTTAACTGCAACTCATAAATACAATAACTGTTCAACCTAATCTGGGTTTTGTGTGCCGTTTCCTTAACTTGGGTACCAACTTTCTGCACCCCCCCCCACAAGTAAAATATATTGCTAGGATTTACTAAACACTTTAGGCACTACAGGGACTGAACTCACTTCAAAGACAACTTGTCCAGCCAAAACAATTTTTTTATTGAGTGGAGCCAGGTTAAACTCTTTGGCAGGTTTTTATTGACGAGTGTCCCCATCAAGAAGAATATCCTACTTCCTGTAAGTAAAACACAACAGAAATCTTGCCAAACTAAAAGAAAATCCCCCCCTTTGTCAAAGCAACAAGTGTCTGTGTTGTGAAACTTACCCTCAATGACCATGCAGCCATGACTTGAGCACATGTAGTTAGCAAGTGGCTACAAAGAGGCAACGAGGATCAGCAGCAGCAAGATGCCACAAAGAATGGAAAGACGACAAAAGCAAAGTATTTTATTATTTAAAAAAATTATGATGCATATTGCTTTATCCAACTATAGGCCATTCAGTTAGAGTTTATATCTACTTTAAAACCTAACTTAATTTTCAGTATAAATTAGCTTAATACATTTCAGGGGTATCAAATGGTGTTCAAAGTCTTACAGTTTTGTTTAGAAAGCAGCCAAAGCCTGAATAGTAAAGTCTGTTCCACGCCAGCATGTTGCAGAGAAGGACCCTTGGCCTCTTTGTGGAAGCAGTGGTCTACTGCAGAGGTCCGACATGCCCCTTGCTGAGCCAGACCTATAGCTTTGCAGTCAGCAAAGCTCATGTTCACTCCAGATTGCAGACATGATATGGGGGCCATGTCAGAGGTCTGCAGACAGACCACTGCTTCCACACAGAGAGAAAGGGTGCTTCTCTGCAGCATGTTGGCTTTTTAATATGGTTGTGGGCTTATTTGACTGGGTGATACTGTGGTTAGCCCATGCATATCAATGCATTCCCTTAGCAAGGGTCCTTCCTTACAGCATGTTAACAGGGAACAGGCCTCAGGCTCAGGCTGCTTTCTAAGAAACATAAAAAAAAGGTTGAGGCGCTAATCACGGGAAAAAAAACACATAATGTAATATATGTTCAGCGGAACCATGCTGCTGTCTAATGGCAAAGGATCAGATGCTGCAATGCCGACGACAAAAAGGGTTGACAGCGCTCAGGAACTGAGCTGGAATTGATGGGAAATGGTTGCAATAAACCACATGTATACTCAAAAAGGTTGCTGGTGATTTATTCCAAAGATGAAAACAATACAAATTTGAATGACAATGTTACCACAAGGCTATAAGGCTGGCTCAGGCACTGATGGATCACTAGGACCGACCGGGACAACCAGCCAAGGGACACCGACCATGGAAAGCCACAAGGACTTGCCAGCTGCAGTGTGTGGTGTGTAGAGCCGGACCCGCCGGCAAGGGAAGAAGGTGTCACTGACACTGGCGATGTGAATAGAGCCAAGCAGCTGATTGTGTCCAGGGGAAAAAGCTCCGTGGTGAGCGTCAAAGGAAAGGCGTGTCACCGAAGACAAGCCGGAACTAAGGTGTCGGCGAAGGAACCAGCCACGGCCAATATGGAGCAAGGTGTCTCTGTTGCCGTGACTACCGATTTTGCAGGCTTGCATGCTTTGTCAAGTCACTGGAAAACGGCTAACAGAGGCAGTATAACACCATTGTAGGAGCAGGCCTAGGCAAAGAGTGAATGGAGATCTGGACTAATTGATCAATTAGTGCCCTTAACCCATTGAGAACAATTATGGACAACATATAATCCACGAATGTTCTAAATAGGTTAAGGGCACTGATTGATCAATTTGTCCAGACCTCTATTCACTCTTTGCCTAGCCCTGCCCCTACAATGGGGTTATATTGCCTCTCTTTGTTGCCATTTTCCAGTGACTTGACAAAGCACGCAATCGTGCAAAACCGGTAGTCACGGCAACAAAAACGCCTTGCTCCACGTTGGCCGTGACTGGTTCCTTCTGTGATGCTTCAGTTCCGGCTTGTCTTCGGTAACGCCAAAGACAAGAAACATGAACTCTAAGGGCCCGTTTACACTGGAATGCATTGTGGGAGAGCCATGTTCTTACCGCATCCGTACCGCATTCGGATCGCAAGTACACAGTACGATGGCCCGCATTGGATCGCATGGTACAAAAATACCACACAATGCGGTTGCCACATGTTTAAAAAGGTAGTGCATGCACGACTTTTAGTGCGCTGCGATTTCAGCCCATTCAAAATTAATGGGGCTGAAATTGCACTGCACAGAACTGCATGTGAAGTGTACAGGAACCATACAGCCTACCTGTGTGATTCCCATACATGTCTAGTGTGAATGGGCCCTTAGAGTTTTGTTTTGATGCACTAGAAAAGTGCAGTTGGGCTTTAATGTGACACCAATTATAATAAGATATATTTTGCCAACTATACAAAACTGTCACTAGAAACAAAAAGTTTTGTTTAGACTGTTTTTAAGAAAAAACAAAGCTTGAAAAAATAAATAAATAAAAATAAAATAAAAAAGTGTCCCTTTCAAATGGTAAACCAAGCAAAACTATAAATTATGTCCTACGTGTGTGACTGCAGTACACCAAACATCCTTAACGTTCCCCAGTGTGTCAGAACTTGGCTGGTCCCCCATTAAGAGAAGCAGAGTAGAAGCAAAGAAGGGACCGTCTGCCATGGAATTTTGTGTGGAACACATGGTAGAGTAATAGATCTCGCCTCGGTGGGATGACAGCTTGTAGTGAATAGGTTTAATAACCCAGTAAAATTCTTAGCTCTCAGTTCAGAAAGATTTCAGCGTAATTCTATTCTATTGCGGAAATTGGAAGGAGGGGTGGGTTGACGTCTGTGTCTACAGACAATAGGTATTATTCAGTGTTGGATTTATAGCAGGTCGGTGGCAAATACCCTGTAGACTTTCAGACTTCACTGCAAAATTAAAGCCGAACTTAAAGCAGATATAAAAAAATATATATATTATATATATATAGATATATATATTTATATATATATATCTATCTATATAGATAGATATATAGATATCTATATAGATATATAGATATATATATCTATATATCTATATAGATACAGATATATAGATATATATATCTATATATATATAGATATATATACACACACACACACACACAAGTCGTCATTTGTTTCATTTCCTTATGTTAGCTCTGAATAAAAGGGACATTCAATCACTAGAAATGTGTTCGTTATTTTTTTATGAACTTTTGTATACCAATGAACTCCAGCAAAAAGTGATATTTTGGAGATTTAATAAATATAGGGGTGGTCACAGTTATAAAGTGTGCCTTAACCACTTAAGGTCCAGCCTCGTTTTGGATTTTAGGTGTTTACATGTTTAAAACAGATTTTTTTTGCTAGAAAATTACTTAGAACTCCTAAACATTATATATGTTTTTTTTTTTTTCTAACACCCTAGAGAATAAAATGGCGGTCATTGCAATACTTTTTTTTGCACCGTATTTGCGCAGCGGTCTTATAAGCGCACTTTTTTTGGAAAAAATTCACTTTTTTGAATAAGAAAATAAGACAACAGTAAAGTTAGCCCAATTTTTTTTTAACTTGTGAAATATAATGTTACGCCAAGTAAATTGATACCCAACATGTCACGCTTCAAAATTGCGCCCGGTCTTGGAATGGCGTCAAACTTTTACCCGCAAAAATCTCCATAGGCGACGTTTAAAAAATTCTACAGGTTGCATGTTTTGCATTACAGAGGAGGTCTAGGGCTACAATTATTGCTCTCGCTCTACCGGTCGTGGCGATATCTCACATGTGTGGTTTGACCACCGTTTTCATATGCAGGCGCTACTCGCATATGCGTTCGCTTCTGCGCGCGAGCTCATCGGGACGGAGGGTTTTTAAAAAAGTTTTTTTTAATTTTATTATTTATTTTACATTATTTTATTTATTTTTACACTGTTTAAAAAAAAAAAATTGTGCCACTTTTATTCCTATTACAAAGAATGTAAACATCCCTTGTAATAGAAAAAAAGCATGACAGAACCTCTTAAATATGAGATCTGGGGTCAAAAAGACCTCAGATCTCATATTTACACTAAAATGCAATTAAAAAAAAAAAAAAAGTAATTTAAAAAAATGACATTGAAAAAAATATGCCTTTAAGAGGCGTGGGCAGAAGTGACGTTTTGACGTCGCTTCTGTCCAGCAGTGTCATGGAGATGAGTGGACGCCATCTTAGCCTCACTCGGACCGCTGCACGAAAACGGGGAAACCGGGGTTATGGCAGCTAGCTGCTGCCGCCAAAGTTTGGACGTACATCGGCGTGCGGCGGTCCCTAAGTGGTTAAAGACAACCAAAGAGCCCCTCCTGGTTGTAATGTGAATCTGCATTGTTGAAATTGTTAATTGATGTTATTTATTCATTTGCTAATAAAAGGGCTGCTGTGGCCATTTAAACCCATGTCATGCAGTTCGTGGCTTTATGAAAAAAGGTTGATGGACCAAGGTTGACGAATATTTTAGTCATGTGAGTGACCCTCAAAGCACTCACTGTACACATTATATGAGAGCCGAAATGCAAGTCTCAGAGCCCAATATTAGGGCTGAATGAAACTAACATTTTTAAGTAGTGCAGCAGTCAACCACACATTCAAAGTGAACACAGCTTTACCTAATTCACTAGACTTCAGCCTAAAGCAGGCCATACATGGGTCAAATTTCTAAAGAAATTTCTTACGAAAATTGTAACTAAGAACTTTCTTTCACATTATTAGTGGGCCAGAGCAATGGCCGATTTTTGTGCAGCCATGGAATTTGAGTGATTGGCGTGTTGGAAATTTTTGAAAAAACAAATGAATTTCTAATCAATGATGGGAGAATCATGTGAGAAATATAATCGAAAAAGAAATGTGCATGAAATGTGACCTGGAAAGAAAAGAAGACTCCCAGCCACGAAAATTATTTTCTGTAGCAACATAAGGTGCAATTGAAGGCTTGGTTGGTCGAATTTCAAAATCAATGGTGGCATCAAGAAAAGGTGGCAAGAAAATTTGTTCGGAATTCGACTCATATATGGCCAGCTTAAGGCTGCATTCGCACAGATGTTTAGCCATGGTGCACATCTGAGCTGCAGGAATTCACCGATTCCTGCTGCAGGGATTGACAGCTATGTGTGGATAGTAGTGACATGCTGTCTGCACTTGCAGCTATTCGTTTACGAATTGTGTGCTTTCAGCCACAATCACCGCAGGAAGTTGTTGGTTGTGTAAACAGCCACAAATAACTGCGACCACCGGTAGCTTGTCAATGCAGTGTACAAGCTCGGTAACTGCAGCTACCCACACTCAGCTGTCAGTCCCAGCAGCAGAAATCAGTAGATTTTTGCCGCTGGGATTTGCACTGTGCTAAACGCCCATGCAAATGCAGCCTTATACATTGGCCTTGTTGAGTCAGACCCCTCTTTCTGTTAAAAAAAGCAAGCACAGTGGGGAAAACATTCAGAGATAGGAATTATTCATCATAGTGTCCAATTAAACACTTTTCTGCTTGATAAATCACGTTCTAAAGTCAACAAAAGATTACAAAAGTATGTATCGCTATTATGATCGTTCAGCGTTGCCGGGTCAAACAAGGACATAAATACTGCCATTAAAGGATGTCATGTGTTGGGTGGAACATGGGTGCTAACAGGGAATTACAACACAAGCCACACATTACAAACTGGATTTAGATTGCTTTGTTTTTTCTTGGGTGGCAATGCCTGATCCAAAAGCAGATTTAAGCCTTTCCCTGAGATTTGAGATAACCATTTAAATTAAGGTAAAATCGTGGATTGCGAGCATAATTTATTCCAGAAACATGCTTGTAATCCAAAGCACTTGTATTTCAAAGCGAATTTCCCCATAAGAAATCATGGAATATGAAATATTTTGTTCCACAACCATTTATTCATAACTCTATAGTCCATATAAAAAGACAACAGCAATGTGATAGATTGTGTAGCCATAAAATGTCCATCTACAAATGACAGCCTCCAGTGGTGTCTCCAGCTTTCATATTTGGGGGGGGCACATGGGGGGACAGGGACAAAAGTGGGGGCCAACCACAACACGCATATACATATATATATATATATATATATATAGATGACTGGCCAGCAGGACCCACAGGTCCGTGGCCAGCTTCCAGCAGGATTCACAGGCCATGGGCACTGGGACAGGGTAAATGAGGTGTATGGGAGGGGGGGAGATAGATGGGATGATCATGTGGGGGTGTCAAGGTCTCTCATCTCAGCTATGGGCCGAATCGGCAGCTGCCAGCTCAGGCTCAGAGCTCAGCAGGACAGGTCCTCCTCCTTGCATGGCCTCCTCCAGTCCTGGCGGGGTGGGTGATGCTCCTGTCTCCTGGGGTCAACTTCTGGTGTGTGCACACTACACAGTGTACTGCAGCCACCAGCGGCGCGCCCAGGTCAGCTATGTGTGTGTCCACTGTCCAACTCCAAGAGATCCGACCGCGGCGACTGGGAGTTGTAGCTATCTCAGGTTGGCTCTCCAGACTCCCCCCACCAGGAGCAGGGAGCATCAGCGCGCAGCCGCCGCCACCATGGACTATGACTCCAATAAACAACAGCTGCAGCCGGCAGCGTCTTGTGACATCACCTAGCCCCGACTTCCTCGAGGCAGCGGCTCTGAGACTTACAGACAAGTGACAAGTCAGTCAGACAGCCACGGCGCCAGCCATTTTAATAAGTTATACTTGGGGGGAACACTATAATGTTGTAGGGTCATGGCCCCCTCAGCCCCACCTAGTGACGCCAATGGCAGCTTCCACAAGGGGATTAGAAGCAAAATCCAGCAGAAGCTACAAAGTATAAAAGAGAAGAGAGGCGCCTCTAAGTGTAGCAATATGGTTACATTTAATGAAGGTACAACATTTAGCAACTAACATGGTTGATGATTAAAAGAGGCACATCTAAGTATGCGGGCATCCAAGGTAAAACTGTCAACTTAAATTTATTTAAAAATATTGCTTGTCTTGAAAAATGCTCTCAAACCAAGTTACTCTCAAAGCAAGGTTTTACAGTTCTTTAATACACATCATGGTCAGTTCACTAAGCTGTTTGAGCTATTTGAACAGTTTTCTTTTTTTTACAGTAATTTTCTCATTAAAGTGAGTCTTCACAAATGTTTTTGTAGTATACAGTATATTAAAATATATGTAAGCCAAAACCTTTCTGGCTAGTTTTGGATAGAATAGAAAAGCATTAACACCTCTGTCAAGTTACTTTTTGCTGCCTGTGCCCCCTTTAAAGATTTCTCCTTCACTTGTCATAGAGTCGCAACATGAAATGCAATGAAATGATCTCCCCAAAGTAAAGGGGATTTCCATCTATTTCCATAGACAGTTGTCATTGGAAAAGCTGTCCTCATTGTAGGATTTTCAGTCATCTCTTCCTCTGTTGATCAAAATGTTGCATTTCCCCTCGTTTTTTTGTCTCAGAGGCAATGACTATTAGGGCAAATAAAGTGTGAAAATCCAATAATGAGGACGAAGATTGTAATAAAAACCTTTTAATAAAAATGTATTATATTTTTTCACACCATAAGATCGGGAATATACGAGGAAAATAATTATTTGATCCCCTGCAGATTTTGTAAGTTTGCCCACTTACAAAGAAATTAAGGGTCTATAATTTTTATCATAGGTGTATTTTAAATGATAGAGACAACCAAAAATCTAGAAAAAACACATGATACAAATGTTATAAATTGAGTTGCAGTTCAGTGAGTAAAATAAGTATTTGATCCCCAAGCAATACATGACTTAGTGCTTGGTGGAGCAACCCTTGTTGGCAAGCACAGAGGTCAGACGCTCCTTGTAGTTAATTTCAATGGGTTTGCACACATCTCAGGAGGGATTTTGGTCCACTCTTCTGTATAGATCTACTCTAAATCCTTAAGGTTTCTTGGCTGTCGCTTGGCAACTTGAAGTTTCATCATCCTTCATAAATTTTCTATAGGATTAAAGTGGTTGTTAACCCACTTCTACTAAATTGTTTTATCCCCTCTGTACCATAATAATATGTGTCCCTGTGCCAGTGTAATGTAAAAAAATCTGCCGATCTGTACCGATTTAAGCTCCGCTCCGGGAGCTGATTCTTCTCCTCTCTTCTAACTCCGGGTCACAGCTGCAATGGGCGGGGCTGAGCCCTTCCCGCTGAAGTCAGCTGGGGAGGAGGGGGAGAGAGGAGAGAGAGACAATCAGCTGAGCGCTGAGAGTGGAGCTTATACAGGTACAGATCAGCGGATTTTTTACATTACACAGACACACATGTTATTATGGTACAGAGGAGATAAGACAATTTAGTAGCCGATATGTGAGCACTAGTAGCGGAGGGGGGGGGGGGGTAGGAGGACAGAGAAGACACAGACACAGGAGGTCTGCAGATAGCAAGCTGCAGATGACGGAATCACGCAAACGGACCACGGTGTCAGCAGCCCTGATTATCGTGGTTAGTTTGCAGAGGGGAGGGTATAGCCAGGCAGGATCAGTCAGGTTTTTTAGGATATACAGGGGGCCAAATGACACAGAACAAGCACTGTGCTGTATTACATGCTTTGGGTTAACAAACACTTTAAGGTCTAGAGACTAGCTAAGCTACTCCATGACCTTAATGTGCATCTTCTTGAGCCACTCCTTTGTTGCCTTGGTGGTATGTTTTCAGTCAATGTCATGCTCGAAGACCCATCCACGACCCATCTTCATTTTTCTGGCTGAGGAAAGAAGGTTCTCATCCAAGATTATACAATACATGGCCCCGTCCATTGGCCTCTCAATGCCGCAAAGTGGGCCTGCACCTTTAGCAGAGAAACAGCCCCAAACCATGTTTCTATCCCCGTGCTTGCCTGTAGGGATGGTGTTTTTAGGGTCATAGTCAGCATTTTTCTTCCTGAAAACACGGCAAGTCGAGTTAATGCAAAAGAGCTTAATTTTGGTCTCATCCGACCACAGCACTTTCTTCCAATCCTTCTCTGAATCATTTAGATGTCCATTGGCAAACTTCAGACAGGCCTATATATGTGCTTTCTTGAGGAGAGGGACCTTGTGGGCGCTGCAGGATTTCAATCCATGGGGGCATATTGTGTTACCATAGGTTTGTTAGGTGACTGTGGTTCTAACTGCCTTGAGATTATTCACAAGCTCCTCCCATGTAGTTCTGGGCTGATCCCTCACTTTTCTCATGATCATCCTTACCCCATGAGGTGAAATCTTGCATGGAGCTCCAGACCGAGGGTGATTGATGATTATTTTGTATTTTTTCCATTTGCGAACAATCGCTCCAACAGTTGTCTCACCAAACTTCTTGACAATGGTCTTGTAGCCCATTCCAGCCTTGTGCAGGTCTACAATCTTGTCACTGAAGTCCTCTGACAGCTCTTTGGTCTTGCCGATGGGTGGGTTTGAATGGAAGTAAGAGATTCTGTGAACAGTTGTCGTTAGGAACACCTTCCTAAATTGACAGGATTAGCCTGTGTACCACATGAGCACATACTGTAGCCAGTCTGTGGGAGCCAGAATTATTGTTGGTTGGTAGGGGATCAAGTACTTATTTTACTCACTGAACTGCAACTCAATTTATAACATTTATAGCATGTGTTTTTTTTACAGAATTTTTTGTTGATATTCTGTCTCTATCATTTAAAATACACCTATAATAAAAATGATAGACCCTTTGTTTCTTTGTATGTGGGAAAACTTACAAAATCAGCAGGGGATCAAATCATTATTTCCCCCACTGTATATGAAAGTGGTTCACACACACACACACACATATCCTATTGTTTTATTCAATAAAAACCTGGCAGAGAGTCTACTCAATTCAAAATGAAAACATTTAAAAAAATTGACTTTACTTGCTGACCGCCTCACATACGAGTACAGCGGCTCTCCTATGCCAGGTCACGTACCTAGTATGTGATCCAGCACTTCCGGGTAGCGGGCGTGTGCACAAGCCGATCAGCGAGTCACGGCCAATGGATGATGCACGGCACCCGCTGATCAGCGAGGAGGAAGACAGGACAGAGCTCTGTCAATGTAAACAATATAGAGCTCTGTCCTGTCAGTGGGGATGTGCCAGTTTTTGTTTCCCTGCAAAGTAGGGAATAAAAACGGCACGTCCCTTAGTAAAAGCACCTTACAATAAACACACCAAGCACTGTTAGGCACACATTTAACCATTTGATCACCCTAGATGTTAACTCCTTCCAAGCTGGTGTCAATAGCACAGTGACAGTGTTTATTTTTAGCTGTATTAGTGTCACTGGTTCCCATAAAATGTCAGTGTCAGTTAGTGTAAGACTGCCCACCATACTATCACAGTCCTGCTATAAGTCGCTGATTGCCGCTATTACTAGTATAAAAAATGTAATAAAAAGTAAAAAGTCCAGCGTATATATACCATAGTTTGTAGATGCTATAATGTTCGCATAAACCAATTAATATACACTTATTGGGGATTTTTTTTACCAAAAATATATAGCAGAATACATATTGGCCTAAATTTATGAAGAAACTTTTTTTTTATTTTTTTTTTATTGGATGGGTTTTATAGCAGAAAGTAAAAACATTTTTTTTCAAATTTTTTGGTCTTTTTTCATTTATAGCACAACAAATAAAAAACCCAGTGGTGATCAAATGCCACCAAAAAAAGCTCTAGTTGTGGGAAAAAAAATAAATATATATTTCATTTGTGTACAGCTTTGCATGACCGCGAAATAGTCAGTAAAGTAACGCAGTGCTAAAAAGCAACAAATGGCCTGGTCATGAAGGGGGGTAAATCTTCCGGAGGGCAAGTGGTTAATTGCACTTTAACCTTTCCTGATGCTTTTGCTGCCAAACACTGTTCCGATCACTGGTCCCCTGAAGTCCACAGGAAAACCAACACTTCTGGATGAGTTGATCTCTCTGGTTTCCAATAGCTCTCTATGGTTCCTTTTTGTGACCTCCGTATCATTCTAGGTAAGAGTGGTGGAACCTGCAAGTGCTGTGCAGAATCCCAGAAGTGTCCATCTCCTCGGTCTCCTGCAGATCTTAGGCCCCACTTACACGTGTGAATGGGGCAGTTAGCATTTATATGCGGGAGACCCATGAGCAACTACATGTGACCAGCCACGATTAGCTGCGGGAGCTTGTGGGTTGCCACCTCCTCCCTTTAAAACCGAACACATATTATTTACACAGGTTCTGTGGCTGATTAAGGTGGTACTTAAGCTTCTCCCATTATTAGCACAATTTGGCCACACCCACTGTTCATCTTTTACAATCTATAGTGTATACTGCAAAAAAAAATGCTGTGCACCGCTGAAGTATTCGGGTTTGGCTTGATGAAAAGGTGGCAACTCTAGGTGCACCTCAAAGCCCATCTATATTCCTATGATAAAATGGCTATTGTAGAGATTACAGGAAAAAAATCAGGACCCTAATAGGCAACCCACTCATTTCCAGAGCTTTTTGGTCAAACAGGGGGAAGCAGTCAAACCTGCAACTACTGAAACATAGAACAGGCTAAAACAATCAATGCAGCCACACTGGTTACAGCGAGGCAAAAACAACATTTACCTAACAACATACAGCAGCTCCATTGGCTACAGTGAGCCATGGCTAAATTTACCTAATCCTAATAGCTGTTCACCTAATCCTAGCACCTAACTAGTAGGGTGCTACAAAAGCAAGAGAAATTCTCTGACAATAGTTACTAGGACAAATAGGGTGACTATCTCAAGCTGCGACACAGACAGCAATATAATTTTTTTTTTTTTTTTGCCTGTTTTGTCTTCTGTATCCAAAACTAATAATAAAAGGTTTTGGCTTTTGGGGCTTTAGGTACAGGTATAAATTTCACATGCTCATTCTCCCGCATTTTTGTTACTGTATTTAACCACTTGCCGACTGCATAATATAGGTATACAGCAGCCAGAGTGACTCTTCCGGGTACTTCTGGGTAAGGGGCGTTCACGCCTCTTCGGCTGTGATTAGTCACAGCAGAAGCTGATCAGCAGGTGCCGGCCAATGGATGTCTGCTGGCACTCACTGATCGGTGAGGAGAACGACAGAACAGATCTCTGCCTAAGTAAACAATGCAGAGCTCTATCTTTTAAGCGGGGATGTGCTGGATTTTGTTTCCCTGCAAAGCAGGGAATACAATTTGGCACATCCCTAAGACGCATTGAGGTTGTTTTCAGGCATTTTAGCGCTAGAAATAGCACCTGTAAAGTGCCTGAGAACTGCCTCCCATTCATTTCAGTGTGACTTTTCACACTGGGGCGGTGCGCTTACGGGAGGTTAGGAAAAGTCCTGCAAGCAGCATCTTTGGGGCAGTTTGGGAAAGCTGTATACAGCACTCCCAAAATGCCCCACCCATTGAAATGAATGGCCAGCGCCCCACTAGCGGCTGAAAAGCGCTGCTTAACCAGTGGTAAAGCACCGCTAAAATGAGCGGCGCTTTACCGCTAACACTTGGGTAGCCCCAGTGTGAAAGGGGTTTTAGTAAAAGCAACACACAGTAAATACAAAAACACTGGTTAAGCACACATTTAACCCTTTGATCGCCCTAGATGTTTAACCCCTTGCCAGTGCCATTAGTACAGTGACAGTGCATATTTTAAGCACTGTCACTGTAGCAAAGTGTCAAAAGTGTCAGTTAGTGTTGGATTGTCTGTCGTAATATCGCAGTCCCGGTATAAGTAGCTGATCACTGCCATTACTAGTATAAAAAATAAATAAATAAAAATTCCAGTAAATATACCATATTTTGTAGACACTATAACTTTTGCACAAACCAATCATTATTTGCTTATTGGGATTTTTTTTTTAATCAAAAATATTTAGCAGAATACAGGTTGACCTAAATTTATGAAGAACTTCATTTTTTTTATAGGATTTTAAATTTACATTTATTTACATTTTATTTGTGTATAGCGTCGCACGGCCGCACAATTGTCAGTTAAAGTAACGCAGTGCCGTATCGTGAAAAATGGCCTGGTCATGAAGGCGGGTAAATCTTCCGCAGGTCAAGTGGTTCATTTACAACATTTTTTCACACCTGCCTAAGACTTTTGCACAGTAATATACACACAAAGTACACCCCATATTTTAATATACCTTTTCATGTGACAACATTGACTTTGCTACAATGTAAAGTAGTGAGTGTACAGCTTGTATAACAGTGTAAATTTGCTGTCCCCTCAAAATAACTCAACACACAGCCATTAATGTCTAAACCACTGGCAACAAAAGTGAGAACACCCTTAAGTGAAAATGTTCAAATTTGGCCCAATTAGCCATTTCCCCTCCCCGGTGTCATGTGACTCGTTAGTGTTACAAGGTCTCAAGTGTGAATGGTACGCAGGTGTGTTAAATTTGGTGCTATCGCTCTCACTCTCTCATACTGGTCAGTGGAAGTTCAACATGGCACCTCATGGCAAAGAACTCTCTGAGGATATGAAAAAAAGAATTGTTGCGGCACAGTGGTGTTGTTGGGCGGCACAGTGGTGTAGTGGGTAGCACTCTTGCCTAGCAGTAAAAAGGGTCGCTGGTTTGAATCACAACCATGACACTACCTGCCTGGAGTTTGCCTGCATGGGTTTCCTCCGGGTACTCCGGTTTCCTCCCACACTCCAAAGACATGCTGGTAGGTTAATTGGCTACTGTCCAAAATTAGCCCTAGTATATGAATGTGAGTTGGGGACCTTGGATTGTGAGCTCCTTGAGGGTAGGGACCGATGTGAGTGTACGATGTATGTGTGGAGCGCTGTGTAAATTGACGGCGCAATATGGGTACCTTAAATAAATAATAATATAATAGATGAGCATCTTAATGAGATGTACTGGGATAGGGACAATTGTAGACACGCACCCACACTCAATCAGGTTGAACTGGATGGACTGGTGTCTTTATTCAACCTTACTAACTATGTATAATGATGGCCTAAGCTATAAGAAGATTACCAAGACCTTGAAACTGAGCTGCAGCACGGTGGCCAAGACCATACAGCGAATTAACAGAACAGGCCTTGCCATGGTCAACCAAAGAAGCTGAGTGCATGTGCTCAGCATCATATCCAGAGGTTATCTTTGGGAAATAGACGTATGATTGCTGCAGAGGTTGAAGAGGTGGGGGGTCAGCCTATCAGTGCTCAGACCATACGCCACACACTGCATCAAATTGGTCTGCATGGCTGTCATCCCAGAAGGAAGCCTCTTCTAAAGATGATGCACAAGAAAGCCACAAACAGTTTGCTGAAGACAAGCAGACTAAGGACATGGATTACTGGAACCATGTCCTGTGGTCTGATGAGACCAAGATAAACTTATTTGGTTCAGATGGTGTCAAGCGTGTGTGGCGGCAACCAGATGAGGAGTATAAACATAAGTGTGTCTTGCCTACAGTCAAGCATGGTGGTGGGAGCGTCATGGTCTGGGGCTGCATGAGTGCTGCCGCCACTGGGGAGCTACAGTTCATTGAGGGAACCATGAATGGCAACATATACTGAGACATACTGAAGCAGAGCATGATCTCCTCCCTTCGGAGACTGGGCCACAGGGCAGTATTCCAACATGGTAACAACCTCAAACACACCTCCAAAATGACCACTGCCTTGCTAAAGAAGTTGAGGGTAAAGGTGATGGACTGGCCAAGCATGTCTCCAGACCTAAACCATATTGAGCATCTGTGAGGCATCCTCAAACGGAAGGTGGAGGAGCGCAAGGTCTCTAACATCCACCAGCTCCGTGATGTCGCCATGGAGGAGTGGAAGAGGACTCCAGTGGCAATCTGTGAAGCGCTGGTGAACTCTATGGCCAAGAGGGTTAAGGCAGTGCTGGGAAATAATGGTGACCACACAAAATATTGACACTGTGTACACTGGGTGTACTCACTTTTGTGAGATACTGTGTATGTGTATATATATTAAATATGTTTCTTCAATATTAGAACACAATATCTTTTGCATTAAAAAAAAATTCTCCTATATATACTGTATATGTAAAAATATTGTATATATTTTCAAAATGTTGGATATAAAACAAATATACATCTATATATCGTATACATCAAATACAATTGTTTAATCGGCCACAGAACCTGTGCAAATAATATGTCCCCAATTTGCCAGGACCGTCCCTATTGTGACCATTTACCTCTCCAATGCGAGCCATGTCCCGGGATCACAGCATCAATCCTATTGGAGTTACTGCACAAGTGCAATAACTAAAAAAGGCATTAATTGTGGGGGTCAGAGTCATGAGCAGGTAGTCTGTGCATATTTAGAGGCTAGGTCTTGGTGGGAGAAACCTTTAAGTATCAGTGTCAGTTATTAAAGGGTTGCAATGCCATCATTCTGACCACCAATAGGCACAATGGGTCCAGCAATTCCGGAATCCAGGATCATAATATTGGCAAGTATGTATGTGTGAGTTTTTAAAGGGATGAAAAGCAGTCCATCCCACCAACAACAGCCACAATGGCTCCGCCAAGAAATGGGAACAAGCTTTCAGAAGGGACATGCCAGAGATAGACAATAAAGAAGCTTATAGTGAAGGCGCAATGGCAACACACGGCTCAGTGTGCAGCAACGAGAAGAACATAGTATACTTCTGTTTTCATAGCCGTGGCAAGAAACGGTCACAACTTGCTTGGCCTATGTCATCCCCAGATGTCAGAACTATCACCAAGACTGAGGTTCCATCACATTGTATTAGGACACTCATAAAGAATAAATTGATTAAACTGCTGCCTGTGCCTCTCTCTGTCAGACTTCTGCTTTTACAATTAAACTACAAGCTGATTTTGCCATCAGCAAAATGCTCCCATCAGGAGATTATATTCACACCTCACAATCTGATTAACTGGTGACTCAACCCCGGTCTGCTGGCAGGCGGCACCTAGTTCTGAATCCCGCCAGTAATGCACGCAGATGAGGAGGCAGCCACATAATACGGCCGTCACTGGAGCTGTCATTAATGTGAACCTGTCACCACATCTTTGTCTCCATTATTTGCAGCTTTCCTGAAGGGTGATTGCTATATTCCTTTTTGGAGTTATAAATTAGGCATGGTATTTTGGCGACTTTCAGTACCAATAACATTTACAAATGATAACTATCAAAAAAAGTTTATAACACTGAAAAATTCAATTTTCACACCGAAAGAAAATGTTCAATGGTAATAGATTTGGAAAGAATATATTAATAAACCCTAATGCCGCATACACGCGGTCGGACTTTTTGTCTACAAAAGTCTGACGGACGCCGACGGACTAAAGCTGGCTGACAATCCGATCGTGTGTGGGCTTCCCCGGACTTTCAGCGGACTTTCAGCGGACTTTTCCAGCCTCAAATCTGACGGACTTTAGATTTGAAACATGCTTCAAATCTTTACGTCGTAACTACGCCGGACCCAGAAATCCGCTCGTCTGTGTGCTAGTCCGACGGACAAAAACCCACGCTAGGGCAGCTATTGGCTACTGGCTATCAACTTCCTTATTTTAGTCCGGTGTACGTCATCACGTACGAATCCGTCGGACTTTTGTGTGATCGTATGTAGGCAAGTCCGTTCGTAAGAAAGTCTTCCTCAAGTCCGCCAAAAGTCAGCCAAAAGTCCGTCGAAAGTCTGTCGGACAGGCTATCGGACTTTTGTAGACGAAAAGTCCGACCGTGTGTACGCGGCATTACAGCATATCTGAACCCAAGAACAAAAATGTAATAGCAGGGGTGTTTGCGACCCATAAATACCTGCACACAGGTTGTCAAAAACACTAGTTATACAGGCTTTTGACTTTTTTTTCTGCCTCTAAATGCCCCTATATGTAAGCCTATTTGTTCATGCACACATAGGCAGTTACAGGGATTTTAAGGCAGCAGAATTTAGAAGCAGAAAAAAACCCATCACTTGCACGTTCAGAGTTTGGGCTGAAAAAATGGCAAATGTGCATGAAGGTTAAGTCATTCCCTACATTGTAAAGCGCTGCATAAACTGTTGGCACTATATAAATCCTGTATAATAATAATAATAATTCGTTCTAATGGGAAGAATAAATTAATGTTTTGGCCAATAGAATGCATTAATGCTAAACATGGGAACGCACCTAATCACGGCTTTAGGCACATTTTTTAAGCTGCCCCTGAGACAAAGGCATCTGGGGGGGGTCCTGTGTACCTGAGGCTTTAGACTCAGAGGCGTAACTACAACCTTCATGGCCCCAGTGCAAGAAACCATGAAGGGCCCCCCTGTCCTCTGGTCCCGAGGTCCCGAGGCCCCTTCCCACTGATCTCTGAGGTCTTTACTTCCATCACAGGGCCCTTCATTATATTCCCACAGTGGGACCCGTTCACATGTTCTGCAGCAGGCTCACAGAGTTCCTCTTCCCATCTGAACCAGCAGAGTTCCCCTTTTTATCTGAAGCTGCAGAGTTCCCCTTTATATCTGAACTTGTCCACAGAATTTCACTGTAAGGGGGAGATCTGTGGACTCTAATGTAAAGGGTAACTCTGATGTAAGGTGTGCTTTGGAAACCCTGATTTAAGGGGGGGCTCTGAGGTGAGGGGGAATGCTTTGGACTATAGTGTAAAAGGGATCTCTGATGTAAGGGGGTCTCAGCTCACCAAAGCCCCCCTCATACATCAGAGTCCACTAAGCTCCCTTTACATCTGTGTACTCAAAGGCAGGAGAGAAAAGGAAGGGAGGGGGACACCTCAGTCACCATGGATGGTGAGTTCACTCACGCCAGGAAGGAAGGAGGCTCATGCAGTCTGCATATACTTCACAATGTAGTTAAAAAAATATAGCAAGGTGCAAACACTAGTATAATTAATGATTCCTCGCAGATAGTCACATAGTCCATAAAAGTCCATAGTGATGATAGAGGTAAAAAAGTTCAAACACAAAGGGTTGCCACCATATGGGAACAGAAGCTGGGTTCCAACAAGGCTGAGAAAACAGAGAGGCACCTCTAAGTGTAGAATTAAACATAATTTAATAGCACATACAATGGGCAACTCACATAGGGGGGGATAAAAACAGTCACATCAGTGGATAGGGTCCCAAAAGAGGTCATCAGCAGACAGTCCACTTCTGTAGTTCCACCAATGTAAAGCGCCTGCACTCATTGTCCATAACCACTGTATGGAAAGTTGGCCATGTGGTGGGGAGATTCAAAGCGAGGCTAGGAATGCAGATGGTAGGATGGCATGGAAGGATGACGTCCCCGGGATGCAAAGCTTTTGAGCTTGAATAAGGAGCGCGGCTGCCATACTGCCAGGTCTCTGGCCTTGTCCAGTCTAATGAGGACCTCTAAGGCAAAAGATTGCTGACATCCTTCAATATGTAGTGGGTTGTGAGGCATAGTGGGTGCAAAGATGGTGAAAGTCATTGGGCGCCAGACACTTCTTGGATGTAAAAGAGGATTTATTTCTTTTGATAGTCCTTTTTGTATTTTTGGGGGAAAGATGGTTAGGGCCAGGACACCCTTAAATAGTTGTAGATTCAATTGGCAGACTCTGAGACTTCAATAGGAATACAGCCGTGCAGGGAAAGGCCCCAGCAAGGCGCCACTTCTGCACATGCAGGAATGCTGTCTCCTGGTAACAGTCTTTAACAGTTCCTAACTCAAACGTAACAGTCCTTTCAGCTCCACTACAACTGCCTCTTGTAGTTCAACACTGAGCTCACTAGACCCTCTGATTCACTGACTCTGAATCCCTTGAGCTCCTCCAAGGTTTGTTTTGGTATCCCCTCAAGTGTCACCTACACTTCCCTGCTGGGTCCCTAGCTTGGCACTCCAGATACTTCTCAAGCTTCACCCCTGCTAACCAGCGAGATCCCTTGCTTGACTCACAAGGCTGCTCTGCAAGCGTCTCCTCTGCGGGTTGGGTCCCTGATTTGATCACTACCTGAAGTCTCTTCACCGTGCCGTTCGGTGAGAATGTGGTTCCGGTACTTGCTTCAGTTACTCACTGTGGTCCCTGGTAAAGGCGACCACTGACAGGTTCTCCGGCTGGCAGAACCGTCACTTCTGGTTGGACTGCAAGCCGCAATCCTAACCCTGCCCTGCTCTCTCACTTCTGGATAGGCCCTAACACAGACTACCAGCCAGATGCCCCCAGGATAGGCCCAATCTCCAGCCTAGCAGCCCGGGGCACACGACACACGTCCACCCAGACAGCCCTCTAGGTGGCACAGAACGCAGATCACCTGACTCCAACCAAATATATAGGTGCTCCCAGCAGGCCAAGGGATTCAAGAAAATCCCTATACCCATAACCTGACCTTGGGTTTCCCTTCTCATAACTAGTACCACCAAGTACCCGACCACCTATTGGTGGAAGAGAAAAGTGCAACAAGGCCAAACTTAGGGAGAAATCAATCAACCAGGATAACTACTCCTGGCAAGTAAATTTGTGAAGAGCTCCCTGCCCAAACTACAGGGTGCTACACTACCATCTGCGCTCCTACCCTCACTTTGAATCTCCCCACCGCATGGCCGACTTTCCATACAATGGTGACAGACAGTGAATGTCTTGGAATGTTGTTCACTTTAATGCAGAGAATTAAGCCTTTACAACCATTTAAATGCCACAAAGAATTTATATCCACATTGCACCAAATGCCTTTGTGCACCCAGATATTATCTTGTAAAACTAGCAGTAATATCATCACTGGGGGGCCTATGCAGAGAGCAGAACTGTGGGTGGGACCCAAAAAGTGAGAACGCCAGTTCTTCTCTCGGTGACAACCATAATGCATTCCACTCTGACTCTGAGAAATCATCTGCTGAAGCTCGAAGGGAAACTGACACTCATCCCTTTCCCTACAGCTCTAACTGATTCAATGATGTGGATGCCAGAAGAAGGAACCAATAAAAGTTGTGTGAGAATCTTATGTTGCTTACTTTGTCCTTAAAGTCTTACTAAACACACACTGTTTAATTTACATAGTCCCTTCTATTTCTGTATGTGGATGATGGCACTGTAATTATTTTAATTATTTTAATAAAATAAAAATAAAAAAATATAAGTACCTTTTATCCTCATTCACACTCTTTCATGCTCATTCACACTGTATGGGTCAGAGAACCCATTTGAATGAGCCCTTTATTTTTTAAATTATTTTTTTTTAAATAATTTTTTACAAATGTTTAAAAACTATTTTTTACAATTTGTTATTTTTATAAATGTTTAAAATCATTTTTTACATTCGTTTTTTTTACAACGCTGTTGAGGGGGCTTTGGTGAGATATCAGGGGTCTAAACAGACCCCTGACATTTCACCTTTGAGACAGAGAAAGGAATTGAGGATACATATTCTTCAAATCCTTTCTCTGCAGCCTCCAAAGATGAATGAACAGGAGACAGAGACTCCTGTTCGTTCACAGACTGAAGCATAGTAAACACAGTTTACTATGCTCAGTTATCAATGGACACTGGAGTGATCGGTACTGATCACTCATTTTGTCTATTAAAAAAAGGAAGGTGACGGTAAATGACATTTACCGGCCCCTTCCACTACTCTCCATTCTGACACATCCCTCTGTGTACCCGTAGCAGCTGACGGGACAAGTAAACCAGCAGAGCTGCAGGAAGGGGACCAGAGCACACAGGCAGGCACACAGGGGGAATAAGATGTTGGCAGAACAGGGATGGGGATCGGGGCAGAGGGGGGCAGTTACAGAATGATGCCTTGTGCCCGTGTCTCTCCCTGCAGCAGCTAAAAGCCGACAGGCTGCAGAGAGCCGCACAGGGCAGCGTTCTGTAATTGCCCCCCCACAGGAGAACAAGGGGTAACCCCCTATTGTGGCTCTGGTGTGGGGGGCCCCACTGCAAGAGTGTTTTTGTGTAATTCCCAGAGTTTAGCTATAACCTGAATTTCTATTTTAGCCTTTCAATTGTTTGAGATATGTTTTTAGCAGCAAGTCTACAAAGCTCATAACATGTAAAACAGCTGTCATTTTTATAGGTAAATTGAAGCAAAACACTTTTCTCGGAAGTCGTAAGAGGAAGTTGCACTAAACAGGAGTAAATTTGGAATCAATAATGCAAAACAGGTCCAGGATGGCAAAAAACATGCATACACTGTGGGGTATTAAAAAACAGATCATGAAAAGTGCACAGACATGGACTCTTCATAGCAATGTCTCTGTGGCTCAGTCAGGGTAACATGTGGTTGCATAGCATAGTATCTATATGACTCTATAACAACAAAGCGTGTAGCTTAGAACTGATAATAAAACAGTTTAGAACACAAACAGCTCCTTGCAATTGTCCTCATAAACAGCCTCCCCCCCCCTCCACACTTTACAGTACAGTCCAGGGTATCTCTGGTAACTCAGGTGAACAGATGAAGGCTTACAAGGCCCAAGGATACAGATTGCCACCCCTCTGGAACAAAAGTACTCTGGTAGCCATTGGAGTTCAACACAGTAACTGGGTCTTCCGAAGAATCTGTGTTCTATTAGGCTCCAGCTCAGCTGTCTGCACAAAGGTTCTGATGGTGGAGGGCCACCCACCTGGCTGCACATCACTTGCACAGCTATTCTGGCTTATTAGGTCTGGTCTCTCTGAGCTGCAGAGGGAGGGGGCTGAGAATCCTATCTTCCCTAGGCATATCCAGAAGCCCAGGGAGTTTTGAGATAAGGAGATAAAGCATTCAACACCTGCAACTGAGCATAGTAAATAAAGGGCCATTACAGAAGTACTGGTGAAACTCATTTTGGTTCAGCTTAACTCCCCCTAAAGATTATGCGTGTCATTCAGAGCATGCCCACCTCCATCCAAGGCTCCTCAGATTGATATTTTGCTTTGTGATGGATTCAGATGAAGTTATACTGAAAAAAGTAGACAAGGCAAAAGGATCAGTCACTGCCCTCCTAGTTACTGGCTTCCCATGCCACTTCCATATGACAAACATCTGAAATGGCCCAGCTCCCAGTACTTTCATTTAATAATAAAAAAGTATTTGACATTAAGCTAATGTATTTTCCATAAAACGTACTATTTTTCCAGCGGGTTAACCATATTTTTATCATAACATGAATATTTACTGCGGGTTAAGTAGGATCTGATCCTGTCCTATCAGAAATTATATTAAAAACAGAAAAGAAACTTTCCCACAGAACCCAAACATACATCCTAGGACGAACTCCTCATATCTTTCCTTAATTTGTCCACATCTGAACTTTTTCCAAGATAACGGAAGAAAGTGATGCCAAGTGCGGTCTGTGGGACTGGGGACCTAGAATGACTCTTACAGCACACGGCTATCTTTCAGGAATACATGCAGCATATGCACAAGATCATTTTCACCTCTCTGTTTATAATTTAATTTGACTACATCCCCGACCTTCTCTAAACGCAGGAAAAATTATCAAGGGGGATACTATCTGTGCATGCCCACCCAACGACAGTTTCTTCCTGTGATCCGTTAATTGTGGGACACCCAAGCAACCTCTTCATTACACCATGTCCTGTCACATGCATAAACTGTAACTAGCTGATTCTGTGCACACCTGACCGTTGCTGAAATATGACACATATGTATATGTCCGTTTAGCTCTCTGGGTACCATGCCTGAAACGTTTGAGAGTCCTTTTCCATAACATTTTTTGTAGCAAATTTTTTTGGAGGTAGGTCACCAGGTCTTTGCTTAACCCTCCCCAATTGCATGGTTTAGGATCAGTATGCAGAATGTGATAACACATGTGCATATAGCCCATTTGTACACACATACTGGAGCAAATTTAGACAGGAACCAATTAACCTACCAGAATAAAATTTTGGACTTGTTCACGCTTGTGATTGGGGAAGGGGGGGCATAAAAATAGGTGCTTGAGCCATGGATTTACTCCTGCCTGACTGCTTCCCTTGACCCAATACAGCAGCTGGAGTGGGTTGAACACATGTAGGCAGGTGCAGTCTTATTTCTCCACTGTAGGTGGCACTCAAACCACAATGCCATTGCAGTTGGAGGGGAAGTCAAGAGGAACATGGTTCCTTTATTGTTTCCTGGGTCACTTGGGAAGCTATCTGGTTGGATGCTGCTACCTCTGGGAGCCATCCTGGGTCAGGCAGAGCCTTTTTAAAATGGAGCTACGCCCAAAAGGGGAAGCTTCGCTTGTTTGCACCCTCCACATTTGGCACTTTTTGGGATGAAGAGGGAATGGGTTACTGGTTTTGACACTTCTGGCTCAGTTTGCCCCCCTCCTTACCCCCGCAGTCTTCTGGGACACATCACAGGTCCCAGAAGACTACGGGACCATTCACAAGGTGCAGCGCCTCCACCCGAAGCCGATTGAAGAATTGATTCTGATGAGGACATTGCTGGATCACTGGACAGGTAAGTGTCCTTATATTAAAAGTCAGCAGCTACAGTCAGCAGCTAATTTTTAGGGGGATGCCTGGAGCTCCTCTTTAAAGCCTTGGCTCCCAGGCTTGGTACACATTTTGCGTGTGGGTAGTGTAGGGACAAGTCACCTGTCTGGCAGAGACAGTGATTAGCGGCAGGGAGAGTTTCCAGATGAGTAGGGAAAGGATAGGGTCATGCCAACCTTCCTGGAGACCTCCCCATTTGGATACGGAATGGCCTGTCCGCATTCTGCCCCTCAAGACAGATGCTGTCGGCACACCTGAGACCTGCCTTGCTACCACTGCTGTTACAGTACATTCTATGAACGTTCCTGGTCAGGAACGTCTTCTGGCTGGGTTTATTGGGAATTATTGAACTCTAACATTAATACAAGTTCTGTTCTCTACAACTGAAGAGAGAGGTCTGGAGTAACAGAAAAGCCTAAACAGAGGGCCAGCATGACTGGGTCAGAATTGGTTTGAGAATAGGAGTAGCAGTTACTAGTGTAAGATAATGTAGGAAGTTTTTGCACTCACCTGATTGGTGAAAAGATGGGAACAGGAGGAGTTTCAGGAGTTGGTACGTAGGAAGGGTTTGGGAGGAGTTCAGTTGGAAAAGAGCTTGGACGGGACATCTTCCCACCTTCCCTCCCTAAGGGATTTTTGGGTATTGTGGTTGTTTTGTTTTTCTGTTTTCTTGCAGGACTTGGAGCTGGGGCCTTTTATCATAACGGCTGATGTGGTACGAGGTCCTTGGATGTATGATAATTAGGGGCAAACAGATACATTTGTAAGGACCCATCTGAGGTACGGCTCCTATTATTCTGGCTGGTGGTACCTGCGATGTTGGTTTGTCTCTGAGTCGGTGCTTTCTGCAGCTGGAGGCCTAAAATGGTGGTTATGCAGGTACTTGGAGTGCATGCCCACAAGGTCCTTGGGACCCCTGGAATACTGTCTGATATTCTGATGTTTATGTGTTAATATGTGAAATTGTTAATATGATATATATATATATATATATATATATATATATATATATATATACTGTATATACATACAGTGAGGACAGAAAGTATTCAGACCCCCTTAAATTTTTCACTCTTTGTTATATTGCAGCCATTTGCTAAAATCATTTAAGTTCATTTTTTTTCCTCATTAATGTACACACAGCACCCCATATTGACAGAAAAACACAGAATTGTTGACATTTTTGCAGATTTATTAAAAAAGAAAAACTGAAATATAACATGGTCCTAAGTATTAAGACCCTTTGCTCAGTATTTAGTAGAAGCACCCTTTTGATCTAATACAGCCATGAGTCCTTTTGGGAAAGATGCAACAAGTTTTTCACACCTTGATTTGGGGATCCTCTGCCATTCCTCCTTGCAGATCCTCTCCAGTTCTGTCAGGTTGGATGGTAACCATTGGTGGACAGCCATTTTTAGGTCTCTCCGGAGATGCTCAATTGGGTTAGTCAGCAGGGCTCTGTCTGGGCCATTCAAGAACAGTCACAGAGTTGTTGTGAAGCCACTCCTTTGTTATTTTAGCTGTGTGCTTAGGGTCATTGTCTTGTTGGAAGGTAAACCTTCGGCCCAGTCTGAGGTCCTGAGCACTCTGGAGTAGGTTTTTGTCCAGGATATCCCTGTACTTGGCCGCATTCATCTTTCCCTCAATTGCAACCAGTTGTCCTGTCCCTGCAGCTGAAAAACACCCCCACAGCATGATGATGCCACCACCATGCTTCACTGTTGGGACTGTATTGGACAGGTAATGAGCAGTGCCTGGTTTTCTCCACACATACCGCTTAGAATTAAGGCCAAGAAGTTCTATCTTGGTCTCATCAGACCAAAGAAACCTTCAGGTGTTTTTTAGCAAACTCCATGTGGGCTTTCATGTGCACTGAGGAGAGGCTTCCGTCGGGCCACTCTGCACTAAAGCCTCGACTGGTGGAGGGCTGCAGTGATGGTTGACTTTCTACGACTTTCTCCCATCTCCCGACTGCATCTCTGGAGCTTAGCCACAGTGATCTTTGGGTTTTTCTTTACCTCTCTCACCAAGGCTCTTCTCCCCCCGATAGCTCAGTTTGGCTGGACGGCCAGCTCTAGGAAGGGTTCTGGTCGTCCCAAACGTCTTCCATTTAAGGATTATGGAGGCCACTGTGCTCTTAGGAATCTTAGGTGCAGCAGAAATTTTTTTTGTAACCTTGGCCAGATCTGTGCCTTGCCACAATTTTGTCTCTGAGCTCTTCAGGCAGTTTCTTTGACCTCATGATTCGAGTTTGCTCTGACATGCACTGTGAGCTGTAAGGTCTTATATAGACAGATGTGTGGCTTTCCTAATCAAGTCCAATCAGTATAATCAAACACAGCTGGACTCAAATAAAGGTGTAGAACCATCTCAAGGATGATCAGAAGAAATGGACAGCACCTGGGTTTAATATATGAGTGTCACAGCAAAAGGTCTGAATACTTAGGAACATGTGATATTTCAGTTTTTCTTTTTTAATAAATCTGCAAAAATGTCAACAATTCTGTGTTTTTCTGTCAATATGGGGTGCTGTGTGTATATTAATGAGGAAAAAAATGAACTTAAATGATTTTAGCAAATGGCTGCAATATAACAAAGAGTGAAAAATTTAAGGGGGTCTGAATACTTTCCGTCCCCACTGTATATATATATATATATATATATATATATATATATATATTTGGTTAATAAAAGGCTGCTATGGCAATTAAACTCCAGTCTGTGTCACATCTGGTCAATTTTATTATAAGTGGTTGGTGGAGCGGTGGTTAGGCACTGGGGTCAAAACCTCTTTGGTACCCTAGTCATGTTTACTGCTGATGCACCATAGTGCACCTCCCAACACATGTGTCACAGCTGCGATTCTTTGCTTCACTGCAAAAATTATACCCCCTATCATGTTCAGCAGTGGTACTGGTGCATTAAAGCATAGCTCCCAATTGTCCCTGATTTGGAGAGACTGTCCCTGATCTGGAACAAACTCCCTCTGTCCCTCTTTCCTCCTCATTTGTCCCTCATTTTGCTCTGATCTATATAGTTGTATATAAAATGCAGTATTTATCTTTCAAAAAGTGTTTCCCAGTGCTAAACCTTTCATCCAATTTCTAAATTGCTGCATTTTTAAATTTCAAAAGCCAGTATAAAGGAATAGTAGCGGTTAAAAAAAGTTCTACTTTAAGGGGCGTGGCATGGGGTGTGTCCTATGCCTACATACTTTTACTAATAGGTGTCCCTCGTTCCCATCTCAAAAAGTTGGGATGTGTGATCAAAGTGCACCACAACTGCACTACAATGCACACAGTTGCAGTGCAGTGGTGCAGGCTTTTCAAGGTTAAAAGAGGAGGGGAGGTGCACATCTTGTCTGTACCAAAAAAACTGCAAAACTACAAAAAAAACCACAATGTGGGCCTGTTCACACCCACTTGAATTGTGGTTCTGGATGTGTTGCAATGCACTTTATCATACTTTACAGCATGCAAAGCTAACACATTCATTCTGAATGGGCCTTAGCCCAAGAAAAATCACTTACATTTTTTTTTTTTTAACCACAATGTACATCATCCTATGCTTGGTGCACAACCATGTCACCATATGATGGAGTGAAGGTGTCCAAACACTTGCTGTTTTTAAACTAACACAAATAGAAGTCAAATAGAAAAAAAAGCATCTTTGTGTCTATAGATTGCATAGAAAATCTATTAATTTTTGGAAGACACTATTAAAAAAAAAAAAGTTTTTTTTTGTTCTGAAAAAAATATGTATTACTTTGTTCCTATCTGAAAGTAGAGCTAAAAGAAAAACTTTTTTTTTCATTTTGAATAGAGCAATGGCTGGTTATAACCCTGTAATGTTGATTTTATTTCCATCTGTGCCCCACAGGAGAGATTTCTTTTTACTTTTAGTCTCATATCCAAAACAGAAAGTGAGGGAATCCAGGGGTGTTACCAGGGTCACCAGAACTAGTGTCCACATTGGAAGATATCCCCACAATTTCTGTTTTGGGGACAACCCATAATTTGGGGTTTTCTTCTACTTTTGGTGATAACAGTAAACAGGACTAATAGAGAGGGTGACTTCCTAACAGGGGCACAGACAGCAAACAAAATACTGGCAGGGGTTCTAATTCACTTCACTTTATCTAAAACTAAAAAAAATATTTTTGCCATTGGTTATACTTTAAAAAGGAGCTCCCCCCCCCCTCCACAAAAAATTAAAAGTCAGCAGCTACAATTACTGTTAAAATTAGGACACTTACCCGTCCAGCGTTCCTGCGATCTCAGCACCCCAGCTGAATTTCGGATTGGCTGTCAGGTGCTGCCCCACCTGTCCTGGTAAGGGAAACTGGCGGTGAAGCCTTTTGGCTTCACAGCCGGGTCCCTACTGCGCATGCGGAGGGAGGAGACAGATAAATGGAAGTTCCACTTTTGAGTGCAACTCCGCTTTAAAGTGGAGCTCTAGGATTTTTTAAAATAGTACATTTGAAATAAGGTACCTCTAATGCAAGGACGTGCGGTGAGCTCGGTGGCTGGTGAGGCACTGGCTAATACCAGAGTCAGATACACACAGGTTACATACGCCGTGATCGTTAGAGCGAGAGCAATAATTCTAGCACTAGACCTCCTCTAAAGTAAACATGTAATCTGTAAAAACTGTAAAAACTGTTAAAGTGTCTCCTAAGTACTGAAGTTTGGCGCCATTCCACGAGTTTCCCCATTTTTAAAGCGTGACATGTTAGGTATCTATATACTTGGCGTAACATCATCTTTCACATTATACAAAAAAAATCGGGTTATCTTTAGCATTTCTTTTATATGTATGGCAAGGGGTTAATTACCATAAGTAAATAATATACAAATAAATATTATATATTTTTTTGTTTTTAAGGTAATTTACTATATTTTCAAAAACTGTACTCAAGTAGGTGGCTTAACGGACAAATTACTGAAGTTTGAAGTTATAACTTCAAACCAGTAATTTCACTATAAATAGATAAATAATTAACTATTATGTTATAACATATAGCATATTAATATATGATTTAGCTTGATTATAACAGTACCTTTTCAGTAGCAGCAGATTCTCATTCTCCCTCTTAACTGTGTGAGAAAAACATGGGATTGTGGGTAAATCTTATACCCATAAACCCATGTATTTCCTTGTAGTTAAAGTGGTGTTCCACCCTAAAAAAAAAAAATGCATGGCTGTGCCTAAAAAAAAATTAAAAAAAACATTTGGAATTTTTTTTTTTTTAACTTACCTCTAAATGCCTGTTGCTGGGGGATCCCTCGTAGTCTGCCTCTTCCAGTGCCTGGGCTGGTGACATCACTTCCCCCTCAGCACAGGAAGGACTCGGCTCTGTTCCCTCCCACTTGTCAATCATCTGGGACCCATTACAGGTCCCAGGTGACTGAGCGGCCAGTCACGGCGTGCGGCGCCGCTCGCGCATGTGCAGTGGGTGCCAGGCTGTGAAGCCACAGCCCGGCGCCCACAGTAGCAATGCCGGCGCCGCCGAATGGAGGGGGAGATGAGCGGGGTTTCGATCCCCCGCATCGCTGGACCCTGGGACAGGTAAGTGTCCAATTAAAAGTCAGCAGCTGCAGTATTTGTAGCTGCTGACTTTTAATTTTTTTTTTTTTTTTTTAATGGGCCCTCCTCTTTAAGAGGGCTGGAAGGTAGCATTTGTCTTTTAGACACATGCCCCTTCTCTGACAGTGCAGTGAGAGGCGTACCTCCACTGCAGCATCTTTATTGGACAGCTGGGGCTAATGGTACCATTGGTCCAAAGCTCCAAGCTGTCCTTTGAGCTCAGTGCCTCTGACAAGAAATGAGGAGAGGCACTGTGAGCTCAACCTCTCAGTCTGCTGCAAACAGAGTGCGCCAGCTTGTATTTAAACTGGCCACACTGTATGTAGCTTCTGACAGTCTGCGCAAGGAGCCCCGTATCTCCAGAACCATAGGTAGTAGGAGCCCCAAATTTTTACCAGTGGTGGGCTACACCCCTCGAAGCTCGATTTTTTTTTTTTTGTTCATGGCTGCACGTCCCTGCTCTAATGAAAAGTATGCTAAAAGTTGCAGAGCTGCTATTTACTATTGAAATTAAATTGTATTTTTCCTGATTACTATACAAAGCACTCTTCTTCCGGCGCTGCGGCCGATGGTTTCGGCTTTCATACAGTTAGGGGGTTGTGTCATTTTCTCTCACCTTCCTTTCCCCTGGTCTATTCACAAAATGCCTTGTATTCTGTTTACAATACATACATCAGGTGGAAAGAGAAAGTTACACAGCTCAGAGTGCAGGGGGTAAACCTACCCACATAACATGCAAGGAGTTCTCTGGCATCTATCTGCCTGTAATGCAAAAGAGCTGTTCCCAAACACACACATTGCTGACTTCCTTCTGTCTTTCATACACAGAACACAATATCTAAAGCCTGGTACACATTGCGATTTTTTTTCCCTTCAACCATGGGTTGAATGAAAAAAAAACTGTCAGCTCTGGTTGGAGCCACTGTACTAACGATCTCCCAAGCTGAGCTGTTGCGTTCTGACAGGGGGACGCCCCCCCCTGCCAGAACACTCTGGTCAGCGCTCACTGCCATTAGCTGAGAACGCTGATAGGGAGTCGGTTGGCGGCTGCCATACACATGGACTGAATGTAGGCCGCTTTTTATTGAACCGGTGTTCTCTCGGATAGTGCCCGCTATCGAGAAGTGCCCGGGATGTACTGCGCATGTGTCATACGGAACAGCACAACAGCTGAATTTATGATCAGCTGTTGTGACGGCGAGACGGCGCCTGCGCATAATAGCCAATGGAAGAAATTTTTATGTCAGATTGTGCCTCGCGCTGGCATAGTTTAGGAGATATCCCTGTATTTGCATGTGCCGACGTCATCGGCACATGCGCACTTAAGCAAACAGAAGTAACGGCACGTATGCTATGAGTACTAGTTCATTATGCCTTTGTCTTGCAGGTTTTTTTTTAAAGGGTTTACAAGCACTTGAAGACAGCAGATATGCATTTAAAACTTATGTAGAGAGATTTGTTTCTGTCTCTGTGCATCATCTGAGGCTGTTCACTTCACTCGGTATACAGTTTCTCACAAACGTAAGTACACCCCTCAGATTTTTGTAAATATTTTATTCAATTTTTTCATGTGACAATACTGAAGAAATGATCCTTTGCTACAATGTAAATTAGTAAGTGTACAGCTTGTATAACAGTGTAAATTTGCTGTCCCCTCAAAATAACTCAACACACAGCCATTAATGTCTAAACCGATGGCAACACAAGTGAGTACACTCCTAAGTAAAAATGTCCAAATTGGGCCCAATTAGCCATTTCCCCTCCCCATTGTCATGTGACTCGTTAGTGTTACAAGGTCTCAGGTGTGAATGGGGAGCAGGTGTGTTAAATTTGGTGTTATCGCTCTCACTTTCTCATACTGGTCACTGGAAGTTCAACATAGCACCTCATGGCAAAGTACTCTGAGGATCTAAAAAAAATAATTGTTGCTCTACATAAAGATGGCCTAGGCTATAAGAATATTGCCAAGACCATGAAACTGAGCTGCAGCACGATGGCCAAGACCATACAGCGGTTTAACAGCACAGGTTCCACAGGCCTCTCCATGGTCGACCAAAAATTATGAGTGCACTGGCTCAGCATCATATCCATAGGTTGTCTTTGGGAAATAGACGTTTGAGTGCTGCCAGCATTGCTGCATTGTAGGGGTGGGGGGGGGGTCAGCCTGTGAGTGCTCAGACCATACGCTGCACACTGCATCAAATTGGTCTGCATGGCAATCACACTAAGGACATGGATTACTGGAACCATGTCCTGCCGGTCTGATGAGACCAAGATAAACTTATTTGGTTCAGGTGGTGTCAAGTGTGTGTGGCGGCAACCAGGTGAGGAGCACAAAGACAGGTGTGTCTTGCCTACAGTCAAGCATGGTGGTGAGAGTGTCATGGTCTGAGGCTGCATGAGTGCTGCCAGCACCAGGAGCTACAGTTCATTGAGGGAACCATGAATGCCAACATGTACTGTGACATACTGAAGCAGAGCATGATCCCCTCCCTTCGGAGACTGGGCCGCAGGGCAATATTCCAACATCATAACGACCCCAAACACCCCTCCAAGAGGACCACTGCCTTGCTAAAGAAGCTAAGGGCAAAGGTAATGGACTGGCCAAGCATGTCTCCAGATCTAAACCCTATTAAGCATCTGTGGGGCATCCTCAAATGGAAGGTGGAGGAGTGCAAGGTCTCTAATATCCACCAGCTCCATGATGTTGTCATGGAGGAGTGGAAGAGGACTCCAGTGGCAACCTGTGAAGCTCTGGTGAACTCCATGCCCAAGAGGGTTAAGGCAGTGCTGGAAAATACTGGTCGCCACACAAAATATTGACACTTTGGGCTCAATTTGGACATTTTCACCTAGGGGTGTACTCACTTTTGTTGCCAGCGGTTTAGAGATTAATGGCTGTGTGTTGAGTTATTTTGAGGGGACAGCAAATTTACACTCTTATACAAGCTGTACACTCACTACTTTACATTGTAGCAAAGTGTAATTTTTTCAGTGTTGTCACATGAAAAGATATAATAAAATATTTGTATGTGAGGGTTTACATCCACTTTAATTGAACAATCTGAAGTTAGAAGCTGATTGGTTACTGTGCACAGCTGCACCAGATTCTGCATGCAACAGGTTTAATAAATCCCCCCCAAATGGCAAGATAAACAGGTATTTCTAGTACTTGTTGAAAATATTCTTAGCTTGGAAAAAAAAAAGAAAAAAACAAATGTATCCACCACATCTAAGGACTGTTAGCTGCAATATATTACATTTTTACTCTTGGGTTTAAATACCCTTTCACTGAAAATTATCAAAAATGTATAAATAAAATCTCATATAAGCTTTAAGATGTAAATGTAGTTTTAAACATAGTTTTAAATCTTTTTAAATTTGCAATGTTAATTTAAAAATAATTCCTGGTAATCCCATCAAGAAAATGTCTTTGTTCAGGCTTTTCTGGTTATGGGGTGACGGCTGTCTCTCAGTTGTACTCCTGTGTTATGAAAAAAGGTTGGACCACCATGAAAGGTGGGATTTTAGAGGCAAGCAAAACACCAATGAACATCAAGTAAAAAAAATTTCATTTATTCAAAAGCTTAAAATACATATAGAAAAATATATCACAACAGAATGAATACCATAAAAATCTGGCTGATATACATGACCATCAGAGTGTGTGACAGATTTAAAGCTGTAAGTTCTCCGTTCACCCGATGCGTTTCGGGTAAGTATAACCTTTCCTCAGGGGTGTTGCTTAAGGAGTTACTTATTTTATTTCTGCCACCTTCTATGTATATATGTATAGAAGAATGTAGCCAGATACCGTTGCTGCAGAGGGTATGGTGGGGTGACACCCAGGCGGATCAGAGGTAGTGTGCACATCAAGAGCAGGAGCCCCCAAGTGCCCCACGAAGGTCCCCTATTAGAAATAGGCTGCCACCCAGGAAGGTTTCAAAATTGCAATGCCTGTGAATGGCAGAAGAATAATAGTCCTATAGATTAGCAGAGGGGAGATATGGGCAGTGGACTGTGGTCACCAGAAGGCCATTGCCTGTGTCAGGTACATATGATCCCCATCTCTGCAGTGTGTCTGTAGATGTGCTTGGGGATCTAAATATGGCCATTGTAGTGGATTCTCTCTTTTTTACTCCTGTGTTATTACCCTGTCACATGAGCCCCTGATGGAGACTACTAGAGGCCATATCTACACACTGTAAAGGTACATTGTGACTATAAGAAAGTTAGGCCTGAAGTAAAACCAAAAGACATTGACGGAGGAGCTACATGACTTGGTTAAAAGGGGAGTTGACGTATTAGAGGAGTTTGTTATTTAAAGTATGCTAAGAGTTTGGGTATTTCCTGATTGGTGTGACCAGAAGGGAACAGGCGGGATTCCAAGTGGTTGTAGGCAGAAGGGTCTTGTGAAAGTTTTGGCTGGAGGACAGCAACCCTTGAGGAATCTTCCCATCCTCCCTTCCCCTCTTTAAAGTGGTTTTAATGCCATTCTATGCATTCATTAAAAACCCTTCTCTACTGCAGGGTCCCTCCAGTCCACCCCATTATTCTTACCTGAGCCCAATCCGATCCAGCGACGTGCAAGAGAGCAGTCCTGACAATCAAGGGAGTGGGGACCGGAGCTAAGTCTCACTGTTTGTGTCAATGGTTGTAGCAGCAGGGCTTGGGAGCGAGCCCGCACTGGTGTCCCCATGGGAATCGGTTTCCTTTTAGGTGCACTAGCAAGAGAGAAGGAGCCAGGAGCGCCAGCAGGGGACCCGAGAAAAGGATGATCGGGGGCCACTCTGTGCAATTATCAATCTATTAATAATTCATTAATCCATGAATAATTCATCTATTGCACAGAGCAGGTAAGTATAGACATGTTTGTTATTTTAAAAAAAATTGCCTTTACAACCACTTTAATTACATTTTTTGCTTAGTTCTTCCCTTTTGGTTGGGGATTGTTTTAGGTTGTGACATTCAGTCATGGCAGCTGGCAGGTTTCAAGGTGCTTGAAGGTGGGCAGCAGGTTAAGCGTGAAATGGTAAGGAGCTTGGGTATGGCTTCCCTCATTTCTGTACATTCATGGTAGTACCTGAGGCTACTGGTGACTGTCTCCAAGTTGGTGTGGTGCGGCTGAAGGCCTACCTTACAGGTTGTCGCAGGGAGTTAAAATGCCTACACCTTGGGGCTCCATTCACATTGAATTGAAGGTCATTCTGTTTTGTTATTTATATTTATTAATAAAAGGCTGCTGTAACCATTAAAACTCCAGGCAATTTTTGGTGTGTTCTATTTAGGTAGTGGCATGTGGTGGAGGGATGGTCAGGTGGCATGACTGCCAGAAATTCAACTTTAATACCTTAGTCAAGCTGGTCCTGAGCAATGATGCATGTAGACAGAAGTGGCTGGAGGAGATCAGCAGCCGTAAGATGAAAACAAAAGATGAAAAGAAGTGACAAGTATTTTATGGAAGTAAAAATATGGCAATTGTTTATGATACACAGTGCTTTAACAAACTTAATGTCATCCAGTTAGAGTTTACATGTACTTTGAATCAGAACACAGGGTTGCTCCTTGTTCCAATCTCATGTCCACTTGATGTTGTTATAAAACAGCCACCACTCTATCAAATTTGTCTGGACTGAGACAGCACTGAGACACTTGAATATGACATTTTGAGTATGAAACATGATCAGGAAGTCTGCAGCGAATGCCATTAGAACGGCTGACATACAGAGCATATCTGACCCTTTTCTGAGTCAGGGACTATGTTCAGCTTTCTCATGGGAACCTGGACCCATGTCCTTGATTAAATAATGATTCAGATTGTCTGCCCAGCCAAGTCAACCAAGTCCAAATGTGCAACTAATCAGTAGCCAGATTTAGAGCAGGAGGAAGAAGAACATCTATATATATATATATATATATATATATATATATACACACACACATACATATATAGTCAGACTGTATATACAGCAATAAATACAGTGTTCATTTAGCATTTTTTTTAATTTCCTTAGTGCTGCAGCATTGGTACACTGGGGTGATTTACTTATGCCCCTTTCACACGGGCTGTCCGATCAGGTCTGCCTGTCAAGTTTTTTAGTTGGACCTGATCGGACCCTCCAGTCTCTCCTAAGAAGCGGCGGATGACAGCGAACACATGTCCGCTGACACCTTCTGCCATCTGATCCAATCCTGTCCGCCAAAAACAGACAGATGGTGGTCCTATTCCCCATCTGTCTGGCAGATTGGATCAGATGGCATTGGATGGAAACGGACAAGCGGTCCATTTCCATCCGATTGCCCCGTAGAGGAGAGCGGGACTGTGTCCGTGTCCGCTCTGCACAGCGGAGCGGACATGGACCTGTCATCTACCTGCTCCGCGGGAATCAGCGGAGAGATCCCCCCTGAGCAAGCAGAGGAGCACGTGTGAAAGGGGCCTAACAGTGAAGAGTGCACAATCTGGTGCAGCTGTGCATGGTAGCCAATCAGCTTCTAACTTCAGCTTTTTTTTAATCAAGCTTTGACAATAAAACCTGGAAGTTCATTGGTTTCTATGCAGAACTACACCACATTTTGCACTCTCCAGGTTTAGTAAATCAAACCCAATGTGCTAGCAGCAGAGGAGAGTTGGACTGCTGCTTTACACATAGACACTTGCCTTGTGATCTGACATGCCCACCTGGATGCTACTACAGTGCTTGTGTGAGAGGGCAGAGGTCCAACTCTCCAAAGTGCTGCCAACACAAGGCATTTAACCCATACTGCAGCACTTAGGATCTAAATCACAAACTAAAAGAGCAGTGCATTTATTATTGTATATGCAGCTGGATTTCTTTACAGTAAGGCTCTGTTCACGCTAGTGTGATTTCAGATGTGACTTGAGTCACACAGAATTGCATGACAATGGAAATCACATTGTTTTCAATTGTGCCCATTCACATCAATGCAACTAAGCACGGTGCAATTTTGGAAAATACTTCTGTACTAATTTGGTGCGACTCCAGTGAGATTTTGGCTCCAGAGAATATGAAAACCACTTTCAAGTTGCCTCCTAGTTGCACTACATAATCAAACTGAAAACAGAATCAAAATCGGATTGCTGCAGTGTGAACCTGGCCAAGTTACATAGTTACATAGTAGGTGAGGTTGAAAAAAGACACAAGTCAATCAAGTCCAAACTATGTGTGTGATTATATGTCAGTATTACATAGTATATCCCTGTATGTTGTGGTCGTTCAGGTGCTTATCTAATAGTTTCTTGAAACTATCGCTGAGGCCACCACCTGTGGAAGGGAATTCCACATTATTGCCGCTGTAACAGTAAAGAACCCTCTACATAGTTTAAGGTTAAACCTCTTTTCTTCCAATTTTAATGAGTGGCCGCGAGTCTTGTTAAACTCCCATCTGCGAAAAAGTTTTATCCCTATTGTGGGGTCACCAGTACGGTATTTGTATATTGAAATCATATCCCCTCTCGGGTGTCTCTTCTCCATAGAGAATAAGTTCAGTGCTCGCAAGCTTTCCTCATAACTAATATCCTCCAGACCCTTTATCAGCTTTGTTGCCCTTCTTTGTACTCGCTCCATTTCTAGTACATGCTTCCTGAGGTGCCCAGAACTGGACAGCATACTCTAGGTGCGGCCGGACCAGAGTCTTGTAGAGTGGGAGAATTATCGTTTTATCTCTGAAATTAATCCCCCCTTTAATGCATGCCAATATTCTGTTTGCTTTGTTAGCAGCAGTTTGGCATTGCATGCCATTGCTGAGACTATCATCTACTAGGACCCCCAGGTCCTTTTCCATCCTAGATTCCCCCAGAGGTTCTCCCCCCAGTGTATAGATTGCATTCATATTTTTGCCACCCAAATGCATTATTTTACATTTTTCTACATTGAACCTTATTTGCCATGTAGTTGCCCATCCCATTAATTTGTTCAGATCTTTTTGAAAGGTTTCCACATCCTGCGGAGAAGTTATTGCCCTGCTTAGCTTAGTATCGTCTGCAAATACAGAGATTGAACTGTTTATCCCATCCTCCAGATCGTTTATGAACAAATTAAATAGGATTGGTCCCAGCACAGAACCCTGGGGAACCCCACTACCCACCCCTGACCATTCTGAGTACTCCCCATTTATCACCGCCCTCTGAACTTGCCCTTGTAGCCAGTTTTCAATCCATGTACTCACCCTATGGTCCATGCCAACGGACCTTATTTTGTACAGTAAACGTTTATGGGGAACTGTGTCAAATGCTTTTGCAAAATCCAGATACACCACGTCTACGGGCCTTCCTTTATCTAGATGGCAACTAACCTCCTCATAGAAGGTTAATAGATTGGTTTGACAAGTTGCCCTTTACATTACCAAGTCTGTCACTATAGTGATAAAATCACAACCTAAATGCACGCCTTTGAGTATTACAGGCTGCCTGAGCACACTAAACAGAGCTGTTACTGATATGCATATTACTTTTTGCAAAAAATTCAGTAGTTAAGCCCAAAACTCTATCAATAACCATGTCCCTGGCATGACTGTTGTGAGAAGGACACGGGGAACTAGGGAGTAAATGGGTTTCTGGCGACAGATGGGAACAGAGTTTTTTCTATTGATAATGCATCAGTAAACTTTTTATAAGCTAATAATTTGGCAGTGATTTCTAAAACAATTTAAAAGGAAATGTTTCATTAAAGATTAAGGCTGGGTTCACACTGCCGTGCAGAGCATCTCACAGCAGGGGTCCAGTGTGTACCTTTTCTCTGTTTCAGGTCCGATTTCAATCTGAAATTTTGACTGGATTCAGACCTGAAACAGACCAGAAGACACACAGGGCTTCTGTGCAATTCGCTCCGCAGTCGTCCCGGAGCTGTGTGAACCAGCTCCATTGAGAGCCGCTCACAGTCTCTTGACATGCGAATTGGATGAATTCGCAATAGTGTGAGCCCAGCCTAAAGTCAAATTACAGTGTACCTGTGTTCAAATAAAAAGTTCTAAAACTACACTTTTCAAAGGCAGCAGGCATGGCAAGGTGCTAGATCATACAGTCAATATCATTGTGAGTTCCTAAAGGTGCCTAGTCAGATGCATTTTCTTTAGGGCTGCACAATAGCAACTTATTTCTGTACATTGAGGTACACTGCATCGCATTAGACGTTACTACCTGAAAATTTCTGCCCTGCTAAATGTTTTACACACTGAAGAGTAAGTTGGAATAAAATAAGCACCGTTATTGGCATCAGTGGCAGTAATAGTAACTCCTAGCATTGGTGTCAGTGGTAACAACAACAACCCTGCCAGCATTAGTGTAGGTAGCCACAATATTAACCCGTGGCATTGATACCAGTGGTCACAATAATAACCCACAAGATTGGTGTCAGAGATGGCAATAATAACCCCCACATTGGTGCCAGTAACTGTAATAATAACCCTCCACATTGGTGCCAGTAACTGTAATAATAACCCTGAGCATTGGTGCTAGTGACTGCAATAATAACCCCAAGTATTGGTGCCAGTGAATGCAATAGTAACCCCCAGCAGTGCTGTTAACATCACACCACCTTCATTGGTGGTGAGTACCAATGCTGTTAACTCCCACCCTACATAGTGGTCGGTGGCAAGGTTTACTTAACAGATCACACATGCTCTCTCTCTCTAAGGATATCCAGCTGCGACTATACTTTAGGGTAGAGATCACTCCACCTGGCAGCACCGGCTTCATGATAGTGCCCAGACCACAGTGAGCATCCCACTGGTACTCAGCTCAACAGATGGCAGACCCTGTCCAGGACACGGTGGACCACACAGACACTGTACATATACCCAGCAAAGGACTGCATTGCATCCAAACTAAAGTCATTTGAACCATGTAAACAACATTTAGAACTGCAGAGCTAAAATGAAATCCACCATACTGAAATTACACAAAAAAGTGCACAAAAACAATTTATGTAGGTACACGTGTGAAAGAAATCAGTGTAAGCCCTGGTTCTCACCGGTGCAGCTTTGAAATCACGTTTCTTCAGCTCGATTTCAAAGCCGCACATCGGTGGGATTTGCACTGCCAATTTAATTGCGGTTTGGGACTTCATTTAACAGAAGTCTATGCAAGTCGCAATGAAATCGGTAAAAGTAATGCAGGAATGCCCGAAGATGAGGGAATTTTGGCAAGCGGTAAGAGCATATATAAAGGTGGTAACGGGATCTGAGATTCCAGATGACCCTTGGTGCTGTCCATTCCATAGCATAAATATGGAAAAAAAAAACACAATATAAGGTTAAATATTACTGTATTTAATAAACGCCGCCAAGGGTGCTATACCAAAAAAATGGCAGGATAAAGAAAGACTCACGACAAAGGAGTGGTTTAATAGGATTGAGTGTATAATGTATATAAAATGGAATATCTGAATAGTAGGGAGGAAGAACAGGCCGGAAGATTTGAAAGCATATGGGAAAGTTGGACTAGATTTAAGAACACAAGGAAATACACAGAAGTATTGGTAGAGAAGTGAACAAGAATGGGAGTGAGATGGCGGAGTACCAGGGAGGAGACAAGTGGGGAGGGGGAAGGGGAAAGGGCGGGATTTGAATGTCTGTAATAAAATGTTTGTTAAATTTTGCATTCTATGTGGAAAAATAAAACTTTAAATAAAAAAAGAGAAAGTAGTGCAGGAACCTTTTTCATAATCAATGAGACATGAGTTGCAGCGATATAAATGGTTCCATTTTCGGCAATGGGTGCAACTTGTAATGTGATTTGAAACTGTTAAATCGCATGACAAGTCGCACCGATGTGAACGGGGCTAAGTATTCTTAGAAATCTATAATAATGTAAAGCAGAACTACAGCTAAAAAAAAAAGTATTCTCTGCCTCTCAATATTCCAGTCCTAATGACTAGGGATGAGCCAGCGGTTCGAGTCGAACATAAGTTCAACTCGAACATCGGGTGTTCGTTTGTTCTAAAGCGAACCAAACAAATGGGGCGCCTGCGGGAAATTCGAGCGTCGCGGTACACCCCATAATGCACTGCGAGATCATCCCCCTTTGGCCATAATTGGCCAAAGGGAGACTAAGTCCACACCGCAAACTATATAAGGCTGCTTACATAGTGGCCATGTGTAGCATTGTTGGCGTGGGCAGAGAGATAGCTTGAGTTAGATTAGGCAGGCAGCCTATATCTACAGTGCATTTGGTGGTGTACTGTTTCCAATACACTTCAGGCGATGTATTTTATATATATATATATATATATATATATATATATATACAGTTTAGTCGTGGTCATGGTCGTGGACATGGTGCAGCCTCTGCAGGTGGCCGTGGGGCACGCTTATCCTTTTTTTCTGCTGCTGGCCGTGTTATTGTTATTATGGTGGAGTGGATAACAGAGCCGTCCTCATCCTCCTCATCCTCTGTCACCCAGGCTCAGAGTAGTTTGCCTTCCAACGCAGCTGCCAAAGTGGCCTATTCCACTGGCTCCTTGTCCACAGTCACTCCTTTCGTAGCCCCACCATCATGCACGAAGGAGTCCCCAGAATTATTGGACCACAGTATCGGTTATATGCTGCTGGAGGATGTGCAGTGATTTGAAGGCTCCGATGTTGGTTTACAGGTTGAGGAAGGGAGTAACGTGAGCATAAAGAGAAGGGGTGCCACAGAAGGACAAGAAACTGGCAGACATGTTCCCCCAGCTGCAGAATACTGCCAAGTTTGCTCCAGTGATGAGGAGGGAGGAGATGATGAGATCACTGACTGTACTTGGGTGCCTGAGAGAAGAGAGGGGGAGGAAGAGGAGGAGGAGGCACAACTCCAACAAGGCAGGATGTCCTCTAGGGGGCAGCTTAAGGGCAGCCACCCTATTGCATCACACAGCAGAGCGATAAAGCGATAAAGCGATAATTCTCCCACTCTACAAGGCTCTGGTCCGGCCTCACCTGGAGTATGCTGTCCAGTTCTGGGCACCAGTCCTCAGGAAGGATGTTCTGGAAATGGAAGATATTAGTTATGAAGAAAGGTTGCGAGCATTGAACTTATTCTATCTGGAGAAGAAACGCTTGAGAGGGGATATGATTTACAAATACCATACTAGTGACCCCACAATAGGGATAAAACTTTTTCTCGGAAGGGAGTTTATTAAGACACGTGGCCACTCACTAAAATAAGAAGAAAAGAGGTTTAACCTTAAACTGCGTAGAGGGTTCTGTACTGTAAGTGCGGCAAGGATGTGGAATTCTGTTCCACAGGCGGTGGTTTCATCGGGGGGGGGCATCGATAGTTTGAAAAAACTATTAGATAAGCACCTGAACGACCACAACATACAGGGATTTATAATGTAATACTGACCTATAATAACACACATAGGTTGGACTTGATGGACTTGTGTCTTTTTTCAACCTCACCTCATATAGGCAGGGTCTAGTCAGAAACTCTTAAGTTCTGCTCTGTTTTCTCAGATTGGAATAGTGGCGTAGAATTAACGCCTGCACCACTCTTTATTGTTTTCCCTCCCACATTGTAAAGTTTGTAACCACAATACACATGGACTATAAAATGCACCATCTTATAGGAGTAAGTTTGGGTAGCTCAAAGTAATTCTCACTTCAGAAATACTCTCATAAATACACCAGACCCTCAGGAAAGCCCCAGAGCTGACAGAACACCAGTCCTGGCCTAGATGAAAAGCTATAAGGTTCCCAGTTCATTCACAAAACGTCTCTGGTTTGATTTTATAGATGGGCCCTCTGTGATTTGATGGCAGAAGAAGAGATCTATCTTGATTTAATCACCATCAAGATGTGAGTTTATGACCATCCTGTAATTATTCTGCTCTGTTTCTAATTAGATGCATGAAAATTAATTTTCAAATAAACTAAGACACTGAAGGGAGCTAAGCCGATTACAGCTAACTGGAACATGTAGATCTGTATTCTGAAATGTAGATGATATCAGCAGAATCCTGGAACTGTTAAGAAGCAGTATTTAACGGTTTTGTGTTAGTGCTGAAATCTATCAAAGCATGAGTGTAGGAGCAGATTTAGGCCTGTTTGAGGGTGGGGGCACACAGGCGTTTGACATTAATTTGAGATGTGTTTTCTATATACTTGCTATAATGTTTATGAATTTATAAACATAAATCAAAACTGATTTTCCCCTCAAGCTGATCTGATACCAGATATAATTTTATTTTAAGTGCTAAAAGCTAAGTATTAGGTAGGAGTAGTTTAAACAATCTTTATTGAGATGTACACAATCATCTCAAAAAATTCAATTGTCAGTCGCACGGTGCAGGGCCCACCATGCGCTGGTGATGTAGCCTTTCCAGGATGCATCTATGAAGCCCCCTTCCTTGTGCTCAGGGGCCACCCTTGCGGGGCCAAGCTGTGTGCGTCCATGGACATACACAGCATGGCTCGGCCACGCCCCCACTCCCTCTTTACACTGTTTGACTGACAGCTGCAGTAGCCATAAGCTCAGTGTCACCTGTGAGACCAAGAAGAGAGAAGATATGTGCTGCCAGTAGTGGGGAGTTTTTTACCTTGAAGGAATTGTAAAGGCAGAAGGTTTTTATTAATGCATTAAGATAAAAAGCCTTCTGTGTGCAGCAGCCCCCTCAGTCCCCCTAATGCTTACCTGAGCCCCATCTCTGTCTAGCGATGTCCATGAGTCCCTCGGCCATCCGGGACTCTCCCACATGATTGGCTGAGACACAGCAGCGGCATCATTGGCTCCTGCTGCTGTCAATGATAGTCAGTTAGCCATTCATGAGAGAGAGGGGGCAGGGCCGAACCACAGCTCCGTTTTTGAATGGACACACAGAGCTGCAGCTCGGCTCGGGTGCCCCCATAGCAAGCTGCTTGCTGTGGGGGCACTCGACAGGAGGGAGGGGCCAGGAGCACTGAAGAGGGACCTGAGAAGAGAAAGATCTGGGCTGCCCTGTGTAAATCCACTGCACAGAGCAGGTAAGTATAACATGTTCGTTATTTAAAAAAAACAAAAAAAAAACCTGAGACTTTAGTATCACTTTAATATATAGAATGCACTGTGGTACAAAAACTAAATAAATAAATAAAATAAAAATCTTTTTTTTTTTACTTTAGAACCACTTACCACTTGCCACTTGAAGACCACAATACTTGCGGCTTTTCGAGTGGTATACCGGGATGATGCCTGCAGTTACATGCATCATCTCCATATTGTTTTTTTTCTGTGGGGGCCTGGCTTTTTTTGAAAAACCATCCTAGCGGTTAATTAGCCGCTGGATTGTATTTACCGGCGGTGACCATAGAGCTTTTCAAGGCCGGTCAGCTTTATGGTATATGAAAACGGAAGTGACCTTTACTTTGTCACTTCTGGTTTCCCCATGTAAACAGCACCATTTTTAAAATAGGAAAGCATCTGATCACACCATCATCTTAGTGTGATCAGATGCTTTTAAGAACAGAGGAGACATTTGGGGTCTAATAGACCCCAGATCTTTCCATAAAGAGCACCGGTCACTGCCTATTGCTGTCACAAGGGATATTTACATTCCTTGTGAGAGGAATAAAAGTCCTGCATGCATACGTAAACGGAGATCGCACCACACATGTGAGATATTTCTGTGAACGTCAGAGAGAGAGAGAGCAATAATTCTAGCACCAGAGCTCCACTGGTAACCTCTCCGCTGGTAACCTAAGGCTTTTAAAGTGTTGCCTATGGGGATTTTAAATATCGTAGTTTAGCACCATTCCGCGAGCGTGTAATTTTAAAGCATGACATGTTAGGTATCTATATACCTGGTGTAACACCATCTTTTATATTTTGCCAAAAATGGGGTATTATATTTTGTTTGAGTGCATTAAAATTCATTAATCACTTAAGCCCCAGAAGGATTTACCCCCTTAATGACCAGGCCATTTTTTGCGATACGGCACTGTGTCATTTTAACTGACAATTGCACGTTCATGCGACGTTGTACACAAACAAAATGTATGTCCTTTTTTTCCAACAAATAGAGCTTTCTTTTGGTGGTATTTGATCACAACAATTTTGAAAAAAAACAATACTTTTTGTCATAATAAAACCGGCGGTGTGCGCGCCTGCTATTGCTCTTAAAGTGGCCGACGTACAGCTACGGCAATTTGCGCAGCGTGCCAACCTGCTGCTGTATAATGACGGTGGCTGGTCGGCAAGCGGTTAAAGTGTATCTTTTTTTAAATTTGCGTTTGAAAAATCCCTGTGCAATTATCGTTTGACATAAAAAATTGCAAAACCCACCATTTTATTCTCTAGGGCCTCTGCTAATATATATATATATATATATATATATATATATATATATATATATATATATGGTCTGGGGGTTCTAAGTAATTTTCTAGCAAAAAAAAAAAGCTGATTGATGAAAACAAAAGGTGTCAGAAAAGGCCTGGACTTAAAGCGGTTAAATCAAAAAACATTTGTTTTTACTAATGGATGTAGGAGCTGCCTGCTGATGTGATTTTGAGGAAAGGTCAGCTTCAGTCCTTGTGTACAGCCCTAGGCTCATACTTATTTGGCTATAAACATGGAGGAACCTGCATCATTATGCAGTTCTTCCTTGTTTGCGGGTTTATCAACACAAATGGTATAAGATACACTTTCATTCCTTTGTGTCCTTTTCTCTGAGTAAAATGCTATATTTTTTTCCTGCTGGTTTTGTTCCAGTTCTGTCTTTAAAGGAAATCAGTGGCCGCAGCATACACTTTCATTCTATAACATCCACATTGTAATAACAATACAAACAATAGCTATATTTGACAATCCAATATAAGTTGCTTGAAAAATCTCCTTTCATGTTTCCAAAATTTCCTGGAATCCCTGCATGCTTTGCAGCTTCTCCTCTGCCGTTTCCTATCAATCTCTAAGGACTACATATCCCATGGTACCTTGCTGCCTGCAAGCAGTGATTCCTGCACTGACTAACCCCACAGGGCTTAGTGAATACGTGTCACAGAATTCAAGGAAGTAAATATGTGGGGATCAACCAAAGTAAGTTTACATACTTCAAGATTATTCAAATTAATAAGAGTAGGCTAGAAATAATTGAAAGACAATGTGGAAATGAATTATACATAGATATGATGTAAACAGTTTTTTGTTGAGTGTGCAATAAGGTTTGATTTTTTTTCGCCATACATTGGTTTGTGGCTTTAGTACCTATTAAAATGAAGACACAAAAAACAAAACACAAACAGCAAATTTTAAAATGAGAAGTCACCGCTGTTTTTTTTTTTCTTTTTACAAAAAAAAAAAAATGAAAGAAGACTGAAAATTTTGAAAAAAAAAAAAGTCTCTGTCAGACAATTTTGTAAATTAGTAAAAAAAAAAAAAAAAAAAATGAAAGAAGACTGAAAATTTTGAAAAAAAAAAAAAAGTCTCTGTCAGACAATTTTTTAAATTAGTAATTTTTCTCCTTTACTGATGTGTGCTGACGAGGCTGCACTGAAGGGCACTGATGAGGTAGCACTGATGAGGAGGCACTGATATGCAGCACTGATGAGCACTGACAGGTGGCAATGATGGGCACTGATAGGTGAAACTAATATGCAGCACTGATAGGTGGCACTGATGGGCACTGATAGGCTGCACTTATGGGCAATGATAGGGGGCATGGATAGGCGGCACTAATGAGCAGGCACTGATGGGCACTGAAAAGCAGCACTGACTTGCTTCATTGATGGGCACAGATTGGCATCACTGGGCACAGATTGGCGTCACTGATGGGCACAGACTGGCATTCCTGCTGGGCACTGACACAGCGCGCCTGCAATCGCCGTGCTGCTTGCCCTCGTGGGTGTGCAAGCACATGGAGACTGGGGCGACGTCATATGACATCGTCCCAGAACAACGGAGCATCCTGCCTGCTGTCATTTGTCTATACTGCAGGCAGGAGATAGTTAGACTACCCTAACCCACCCTTTGTCATTGACTAAATATGTGCTATGGTGCAGGGAATCAGCAAGCCTGCAGCTGATTGGAAAAAAAAAATGACTTATGCCGCGTACACACGGTCGGACTTTTCGTCTACAAAAGTCCGACAGCCTGTCCAACAGACTTCCGACGTACCTTCGGCGGACTTGCGGCAGACTTTCTTACGAACGGACTTGCCTACACACGACCACACAAAAGTCCGACGGATTTGTACGTGATGACGTACACCGGACTAAAATAAGGAAGTTCATAGCCAGTAGCCAATAGCTGCCCTAGCATGGGTTTTTGTCCGTCGGACTAGCACACAGACGAGCGGATTTCGGGGTCCGTCGTACTTACGACGTAAAGATTTGAAGCATGTTTCAAATCTAAAGTCCGTCGGATTTGAGGCTAAAAAAGTCCGTTGAAAGTCCGGAGAAGCCCACACACGATCGGATTACCAGCCAGCTTTAGTCCGTCAGCGTCCGTTGGACTTTTGTAGACGAAAAGTCCGACCGTGTGTACGCGGCATTAGAAATTCGAATAGAGATTGAGTTCAGAAAATTTCCAAGCTCATCTATAATGGTAAGTCAGTGATGGGGAAAAGTTCACAGGCAATATGGGTGACTAGTTCTTTTTTCTTCTGCTTGCCTTTTTGGGTACAGCTTCCATAACTCATGCGCTCTTTAATGTTTTGACTGACGATCTGTTCACAGATATCAAACTAAATTCCGAGTCGTTTACCATTACAACAACAACCAGTGAAAATTACACAAAAACAGCCCCTACATTTTCTCCAAGTTTACATTTTCACTTGCAGGTTTAACCAGCATCGCCCCCTATAGGTGGATTCTGCTGCCATAGCAGAACCTAAAATCTCAGTTGCTTCCTAAGGTGGCAGTTGTACATGCAGGCACAGTGTAAATTAAGCCTAATGCCTCGCACACACGATCGGACTTTCCTGCCAACAACCATGGAATTTTTTCCGAAGGGCGTTGGCCCAAACTTGTCTTGCATACACACGGTCACACAAATGTTGGGCAACAATTACGAACGTAGTGACGTACTAGACGTACTACGTGGTTTTTCAGCTCTTTAGCGCCACCCTTTGGGCTCCTTCTGCTAATTTCGTGTTCGTGGAAGTTTGGTGAGTGCTGATTCGTGCTTTTCTTTTCGTGTTTTTCATTTAGCGCTTTTCAGTTCACGCTTTTCATTTTGTGCTTTTCAGTTTGTTTCTAAATGGCCGTTCGTCAACCAAACATGTTGCGGAATCGGAGGTGATAATGTTTATTATTGGCTTTGGAGTTATTGCTTTGACATTATTTTTTTGGTTGAATAATAATGACTTGATTTGGTATATTTTCTATATTTTTGGATGCATAGAATGCACTTTTTGGTTAAGTTCTATTGGCAGATAGCATGTCTAATTTTTTTTTTTTTTTTTTTTTTTTAATGCACAATAAAAAATTTGTGTAGAATAATACTTGGCTATGTGCTATACTTCAAATGACAGTTTGGGTGTAGGCAGTTAAAAAGTACAATGTAAAATTGACAAGGGACACCAACATAGTTGTATCTTTGATCTTAAAAACTACGGGATAATGGTGTTGTGGTAACTTGCACAAATAAAAAAAAAAAAACATAATAATATTATTCTTAATATCACTAGAAAAAAAAGCCTTTGAAAATTAGTTTGCAATAACTCCATCAGTATTACCAGAAAAGCAGCTTCATTATTATCCCATTAAAGAAAAAGAAAATTGTGCGCTGCATTTCCAGATTTCATAATTTGCCACGTCACGAATGTTAATTCTCCATTACGAACGCTAGTTTACAAGACCGACCGCTTCTGTTTCTGAGCATGCGTGTTTGTACTTTGGACTTTTGTCTGACAGACTTGTGTTCACACGTTCGGAAAATCCGACAACACACATTTGTTGGCGGAAAATTTGAAAACATGCTAGCCAACATTTGTTGGCGGAAAGTCCAACAACAATTGTCCGATGGAGCCTACACACGGTCGGATTTTCCGCCAACAGCCTGACATCCAACATTTCCTGTCAGAAAGTCCAATCGTGTGTACGAGGCTTTAGTGTTGTGAAGTGAGAGGAAATTGTCCAAGTGGGACAAAAGATCTGGAGACAACGGTCAAAGACAGGAACTCCTTTTTCAGCGGTTCTTTTACTTCCTGTTACATCTCTAATGCCTCGTACACACGGTCGGATTTTCTGACGGAAAATGTGTGATAGGACCTTGTTGTCAGAAATTCCGACCGTGTGTAGGCTCCATCACACATTTTCCATCGGATTTTCCGACACACAAAGTTTGAGAGCAGGCTATAAAATTTTCCGACAACAAAATCCTTTGTCGGAATTTCCGATCGTGTGTACACAAATCTGACGCACAAAGTGCCACGCATGCTCAGAATAAATAAAGAGATGAAAGCTATTGGCCACTGCCCAGTTTATAGTCCCGGCGTACATGTTTTACGTCACTGCGTTCAGAACGATCGGATTTTCCAACAACTTTGTGTGACCGTGTGTATGCAAGACAAGTTTGAGCCAACATCCGTCAGAAAAAATCCTAGGATTTTGTTGTCGGAATGTCCGATCAATGTCCGACCGTGTGTACGGGGCATTAGACAGGACGTGAAGGGAAATAAAGTGATAGGAATTTCAACACCTCTCTTACTCTATCCACAATAAACAAAAGGGGCTATGCAATCACATAATGATCATTTCTCGTGTATTTACTTATCTCACATTCAACAAGAACACCTCGTCATCAAGAGGGTTCTTAAGTGTTGTGTTTGCACTCAGAGAATCATTTTTATTCAACACAGTAATCCTATCCTGATATATAAAGCTTGCCTTAGAGATCACTGCCAACTCTAAGATGTCATCACCTTTCCTTGAGTTCTCATCTTCACCTAGTTAAAGGGTAGCGGCTACAAGTTTCATTGATGTTTCCTAACAGCTATCTAAAGCCAAAAACATGATATTCCAGACAGGAAAGTAAGAAAACCAGCTCTGTATCTTAGTAAATAGCAGCAGCCCACGCCAAGCCCACTTAGTAGCTAATGGAAAGGAGAGGCTTGAGAGGCTCAAAAAGCAAATAGAGTTTGGGATGAATTTGTAATAGTGCTGTTAAAGATTACCTTTCCGTTACAATCTGTAGCCAGCTGTGGTATGCAAGAATACTTCACAAGAGTTCAATTTTTATTTTCCTTGCCCCCATGGAAATTGTTCTGAGGCATGATTTCTTACAGTTATTATCCCGCTGCTCCTGTAACTAGCTCTCGGCTTTTTCCAGACACTTTCCAAAGAATAGCTGGGTTCTGGAGTTTAACCAACACAGAACTGGGTGAGGCATATGCACTGATTGGTTGCCTCTACAGCTCATAGACCCCTGGCTCAGACTAGGAGGACAGGTGAGGCAGCAGACCGCTACCACTCCAGGGGAGCCACCTGCAGATGCAGTGTATATATATATATATATATATACACATACACACACACACTATATTGTCAAAAGTATTGGTACACCTGCCTTTACATGCACATGAACTGTAATGGCATCCCAGTCTTAGTCCGTAAGGTTCAATATTGAGTTGGCCCACCCTTTGCAGCTATAACAGCTTCAACTTTTCTGGGAAGGCTGTCCACAATATTTAGTAGTGTGTCTATGGGAATATTTGACCATTCTTCTAGAAGCACATTTGTGAGCTCAGGCACTGATGTTTGATGAGAAGGCCTGGCTCACAGTCTCCGCTCTAATTTATCCCAAAGGTGTTCTATTGGGTTGAGGTCAAGACTTTGTGCAGGCCAGTCAAGTTCCTCCGCCCCAAACTCGCTCATCCATGTCTTTATGGACCTTGCTTTGTGCACTGGTCCAAATAATTTGGTGGAGGGGGGATTATGGTGTGGGGTTGTTTTTCAGAGGTTGGGCTTTGCCCCTTAGTTCCAGTGAAGGGAACTCTTAAGGCATCAGCATACCAAGACATTTTGGATAATTTCATGCTCCCAACTTTGTGGGAACAGTTTGGGAATGGCCCCTTCCTGTTCCTTGCTGCATCATTGGAACTAAGGGGCCAAGCACAAGCCCTGAAAAACAACCCCACATTATAATACCTCCTCCACCAAATGATTTTAAGCAGTGCGCAAAGCAAGGTCCATAAAGACATGGATGAGCGAGTTTGGGGTGGAGGAACATGACTGGCCTGCACAGAGTCCTGACATCAACCCAATAGAACACCTTTGGGATGATTTAGAGTGGAGACTGTGAGCCAGGCCTTCTCATCTAACATCAGTGACAGCCATCCCAGAAGAGTTGAAGCTGTTAAAGGCTGCAAAGGGTGGGCCAACTCAATATTGAAACCTACGGACTAAGATTGGGATGCCATTAAAGTTCATGTGCGTGTGAAGGCAGGTGTCACAATACTTTTGACAATATAGTATATATACACTCACTGGCTACTTTATTAGGTACACCTGTTCAATTGCTTGGTAACACAAATTGCTAATCAGCTTATCACATTGCAGCAACTCAATGCATTTAGGCATCTAAACGTGGTGAAGATGACTTGCTGAAGTTTAAGCATGAGAATGGGGAAGAACGGGGATTTAAGTGATTTTGAACGAGGCATGGTTGTTGGCACCAGACGGGCTGGTCTGAGTTTTTCAAAAACTGCTGATCTACTGGGATTTTTCACGCACAACCATCTCTAGGGTTAGCAGATATGCTACAGCAGCAGAAGACCACACAGGGTACCACTCCTGTCAGCTAAGAACAGGAAACTGAGGATACAATTCGCACAGGCTCACCAAAATTGGACAATAGAAGATTGGAAAAATGTTGCCTGGTCCGAAGAGTCTCGATTTCAGCTGTGACATTCAGCTGTAGGGTCAGAATTTGGCATAAACAACACAAAAGCATGGATCCATCCTGCCTTGTATCAACAGTTCAGGCTGGCGATGGTGGTGTAATGGTGCTGGTGGTGGTGTAATGGTGTGGGGGATATTTTCTTGGCACACTTTGGACCTCTTAGTACCAATTGAGCATTGTTTAAACACCACAGCCTACCTGAGTATTTTTGCTGACCATGTCCATCCCTTTATGACTAATAGACATGTGCATTCGTTTTCGTCCGAATTTCAGGTATTTCTAAGAAGATTCGACAGAGCAGGTAAACTATACGGCGTCGTACAGTTTAGCTGCTCCGTCGAATCTTCTTTGAACATTCGACAGACACCATAAGCCTTCAATGACAGATTCAACCTTAATTTGGATTTTCAGACGAATGCAATTTTTAACGAAAAACAAAATAAATAAAAACGAATTTCGGGAGTAACTAAATAAATGTATTTTTCGGACGAAAAAGACATTCCGAAACGAAATATTTCATTGTGCACATGTCTAAGTGTGCCCATCTTTTGATGGCTACTTCCAGCAGGATAATGCACCATGCCACAAAGCTCAAATCATCTCAAATTGGTTTCTTGAACATGACAATGAGATCACTGTACTCAAATGGCCTCCACAACCAAGAGATCTCAATCCAATAGAGCACTTTTGGGGGGTGGTGAAAGGGGAGATTCGCATCATTGATCTGTAGCCGACAAATCTGCAGCAACTGCATGATGCTATCATGTCAACATGGACCAAAATCTCTGAGGAATATTTCCAATACCTTGTGGATCAATGCCACAAAAAATTAAAGCAGTTCTGAAGGAAAAGGGGCGTTGAACCCTGTACTAGCAAGGTGTACACAGTAAAGTGGCCGGTGAGTGTACATGTGTGGGTCAGATTAAAATAGAGTTAAAAAGACTATCACTAGAGGAAAGTGGGCAAATTGAGGTGAACATACCTGGAACAGCCTCCCAAACCTTCCAGTCACAGCTGAATTTCAGGCTGCTAAGATTCCAAGCAGCCATAATAGACTCACATATAATGTTTCCTTTTCTGTGTGGTCAGAACATTTATGTCACTGCCATCCATTCGACATGGCTGGTTTATCCTAAAGACTGAGACTAATGCCCCGTACACACGATCGGAAATGCCGCCAGCAAAACTCCGATGAGTTGGAAAATGCGACCGTGTGTATGCTCCATCGGACTTTTGCTGGCGGAATTCCAGCCAGTAAAAGATTGAGAGCATGTTCTCTATTTTTCGGTCAGAAAAAGTTCCTATCCGAAAATGCGTTCGTCTGTATGCAATTCGGACGCGCAAAAAATCACACATGCTCGGAAACAATTCGACGCATGCTCAGAAGCATTGAACTTAATTTTCTCAGCTCGTCGTAGTGTTGTACGTCACCGCGTTCTTGACGGCCGAAAGTTCAGAGAACTTTTGTGTGACCGTGTGTATGCAAGGCAAGCTTGAGCGGAATTCCATCGGAAAAGCCATCATACCTTTTTCCGACCAAAATTCCGATCGTGTGTATGCGGCATATTATTTTCTTGTTTACATTTCTTTGACTAAGGCCCAATATACACTATTAGATTTTCTGTTGATTTTTGTCTACAGATTTACCAAAACCATATAATATGAGGTCAAACCTTAATGTGTGTGACCGTGTGTATGCAAGACAAGTTTGAGCCAGCATCCGTCGGAAAAAAAACATGGATTTTGTTGTCGGAATGTGCGATTGTGTGTACGGGGCATAAGAGTTTCAATTTGTATGCAATCAGGCAGGCCCTTGCACTACATGTTTTGGTAAATCTGAAGACAAAAATCTGCAGAAAATCCTATGCCGCGTACACACGATCACACATTCCGACAACAAAATCCATGTTTTTCTTCTGACGGATGTTGGCTCAAACTTGTCTTGCATACACACGGTCACACAAATCTTGTCGGAAATTCCGATCGACAAGAACGCGGTGACGTACAACACGTACGACGAGCCGAGAAAAATGAAGTTCAATAGCCAGTGCAACTCTTCTGCTTGATTCCGAGCATGCGTGGCACTTTGTACATCGGAATTGTGTACACATGATCGGAATTTATGACAACGGATTTTGTTGTCGGAAAATTTGAGATCCAGATCTGAAATTTTGTTTGTCGGAAATTCTGACGGAAAATGTCCCATGGAGCCTACACACGGTTGGAATTTCTGACAACGAGCTCCCATCGAACATTTCCCGACGGAAAATCCGACTGTGTGTACGAGGCATAATAGTGTGTATGGGATCTAATGCCGCGTACACACGATCGGACATTCCAACAACAAAATCCTGGATTTATTTCCGACGGATGTTGGCTCAAAATGCACAAATGCTGTCGGAAATTCCGATCACCAAGAGGGCGGTGACGTACAACACGTACGACAAGCCGAGAAAAATGAAGTTCAATAGCCAGTGCGGCTCTTCTGCTTGATTCCGAGCATGCATGGACTTGTGCATCGGAATTGTGTACACACGCTTGGAATTTAAGACAACAGATTTTGTTGTCGGAAAATTTGAGATCCAGCTCTCAAATTTTTGTTGTCGGAAATTCAACAACAAATGTCCGATGGAGCCTACACACGGTTAGAATTTCCAACAACAAGCTCACATCGAACATTTGTTTTTGGAAATTGCGATTGTGTGTACGCGGCATTAGAGTTTTATGCCTGCTTCCAGACTCTTGCCTGAACTCTACCTGAACTTTTGCAGTCAACAAAAAAATCCCAAAAACAGCTTCCTGCAAAAGATAAGCTTTTATACTTATCTCTCTGGCAGTCCCTGATTTATCTTTACTCTGCTGCAGTGCTAAAGCCTGGGACAAAACCTTTATCATTGAAAACTTCTGGTAGTTTTGGATTTCGTTGTCCCCTGTTGGGTGCTATGGTTGCAGCATTTGATCCCTACATCACTGCAGTATTCAATAGAGACGTAAGGGTAAAGCCTCGTACACACGGTCGGATTTTCCGCAGACAAAACCTCGGACTTTTGTCCAAAGGCGTGTGCCTGGATTTTGTCTTGCATACAAAGGGCAAGGAATTTGTCTGCCAACAAACACGAACGTAGTGACATACTACATGGTTTTTCAGCTCTTTAGCGCCACCCTTTGGGCTCCTTCTGCTAATTTTGTGTTAGTAGAAGTTTGGTGAGTGTTGATTTGCGCTTTTCATTTTCGCGCTTTTCATTTCGTTTCTGAACGGCCGTTCGTCAACCAGCCATGTTGCGGAATCGGAGGATAATGTGTTATTTATTATTGGCCTTGGAGTTATTGCTTTGACCCAAGTCCAGTCCAGGACAGGAGGAGGAGGAGTTCTTGGACCAAAAATTGGTTGCTTTATTAATCGTGATCATACGCCTTTGCTGCGGGAGCTCCAGGAGAATAATCCAAATGATTTTCAGAATTATCTCCGGATAACGGACCCCTACGTTCACCAACTCTTGGCATTGTTGACCCCCTATATTAAGAAGCAGGACACATGCATGAGGCTTTTATTCTATTTTTTGGTTGAATAATAATGATTTGATTTGTTATATTTTCTGTTCTTTGGTACCATGGAATGCAGTTTTTAATTAAGTTCTATTGGCAGATAGCATGTCTAATTTTATTTGTTATCTTTTTTAATGCATAATAAACAAATTGTGGAGAATAATACTTGTGTATGCTATGTATTTTACTTCAAATGACAGTTTGGGAGTAGACGGTTACATTAAAAAAATACCATGTAAAATTGACAAGGGACACCAACATAGTTGTATCATTGATCTTAAAAATGGTGTTGTGGTAACCAAAAAAAAAAAAAAAAAAGCATAATAATATTATTCTTGATATCACTAGAAAAAAAAGCCTTTGAAAATTCGTTTGTAATAACTCCATCAGTATCACCAGCAAAGCAGCTTCATTATTATCCAATTAACTGCTTCAGCCCCGGAAGATTTCACCCCCTTCCTGATCAGAGCACTTTTTGCGATTAGACACTGCATCGCTTTAACTGACAGTTTTGCAGTCGTGCGACATTGCACCCAAACAAAATTGATGTCCTTTTTTTCCCACAAATAGAGCTTTATTTTAGTGGAATTTGATCACCTCTGCAGTGTTTATGTTTTGTGCTATAAACGAAAAAAGAGCGACAATTTTGAAAAAAAGCATTATCTTTTACTTTTTTTCTATAACAAATATCCCCCAAAAATATATAAAAAAAACTATTTTTTTCCTCAGTTTGGGCCGATATGTATTCTTCTACATATTTTTGGTAAAAAAAAATCGCAATAAGTGTATATTGACTGGTTTGCGCAAAAGTTATAGCATCTACAAAATAGGGGATAGTTTTATGGCATTTTTATTATTATTTTTTACTAGTAATGACAGCGATCAGCGATCTGTGATTTTTATCGGGACTGCGACATTATGGCGGACACATCAGACATTTTTGACACCATTTTGGGACCATTGTCATTTATACAGCGATCGGTGCTATAAAAATGCATTGATTACTGTGTAAATGACACTGGCAGTGAAGGGGTTAGCCACTAGGGGGCGATGAAGGGGTTAAGTGTGTCCTAGGGAGTGATTCTAACGGGGGGATAGACTTCAAGTCACATGACAGCAATCACTGCTCTCGATGACAGAGGAAAATTTTAAAACCTGCCATCCAACATTTGTCCGCAGAAAATCCGACAACAATTGTCTGATGGAGCGTACAAACGGTCGGATTTTCCGCCAACAGCCTGTCATCACACATTTCCCGTCGGATTATCCGATCGTGTGTACGAGGCTTTAGAGTATGGAACCACAGCACTTAAAAGGGGATACAGGAATTGACCCACCAGGAATTGTTGATTGGTGAAGAGTCTGGTATAGCCTGAAGTTCTTCAACAGAGGAACTATAGGAGACACAGTCTGCTGGAGGGATACATATAAAGCTGTAGTTTAGTTAAGGAGCTTTTTTTTCTCTACAGCCTTAGTTAAATTATTTAACTGTAATGAAGTATGTCCCTTGATGTGCAACCTGCTGTACTTTGTAGAAACCTTCCTGCAGGGCTGCCCTGTCCTCTTCCTGCTGTTTATGTTAAGTCCTGCCGGGTTAACAGGCTTCGTTCTCCCAGCTCAGCAGCATTACAAAATGATCCAAATGAATCTACTCTCTACGCCATTGAGGAGTGACTCCTGTAACTGAGCAGACTCCCTCATTCACAGATGTGTTACAGGCAACAGAGGATGGGGCAGCCTGGTAGTGAATATTCCTACAGAATTTAGCGCCCAGCACTTTGTTTGACATATTTTACAGCTACAGTATGTAATATAACTAAATCTGTAGAGAAAGACATGTTTTTTTAACTAAACTTAAGCTTTTAAGAGAAAGAAAGACTGTTACTGGAACTACTTAAAGCGGAAGTAAACCCATCCATAAAACAGTTTAATTTCCGGCACGTGCTGGAAATGTAACACTCTCATTGGTTGTGCTCTCAACCAAACTGTCAAACCATCCAATGGCTGGTGTCATAACTGAACACATGTGCAGCCTCATGGCAGTTGTAGATTAAACAGAGGCAAAGATGGCAGCTTCCTTGACTAAAAACGATAAGGGAGTTTACTTCCACTTTAAAAAGTGTTAGATGGAGCTGTGTTTTGAATTGTCACTTACTCCAGGGTGACAACATTGCTAAAATTTCACTGCAGAACAAACAATGTTGTCACTCTGTTAAAGAAAGTGGAAAATCAATGGATCTACTTTCAGAATTAACAGGTGACAAGACTACGTTGCAGGGTGGACCATAAAAATAAAATTGTTGTGTTAATGTAAGTGGCAGACTGCTTCATATATGTAATTTTTTTATTTTGCCCATTGTTCCGCGTTAATCAGTATTATCACAGTGCTGATGTGTTCCCTGTACAACCCCTATTAGTTGCCTGACGCCTCTCCCTTCAGTCCCCAGAACCCGAAAAAACTGATTAGAGCCTGCAACACAATGGAACATGATTGGCTTGGAGTCCAGAATTGCCCACTCTTAAGCCTCGTACACACGGTACGAAGATCAGAAGGGGGTTGATGTTTGATGTTGTCTGAAGTTCTTACCGTTAGTATGCTCCTTTCAACAATTGTTTTCCAATTTTCGGCCAACAAAAGTTGGATGACAACCTAGTAAATTTTTGTCAGACGACAGCTCTACGTCAGATTTTTGGATGGTCAGTAGACAAATCCGTCACACAAAAGTCAAAAGTACAAACACGCATGCTTGGAATCAGTGCTCATCAAGCACAAAATTAGCAGAAGGGGCCCACGTTCGTGTTTGTGGCACGACAATTTGTGTAACATTAGTTTTCAAGACAAGATCCTGGCACACGCCCTTTTGACAATAATCAAACGCTTGGTTGTCCAACAATCGTACCGCGTGTACGAGGCTTTAGTCTGATATCTGCTGTGCAAGGGATTATAGGAGAATAATGCAAAGATCTTTCTCAGTCTAAATACATTGGCAGTATTTTAAAATGTAGTAAACAAATACATTTCTTTTATAATATATTTGCCTTGAGTTGTGCATGAACATGTTAAATTTGCCTGATGTTCTACTTTAGCTTGGTAAGTGTGCAGAAGATTGAGTGATGTAATTCTGTCTGCCGTGTCCAATGTACTACAACAAAAGGATGGTAACAGATTTTGTGCTGTGCTGAAAGGTTTTTGCTACAGGCCTATTCTTCAGCTCACACCTAGACCCAGTGTGTGCGTCAGTACGGGGCGTGGCCAACATGGGCGCAACGTGAAATAAAAAAGCTTTTAAACTGTATAAGCATGGGAAAATGTATTTATGAAACGTGACCATCTTGAACAATATTAGGTGAAATGTAACACAGTGGGCATAGTGGATCCAGAATAAATAAAAGTACATTGACCTAAAAATAGATTCAAGGCCATAAAAGTACACCTTAAATGTACTTTCTCTATTTTTCCTTTAGATTATATATATATATATATATATATATATATATATATATATATATATACACTATTTTACCAAAAGTATTGGGATGTCTGCCTTTACATGCACACAAACTTTAACGATTTCCTAATCTTAGTCCGTAGGGTTCAATATTGAGTTGGCCCACCCTTTGCTGCTATAACAGCTTCAACTCTTCTGGGAAGGCTGTCCACAAGTTTCAGGAGTGTGTCTATGGGAATGTTTGACCATTCTTCCAGATGCGCGATTGTGAGGGCAGGCACTGATGTTGGATGAGAAGTCCAATTTTGGACAATTTCATGCTCCCAACTTTGTGGGAACAGTTTGGGGATGGCCACTTCTTGTTCCAACATGACTGCACACCAGTGCACAAAGCAAGGTCCATAAAGACATGGATGAGCAGGTTTGGGGTGGAGGAACTTTGACTGGCCTGCATAGTCTTGACCTCAACCCGATAGAACACCTTTGGAATGAATTAGAGCGGAGACTGTGAGACAGCCCACAGTACATCCCCACACATAATCCAATAAAGGGTTATAAAGTGTCACCTATGGAGATTTTTAAATACCGAAGTTTGGCACCATGTCACAAGCATGCACAATTTTAAAGAGTGACATGTTTTGTATCTATTTACCTGGCACAACACAATATTTTATATTTTACCAAAAATATGGGTGTTATATTGTCTCTGTGTGCATTAAAATGTATTCATGCATTAGTGTGTACAATCTTGTTAGAAAAACTGCTGCGCAAATACCATGTGACATAAGAATTTGCAAAATCCACAATTTTATTCTCAAGGGCCTCTGCTCCAAAATATATAATGTTTGAGGGTTAATTTTCTAGCAAAAATACAGATTTTTACTTGTAAACAAAACGTGTTAGAAGAAGGGCTAGTCTTAAAGTAGATACTGCCTGAAGGTGCTCCCTGCAAGTTGGGCCTCTCTATGTGGCCAGGCTGCAAAAAAAGTCCCACACATGTGATATCGCCATACTCAGGAGGAGTAGCAGAATGTGTTTTGGGGTGTAGTTTGCCTATTCCTTGTGTGAGAAATAACTTGTTAATATGACATTTTTGTGAAAAATGTATTTTCTTCATTTTCCAAAGAATTGTGGGAAAAAATTACAACTTAAAAAACTCGCCATGCCTCTTACTAAATAGCTCGGTCTGTCTACTTTCCAAAAAGGGGTCATTTGAGGGATATGTGTACTGTCTCTGCATTTTAGGGCCTCAAGAAATAAGACTGTCAGTACATCAGGTGTGATCAATTTTCAATGATTGGTACCATAGCTTGTGGACTCTATAACTTCCACAAGGACGAAATAATATACACTGATTTGGGTTATTTTTACCAAAGAAATGTAGCAGTATAAATTTTGGTCAAAATGCATGGAGAAAAAATTACTTATTTGCAAAATTTTATAATAGAAACTAAGCAAAACGCATTTTGTTTTCATTTTTAGCGCAACAAATAATAAAAAAAAAAACAGTGGTGATTAAATACTACCAAAATAAATAACAAATTTCATATGGGTACAGTATTGCATGACTGAGTAATTATTATTCAAAGTGCAGTAGCACTGAAAGCTGAAAATTGGCCTGGGCAGGAAGGGGGTGAAAGTGCCCTGTATTAAGGTGGTTAGTAACTATTTTACTGATTCTTATGAATATGTAAATAATGAATGTTTATAGTCAGGCTGCAGGTGCACTTTAAATTTGTGTAGAGTTCAGCTTTATGTATTAAAATGCAGACAACAGCCAACATCTTCCTGGTGCTTGTGTCCCCGCTGCAGCCTGAGATTGTGTAGACCAGCTGTTGACATCTACTGGGCATGTTCCCTTCTAAGCTGTTCATTTCTAAATATAGATTTGTATGAAGCTTTAAAACACTTTTTTACTATTATTTATTTTAATTCTCTATTCTGAAAGCTTTTTTTTATATATCATGTGACTGGCACAGCAACAATCAGCGATGTGCAGACACAGATTCATACATCAGCAGAGTACTAGAAACTTTTCCCACAGGACAGGAAAGACCTGGGAAACATCATGTGACCTCTGAACAGCAATTATTAAAAACTTAGATGATTGTTTAGATTAAATTACATAAAGTGGTATGAAATACTGTTTAGTATTACTTTAATAAATTCAATTTTTGTTTCTTAAAAAACATTAAATGTATTAGGTAAATGTAACTGAAATGTATTTATGTGTTTGTCTGTTTGTTTTGTGTTTTTTTTTTCCCTTTCCTTCAGAGATTGTCTTTTTTTAACATTCGGCTAAAACTTTAAATTTTTGAATTGGTACTGCTCGGACCTTGAAGAGGGAGACATACACCGAAAGCTTGTTCTGAAAAATTGTATGTTAGTGCAAATAAAAAAAGTATCATGGACAGTACTCAATTTTTTTAAACCCAAACACAAAAATGTACTAAATTCCAGCTCACTTCTTAGATGTGGTGGCTGCATTAGTTTTCTTTTTTTCCTTTTTTTTTTAGTTTTTTCCTTTATTTTCACCCTGATGATCCCCATGAGTAAGCTCCGGTGGGCGGAGTGAAACATGTTGGGGGCGTGGCCTGGTGAGGGTCTAGGCTGAGGCTGCCGATTTGTTCTGATGTGCTCGTGTGACTCCCGGGACCTTCAGCTCTTATCTACCATTGTCTGGAGCGTGGGCGGACTCCTTCCCGGCCAGCATTAACAGCAGGACTACACTTCCTTACAGCCTGAGCGGCTCACATACACACCATGGATCCAGCCAGTAAGTCTGTTCTCTTTTCAATTTTCCCTAACAGACCAAGCTGACCAGACAAAGTAGTAGTTAGAGCAGTGGTGTATTTTGGTTTTGTGCTGCCCTAGGCAAGACTAAAATCGGGCACCCCCCATCTAAATTTGTCCCACCCCTTCCTGTCCTTTGACACCCACCACCATTCGATACTGTCTGACAAAAACAGACGGATGAATAATCTATACTTCACCTATCTGGCGGATTGGATGGCGGTTGGATGGAAATGGGCAGACGGTCCATTTCCATCTGACTGCCCCATAGAGGTGAGCGGGAGGTGTTCGTGTCCACTCTGCATAGCGAAGAGTTCCTTCGCTGAGCAGGCGGGTCCGCTTTATGGAGCCTGCCCGTGTGAAAGGGCTCTTCGCATTTTTTTCATTTTATTTAAATTTTTTTTACAACTTTATGTTTATTTTTTATTGTACATGTAAAATTTTAATTTTAACATTTAATATTATTTATTTCATTTTTTTTTACTATATTTTTTTTTTTGTGGGGGGGGGGGGGGGGGCTTTGGAGAGACATCAGGGGTCTAAACAGCCCTCTAATGTCTCTTTTTTGAGACAGAGAAAGAGACTGAAGACAGTCCCTTTCTCTGCAGCCTGAGTTGCACTGTGGATGAATGAGATCTGAGTCTGTATAGACTCCTTTTTATTCATAAAATGAAATATAGTAAACGTTGTTTACTATATTTCATTATCAAACTGACAAATAGTAAACACAATTTACTATGTGTCAGTGATTAATGAATACAGAAGCGATCAGTACTGTGATTGAGGTCTGTATTGTTTTAGAAAAGGAAAGAATACTCTCCACCCATCCAAAACATGTAATAAAAATGCTATAGGCACTTTAATGAGCCCTAGGATAAAATGTGTGCTACTGCCTGGATCCATATCTCCCAACTTTTTGAGATGGGAATGGTCGACACCTATTAGCAAAAGTATGTAGGCACAGGACACACCCCCTGCCCCACCCCCTGCCCCACCCCCTTAGAAAGAGAATTTATCATTTATAAATTTATAAAGAGAATTATAAAAAAAAAAAAAATGATTGGTTAAACCGACAAGTGCTTTTTTTTTACCACTACTATTCAATTATACTGGTTCTTGAAATTTACAGATGCAGCAAATTAGAATCAGGATGAAAAGTGTAGCACAGTGAAACGCTTTTTGAGATATAAATAGTGCATTTTATATACAACTATATAGATCAGACCAAAATGAGGGACAAAAGAGTAAGAAAGAGGGACAGAGGAACTTTGTTCCAAATCAGGGACAGTTCTTTGAAATCGGGGACAGTTGGGAACTATATGGATCATCAGGTGAAATAAAGGGAAAAAGGCCTGAAAAAACAAAAAACCTAAAAGAGCCACCACATCTAAGGATTGTTAAGCTGCAATATATTACATATTTGATCTCGGGGTTTAATTCTACTTTAATATTACTTTATATTCAGACAGAGAGGAAGGTGTACTGCTATGATCCAATCAGGCTTTGCTGCAGTGCACACTTGCTGACAAGGGTCATGCTGACAGGAGGAGAGAGCAGAATCACCAGTCTGCTGTTTCTCCTTTACTGTCCATTTGAGGGCTGGGGAAGGTGACCTAGCCAAGTTGTTTTACTGCAACAGAGAAAAATCAGGTCACCATGCTGGCTGTGTAAAACCGGGCACACACACATAATCTTTTCTTCTTTCAACCAGCTGGTTGAAAAAAAAACTGACAGATCCCTGCATCCACACTTGTGGACTTCCCCACCCACCAGAATACACTGCCAATGGCTGCAAGTGCTGATCAAATGCTGGTGGACTGTTGATTACACAGGCTTCTGTTGAATAGACAGCGGTACACATGTACACATCTTCGGACGACTTTCCGTCGTCTGAAGAATTGATGGACAGAAATACAAATTCTTTGGCAAGTAATCAGTTTCTTTATATGTATTTCAGCTGTTTACCTTGAGTTCAGCTGTAGACCTATGAGCCACAAGTACTAACCACCTTAGTTATCATGCTGCTCCATGAAAATGAAAGACGCTTTCTTCTTAGCCACAAACTCCCAAGCCATTTACCCTTCCCTTGTGGAATGACTTTCTATCCTCCTGGTCTGGGGTAGGAAGAGGAGTACATTTGCATATCTTTGTAAACAATCTTGCCCCTATTAATGCAGCTGCAATATGAGATACACATCTGCAAGCTTTTAGCAGCTTCCCAGGACTAATTAGCATTGCTGAAATGATCCAAACCCAAGTTGATTTGTTCTAATGGCAGTAACTGACAATGACTTTCGGAGTCTATCCATAAAGTCTAGAAAACTCCAATTTAAGCAGATGTTATTAATTGCTCCTCTTGCTACTATAAACTGTTAATTAAAAATAATAGCCTGAATTATGGATTCCATTACTTAAGCCATAATCCACTAATTGTCTCTTCTTTCAAACATGGGTCCCGCTCTTTACATTGACCATCAATGGCTATTGTCGATCAGCACCACAATCAAAGAGCATCCACGTGGTTATTAAAAAGGTTAGGTCAACTGCAATTATATTCTTAGTTTTAAATAAAACACCCACTGCCTTTCTGCCTTACATTATATTTGCGGGCAAAAAAAATATATGCAGTAGATATCCAATACATGCACATTTCCCTAAAAAATACCCTAAAAATCACTGTCCAAATCCTGCCGCCTCAGCCTCCGCAACATCTCGAAAATACGCCCCTTTCTAACCAATGACACAACAAAGCTCTTAATTCACTTGCTTGTCATCTCTCGCCTCGACTACTGCCACTCCCTTCTCATTGGCTTACCTCTACATAGTCTATCACCTCTTCAATCTATCATGAATGCCGCTGCCAGACTCATCCACCTTACCAATCGCTCTGTGTCTGCCACTCCTCTCTGTCAATCCCTCCGCTGGCTTCCGCTCGGCCAAAGAATTAAATTAAAAATTCTAACAACTATGTACAAAGCCATCCACAATTTCGCCCCCAGATACATCACAAGCCTAGTCTCTAAATACCAACCTACTCGCTCTCTTCGTTCCTCTCAAGACCTCCTGCTCTCTAGCTCCCTCGTCACCTCCTCCCATGCTCGACTCCAGGACTTTTCCAAAGCCTCTCCAATCCTATGGAATGCCCTACCTCAATATGTCCGCTTATCTCCTACTCTATTAGCTTTTAGACGATCCCTGAAAACCCTTCTCTTCAGAGAAGCCTATCCTACCCACACCTAACAACTGTATTTTCATTTTTTCCATCAGCTCATCCCCCACAGTTATTACCTTTTGATTCCACTTATCCCTCCCTTCTAGATTGTAAGCTTTAACGAGCAGGGCCCTCTGATCCCTCCTGTATGGATTTGTATTGTAAGTGTACTGTCTGCCCTCGTGTTGTAAAGCGCTGCGCAAACTGTTAGCGCTATATAAATCCTGTATAATAATAATAATAATAATTTTTGGGACCGTTGTCATTTATACAGCGATCAATGCTATAAAAATGCATTGATTACTGTAAAAATGTCACTGGTAGATAAGGGGTTAACACTAGGGGGCAATCAAGGGGTTAATGTGTTCCCTAGTGTGTGTTCTAACTGAAGGGGGGAGGGGACTGTGCAGGGGAGATGACAGATCGCTGTTCATACTTTGTATGAACAGACGATCTGTCCGTTCTCCCCTCGGAGAACCGCAAACTGTGTGTTTACCTGGTTCTCCGTGTGTCAGCGGCGATCGCGGGAGCCCGACGGTGATCCTAACCACCGGGCACTCGCATCGGCTCGGGAGCGAGCAGGGGGCACACGCGCCCCTAGTGGCCACAGGGCGACGCGACGTTACATAACGTCGTTTCGCCCAGCTGTGCCATTCTGCCGCAGTGCAACTGCGACGTCTGGTCGGCAAGTGGTTAAAGTGGATGTAAACCCTCCTATCATTTTCAGCCATGGAAGCTGCCATCTTGGCCTCTTGTTTAATCTTCAACTGCCATGATGCTGCACATGTGATCAGTTATGACACCAGCCATTAGATGGTTTGACAGTTTGGTTGAGAGCACAACCAGTGACAGTTAGCATTTCTGGCATGCCGGGAATGTAACTGTTTTCTTGAAACTGTTAAATCAATGGGTTTACTTCCGCTTTAAGTATCACAATTGCAGACCTCTGATTTTTACTCAAAGTACATAACTGACACATGCTTAGATTTGTTGTATTGAATAACCTATGTCAGACAGAGAGGATGGCTTTCTAGATGAAAGTCATTGTATAGTGAGGTCCTTGGCTATCCCTCTAGATTTACAGCACTGTTTTTAGGACAGTGAGCCAGGGGGTGCCCATTCTGTTGGAGGTAAGGATTACGATTTAAATAGTTTTCCCACAGGTTTCTTACATCTTTTAAGTACTTTGGTGGTGAAATACTGTACTTCCAAAGTCTGCATAGCTACTAAGACCATTACGAGATTCCATCATGGGTGCAGAAGTACAGGGTTCATTTAAAATCACTTAATTCCCATAATATATGCTAAAAGTTTAAAATCACGCTCCGTATGGGACTGCATGCACCGTGAGAAGAGACAGAAATACAGTTCTGCTTCTTTTCTTGGTGAATCAAAAAGTGGTAATTTTTTGTAACTTTACAAGCTTGAAATAATCTATTCCAAATTGAGTCAACATGAAATGACATGACTGACAGTCACTGGCTCTCTGCAGGCTGAAGACCAAGTACTGAGTGATCAGCAGTCTTTGATCCCTCGGTTCTCCGTCTTAGAGATGGTAAGGGACAGCTGCAGTTGGGATCAGTGCTGCAGCCATCTAGGTGAGTATGATTGTGTTTTTTTTTTAAAGCCAAACTTCTCTTTTAAAACAAGCCCTCATTCTCTGCTGCAGATATAGGCATTGTGGAGAAAGTCATCTTGAGAGTTCACAAAGGAGACACTGAAATCTTAACCCCTTTCCTATTACTGTCTTTTGCTGCAGAATCTTGGCTGCCTGCCAGCGTTCTAAACACAGGACAGATGTTTTTTAACCTGTTAGAAACTGAAACCTTAGAGTCTTCAATGAGATAGTTAAAGTGATTGTTAAGCATACACGATCGGACTTTATGCAAACTTTTCAGTGGATTTCTGTACAAAGGGCGTTGGCCGTGAACTTGTTAAGCATACACACGGCAGGACTTTTTAGGCAACAAACACAAACGTAGTGACGTTTCAACGTACTGATGACACTTCAAAAGAGGACGTTCAATTCTTCGGCGCCACCCTTTGGTCAACTTCTGTATTGTTGTCTGATCTATTGCATTGGTTCTGAGCATGTGTGTTTGTACTTTGTACTAAAGTCTGATGGTTTTGTGTACACACAATCGGACTTGCCGGCGTTGGACTTTTGTTGCCGCCGAGTTTGTCTGTTCGCACATCCAATGAAAACCGAAAAAGTTTGTCTGATGGAGCTTACACACGGACGGATGTTGCCTTAAAACAGGTCATTTGCATGTTTGTTGTCAAAAAGTCAGATTGTGCGTATGGGCCTTTAGGCTTCACTGTGCAGTTCGTTTTGTATAGAGTGGCCCGACCCTCAACTTCTGGGGTCCCCCCGCGACGCTGGTAGCTCCTCCCGCATCATACAACACCCAGGAGAAGTGCTTTCCTGGGGGGTTACCTTGCAGGTGCGCTCCCAAGTCTAGCATTTGCGTCCATAGATGCAGAATGCCGGACATGGCCTTGCCCCCCCCCCAGCGGCCGCATCATTGGATTTAATTGACAGCAGCGGGAGCCAATGACTGCGCTGCTATCAATCTATCCAATCAAGAGCTGAGACAACGGTCAGAGGGGAAGAGCGCGCCTTCGGCGTATGAATTACAGGACTCAGGTGAGGATGCATTAAGGTGAAAAAATATGAGGGTTTACAACCCCTTTAAATTTGAATTGAACTACATAAAAAAATATAAAATAGCACTGACAGGTAGGGTTTTTATGACCGAAATGGTTCTCCTTACCTGTCAGCGGTAATGTACACTGAGCAACGCATGCGCAGCTCAGTGTTTATTTACGGCTCCCCCTACTTTGCCATGATGATGTAACTTAATGTGTCTCAACTCCAGTCCTCAAGTACCCCCAACAGGTCATGTTTTCAGGATTTCATTCGGATGAAACGGCTGTGGTAATTACCAAGGCAGTGAAACTGATCAAATCACCTGTGCAAAATAATGGAGAGCCTGAAAACATGACCTGTTTGGGATACTTGAGGACTGGAGTTGAGAAACATTAACGTAATTCCCGTGCACATGCATGGCCTGGTTGCTCAAGCAAGACCAGGAGCAGATAGGAGTGACTGTGAGTAGTGCTGACAATGCAGCCTGGAGGGCATCGTTTAGCAGCTAAGACAGCTAAGTCTGCCATAATGTACTAACATGTTGTGTATACTAATACATTATGACATAAAGCTCCTAGGGGCCAATTAAATAAAAAATAACAGAGTTTTATTCCACTTAAGGACTTTCAAGAATGAATTATTTCACAGTACAGGCAGCTAGAGAAGTTAGGGATGCCTTGTTTTAAAGCCCTTTTACTACTTGTCAAGAATAAGTAACCACTTTAATATCCACAGTCTGGGCACTTTAAATTGTTGTCACATCGTACAAAAACAATAAAATATTTCAGAAAAGCCCCACCTATTATGATTAAAAAAGCCATTTTTGGGTGACATTTCCTAGGCTGAGATGGTGTCATCAGACTGCTGGAGGTAAAAGGAAGCAAAGCGCCTGCTGATTTCAGAGGCCATGCCTGAGGCTCCTATAGCTTGAAAGTTGACTAACATTGCTCTGCAGGTGTCTCCAAACTACAGCCCTCCGGTTGTTCAGGAACTACATTTCCCATCATGCCTAGTCATGTCTGTGAATGTCAGATTTTTACAATGCCTCATGGGATGTGTAGCTCTTCAACAGCTGTAGGGCCATAGTTTGGATACCCCTGCTCTATAGCATGGGTGCTCAATCTGTGGCCCTCCAGCTGTTGCAAAACTACAAGTCCCATGAGGCATTGCAAGGCTGACAGTTACAAGCATGACTCCCACAGGCAGAGGCGTGATGGCACTTGAATTTCTGATAAAGCTGGAGGGCCACATGTTGAGCACCCATGCTCTTTTAGTATAAAAGAATGTATGCACAACTGTCCAGAGGTGGTCACTGGAAAACAAAAGAAGACAAAAGTGACCACAGTTTTTAAATCTATACGCTAAAGAGGATGTATTAACAAAGCGTTTTGTTTTGAGTGGTGTGGAAGGGTTACAGTCCTTGTCAAGTTTTTATTGCTGTCTGTGTCCCTGCTGGGGAGATTGATCATCTCTAATTGCCCCAGTGACCATTGTCACTGGGACAGAAAATTGTGGGAAATACAACATTTTAGAGGGGAAATCTTTCAAAGGAAACACTTTTTCTGTTGACAGGTGTCTAATGCCCCGTACACACGGTCGGACTTTGTTCGGACATTCCGACAACAAAATCCTAGGATTTTTTCCGACGGATGTTGGCTCAAACTTGTCTTGCATACACACGGTCACACAAAGTTGTTGGAAAATCCAATCGTTCTGAACGCGGTGGCATAAAACACGTACGGCGGGACTATAAACGGGGCAGTGGCCAATAGCTTTCATCTCTTTATTTATTCTGAGCATGCGTGGCACTTTGTCCGTCAGATTTGTGTACACACGATCGGAATTTCCGACAACGGATTTTGTTGTCGGAAAATTTTATAGCCTGCTCTCAAACTTTGTGTGTCGGAAAATCCGATGGAAAATGTCAGATGGAGCCCACACACGGTCGGAATTTCCGACAACACGCTCCGATCGGACATTTTCCATCGGAAAATCCGACCGTGTGTACAGGGCATAAGAAGGAAATTCATTTCATCCTGCAGAAATCTCCTTTCGTATTGTATTGCATCCCTGAGGCAGGTAGTGAAAGTGATTGTAAACCCTTATACATACCCAGCAAAATGAATAGCCTCAGGTGATACACAGAGAGGTAACAAATCCTCCTACACAAGTTGTACCAATTTATCTGCAGGAATCTCTTTTCTACAGCTCGTCAATAGCAGAGTTTGCACAGCTTGTCTGAGCTTTCAGAAAGCAGGGGATGGGGAGCTGATGTTACACTCTGCAGAGCTCAGTGAGGAGAGCTGAGAGCTGATTGGAAGGAAGGCACACACCCCCTTCACACAGCACACAGATACAGAGCTGTCAGTCACAGGCTATGTGTTGGAGCTCCCTCCCCTGTCATCTTTTTACTGCTTGGTGTCAGGAAAACTTGTTAGGACTGACTCATACATACAGCAGAGGAACAAGGCAGCAGGCAGAAATGACACTTAGTGCTCTGGATTGAGACAAGTACACACTATAGAGGGATATGCTTTGTTCATATTTCATGTCTGAAGTTTAAAACCACTTGAAGGCAAATTTCCACAACGGAACACAAACTGAAAACAATAAACTGAAAGAAGGTTTAAACATTTTGATTCTATCCAAAAGTGAAAAAATGTTTAGGGATACACATATACTTTAAATATGGCCCTAGACTGAGTAGAGAAATAACTGCAAGCTAAGATACTTACAAGCTTCATGCTATAGGTAATACAAGTAAAAAAAAAAAAAAAAATTAAAAGTGCTTAAAAATAGTTTAAACTGGTTCTTGTCTTTTATAGTGTTTCTCAGCTCACATTTCTTAGCTTTTAAAGTGTTTGAAGGGTTCAATGGGGAAGGTTCATTTGAATAGCGCAGATATTATGGTAAAGGGTTACCGCAGACACTTGAGGTTTACAGTTTGATTTCACTGTGGTCAATTTCAATTGAACTCAAGTGAATTGTGAATTGTAAACGTTAACAAAGTTTTGTTTAAACTTCTCTAAGTCGGCTTACAAAATGGATGAAAAAGTATGCTTTATGTGCTTTTAGACCTGGCAAAAATAGCGAGCTGTTCTTCAACAAAGAATATAAACAGTGTAGACAAGAACATTGCAATAAAAAAAATGCCATGCCTTGCTCTCCCACCTTTGCTGTCTGCATTGCCCTGAACAGCCAAAAGGAATTCAGACATCATGTTTGCAGTGGGAGTTTGTTGAAAGGAACTATAGGAAGGGTTTCAGGGAAAGATATGACTGTGTGAAGAATGAATTTTCATTATAAAGTAAAATGTACTTTCTGCCCTATTAAAAGTCTATGCTGATAGTCTTTCCCAGTCAGATACATCCAACCTCAGACATGTGTTCCGAATAGCAAATAACCCCTTGGTGTGCGGCTACACATGTGAAAAGTGATGGCCGCTGTCAGCCTGTCATTAATTTATACAGGCCGAGTGGCCACTGCTATTTACATGCACCTGTTATTCCAACAGCAATAATTCACTGGTTCTTGACGCTTGAATCCAGAATATGTTGGTTAATGCCCATGCAAAGGAGGCCCAAAGGACTGCTTTATATCTAAAGCCAAAACTTATTTTTAGAATGTAAAAGCATCAGAACTGTCAGTTTTCATTGCTATCTGTACCCCCATTAGGAGATTCACCCATAGGGGCAATGGCCACCAGGACAGTAGGCCATATATAATTCAAAATGTTAAGATGGTCACCAGAACAGTGGCAGAAGGGAGATTTTCACTCACTTCCTGTTTTGTCTCTAGGACAGGAAATAATAGAAAATATCCCCAATGAAAATCTTCACATGGTTTTAAGCAGTTCCTACCCTATCCATAATAAAAAAAAAAAAAAAACAGTCTTGGATTTAGATATACTTAACTTTTCCTGGACATGAGAAATCAACGTGGGAGTAGGAATGCCAGAACTGTAAGACAATCAGACTTTCCTTTGTGTCAAACTAATCCATTTCAGACACTTTGGGTGGGCAGATTAGGTTACCAGGCAGGCAGGAGAGCAAAATCTGACCAGTGTGTGGAAGCTCACTTGGTCCATTGGACATTCTGATGATAGGTTGGGGACTCCAAAAGTTCCAAAGTTGCAACCATTGTGGGTAGTGGTGTGCCAATCCCACCCATCCAGTGTGACAGGTACAGTATATGTAATTCACAAGAACGAGTGAGCTGAAATACAGATACTGTGACAATGCAACCGTGTACCTCTCCAAACTTTGTCTTGAGCCTTTGCCACTGCATTAATCCTCCTGTTTTAAGTAATGTCTTATCTAATTCCTGTTGATACAACCCTGAACTGCTCAATTCATTTTTCAAATGCACATTGGTAACAATTTACTCAAGTACTCAATGTACTCAAATTGTTTTGGATAAAGTGTGTAACAAAATCATTGCAAAATCATAGCACAAAAAGAAAAATCTATTCCATATAATACGCTAGACATATTCTATTGCACCACTCCCAGCAGCGAAAAAGAACATTTAATGACCAAGGCAAACATTATGACTAACTCCAAAGAATAGTAAAAACAGAATGAGGGGAGTTTACTGGAGCGGACAGAATCTGGAGCCGCTGTACATGTCAACCAATCAGCTTCTATCTTTCATTTTTAAAGCTTAAGTGAACAAGCTGAAGATTGAATTGGATTGGTTTCAATGCATAGCTGTTCCAGATTCTGTCTGCTCCAGGTTTAGTAAATTCTCCCAAATGCTCTTAAAAAATCATGTCAGTGCTTATTAAAGGGTATAGGGTAGAACAAGTATTGTCACTATAGCAACAATTGTGATCATTCATCATAACAAGTACAGTAAAACTGTTAAGTATATGGTCTGAATTTGCATACACTGCATTCAGAAGTGCGCTAAATGGCTATGTCTTGGGTACTGCTAACGAACAAAAGTCTTTCTTTTGGACTAACTCCAACTTTTACAACATAAATGTAGGCATAGTTTTACTTCCATCCCTTCTAGGCATTTTCTTGTAGACCATAGAGTCATAAATCCATTTCAGCTCATTGGAATTTCTAACAGCACATCTGTTAATTTGACTTACTTCCCCAAAAACTTAACCCTCAGAAGAATACACATAGGTACTGACAGAGAACTTCATTGGCCACAACCATAATTTTAGGCATGATAAAACTTTGTAACAAACAAGTTCTCTTAAGACCTTGGACCCAAGTTATGAGTTTCCATAGTGAACATGTTGTTTGGTGTAACTGTGACCAAGGCCTTGGTATTAGTAATTCAATATTGTAACTGTTTATTTGACATCTGTTAGGCCCCTGTCACACTAGCAATTTTGTCACTAGCCAGCTATTGGATCACCAAAATGTGCAGTGAAAACACTCAATGCACGTGTCTCTCCTTGTCAGCAAGACATGGCTTCCTTGCTGAAAAAACACTGTAAAATGTAGATCGCTAGCAAGTGAGCAAAGCCTCCATCATTCAGCTGGCAAGGAAGTGACACATGCAGTCTACTGCCCTTCTGTGTCCTTCATAGCAATCCTGCTGCTGGCAGATTGATCGATTGCTAGTCTGACATGTCCCTCACCTGGGTGGACCCCTGTAGCAATTAAAGAGATCTTTAACTTAAATATATTTTTTTCATCTTTGGCGTCTTGCTTATTTGAAATTGCAGCTGTTTCAAGATATCCTAAACATTTAGTTACTCAGGGCCTTCATTTTTCTTTGTCAAACCAAAAAGCTTAAGGCAAACCAGTGCTTTTGCTATGCAGGAAAAAGCAACAGGTGCTCTTTAAAGCCTAATTACCCCCCCCCCCCCCCCCCCCGGCTGCTATGTTCAGCTGTCAGAGGTTATTTGGTACTTTAGGGTACGGAGGAGCATGTGATTTACTCCATGTGACAGTGCATGTGCTCGGTGATTGGCCCTGTATTTTCACATGGAGGTGAGGTAACAATGTAAGCTTTAACTTTAAGCTTTAACTGGAGAGAAAAAAAAAACGTACATAGGGTTGTTTTTCTTGCATTGAGTGAATGGGGGTGAAAGGAAAGTAAGTAAAATCTGCTGGGAAAGGGAAGTTTCATGGATAAGACGTAGGTTCACTAAAGAAAGTTGCTTCCTTCTTCTAAAAATGCTAATAGCTTTGTTGTCATGCTGGTGTCTTCAAATCTTTTTGGGTCACTGACATTCAACAAGCCTGCAGATCAGTTGTAATTTAATTTACTGCATGCTCCTTCTAGTCTACTGGCTCAGAATTTCTGAAGTTTTTGAAAATTAAACAAGGGACTTCAGTACACCGTTTTTTTTTTCTTTCAAAATGAGCATCACAGGCCAAGAAAAAAAGATATATAGAATACAATCATATCATAGTGCATGTTGAAAATATCATGCTAAACCAAGAATTAACATAAAATTTGGTAGAGGGAAGAATTGGGGTGGTGTAGACATGCTAATTACAAGCTCAAGAGCTTATTATATAGTGAGCAATGTGTAGTCAAAGTTTGGAGACATGTAATGTGTTATCCATGGCGTCCAGACCTTTTGAAATTTAGGCATAGTGGTTGACTTACTAAAGGCAAATACAACTGTTAACTTTGCAAGGGAAGTATCTCTTTGTGAGGGAATTTTCACCAGAGCTTAGTGAATAAGGTAAAGTTTTGCTGACTTTCATCTTCCAATTATGTGCAAGCACAAATGCTGTTGTTTGAATGTCCTTGTACATGATTGAATGTTCTTTGCAAAGTGAAATCTCATCCCAGTCACTATGATGTGGGGAAAATTTCCTTGCACAGTACAGCTTCTCTTGAAAAGTGAACAACATTCTGCTTAACTTGCTTTACTATTGGGGTAGCCAATTTCCATGCTTTAGCTAAGGTTTGCTTGGCAGCCATAAAGACAAAAGTTATAAGCCTAAATTGGGAGCTGGGACACCTCTTTGATTTTATGTTTAACAAACCCTCCCATAAATCATTTTTTTTAGGCAACCCCACAAAATGTGGATGAGCAAGCCTATGTCTGTGCAACCCCAGAATTCATAAGGAGAGGCCCCACAGACAAATTTGGCCAACCTCTTGGGCACCATGTTATTTGGCATTAACATCTTATAGTTGGCCTCAATGGCCTTTGAGTTTATGGAGCTATGGTGTCCCAGATTTGACTCCATTACAATGGGTCTAAATGTCTATTTAGGTCTCCCTCAGTATTCTATATAGGGGAAAAGCTACAAATGAGTTGGGCGTTAGCCCTCCAATAAGGACAGATATAGTATATAGTTGATAGAAAACTTTTGCCTTGGGAGCCTCGTAGACTAAGTCTTTGAGGAGAGGAGGAGGTGGGCTGAAGAAGTGACATTACTATTAATTTGTAGGTAATGAAAGATCTCTGAAGGGAGTATTTTTTGTTTTTTTGTAGGATGTCAAATTGTTAAACCCCACCTGGAAAGAAATAGTTATATTTGACCTACAGACCACACATTATCCAATGCTGGAATTGTCCTGGTTTGACAAATCCTTGGGGGAAAGTCTGGATTATGTACTAAAGTTGTTCTTGGGAGATGCAGAGAGGTTAGTTTGCTTCAGTATTTGACTGCTTCCCATAATTTTAGAGTGTGCTTAAGAATGGGGTTATGTATGTTTGCAGTGGGATGGGAGGATCTATTGAAAAGTATCAATGGCAGTGGAGGCAATTTACTCTGCCTCCAGCCTGAACCAGACAGGGGTGAGCACAAGTTTTTTTTTAAAGGGCAACTAAAAATGAAGAGTGTGTGTAGTTCTGTTTCTCAAAGACGGAAGTGGTGTCTGTTCTCTGGATTTATCCATGGCCACCATTACCCTTGACAGAGGTCGATAAGTTTAATAATTTATAATATCCCAGTTTCAGCCTTTATTTTCCGGATTCATAGAGCTTTAAGAATGAATCCCATATCAAAGATTACCACATATGCTGTATTTCACAGACTTCGGGCTGCAGGAGAACCATGGCCTGTATATCTAGCACTATTATGGGTCATCATTTTTTACCAACCAGAAATATGTGCTCACTCTTTTGTCCAGACATGTAGAAGACAGAAGTACACATTTGTCAGGTAATTTGCAGTCATTAGGATGACAAAAAAGAATGAAGGTTCAAGGAAACTGGAAGCTACCATGATAACTGATAAAGTGTCCGGTTCACCGAAAGATATACAACAACCTAACCACAACAACCTATGGTTATAGTATTCAATCGTAGATACCAAGAGCCTGATCACAGTTAATTCCAAACATATTTAGTTACATTAATAACCATTTTGAGACCTGTAAATCTTTCACTGCAAAACACTTAAATGATTAGACGTTTTGCCCATTAGTATCAACCATGTATAACTTTAGTCAGAAAATTAAGTCCCGCTAGATCACTGGCCCCTTTTGCAGGTGTAGCTACGTAAAACATTACCTGCCTATACTGTTTAAAGTCCAGTAATACACTGTCTAATCCTGCTCTGCACATGCTCAGTTGCTCTCTATTTTTAGGCACTGTGCTGAATTTGTAGAGGCCAATCTGCTGACAGCCTAAAGATTTAATGCTACTCAGGGCCTTTGGGCTTCAGTAAAATGGCAGGTTCTGGCAAGAAGAAGTATAAGCAATGCTGAAGGCAATTTACAGCACACACTAATTTTGGTAGCATAATTATTAATGTGGAATGTATGTGCCTTGCTAAAGAACATTAATTTTTATCAAGTTGTTATGGGTAAAGTTCCACTTTAAACAGGTTAGCGCTAAGGGAACAAACACAATAAAAAAAACTGCTGTCAGCTTTGGATTCCCATATACAAGGACAGAACCACTGAAAGTTCCCCTACTTTAATGCCCAAAGAGGGTACCTTTACCAAATACCAAATGCAAGGCTATGGAATGGTAGCCTGTATGCAATTTCTTTATGACCCTATACAGCTTTGGTACCCCATGGTTTGATATGGAAGCCATCAACGTTATGTTTGTTTTTTACCCCAATATTTCATATTCCTGAGATGTGCCTGCTGTACCATGTACTTGTATGAGAAAGTATCCTGTTCTCTTTGTATTGCTTCCTTTATGTGAAATCCCTGGTGTTCTTTATAGTCCCCTTGCTTTCCTATTTAAAACTGACCACACACCATGGTCAGTTCTCTAGATATGCTGGGAACTGGGAGTGTGTTCTCCTCCAATAGTAAGACTTGTCCTGACCCCCCCCCCCCCCGTACAGCTACTGGGAGGCTCAGTGTACTACTGTTTCTCTTCCCCCAGCTCATATGCAGTTGAGCGCAGAGGGAAAGTGATCACTTATAAAAAAGGGAAAAATGTATTTATAATGTATTTTTATATCTATACACAAATGTTTTGCCTTTCATTCCAATTTTAAACAGAATAGGTTGTTTTACAAGGTGGTCATTTATAACCACTTTAAGGAGTGCTAAGTTTTGGTCAAAAAGAAGAAAAGAAGATGTGTTCTGACTACAAGCAAAGAAAAGAAGCCTAAATATTGACTTTACACCAGGGTTTTAACAAAACTAGGAGATGGCCTTGCTAGGCCATCCTGTATTACAACAGAGTTTGCCTTTTACTTTCTGCCAGTTCAAAAATAAGCCTGAACATTGATCATGGCTATCAAAGGCTGGATTCATACCTTTGTGTGCGTATTTTTACATACATTATGAATAGGCCAAATGATGTGTGCTGATGCATAAAAAAAATATGTCCACTCATCAAACATATGTGAATTAGCACCTTTTAAAACAATGGCTTCCTGTGTTTATTATTATACAGGATTTATATAGCGCCAGCAGTTTGCACAGCTATAGTATGAATTGACATGTGCTAGGTGTGCATGCATAGGTGTGAATGGGATCAAAATGAAGACGTTTTCTCAGAAAAAAAGTTTTTTGCTATCAAAAGTCCCTGTTTTAAGATTCGTGACAGTTACCCTGGATATGCAAACCACTGCTTGTAGATTGCTGCTTGCTTTTGTTAGACTCTAATTTTCCCACATACTGTGTTTATAGAAAAATGCAAACAATATATAAACTAAATGGAGCATCAACAGGGCAAATCAGAGACATCAAAGACATCTTTATGGTTGCATTGGAGGTGTGTGAACCATTATGGAAAGGAACAAAGTCACATGATTGTCTAGTTGTACTCTATAGTGTATCCTTGTTGCATGGATAAACCCCCAATAAAGAGGAAATGCACCCAGCAGTTTCCAACAGCTGAGGTGTACAACCAATGGGGAACCAGCATCAATTTTTTGACCCTCTGGTTTTTAGATCTGCAATGTACTGCATGTTTTTTTTGCCAAGTAGCAAACCAAAACTGGGGTCCAAAGTAACAAAATACTAAGACTTGGGTCTCAACAAACATGATGTTTGACCACAAATTTAAGCGGTGTACATTTTGTGAACTCATTTCAAAATTATCCTGAGCTTAGAACAGATAAACATGCAATGGATAACGTTCATTATTTTAATTAGCGTTTATCACTTAACAGTGATTGTCTAATGAATATCATTGGGGATAGTCATTAAATTAAAGGTGTTGTAAAAAAATAAAAGTATACACCAAAATTAGTTTATATCTTGAAAGGGAGATTTGAACGCCTGTTCTGTTTTTACTGATACCCAGAGGTTTGTTAGGAAGCTTTCCCTCACTGTCCTGTTGATAAAGCTTTTACCAGACAGGAAGTGAAGGAAAATCTAAAACAACAACCGACAGAAATAAAAGTACTATTTTTAGTAGAGTAGGGAAAGGTAGAACTGCATCAGCTTTTTATTGCTTTCTTTGCCCCTGTTGCAGATTTTCTCTCACTTCTAGTCTGGTAAAACCATGGTCACTGGGACAAGGTTAAGTAAAAATACTTTTAACAAGTCCCCGGATAGCAGTAAAAAAATAAAAAGGTACTATCCTTTCCCTTCTCTATCAAAAAACGTTTTGACTGAAAAAAACACTCTAATATTAAAGGGCCAACATTCCATTGCTTCATACCACTCCATATTGCAGCACAACACCTGTTCACAAACCTGCCAGTATTAACATTTACCAGTAGTTAATGTACTGTAAAGGGGCCTGATTGCATTTTAAAGGGGTACCCAATAAAGGTAACTCTGCAAAGAATCCCTCTGCCAAATACATGGCCACTCCCCTGTTACCCCCATCCTCTGCCACCAGACATAAGTTTTGCCTAATTTTTAACAAACTACAACTCAAGTTGTATAAATGATTAAAGTCTAATCCCCAAACAGTGAGAAAAACACAATTCATTTTAATATTTTGATTTAAATAGGAGAGCAAAAAGTTTCAGTACGAATAAAAGGAAGGTTTCATTTTTACAACATGTCAGCCAGCAAATTAGGAAACATCCAAATTCCATATTATTAGTCTAAGAATAAATAAACACATGACACAATTTTCACACACTGCAGAGTGCTAGTGACTACATCGCACTATCCAGTACAATCCTATTAGTGGAGAATTACTAAAGGAGATTCCAGCACAGTGTATGCCCACAGCCTTAAATTATATCATTGAGACAATTAGAAAAAAAAAAAGTTGCAAGCCAAGTCAACGTATGGAATCCTCACATTCAAGTTAATGATTGCAAAAACACTTACACTTCATTTAATGGTTTTCCAAGCCAGCAAGGTAATTAGTTGAAATCATTCATCGTTATTACACTCCTAGCTTCCCTTTAGCACTTAGTCATAATAACCATCTATTATGCCCATGCATGTAGCAACAACTGTACCATCACTCACATTTATGATTGTGCATGCCAAAGATTTCACACTTTTTTTTATAAACTTACAATGCTACCTTGCAATCAAAAGTGTTACTTTGATCGCTAAACACTGGTGACATTGGTTACACAACCAATCTGCATAAACTGATTCCAAACAGGCATGAATCATCTAACAGTGATCTGGCCCTTGAGCAACCAAACTATAATGCACTATATCTGTGCACAACCTTAGCTGCTGCCCAGATGGCAAACGTTTAAATACCAGTTTACAATGTCCTGTACAGCTGTGAATTATTCTTAAAAATTGACTTCTTTGCCATTAAACATATTAAAAAAAAAAAAAAAAAAAAGGAAAAACATTTCAGAGTATTTTATCTGTAATAATATTTAGGTAAAAAGCTTTTTTTTAACTAAAATCCTGCAATAAAACAGTCTGACATGTCCCCAAGAAACAGGACGTTATTTTTGGATACCAGACTCTATTAAGTAACAGTTTATGCCTGTGGAAATGGTATGTGCAGAATTAGTATACCCTAGAGATTACTGCAATAGTAAATAACTTTATCACGGCACTCCACAGGAACACTTACAGTATCCAGCACATGTGGAACTGCGTGTTATTAAAAAAAAACAATGGTGGCAAATGTGTAGCTAAGCTGGAAGCTTAAGTGCATTACCTGAGCAGGAAAACAGAGAAAGAAAAGACATTTTGACTGCTTTGTCAAGAGTTAAAATTTGCCTCTGGGGTGTAAAAGGTCTGTTAGAGCTGGTTCTAGATTCCTTTGAACTAAAAAAAAAAAAAAATATTTTTCTTTAAAATATTTTTCATTTTTCTCACCAACAACTTCTCCTTAACCTAAGAATATGTCCTCTTAGTTTTAGCAGTGACATCCATTGCAAGAAAAACATTTTTTTTTAATCTATTCAATCTATATTTAATATTATTGATTCATATTTAAACTCTTTTAAAAATCTAATTTAAAGTATACATACAATAGATGCATTGAAGTTTAAAATTCTCAGAGCCCCCTAGTTCATGCCTGTTCCCTGGTCTGCACATTGCCATCCAGATCATAGGTATTTTGTCTTACCGTGGCGGTTGGATTAACCATGGCATCCGCATCAGTCTGTGAAGAAACATGAAGTTGTAGTTTTCTGGAAGTTTATTCATTCAGAGTTGAGAAAAAAAGAAGTTGACTTTTGCTAGCTTTGTACGAAGATTTCTGAGTTGCTCTATGGGTGAGGAGTCTTAAAACTCTGAGTCTTGTGAACATAATCTGCTCGATTATACCAAACCAGCCCAGCCAGATGGCTTGGTGCTCTGCAAAGTAACCCTTTCCCTTCTGACTGCTTGTGTGATACTGTATCACAGCGTCACATGGTTTTACATAAAAAAGGGGTAAAATTTGATATTGATATGATTTAATGTAAAAATGTGTACTTTGCCTTAGGGGCTAATAAAATAAATTGTAAAAAATAAAATATTCACATTTTACTACGTTTTTTTTCTGAATGATGTAAGGAGATTATTAATGTGATATTATACAAACAGATTTTTTTTAAAAAACTATTGCATATTATTTTTATGATAAACCAATATTAGGATTGTAGACACAAAAAATGTGTTACACACCTGTTTTGAGAAAATAGTTACTGAGGTAGCCACTTGACTTTTTCCTTTTTAATTCATATAGGAGAAAACTGATATGAGTAAAGATGAGCCCTGCAACCCTGCTCCAATCTAAATTGCTAATGATGTTTTTAATAAGATATTTGATATTTAAAATATATTAGAAAAAGATTTGACTGCCTTTTACCTAAAACCTGTGATGTCCCTAAATCATAAAGAAACACAAATTTTACATAGTAAACTATGACTTCATACGGGCATCTACTGGATTGTAATCTTTGGATGTGTGGCAAAAAATGCCAGCTATTGCAGTATATCTGAAAATTATGACAAAACTGCAACCTCTATTTTATGCCACCTTTTCATTGATGAGGCTTGCACAAAGTTATACTTACGTTACCTAGATTCTACAAACACAAAAGCCCTTATCTCTAAAAGCATCAAAGTACTCTAAAGAAACTTCTGTGTGTGTCAAAATATACATGTGTTAGTATCAGTTGAATAGCATTGATGACATGTATATTCTTGCATTGGTTAAGTGGACCTTTAAATACCTTTTAGAGACTGAAAGCATTAGGTTACAATGAAATTAGGAGCAGTTCCTTCTATTCCACTTTCCCCAAACTCCTTTTGTTCCTCTGTATCTCCATCTCCAGTTTCCCCCTTTTTTTTTGCATCTTCAAATATCTTTTGCCATTTTGACCCTACCTGTTTCCTCTTTTCAGGAAATCCTAAACCCTCTTCTGGGTCTAGGTTTCGTAGTAGGGTAAATTTCACTTTGAATCCGAAGAGCTCTCCCAATCAGATGAAGCAGACAAAAAAGCTTGAAAAAAATCTTCTCTATACAAATTGCCCTTGTCTGATCATCCCTCGCTGGTAGACCTGTTGTCACGACTGGAGGCTCGCAGTCAGATGGAGAAGAGGTAGCAAACACAAGCTCCTCCGCGTGAATTAGTTCAGAAAACGGCTTCTCAGTAGATTGCAAAGTCAATGGTCTGAGCATTTTTCTGAGTCCTCAAAAGTTGAAAGAACAAATCGCGAACTGGGCAAAGATTTTCCAGCGTTGCGAGATTGACTCCTCAACATGAGTCCTAACAACCGATCAGGGAGTTTAGACAAGCCAAGTCAAACTTGCTGCTGTGAAAGAGGTGCCTGGCAAGTCTCAGACAATGTTTTCCCCTTGGAATACACCACTCCCTGGGTTATGAGTGACAGATTAAGCCATCCAATGCAGAGTTTGTCGTGAGAGAGGACTGCAGCCCAGCAAAAAGAGCAAAAGTCACCATGTGTTGGTGGCAACCAGAAGAGTTAAATCAGGCAGAGATAAGACACAGCTATGAACCTCTTTCATATCACCAAGCATTACGAAAATCTGGCTAAGTAAAGCAGTGTACACAGCTCATAGCTATTACAGCTTCCTCCAGAGAGAAACAGGGACCAGAGGAGGCATGCTATTGCATTAGGATCGTTTGGAGGTGGAGGGTGGGGGGGATCATTCATGAGCAAAAGTGTGTCCGTGTGTCTGAGCTAGGGGAACAAGTACGTGTGTACTGTACACATTTGCATGCAAACAACACGCCTTGTAATTTGAGATCTGACAGCTTTTTCGTGCCAAATATGCACAGAGAACAAAAAAAGTCAAGAAAAATGTCTCTAAAACAGAACAGTCTTTAGATTAGCGGACCCATTTCAACACGAAGCGTGTATTGCGTTTTTTCAACATTATTTAGCTTTGATCATACAAGAAGCATATGTTATCTCTTTAGAATTGATTCTGGATTGTATTATTTGGTTTGAAAGGATGCAGATTTTAATTTACAATCTCTTTCAGTAGGAATGGCAACCAGAAGAATGAAAAATAAAAAATAAAAATATATATTTTTTGCAGATAAACTAGAATGTCATTTTGCATGTGATTAACTACAAGACTGATAGGCTGTGGAGAGACAGCTAAGACGTGTTATAATCCAGATCCGATTGAGCTTGGCCCTTCCTCGGGAATTAACTTTGTTATATTTTTAGGCACCCAGAGCTAACAGTGTCAACAAACATAGAACACATCGCGCATGGACTAAAATAATCAAATATTACTACATATTTCACTGCCTTTCATGGAAGGAAGATGTTGTAAAAACTGTGTGTCTAAATTCATCTATTTGCTAAAAAAATAACAAAGAATGGTTGTATGATTTGTGTTCTAGTTTACACAATTTATGTAGCATGCATTGCAAGAAAAATTGCCAGTATTAAATATATTAATGTAAAGTTTAGCCTTTGGCTTTTGCAACAGTGCCACTCTGTGGCTGGAAATAATAAAGTGATGAAGGAAAGACTATACAAAGGGTCATGCAGAGAGAGAGCACAGTGTGAAGGAAAGAAAGAAAGAAAGAAAGAAAGAAAGAAAGAAAGAAAGAAAGAAAGAAAGAAAGAAAGAAAGAAAGAAAGAAAGAAAGAAAGAAAGAAAGAAAGAAAGAGTTTTAAATTAATTTGAAGAGACCCTCTCACTATTTTGAAATTCCAAGCCAAACTCATGCCTGCAAACAAAAGGAAACCACGGAGCGCAGATGGGGACCAATTAACCGTCACTCCTGAAAGTGTCGGTGCAGAAGTTTATTTTGGCTAATGTAGATTCTGATGCATGCCATGTGAGGGGCAAGTATTAATCCTCTTCTTTTTGGGCATGCATTTAGTTTGAAATTAGAAATAGTGACAACGCCCCTGTAAAGGATCAGTAATAATAAAATCCAAAGAACATACGTACAACAGTATCATATATATATATATATATATATATATATATATATATATACATATATACAGTCAGGTCCATAAATATTGGGACATCAACACAATTCTAATCTTTTTGGCTTTATACACCACCACAATGGATTTGAAATGAAACGAACAAAATGTGCTTTAACTGCAGACTTTCAGCTTTAATTTGAGGATATTTACATCCAAATCAGGTGAACGGTGTAGGAATTACAACAGTTTGTATATGTGCCTCCCACTTTTTAAGGGACCAAAAGTAATGGGACAATTGGCTGCTCAGCTGTTCCATGGCCAGGTGTGTGTTATTCCCTCATTATCCCATTTACAAGGAGCAGATAAAAGATCCAGAGTTCATTTTAAGTGTGCTATTTGCATTTGGAATCTGTTGCTGTCAACTCTCAATATGAGATCCAAAGAGCTGTCACTATCAGTGAAGCAAGCCATCATTAAGCTTAAAAAACAAAACAAACCCATCAGAGAGAGATAGCAAAAACATTAGGTGTGGCCAAAACATTTGTTTGGAACATTCGTAAAAAGAAAGAACGCACAGGTGAGCTCAGGAACACCAAAAGACTCGGAAGACCACGGAAAACAACTGTGGTGGATGACCGAATAATTATTTCCCTGGTGAAGAAAACACCCTTCACAACAGTTGGCCAGATCAAGAACACTCTCCAGGAGGTAGGTGTATGTGTGTCAAAGTCAACAATCAAGAGAAGACTTCACCAGAGTGAATACAGAGGTTTAACCACATGATGTAAACCATTGGTGAGCCTCAAAGACAGGAAGGCCAGATTAGAGTTTGCCAAACAACATCTAAAAAAGCCTTCACAGTTCTGGAACAACATCCTATGGACAGATGAGACCAAGATCAACTTGTACCAGAGTGATGGAAAGAGAAGAGTATGGAGAAGGAAAGGAACTGCTCATGATTCAAAGCATACCACCTCATCAGTGAACCATGGTGGTGGTAGTGTCATGGCGTGGACATGTATGGCTGCCAATGAAACTGGTTCTCTTGTATTTATTGATGATGTGACTGCTGGCAAAAGCAGCAGGATGAATTCTGAAGTGTTTCAGGCAATATTATCTGCTCATATTCAGCAAAATGCTTCAGAACTCATTGGACAGCGCTTCACAGTGCAGATGGACAATGACCTGAAGCATACTGCAAAAGCAGCCAAAGAGTTTTTTAAGGGAAAGAAGTGGAATGTTATGCAATGGCCAAGTCAATCACCTGACCTGAATCCGATTGAGCATGCATTTCACTTGCTGAAGACAAAACTGAAGGGAAAATGCCCCAAGAACAAGCAGGAACTGAAGACAGTTGCAGTAGAGGCCTGACAGAGCATCACCAGGGATGAAACCCAGCATCTGGTGATGTCTATGTGTTCCAGACTTCAGGCTGTAATTGACTGCAAAGGATTTGCAACCAAGTATTAAAAAGTGAAAGTTTGATGGATGATTGTTAATCTGTCCCATTACTTTTGGTCCCTTAAAAAGTGGGAGGCACATATACAAACTGTTGTAATTCCTACACCGTTCACCTGATTTGGATGTAAATACCCTCAGATTAAAGCTGAACGTTTGCAGTTAAAGCACATCTTGTTCGTTTCATTTCAAATCCATTGTGGTGGTGTATAGAGCCAAAAAGATTAGAATTGTGTTGGTGTCCCAATATTTATGGACCTGAATGTATCTATATCATATATTCATACAGTTTTATCTGACTCTTGGAGATTTTGAGCATTTTTTCCGAATATCTTTTTTTTTAGCAGGGTCCCCAGGGCTATCTGTAATCATCCCAATTACTCTGGCTTTGGGAATGGAATACAGAGTGTGCATAGCCAATTTGAAAACTCATACTAGAGCCATTTTAGACAAAAGCCAGCCTACCAGCATGTCTTTAGAATGTGGAAGAAAACCCATGCAATCACAGGGAGAACATGCAAACTCCATGTAGACCAAATCATGTGGAATGTTTGAACCAAGAACTGTTGCTGTTGACAAGCAGAATTGCTAAGCCACTATGCTGATATATATAGGCAGCACAGTTAAGTGGTTAGCACTTTTGCCTAGCTGCACTAGGGTCGTCAATTCAAATACTCTGTCCACAGGACAACTATTAGTCGTGTACTCCACAAATCTGGCCTTTATGGAAAAGTGGCAAGAAGAAAGCCATTGTTTAAAAAACCCATAAGAAGTCCCTTTGCAGTTTGTGAGAAGCCATGTGGGGGACACAGCAAACACGTGGAAAAGGCAATCTTAGAAGAAAACCTGTTAGATTATGAAAAAGACTTGAGACTGATGCGGTTCACCTTCTAGCAGGACAACGACCCTAAACATACAGCCAGAGCTACACTGGAATGGTTTAGATCAAAGCATATTCATGTGTTGGAATGGCCCAAACTTAATCCAATTTAGAATCTGTGGCAAGAAAACTGCTGTTCACAGATGCTCTCCGTCCAATCTGACAGAGCTTGAGCTATTTTGCAAAGAAGAATGGACAGAAATTTTACTCTCTAGATGTGCAAAGCTGGTAGAGACATACCCAAAAAAGACTTGCAACTGTAATTGCAGCAAAAGGTGGTTCTACAAAGTATTGACTGAGGGGGGGCTGAATACAAATGCATGCCACTCTTTTCAGATATTTATTTGTAAAAAAATTTGAAAACCATTTATCATTTTCTTCCACCTCACAATTATGTGCCACTTTGTGTTGGTTTATCACATAAAATCCCAATAAAATACATTTACGTTTTTGGTTGTAACATGACAAAATGTGGAAAATGTCAAGGGGTGTGAATACTTTTTCCAAGGCACTGTATAGGACCTGTATAGGATATATACTGCATAGACGTACAGTAATATACCACTGATGTCTAGGCCATTGTTTGTTTTACTGCAGGTGTCTCTATGTGCTTAGTCCAACGTGCTACTTTTCTTTTAAGCATTTACAGGTGCAAGTCATCTAATTGCTTTATTATGCTGAATGTATGACCCTCTTCTCTTCCACCTGGCTGTCTGGATTCCTGATCCACGATCGGAAGAAGAGGAAGCTTAATACACTACAATTCCAATACTTAACTTCAAAAAATAAACATTAGGGTCTGCAAAAGTTGATAATTACTGGGAATGGTTAAAACTCTCTCAAAAGAGGCTGCAATGTGCTATTTGTTTGGAAAAATTCTGCCCCAAAGGCTCAGAAAGAGTATTCTTCACTTAAGTGTTTTCTATAACATTGTTTTACAGATTGGGATGATGATTGCAGCCTGTTAATGTGTTTTAAATTCCTCAAAACCATCCAGGATGAAATGTGGTCCAACGCTAAAGTCCAGGGAAGATTTTCTACATCTGAAAGGGTTTATCACTGGGTTAGTTAAAGTTTATTTAATGCCACATTGCTCTCGTTGGGCTGTATATATTAGATAAATCAAGCATTAAATTAGATATAATTATCTTAAGGTCTTAAATCAACTTTTTGATCAAAGGAAATGTTGTCCTATATTTTAAATAGGGTCCCTGTTCTTACTGTGTGTTTAATGCCATATGTAGTAAGGAAAAGCCAAAACGTTGTAAAAAAATACAAATTATATATATACTGTATATAAAATGAATATATAACATATATAAAAGAAAGTAAAAAAACTGCCACACTATTTAAAGCAGAGTTCCACCCTGAAAACTATTTGAACATTCTCCTAGTCTTGATTATAAATAACAAACATTTGGAGTGAAATTTATTTTTTATACTTACCAGAAGTGCCGTGTTGCTAGGTGGTGGGTCCTAATCTGCCACTTCCGGCTCCGCAGCACTCCGCATCACTTCCTCCCTCGCCTGTGTTCCTGGGAAATGTGATTCGTCATTTCCCAGAAGTCAGTGAGCAGAACTGTGTGCAAAATTTGCGTTATTTCTTGACAGGAAATTACGCTATTTAAGGTGGATCACAGCTTTGTATAGACAATGTTATATTTGATGCCATAACAACGGGGCGAGACCTTCCTCCGTTGCCACCCGTTGTTATGGCAACTTGCTAAACAATTGACGCTATGGCCGCCGAAGCATCGCGCACTCGCAAGATCGAGAGGTGCATGCTGGTTACCCAGCATGCACCACTCGATAGGTTATCCATGAAGAAGTTGCGAATTGGCTTCATATGCCCACACTGATCATGGCAACGGCCAGAAGAGGATCATCTAAAGCTTAAATTAAAAAAATATATATAATTACTATCCACTAGCGAATATTATTATAGTTTAATTGTGTTATTACTGCAGTGTGAGGGGATGACTAGAAAAAAAAAATTCTGTGGCCAGAACTCCGCTTTAATGACTTGTAACCCAACCAAAATTTGACACCTTGGGGTTGCTGTTCTAAAGGCAAACAAGCTTCTCGCTTTGCAAGGGAATTTTTACAGTGCAAGGGAATGAGGTGAAGCTCAGTCAGCTCTACTGACTTCATCATCTGATCATGAGCTAGTGAAAATACAGTTTTTTTTATTCTCCTTAAACATGATTGGGTATTTTTCAAACAGTCACTAAGCTAAGGGAAAATCCCTTGTGTAACACTATCTCTGCAGGGGCCGATGGTAATAGCTGGTTCCTCTCTAATTGTGCAGAGGCTGACCACCACCACAAGCACCAGTCCATGCACTCCATCTCTAGTAACTCAGTCTAGGGGATGTCTTTTAGAAATGTGTTGCTTGAAGAACTTTAAAAAGGAGAGGGGTTAGGGCATGGAATACTCAAAAACACTGCACAATAAACAGGAGAACACTCTTCTCTAGGCTCACACTCCAGGATTCTACTGAGGACAAGGGTATGGTCAGTACTCTGAGACCCTGTGAGAGCCGTCTCAATCCAAGCTACCCAAAAACACAGTCACCAGGACTCAGTTCAGGGTAATTACTCACAAGTCCCCAGGACAGCTTCCTCTTTTTTATTGCCAGAATATTTTTTTTTTTTTTACATTCTTTTTTTACATTCAGTAGGGAACCCCGCTGAAGGCTGATGAGTCATCCATTGTTAAGGGCACCGCAGACGACTTCCTGGACCGCTCCTTAACCACCAGCTAATGTTAAAGATGCCGCTGCCCACTGGCTCCAAAAATTTGCAACTGAACCTTATCTAATTTGCAGCTTGATAGCTGCTTAGGAAATTCACAGTGAAAACGGAGGGGACATTTGCAAGGGACATGTGTGAACAATACTTATAAGGTCATAGACATCAAGCTGATCATTTTTGTATGGATATCTAAAAAATCAATAAGATTATACATTCCCTTTAAAACAGATTGCTGTCTTGTAAGGACAATTATATTTATGCATTTTCCCTGTGAGTTAAAAACAAAGGGACCCCAGAAACAAAGTGCGACACATGAGAGGAAAATTAATCTTGCATTCCCAGACGTCTGCTTGGAGCATTTGGCCTCTAAAACAATGTATTCATCATGATAATTTTTATTACATTAAAAAAAGCCAAAAATAAAAATATCTATAGAGCTTGCCAGCTGCTCATGACCTTTAACAGAAATGTAATCAGGATGGATGCAGAGGGTGCAAGTGTTCCTAGATCTATGAAGTCAGGGGAACCAACTGTAATCCCCTTTACTTATGAGCTGTCTGTTTGCATTTTAATATGTGCAAAACAAATTGTTTTTTTTCCGATTGTATTACATTTTCTTCCCCTCTGTTTTGTGCTGTTTCAGCATTAGTGGGATTGTCAGGACTAAAAATCCAGGTGTATTATAACCCAGAGATTAAACAGGACAATTAGATGTTTGTGTATGAGATATGCTATGACCACAGTTTAGCCCCCAGCCTTGCTGTTACATGTTGCTTTTAGTTAAGTCGAACCAGTCATGGGCTAATGAAAACATATGACTATTCATTCTTAAATTATTATAGCTGTGCAGGTTACTTAGGAAAGGTATATTTGCCCCTATATACAGCATTAATTAATTTGCATTGAAGGACTTTCTGAGGTCTGAGAGTTACCTGACCACATGTTGACTTCTAGTTCCTGAGTATACACAAAAACATTTTGTACCAGTACCCAGTAGTAGTTAATATTGCTGAAGTAAACCTTTTCTAAGAGAAATATGAAAGTTGACATAGTTGACCTCCTTTTTAAAACCCTAGTTGTCTAGCTGTAAAATGTACCCTTTAAAACATTGGGAAAATCAGAGCAAAGTTTGCATATCAGTTCTGAGTTTGCAATTCGGGATATTAAAGCCAGAGACTCAGGATGACCGCCAGGCAATTTGCATATTTACAATGAGATGTCAACAATGGCAGCCTCCATTTTTCTCTAATGATTTTTTATCAATAAGCTGAATAGTAATGATAACTCAGTGATTGCATTCTATGGAGGTAAAATGAGGATATAACAATGAATAAAATAAATGTATTCCCTCTTCCTTTGTATATGTATTTTTTTGTATTTTGTAGATGTTTGAGATTTTTAAGACAATGCATTCCAAATGGCATCATGAAAAATAACATCCAGACTCTTATCTCACTGCTATCTGAAGTATGTAACTGGCTGAAATCTCACTTTTTTTTCAATAGTTTGCAATACAACTATTCCTATAGTTGCATTTTGTAGTTATGCAGTGGTGCCAGATTTCCCCAGTTGGTGGTGCTGCAGTTGGTTCCTTTAAAATTTCCATCTCCTGATGATTACACAAGGGTGGGCACAGAAGTCTCACTCTCCTTGAATTTCTCTGTTAATCTTATGCATAGGGCTAAACTGTTAGCTAATTCCTGAACTAAACATTTCTTGACTTGGGTTGAAAGTACCCAATGTTCCAACAGGGGAAACTCTGATAAAATCATAAGCAATGGTTTAGAGAGACACAAGAGATAAGGAATACATTTACAGATATTAATGTCTGTGTCCTGCTATGTCTGCTAAAATTTTACAGGAAATTAAAGTTTTTTACATTTTTTGAGTATTTTTTGATCCCTCAAAGAATTTGCTCACTGAGTATGCTTGAAAGGTCAGGATAATCACTTTCATAGCTAAATATGTTTACTGAGCAGCTGATGGCCAGACAGGAAGTCATAAAAGAATTCACATTGCTACAACTTGAAATATGGTTGCAAGTTACATTTTTTTAATAATTATTAATTTCATTGTTTTCCCTTTGTTTACACATCTTGTGCTAACTCGCTGCCCCAGGTGTTAAACTTCACCTTGTCTATCTATTATTCTGAACCTGTGGACACTGGAGAAATAATGTTCAAAGATGACACAAGGATTTGGGTCAGGAGACCACTCATAAAGGGTGGCTCCAAAGAAAGATTTTCATCTTGTCTCAACAAAGGGGGGGGGGGGGGGGGTTCAAATACTACTTTCTATATATCCATAGATGGACATTCATTTTATAAGGAATGTACAGTGGGTTTGTGTATATATAGTTAGATAGAAATAAAATGTTGTCACCAGAACAGGAATAAAAGGGAAAGGTTCCAATTGGGAGGTTTGTTTAGATGACAACTGTCTCAAAGGCGATTCCTCCTACTTGGATATATTTTTCTCACTAACTGTTTTAAAGGCAGGACAGTAATTGAAGGAAAATCTCCACAATGGAATATAGATGGCAAAAGAAGATCTGACAGGGGTTGTAACCATTCCCTACTCGACCCACACATTTTAAAAAAAGTTGGCTTTAGATATACTTGAAATTTACACACAATTTGCTGATGAAAATAGTATCATTAGTAGTAACCAGCATGGATTTATGCAGGACAATTCCTGCTAGACTACCCGGTTAACATTTTAAGAGTAAGTAAAGTGTGATCTGGATAGAGGAAGGCCTGTGGATGTAGTGTATCTGTATTTTGCCAAGGCGTTTAATATGGTACTCCATAAATTCTAAATTTACAAATTGATGTCTCTTGGCATTGACAATAGTGTATCAACCTGGTTAGAAAACTGGTTACAGGACCGCATCCAAAAGGGTTGTGATAAAATACCGTATCTTATGAATGGTCTGGAGCAGTGGCATACCTCTGGGGAGGGGGGCCACCCTGGGGGCCACACATTGGGGGGGGGGGGGGTGTCAGGTCAGCTATCAGGGATGGGACAAGGCAGGGTGGGTGCTCTGTACCTGCGGCTGGCTCTCTATATTAATGTGAGTCAGCAGCTGCTGCTCTATGTTATTTAGCTCACAGTCAGGCTCTTTACTGTCACCTCAGGCTGCTTCCTGCATGTGCACCCCTTGTGTGTACAATATTTTGGATTGCAGCTCCTCTTATGTTTCACAGGGACATGTAGAAACAAGACCTGGGACTAGGAAGACCACCTTACAAGTGGGGGCCGTGAGTACAAGTGAAGGGAGGAGGCTGTTTGTTTACAGGGGAGGGGGGGCAGCTGAGTGTGTACAAGTGTGTGTGTGGGGGGGGCAGTTGAGTGTGTACACGTGTGGTGTGTGTGGGGGGGCAGTTGAGTGTGTACACGTGTGTGTGGGGGGGCGGTGAGTGTGTACAAGTGTGGGGGGGCAGCTGAGTGTGTACACGTGTGTGTGTGTGTGTGTGTGTGGGGGGGAGGTGGTGAGTGTGTACAAGTGTGGGGGGGCAGCTGAGTGTGTACACGTGTGTGTGTGTGTGGGGGGGGGCTGGTGAGTGTCTACAAGTGTGGGGGGGCAGCTGAGTGTGTACACGTGTGTGTGTGGGGGGCGGTGAGTGTGTACAAGTGTGGGGGGGCAGCTGAGTGTGTACACGTGTGTGTGTGTGGGGGGCGGTGAGTGTGTACAAGTGTGGGGGGGCAGCTGAGTGTGTACACATGTGTGGGGGGGGGCTGGTGAGTGTGTACATGTGTGTGGGGGGCAGCTGAGTGTGTACACGTGTGTGTGGGGGGGCAGCTAAGTGTGTACAGGTGTGGGGGTGACAGCTGAGTGTGTACAGGTGTGTGTGTGGGGGGGGGGCAGCTGAGTGTGTACAGGTGTGTGTGTGGGGGGGGCAGCTGAGTGTGTACAGGTGTGTGTGTGTGTGGGGGGGGGCAGCTGAGTGTGTACACGTGTGGAGGGGCAGCTGAGTGTGTACACGTGTGTGTGTGTGGGGGGGCGGTGAGTGTGTACAAGTGTGGGGGGGCAGCTGAGTGTGTACACGTGTGTGTGTGTGTGGGGGGGGGCGGTGAGTGTGTACAAGTGTGGGGGGGCAGCTGAGTGTGTACACATGTGTGTGTGGGGGGGGGCTGGTGAGTGTGTACAAGTGTGGGGGGGCAGCTGAGTGTGTACACGTGTGGGGGGGGCAGCTGAGTGTGTACACATGTGTGTGTGGGGGGGGCAGCTAAGTGTGTACAGGTGTGGGGGTGGCAGCTGAGTGTGTACAGGTGTGTGTGTGTGGGGGGGGCATCTGAGTGTGTACAGGTGTGTGTGTGGGGGGGGCAGCTGAGTGTGTACAGGTGTGTGTGTGGGGGGGGCAGCTGAGTGTGTACAGGTGTGTGTGTGGGGGGGCAGCTGAGTGTGTACAGGTGTGGGGGAGCAGCTGAGTGTGTTCAGGTGTGGGGGAGGATGAGGTCGTAGAGGTGTGAGGGGGCTGAGTGTGTAGAGGTGTGAGGGGTGCTGGTGCGTAGACGTGTGAGGGGGGCTGAGTGGGTACAGGCATGATCAGTGAAGGGGGATGCCAGATATAAGATCCGCCCTTGGTGCCAAATGCTCTAGTAGGTACACCCCTGGTCTGGAGTTGTAAGTGGGATACCCCAAGGCTCTGTCCTGGGACCAATTCTGTTTAATTTGTTCATAAACGTCATACAGAGGTTAGTATAAGAAGATCAATCTCAAAACCAAACTAAGCAGGATACTAACCTTAAAACTTCACAAGAAGATTTCAATAAAAAAGAGGGGTGGGCAACATGGTAAATGAGGTTCAATGGAGGAAAATGTAAAGTAATGCATTTGGGGCTAAAAATGTGAATGCAAGTTACACATTAGGGGAAGACCCTCTGGGGGAATCGAGGATAGAAAAGGATCTGGGGGTCCCAGTAGATGACAGACTCAGCAATAGCATGCAACGCCAAGCTTCAGCAAGCAAGGCCAGCAGACCATTTGTATGCATTAAAAAAGGTATTTACTCAAGAGATAAAACAATAATTCAAATGCTTTACAAAACTGTGGTTCAGCCACATCTTGAGTATGATATCCAGTTCTGTTCACCAGTCCTCGGGAAGGATGTGCTGGAACTGGAGAGAAGAACAACAAAGCTGAAAAGGGGACTAGATGATCTCAGTTATGAGGAACGGGATACACACATTAAACTTATTTTCCCTGGAGAAGAGAGACGTTTGAGAGGAGACATAATTGCAACACATATCTAAATGGTGATTCTCACACAAAGAGAAAATTATTCAGACTCAGGTTGCTTAAGAAGACACATGGCCACTCAATGAAGTTGAACAAGAAGCAGTTTAACCTTAGAATATGTAGAGGGTTCTTTATGGTTAAAGCAGTAAGGATGTGGAATTCCTTTCCAAAATTGGTGGTATTAGCAGGGAGTGTCGATAAATTTAAAACAACTTTTTGAAGGGCATCTTAGCTAACACAATACACAGGGATATAGAAAGTCGTAAAGGCATAATGCACACACACACACACACGCCCACATCCACACAAGTTGAACTGGAAGGACTGGTGTCTTTATTCAAATTTACCAACTAGTAATTATTTAAGAGAATGCAGTGACTCCTCCCACTCTCCTTTGAATAACTTTTATTGAAGATTTTTTTATAAAAAAGGGGGGACAAGGCCAAAACAGACACATCTTCAATTGTCAAGCAGAAAGGAAGATGTAAGTCCACTACGCAGGCAAAATGCATTGCAAACAAATAAGTAAGGGCAGCAATAATCATTTGTAATTGCAGACTTACATGGGTCAAAAGAAAGGTAAAGAATAGCATCAGCATTGCATATGCTAAAAGGAAACTAATATAAATTGCAGGCTCTCCAATTAAAGAGGACAATTCCCAAACCTAGTACCAAGTGCCTACTGAGGCGCACAAAGAGTAGCTAACCAAAAAATAGTAGTACAACAGGTGGTTGGCAGCACATAAAAATCCTGTTGAGACATCAACAGGAAAAAGAAAAAGAGCACAAAGGAGGGAAGAGAAGGAAAAAGAAAGAAAAATGGAGGGGGGAGAAGCCAGGACCTGTCCTAGCACCGCTCCCGAACACCACCACAGTAGCCATAACAAGGGAGATTGAAGGTATTGTATCCATGAATTCCAAACTCTCAAACCATGGAGAGGTGTAGTGAAGTATACTGATCAGCTTCTCATTAATTAGGATCCAAGTGAGCTTGGAGAATTTTTGACCACTAGGAACGTAAAATAAATTAGTCTGAGTTTTTCTAAACGCCCCCTCTACAGGTTCATTAAGCAAGGCTATTCTGGGGTCCTTAATAATATATACCATATTAGCGGAGTATATCAGGGCATATACTCATATACAGAAATACTTGACATTACAACAAGACCACCACGTATGGAATATCAAACCCACTTGTCTGCAGCCCCAAAAACAGAGGGCTGAGGAATTTGGGTACATTCTGGAGAGGTGCTCTGGCAATGACTCATCCCCCTCCCAACATCCAAGGTTTCAATATGACACAATAAAAGAAGAGCTAAATAATACATTTTGTTACAATAGATTATAACTTCAAGACTTTGAAATAACTCAGCATTGTCTGTTTGGTATTACTGCAATGTACAGTATTTACCACCAGATCTGCACTACTGTGTTTGGTCTACTCAGTGTGATATAGCTGAGCGAAACATTTCACCTCTCCCCAGGAAGCAACAGGAGCTTCCTCTTATCTGTTGTATGTAAAGTGTGTCATTACTATGACTGGCAATAGTGTCCATGTTGGCACACACGATGAACCAGGTTGAAAAAAAAAAAAGCTCTGGAATCAGTGGTCAGTGGGAGGAAACATACCCCATGGTCCGTTGGGGCTAGTTTACACTTTCTTCAAAACATCTTCTTTGTTAAAGCTCTCTGAATGCCAGTCAAAGCCCTTGTCACTAAATAAAATGGTTAGCTTACATGCCTGTTTACACCTTGCGTTTGCATGGTGCTTCGATGAAACTTCAATGAGACCTAGGTGGGGCTTCGACAAACACAAGGACAAGCCTCAAACCTTCTGGCACAAAGTAATTTGTAGTGATGAGACCAAAATTGAGCTTATTGGCCACAACCATAAACGCTTCATTTGGAGAGGAGTCAACAAGGCTTATGATGAAAGGTACACCATTCCTCATTCCTACTGTGAAACACGGATGTGTGAGCTACAAAGGAACAGGAAATTTGGTCAAAACTAATGGCAAGATGAATGCAGTATGTTATCAAAAATTACTGGAGGAACATTTGCATTCATCAGCCAGGAAGCTGCGCATGGGAAGTACTTGGACATTCCAACATGACAATGATCCAAAACACAAGACCAAGTTGACCTGTCATTGGCTACAGCAGAATAAAGTGAAGGTTCTGGAGTGGCCATCTCAGTCTCCTGACCTCAAAATCATTGAGCCCCTCTGGGGAGATCTCAAATGTGCAGTTCATGCAAGACAGCCCAAGAATTTACAGGAACTGGAGGCTTTTTGCCAAGAGGAATGGGCAGCTTTATCATCTGAGAAGATAAAGAGCCTCAACTACAATTACCACAAAGGACTTCAAGCTGTCATTGATGTTAAAGGGGGTAATACACGGTATTAAGAACTAGGGTATGTAAACTTTTGATCAGGGTCATTTGGGTATTTTCTGTTGTGATTATGATTTAAAAAGAGTAAACACAGTTGATTGATAATAAATGGCTTCAGCCAAACACTAATCATGAGTGAAATAAAAGTTTTTGTGTTATCATTCATATTCTCTGAAAAATGGCCAAGAAATCATAAATTCTGCCACGGTATGTAAACTTATGAGCACAACTGTAATCTGTCATTAGCATGAGATAGAGAAAATACAGAGAAAGCATAGAAACAGAAAACGTCAAACTGTGTCTCATTCTGGACAAAGTATTTACAGTCCGGCAAAAAAACAAAAAAGTATGAGCTGCTGCAATATAGTGATCTAAGCAGTTCCTTATTACAAAACAATATCCTAATTTTTAAATAGACCAATGTTCTGCTTTAAGGGACACTCCGCTCTCAGCTCTCTGTCACCTACAACAGTAGCTTGTAGTATCCCTTTCATAAACACTTTCTATGTGTCAACACTGCAAAGTACTCACAGCTTGGATTAGCTCTGTGGTCTCTGTGGGTAAATGATGCAACGTTTAATTTCCGGATCAGTGTCCTTCTAATCCCTCCCTGTCTCACACTCCTCTTCCAAACAATTACATTTGCAGATCTCAGATTTAACTAACCAAAAACCTCTCTATTATTCTGACCGCATAATGCTAAACCGTGGGTATATGTATAAGAAAAATGTAAGTCAAACCAACATATTGAATAAAGTGTTATAGATATAATTATAACAGGCAAATAAAAACACCTTTAAAGCGATATGAAACCCAAAAGCAAACATTTATTGATTTGCAGCCTACCAATTCTTAGATGTGATGGCTACATTAGTTTTCTTTTTTAGGTTTTCTTGTTCTATTTTCATCTGGTGATTCAGCCTGTTCTATCCTTTTTTAAAAAAAAACAAAAAAAACAAGCTCTGCAGCATGTATCCAGAATGTATAAATTACAGCGATGAGACAAACCATTTTAACTTTAGCAGGGGTGCTTACAATGATCAGCCTTTTTTTAATGCAAAACCTTTATTCCATATTGGAGAAAAAATCTGTTTGCTGCAACTGCTTATGAAGTGTTAGCTAGAGTTCAGCTTCAAATGGTTAGTGTACTTAAATCTGCTTGTACATCTAATGCCGCGTACACACGGTCGGACTTTTCGTCTACAAAAGTCCAACGGACGCTGACGGACTAAAGCTGGCTGGTAATCCGATCGTGTGTGGGCTTCTCCGGACTTTCAACTGACTTTTTTAGCCTCAAATCCGACGGACTTTAGATTTGAAACATGCTTCAAATCTTTACGTCGTAAGTACGACGGACCCCGAAATCCGCTCGTCTGTGTGCTAGTCCGACGGACAAAAACCCATGCTAGGGCAGCTATTGGCTACTGGCTATGAACTTCCTTATTTTAGTCCGGTGTACGTCATCACGTACGAATCCGTCGGACTTTTGTGTGGTCGTGTGTAGGCAAGTCCGTTCGTAAGAAAGTCTGCCGCAAGTCCGCCGAAGGTACGTCGGAAGTATGTCGGACAGGCTGTCGGACTTTTGTAGACGAAAAGTCCGACCGTGTGTACGCGGCATTACACTCTCATCCCCCCAGACTGACAATCCAAAAGGTGCTCCCTTTGCTCCTTTATCCAGAGTGGGGGTGCTCAATTACAGAAGGTGTGTTGCTGCTAGATCACCAGGTGAAAACAGAGGGAAAATGCCTATCAAAAGAAAACTAATGCAGCTGCCACATTTAATGATTAGTAAGCTTCAATATATTAAATTTTTTGGGGGGTTATCGGGTTACCACCACTTTAAAGGGTTTGTATGGGTTTGTTTTTTTTTTTTGTTGTTTTTTTGTTTTTTTTTTAAATAACAAACATGTTATACTTACCTCCACTGTGCAGTTCCTTTTTGAACAGAGTGGCCCCAATCGTCCTGTTCTGGGGTCCCTCGGCGGCTGTCTTGGCTCCTCCTTTGCAATAGCTAACCTCTCTCTGGGAAGCTCTTTCCCGGGGGGGTAGGCTTGCGGGTGCGCTCCCTGTCATACATGCTGCGTCCATAGACACAGCGTGTATGACTCGGCCCCCCCCCCCCCAACGGTCCGCGTCATTGGATGTGATTGACAGCAGCACGAGTAGGAAATAACCTCCCAGCATATGGGCAGATGGTCAGACATGCTCTAGAGGTGAAGAAGAAGGTTTAGGGCTAAACTGGTCCCCCATATTGTCATTGATGTTAACAAGTGCAAAAAAATCCCAATGATCCTGCGAGAAACCTTGTGTCCTTGAACTACACAACAACTCCCCTTTATCTTATGGAGATGAGCAGTGGAAAATGTGTTTGTATTCTAAATCAGGAAAGCTGCCTAATGTTACATTGCTCCTCCATAAATACAGTAAAGTGATTGAGTGTTGTCACTCCAGGCCAGGGAGTGTGTTACTGGCAGGATCACCGGGTGAAAAAAGCCTAAAAAAGAAAACTAATTCAGCCACCCCACCTAGGGACTGGTAAGCTGCAGCATATTACATTTTTATTCTTGGGCTGTTTAGATATGCTTTAACCCCTTGTTGTCTCAACCACTTGCTGACCAGCCAGAGTACATTACTACCGAGTACATTACTACCCAAAATATGGTACCTACAGGCAAAATCACATAAGTGAGGAAAAAAAGTATTTGACCCCCTGTTGATTTTGTACGTTTGCCCACTGACAAAGAAATGATCAGTCTAAAATTTTAATGGTAGGTTTATTTTTACAGTAAGAGACAGAATAACAACAAAAAAAGTTATACAATGATTTGTATTTTAATGAGTGAAATAAGTATTTGACCTCTTCGCAAAACATGACTTAGTACTTGGCGGAAAAACCCTTGTTGGCAATCACAGAGGTCAGACGTTTGTAGTTGGCCACCAGGTTTGCACACATCTCAGGAGGGATTTTGTCCCACTCCTTTTTGCAGATCCAGATCCAAGTATTTAAGGTTTTGAGGCTGACTTTTGGTAACTTGACCCTTCAGCTCCCTTCACATATTTTCTATGGGATTAAGATCTGGAGACTGGCTAGGCCACTCCAGGACCTTAATGTGCTTCTTCTTGAGCCACTCCTCTGTTGCCTTGACCATGTGTTTTGGGTCATTGTCATGCTTAAATACCCATCCACGACCCATTTTCAATGCCCTGACTGAGAGAAGGAGGTTCACACCCAAGATTTGATGGTACATGGCCCCCGTCCCTTTGATGCGGTGAAGTTGTCCTGTCCCCTTAGCAGAAAAACACCCCAAAAGCATAATGTTTCCACCTCCATGTTTGACAGTGAGGTTGTTGTTCTTGGGGATGAGTTGAGGGTTGAGAGCTCGATTTTGGTCTCATCTGACCACAACACTTTTACCCATATGTCCACTGAATCATTCAGATGTTCATTAGCAAACTTCAGATGGGCCTGTACATGTGCTTTATTGAGCAGGAGGAGCCTGTGGGCGCTGCAGGAATTCAGTCCTTCACGGCAAAGTGTGTTACCAATTGATTTCTTGGTGACTTTGGTCCCAGCTGCTTTGAGATCATTGACAAGATTCTCCTGTGTAGTTCTGGGCTGATTCCTCACTGTTCTCGTGATCATTAAAACTACACAAGGTGAGATCTTGTATGGAGCCCCAGACCGGGGAGATTGACAGTTATTTTTTGTTTCTTCCATTTGCGAATAATTGCACCAACAATTGTCACCCTCTGACCAAGCTGCTTGACGATGGTCTTGTAGCCCATTTCAGCCTTGTATAGGTCTACAATCTTGTTCCTGACATCCTTGGACAGCTCTTTGGTCTTGGCCATGGTGGAGAGATTGGAAACTGATTGATTGCTCCTGTGGACAGGTGTCTTTTATACAGATAACAAGCTGAGATTGGGAGCACTCCCTTTAAGGGAGTGCTCCTAATTTCAGCTCATTACCTGTATAGAAGACACCTGGAAGCTAGAAATCTTGCTGATTGATAGGAAATCAAATACCCTTTTCACTCATTAAAATGCAAATCAATTCATAACTTTTTGAAATGCGTTTTTCTGGATATTTTTGTTGTTATTCTGTCTCTCACTGTTAAAATAAACCTACCATTAAAATTATAGACTGATCATTTCTTTGTCAGTGGCAAGGTCAAATGTACAAAAGCAACAGAGGATAAAATGGTTTTTTCCCTTATGTATGTCATTTTGCTTGTATGGGCTTAGGAGGACACAGCGCACGCCGACGATCGCTGGGTCCACCAGCGGCCAAGGGATCATGTGATTGTTATGATCTCAATGTCAGCAAAGCTGTTACAAATGAATTAATCCATAACAGCTGTGTTTCCTATGCTGTGATTGATCCACAGCTATGGTACCAGGGCCAATCACAGCAATTTTATTTCTTCAGTCTCAAAATAATTCTGACAAAAAATGTCAACCTAAAAAAGCTCACCATGCCTCTTACTAAATACCTTGGACTGTCTACTTTCCAAATAGGGGTCATTTGGGGGATATTTGTACTGTTCTGGCATTTTGGGGCCTCAAGAAATGATATAGGCCATCAGTATATCAGAATTGATCAGTTTTCATAAATATATATATATATATACAGGGCTCGCCAAAACCCAGGCGCCAGGTCGCAATGGCGACTGGAAATTGCATCCTGGTGCCTGGGCTACACCGCAGCAGCGGTCTGTATTCCTGCAAAGTGCCTTCCCCCCACAGGTGCGCAGACTTTGGTCAGGCTGGCCAAAATTGAGGCCGTGGCTTTGCGGCCTGCTGGAGCGAGATACACGCTCCTTTCTGCGAACCAGCGCCCTCCTCTGGTGGGCGGTGCTGTGATTAGCATGGCGTGCTCACTGCCCGTCCACCTCCGACATCATCTTCCCAGTTTCACAGCTAGGGTTGAGGTTGCGGGCATGATCAGTTGCCCATTCCTTACTGCCGTTGTGGATGGGGAGTGCCACCTCAGTGCCCTCTGTCAGTGCCAACTCAGTTCTGCCTGTCAGTGTCACCTGTTTGCTGCCTATTAGTTCCCATCAGTGCCACCTCAGCGCCATCTGTCAGTGCCATCTCAGTTCTGCCTGTCAGTGTCACCTGTCAGTGCTGCCTATCAGTTCCCGTCAGTGGCATCTGTCAGTGCCATCTCAGTTCTGACTGTCAGTGTCACCTGTCAGTGCTGCCTATCAGTTCCCATCAGTGCCATCTGTCAGTGCCATCTCAGTTCTGCCGTCAGTGTCACCTGTCAGTGCTGCCTATCAGTTCCCATCAGTGCCATCTGTCAGTGCCATCTCAGTTCTGCCTGTCAGCGTCACCTGTCAGTGCTGCCTATCAGTTCCCATCAGTGCCACCTCAGTGCCATCTGTCAGTGCCATCTCAGTTCTGCCTATCAGTGCCACCTGTCAGTGCTGCTCATCAGTGCCACCTCAGTGCTGCTTATCAGTGCCATCTCAGTGCTGCTCATCAGTGCCACCTGTCAGTACCACCTCAGTGCTGCCCATCAGTGCCATCTCAGTGCTCATTGGTGCTGCCCATCAGTGTCACCTCAGTGCTGCCCATCAGTGTCACCTCAGTGCTGCCCATCAGTGTCACCTCAGTGCCACCTGCCAGTGCACATTACTGCTAACTGTCAGTGCCACCTCAGTGCTGCCTATCAGTACCACCTGTCAGTTCCCATCAGTGGCACCTCAGTGCTGCCTATTGGTGCCCATCAGTTCCAACCTCAATGCCGCCTCATCAGTGCCACCTCATCAGTGCCCATTAGTGCAGCCTATCAGAGCACATCAGTGAAGGAGGAAAAAAAACTTATTTGAAAAATCTTATAACAAACAAAACAAAAGTTAATTTTTTTTTTTATAATATTTTTTTTTTCACTTGGCATCAGGCACGAGCAATTCTCATTGCCCGATGCCCCAGACATGCAGTTCTGGGCGCTGGGCAGAGGATTTAAAAAACTGGCTCCTAACTTTTTCAGCTGGCTCCTAGATTCTAAGAAAATTTGTCAAGCCCTGTGTATATATATATATATGTATGTATATCTGTAAAATATATATATAGATATATATAGATATATATCTACCCTGTTTCCCCGAAAATAAGACCTAGCGTGATTGTCGGTGATGGCTGTAATATAAGCTCTACCCCCCAAATAAGCCCTACCCTGTTTCTCTGAAAATAAGCCCTACCCTAAAAATCAGACCTACAAGGACTTTAACTAGGGCTTATTTGGGGGGTAGGGCTTATATTGCAGCCATCACTGACAATCACGCTAGGTCTTATTTTCGGGGAAACAGGGTATATATATATATATATATATATACTATACTTTGTAGATTATAACTTTCACACAGAGTAATATACACTTATTTGGATTTTTATTACGAAAGACATGTAGCCGAATACATTGTGGCCTAAATTTATGATGAAATTTGATTTTATTGGATATGTTTTGTAACAGAGGTGTCCGTTTATGAAGCAGTGAAATCTATTCACCGCTTCATTCTCCGGCATTCACAGTGAAGATCTTTCTCCTCTGTGTGCCAGTTTATGAAGCGGTGTAGATCGCTTCACCTTTGGAGGAGTGAAGAGATCTACAAACGCTTCAAAGCAATGGAGAACAGCCCCTAATACTGGAATCTCGTGAGACTTTACGAGATTACAGTACCAGAAATACAGAGATGTCAGTTTATTAAGCAGTGATAAATTATCACCGCTCAATACACAGACAGACGGCGTGGATTAATGTTAATAAAATAACCCCTACATTATATACATATGTATACACACACACACACATTATATATACATGTATATACACATACATTATATATATATATATATACACATTATATGTATATATGTATACACATAAATATGACAGGGGGACATGCTTACAGTGTTGGGGGGTCTGAACGAGGCATAAGGAAGTTAAAAATCTTCCTCCTTCCCCCTCAGATCCCCCCAGATTTCCTCTTCACTCCCCGATTCACCACCTCTGAGCTGGTGAACCTGGGAGTGTGAATTCTGACACAGATCGCCAGTGAAGCGGTGAGATCACCGCTTCATAAACTGGCCGTTACTGTGTCATTCAATGAGGATTCTCCGTGTGTAGAGATAATCGGAGGGAGAACAAGTTCAAACATGTTCTCCCCCAATTATCACTGTTTCATAAACTGTTTATGGACTGTGATCAGCGGCGATCACTGCTTCATAAACGGACACCAGAAAGTAGAAAATATTGGGGGTTTTTTTCAAAATTTTCAGTCTTTCTTTGTTTAATTTGCAAAAAAATCAAAAACCCAGCGGTGATCAAATATCACCAAAAGAAAGCTCTATTTGTGTGAAAAAAAACAATAAAAATGTAAATTGTATACAGTATTGCATGACCGCGCAATTGCCAGGTAAAGCAGCGCAGTGCTGAATAGCATAAAATGCCCTGGTCATGAAGGGGGTAAAATCTTCCAGAGCTCAAGTGGTTAATTGCAGCACAATGCATAGAAATCAATGCATTTCAAAAGGTGATGATTTCCAAAAAGATTCCAGTCTTCTGCTACAATATGATACAATTGAATTGCCTTTCTGGTATTGTCCACTCCACATACAATAAAATACACAAGTAACATAATCCCATATTTTTCTTAATTACCTTTTGCATATCAGTTTTAATCCAGGGATCACTCCCTCTCTGGCCGGCCTTCCGATATCAGAGTGGGCATTGGCGTTTATAATGAAACAGTTCAGCGGTTACCGTGCACTATTCATGAATCTCCGAATGAGTGCTAAAACTTTCTGGCTCATCTTCCTGCAGACTGATAACCTTGAAATGTCAATGGCACAATGGCCAAGGGAAGGAAATCCCAAAGTTTTTTTTTTGTCATGGCAACAACCTACGTCTTAATTCTATTTATTTCCTTTGGCACTTTTTTCTTCTTTCTTTAATGGGCAGTAATTGTTTTCCATTGTATTTCTGTCTTTCTGATGCAAGAGACCTGTGTATCCAGGAGACAGAGGCAAGGTGAGACAGGTGTATACCAACAACACCTGGAGAGGATCTCAATGGGCAAAAACTGACACAGGGAAAAGATTTCATTCCAGCACTACACTATCATTACGGAAATAAGGAAGAGAAGGTACGTTCATTGATATGTATGATTTGCTTTCACTTTTGTTTGATAATTATAGGATGCAGTGGAGTTTCTGTAGCTGGCTGGAAGGAGATTCAAAAAGCGAATTCAAGCTGAACTCTTGGAAAACATACAAGGCACAGATTAATGCAGCTTGATAATCATTGATACATCCCTAAATGTTTTTTTTTTTTAATGGTATCTGATCTGGTATCCAACTCTTGCAGACTACTGTACAGTATGCACAGCAGAGCTCAGAAATGGGAGTGTATGGAGCCAATCAATGTGCCGCAGTGCAAGTAGAATGCTGATAGGAGATAAGAGCAGAGTGACCGCACGATTAGCTCATTATTCTGCTGTTTGTCCTTTCACTGTCCAGTCAGACAAAAAACAATAAAACAAAAACAAAGGGAAAGCAAAGGAATTCCCAAAGAATTCTTCAAAGAGGAACTGACCGGTATTATATGTAAAAAAAAAAAACAGAGCTCTGATGAAACTCATGTCACGAGTGAAACGTGTCAGAACGACACCATCACGCCCTTTGATGTGAGGGCACGGACTGTCCATCCACAGTATGATGCCATCATGCCCTTTGATGTGAGGGCACGGACTGTTCATCCACAAGATAACACTCCAGACACCGCTCTGTTTCTCGTTGGAGATCCCGCAAGTATTGCGAGACCTGGGAAACAACCCAGTTGGAAAACAGCTACGATACATGGCACCGTTCATTCCATGGACACGCTGACTACTGGAGGAATCTCCTCTCTACCCTCTGCGGCTTAGATTTAGCCCCAAGACGGCTGCAATATCTGTCCTTTGTTTAGGACCTGGACGAGGTGGACCTTGGATGAGGGGTGAAGTGGTGAGATGTACTTGACTCAGTGAAAGTTACCTATACATACATATACTCACCTGCACCGGGTAGAATCCATTAGCCTGTTCTCAGCTGATACTGGCAAGTGGGCTGCCTGCATATTCTTCTATCCCCTAGAGGGGATCATTTTGCTTCCATCTATTGTCCAATCCACATGGACTCAATCCTGGGAAAAATCTATATATATTTCCCATGCAAAGCGGGTACTCCAAAACTCCATGTTTGGAGTCCGTATGTATGGACTTTGCATATCCAATTATATTCAGCTTGGATTATTCAGTGAACTGCCGTGTTGCTATTACCTTGCTTTTCATTAATTATGATTGAATTAGGATCCAACATAGAGAACTAGTTGTGTTTGATGTCTGAGAGGCCTGTATGTCTGATTGTGGTGGCCACCTGTGTTCTTAAGCCAATTGTCTAATTTTTAGATGTACGTGGTGGAGGTTTGATACTACCATATATTTATTAATTGTTAGTATGATGTGGAGTTTTCAAATAAAGATAATTTTTTACATATCATTCAGTTCCACTTTGAAGAATTCTTTGGGAATTCCTTTCTTTTCCCTTTGTTTTTTGTATGCTTAAATTAATTCAGAGGAACGCACCTCTATGGTTGATTACCTTTGTATCCCTGAGGTGACGGTATGCCTTGCTACAGTGGAGATTTATTATTTTTTTAAATCCCCCACTAGTCCGGCCTATGTGGATGCAGTAGGAGTGTCATTTTTACATGTTGGTTTTGTTAACTGTCCAGTCAGAGGCTAGGGTGTTCCACATTCTTAATGCCCTGACAGTGATAAACCCCCAGCGCAGTTTAAGGTTAAACCGCTTCTCCTCCAATCTCATTGTGTGGCTATGTATCCTCCTACACTCCCTAAGGCTAAATAGCTTTATTTTTATGCTGGTATCACCAGTGAGGTGCCACCACACTTGGCATGTCATTTTTTTTTGGGGGGGGGGGGGTAACTAGTTTTGACAGGTGCCCAGCTCCAACTTTGGCTCAGGCCGCATAGGAGGCTTGAGCAGAAGTTCTCATCTACCCCTCCCTCCCTGCAATCTTCTGGGACAAGTCACAGGTCCCAGAAGATTGCCTGGCTATTCAGGAGTTGCAGCACAACTTGCAAATGTGCAGTATGCACCCGCTAGTGATGCCGGCACCAGGGAGAGGCGGGGAGAGAACTGGGGCTTTGGGCGGCCACATCGCTGGACCGTGGGATAGGTGAGTGTGTGTTTATTAAAAGTCAGCAGTTACACTTTTTGTAGCTGCTGACTTTTAATTACACAAAAACAGCTGGAACTCCGGTTTAAGCACAGGCATGCTGTAAGTCGGTCTGGAGGACTAAAACAAAAGGCCTAGACTGCAGGCCTAAGCAAAGATGCTGTGGAAAGCAGCCATGAGGCTTGATAACATTTTCCTTCATGTTTGGCATAATGGTGGAAACCCATGTGTAGACAACTGTTTTGTTTGTACTTTTCTTTTGTTTTAAAAGTGGGCCATGAAGCCCTGAAAATGCACTTTCTGGTTGGCGTGAGCTCACTGAAACACTCTGCACCATTGAGTTAACTGCCCAAGATCATAGTATATATAATGTGGAGAGGGGCTTCAAGAAATGAGGAGGGTAGGTTGGAGTGAACCTGTAGTTGCCCTTAATTGTGAACCTATACCTCCGCTTTCAAGAAAATGGAGGCCATACGCTGAACTTCATCTTTCAATAAAACTTTACTGATCCAAAACTAAAAAGTTTGGCTACAGTTACACTTTGCATTCTTTATGACAGAAAGATGCCACTTGTGACATAACTTGAGGAACGCTGCTCTGGATCAAAAAGAGAAGTACCTGGGTGGATTTTACAGGTAAAACAAAAGGTATAAAACACGTGGACCGGTTCGATATGTTTTCCAGGTGAGAGGGGTTTGGCAAGGGTAGATGGGGCTTGTCAGGTGGCTGATGCTCTAAAGACAGAGCATACTTCATATAAACCTTGTAATTTATTATTCTGGCGTACAATTGGGTTTGACAATTGTCCTCTTATTAAAGTTGCAAGTGTTTCTCCATTTAAAGGGCTTCTCCCAGAGCCTAACAATGAGATAGCATCCCCTTCAACCTCCAGGTTTATCTTTGCTCTTTCAGCACTGTTAAGTATTCCCACGTGGCTAAAATATCTAAAAATCTCCTGCAGTATTTATATGAGCTTTAGTCAAAATTTTGTTGGCAAGGGAAAATCTTAATCATTTATCTTTGAAATACCTCCAAAATGTTAATTCAAGATGGAGATTAACTATCCCACACAGCCACACCACCTGAATGTCTATTTAAAAGTCCGCTATCCATCATTAGCTTAAAGCTTTAAGCTTCCAGCTTGCTTATGTTGGCATATGATTCCAGTTCCCAAATCATTCCTCTTTTTTGCCTTAATATATTTTACTTAATTTCCTAAATGTTGCACAACTGGCAGCTCCTAGTTAATTCCACATTGGATACTAGAAATTCCAGGATCTGTCAGATGTGTTTTCCATTCAAGGACTGATAACTCTTGCAAAAGGTTAAAGAAGAACTCCATGGTAATTAAAGAATTTGCAATGTCTGTCATCTGGGTCATTTTGAAGGCTGTGCAAAGAGTAAAGATGATGTGCAAAGTAAAGAGTAAAGATGATGTGCATAGCACATAAAGAGTAAAGATGATGTGCATAGCACATAAAGAGTAAAGATGAAGTGCATAGCAGCCAATCAACTTTTACTTTATGTAGTCATCTCAGGCAACAGATGATATCTGATTTCCTTAACTTTGAATATTACCATTGCTAGTTGCAGTCGTATGAATAGCCAGAGTTTTTCTTTTATTTGGTTTTGGATGGTAGAGGTAAAACCTTGTCAGTTTAATTTTTTCTCCAAAAAGACAAATCCAAGAGGTGCCAGGATGTTAAAGTGTTACTAATCCCACAACAGTAAAATCAATCTGTATATGCAGTATATCATGCTTGTTATGCTCACTGTGGAACTTAAGGGGTTAATCCTCTGCATTGTGTAAAAAGGCTGTTATAGCCAGGTCACATGGTATTGGTATCACACATATGAGCGTGTATACAGGCTGCAGTGGAAATCTCCTCCTTCCCGAACTCTCAGCACTGGAGAAACTGCAATTTTTTCATGTAACCATGATCATCCAAAAGAGGTATATAGTGGCAGTATTTTAATGTAAAAATAAGATTTATAAGCTGTGGGCACTGTGTGTGTGGGGGGGGGGGGTGAGTTAACTACTTTCATATTACTGGGTTTAGTATCACTTTAACACCTATTTCTTTATTAAAACAGAAAAAACAATTGTCCAATGAGCTAAGCGGCTCTGCTGAAACTGCTCACAAAAAGCAAGGCTTCCATGGGCTGGGTACCCAGAATGTGATGAAGGAGTGCCAGAACAAATGGTGTAACAGTAGTGTAAGCCTTCGGAAGGAGCATGTCATCTGGGAGCATGCCCGGCTGGTCAGAGATATAGAAGGGTCATTGTTAAAAGACTGGTATACTAATGAAAGCTACCTAAAGTGGATGTAAACCCATTTTTTTTTTAAATTAAGACTTGTACCTTGTAGAGTATAGCGTGTCATGTCATCAGTTCCCAGTCTTGCCACAAAGAGTTAATTCATCTCTGAGCAATCCTCTTATCTTTTTTCAGTAAGATAAAAACAGACACACAGAGAAATAGGTGTCTTTCTTCCCCCTTACTGTGAGTGACAGGTGATTTCCTTATCTCGTGCAGGATCCTGAGAGAGACATTCTGTGTACTTCACATCCTTCCTCCTTTCTTCTCCAGCTCTCCTAGGATTGGCTGCTCTACACCTCAGCATGATTGGACATGCAAAAGTCATGTGGTGACTTTACTGGGTTTTGACTGGATGTTAGTGATCATGGGGTATGATCCACAAGACCAGCAGAAGTTCAGTGTAAGAAATACACAGGAGAAAATACACATTGCAGCTCCCAAGACACCAGCAGAAAGAAGACACACAGACAACTGATAGAGGTGGGCGGGGAGTCTACTGACATCATGACTCCGCCCACGAGCTCCAGACAAGAGACCCGCCCACAGAATCTGAAGTTTTGTGGGGCTAGTAACAGACAAGGGGGGGGGGTATTTGACAGGTAAGGATACATGCAGGAGGCATGTATATCCTTATACATAAGCACTATGGCAGTAGTTTAGAAATGATGAGAGTGGGTTTACATCCACTTGAATTCCCCCTGACCCTCAGAGGTGTGTTCTGTGACTTGGTGATTGATGCTTAATGCTGTGGACTTAGTATATGTAAGGATGTGGTTCTAACTCATTGGGGCCCCCAAGGAGAGGAATGGAGTAGAGGGAAGATGGCTTAGCTTAACAATGTGTGCTGGTGATCTGTACTGAAATTACTGCTACAGAACGTCTGGACTCACAGGGGGCGTTCCGTGCCTAAGAGTCTACTAGTATGTCAAATGTGATATGTCACAGGAAGTTGTGTGAAGATGCAGCGGCGCCCGTGCATTGTGGGCGCACGGGCGCCGCCTCCCCATCCCTGCTGCCGCCTCCCTATCCATGCGCCCGGCCCCTTTCAGGACGCCGGACGCATGGACTCCTATGGCGGGGCAGGAGGGGATGTTTTTTTTGAAGCACCTGATTAGAGCCAGAGGCTCTAATAGGCTTCAAAAAAGGGTGGGCTTGGGGCGCAGAGAGTGCACCCTGATCCCACCCAATTGTGTGACCATAGTGAATGAATATTCGTTATTTTCACACCGCATTGCCTCCCCACCAATCTGGAGGCAGGTCAGTGAGACCTGTTTCCTGATTGGCCAAAGCGCCAGGTGTCCACTTTGGCAGAAGTGGAACAGAGCGGAGGAAGCTGGCTGGAGTGCACACGCCGGAGAAGAGGACACCTTACCAAGGTAAGCACCGGTCCTCCTGCATGGGGTGTCCCGCGATCCATCAACGGGGGGGTGTGAGCAGTCCAGGTGTCCCGCGATCCATCTGGTAGCATTTGATGGGCACACTGGCAGCATATGATAGGGAGACTGGCAGCATTTGATGGGCACACTGGCAGCATATGATGGGCAGACTGTCAGCATTTGATGGCCACACTGGCAGCATATGATGGGCAGACTGGCAGCATTTGATGGGCACACTGGCAGCATATGATGGGCAGACTGGCAGTATTTGATGGGCACACTGGCAGCATTTGATGGGCACACTGGCAGCATATGATGGGCAGACTGGCTGCATTTGATGGGCACACAGGCAGCATACTATCGGCTCACTAGCAGCGTTTGATGGCACAGCGGCAGTGTTTGATGGCACAGTGGCAGCGTTTGGGCACAGTGACAGCATTTGATGGCACAGTGGCAGTGTTTGATGGGCACAGTGGCTGCAATTAATAGCACAATGGCAGCATTTGAGGGCACAGTGGCTGCGTTTGATGGGCACAGTGGCTGCGTTTGATGGCACAGTGGCAGCGTTTGATGGCACACTGGCAGCGTTTAATGGGCACAGTGGCAGCGTTTGATGGCACAGTGGCAGTTTGATGGGCACAGTGGCTGCAATTGATGGCACAGTGGCAGCGTTTGAGGGCACAGTGGCTGCATTTGATGGGCACAGTGGCTGCAGGGCACAGTGGCTGCAATTGATGATTTTTTTTGCGCCCCCCCTAAAAAATTTTGAGCACCAGCCGCCACTGTGAAGATGTAAAGTAGCAGTGAAGTGCTTGAAATGCATTTGTGTGTGGGCATTCCTTTATTTTAAAATATTAAGGTTTCTGGCCAAGGATGTCCTGAGCAGGTCTATGGCTGGGAGTATGGCACAAGATAGAGGAGAGAGTTATCTCAGCAACAGGTGGGTGGTTGTCCTGTCCAAGAAGAAGCGGGGCAGGCACTGTATAACTTGGCGCCAACATCTGCCAATCGTAAGCCCCCTTACAAACTTTCTATATACAACAGCAAGCTTTGCCATATATATTTATGTCTTCATTCCTGGACACATGGGGACAAATGTGAATTTGATGATTTTATGTCACTTTTAATGGATTGGTTATTGAATAAAATTTTGTATTTTGGACTAGGATGGGGGTGCTTAAAGCGGAGTTCCACTCAAAAGTGGAACACAGGAGGAGGAGATAAGGGAGGAGGAGATAAGGGAGGAGGGGACGGGACCAACTCACAGGGGCACAAAAACAGGGAGGACACGGAGTTCGGAGGCAGTGCGGAGAAGGTGGGTCTGTGCACCAGGAAGGCTGGACATTCACTGCAGTACTGCCTGTCATTCCATGCAGTACATGACCCGCCTCCTCCACTCAGCAGCCCCATCTCACATGTGTGAAGGGGAGGGGAGTGGTCTGCCTGTCACATACGGGTATCCAAGGTGATGCCCGCCGCCCACACAGAGACGCATTGACATCGGATCTAATGTGATCCCTTCACGCTGCCTACTTGTCAATGCCGGCTGCCGCCCCTCTATAAGTGCCGCCTGGGACCATGGGCTCATTGGGTCCCATCGTAGGGCTGGCCCTGCTCCTCACGCAGCACTAATTTACTAATAGAAATATCAGTTTCGATGTCATACCTCTTCCTCAAACTCAACCTGTCCAAAACCGAGCACAACAATGGCACAACAATCAATCAATCCCCTCATGCCAGGATGCTAGGTGTTATCCTGGACTCTGAACCTCCTTTCGGCCCCACATCCAATCACTTTCCGAAGCTTGCCGCCTCAACCCCCGCAACATCTTAAAAATATGCCCCTTCCTAACCAATGACACCATAAAGCTCCAAATTCACTCCCTAGTTATCTCTCGCCTCAACTACTGCAACTCCCTCCTCATTGTCTTACCTTTAACTACTTGCCGACCAGCCGCTGTCGTTATACGGTGGCAGGTTGGCTCCCCTGCGTGAATCTGGTGACTGCTTTAAGGGCTATAGGGGGGAATGCGCGCGCCGCCGGAGATGATACGCGTGGCGGGTGGCTGCGATATCCGCCGGCGACCCGCTCCTCTGTCAGGGAAGTAGGAAGAGATCTGCTGTTCCATGAGATCAGGAACAACGATCTCTCTCTACTCCCTGTCAGTTCACTCCCCCCACAGTTAGAAACACCTCCCAGGGAACATTTAACCCCTTGATCGTCCCCTAGTGTTAACCCCTTCCCTGCCAGTGACATTTATACAGTAATCAGTGGCTATTTTTAGCTCTGATCGCTGTATAATTGTCAGTGGTCCCAAAAAAGTGTCAAAAGTTTTCGCTCTGTCCGCTGCAATGTCGCAGTCCCACTAAAAATGGCTGATCACCGCCATTACTAGTAAAAATAAATTTATAATAAAAATGCCATAAATATGTCCCCCATTTTGTAGATCCTATAACTTTGCGCAAACCAATCAATATACACTTATTGCAATTTTTTTACCAAAAATATGTAGAAGAATACATATTGGCCTAAACTAAGGAAGACATTTTTTTTTTGGATATTTATTATAGCAAAAAGTAAAAAATATTGTTTTTTTGTTTTTTTTTAAATTGTCGCTTTTTTTTTGTTTATAGTGCAAAAAATAAAAACCACAGAGGTGATCAAATACCACCAAAAGAAAGCTCTATTTGTGGGAAAAAAAGGACGTCAATTTTGTTTGGGTACAACGTTGCACGACTGCGCAATTGTCAGTTAAAGCGACACAGTGCCGTATCGCAAAAAATGGCCTGGTCAGGAAGGGGGCAGATCCTTCCGGGGCTGAAGTGGTTAAATAGGCTAGCCTCTATTCAGTCCATCATGAATGTTGTTGCCAGTCCCATCCACCTTACAAGCCGCTCAGTGTCTGCTACCACTCTCTGCCAATCCCTCCATTGGCTACCACTCACCCAACGAATTAAATTCAAAATACTAACAATAACTTACAAAACCATCCACAACTCGGCACTCTGCTACATCACTAACCTAGTCTCAAAATAGCAACCTAATCGTTCTCTTTGTTCCTCCCAAGACCTCCTGCTCTCTAGTTCCCTTGTCACCTCCTCCCATGCTCGCCTCCAGGACTTCTCCCGAACCTCACCCATTCTTTGGAATTCCCTACCTCAGTCTGTCCAACTATCTCATATTCTTTCCACTTTTAGGCAATCCCTGAAAACTTTTCTCTTCAGAGAAGCCTATCCTGCCTCCACCTAACAACTGTACTTTTATTTTCTCCATCAACTAATCCCCCACAATTATTAACCTTTTGACCCTCCCTTTTAGATTGTAAGCTCTAAGGAGCAGGGTCCTCTGATTCCTCCTGTCTTGAATTGTATTGTAACTGTACTGTTTGCCCTAATGTTGTAAAGCGATGCACAGACTGTTGGTGACATATAAATGTATTATAATAATAATAATAATACTGGGGAGATAGCTGTTTTGGTCACTGGCCCACCATCTCAAAAATACATTTATACTTCTCCCGTGGGCCTTAATGTGGAAACTGGTTGAACAACTCTCTGCTTGGTGACACCAGAAGTAGACTGATACCCTGCCAGTTTAGGTACTTAATAAGGATGAGACCAGACGTGTCTGGATCCTTTGCTGAACCCACCTGAGCTATCCATCAGGAAGCTGTCCCAGCACACTGCCAGCCATAAGCAGCTCCGCAGCCGTACATATACAAAGAGCCTCAGCTGCTTTTGATTGGAAGTGTGCAGTGACAGCTTCATGGCAGTATAGCTTAGGTAGATTCAGACTAGGATCTAAACATGCCTGAGCTCATCCCTGGTACTTACACTGCAAATTAAAAATACATTTATTAGTGCATTATTGAATACAGAGCTGTATTAATTTGTGCTTTTTATATCTGTCTGGAGTTCAGCTTTTAGATAACTGTATTCTTTTCAGTGGAGAAAAAGTAGCAAATAACTTTCAAATTGTTTATTGCCTGTTTTTTTAATGCTCTCCTTTTAAAAAATAAGTGCAGGACCAATAAAAAAAAAAAAGTCTCATCCACTCTCTGATTAATCAGCACCGGTGGTCTAACAGTGCAGTACTGCTTACAGATATTTTACCAGTTATCTAGCGGTATTGTTTCTCATTCTTCCCTCTATAACTGCTATAAACTGCAAAATAACATCCTAGTCTGCTCTGCTTCTATATTTAAGTACATTTGATACTTTTGTGAGATAATTTGGTGATAGACTGGGAAAGTATGAATGTGGCTTGCGCCATTGTAAGTGAGATTATTGGGATAGTCTCCACATCTTCCACTCAGTTCTGGGCCAGCGATGAAATCCATCCACATCCAACATACAACACAAGCCAGGGGCTAAGACACACCTTTGTCTGGAGTCTGTTTATAGTCACTGTGGGCAACTCATTTACCTGCACAGCAGGGACCAGAAAATTTACAGAATATAGAAGAGGTAATTGTCTCCAAAACTGAACCAACATAGTCCATTTATTTTATGTTTTTCCCAGTTGTGTTTTTACATTTGATTCTGTCACAGGAATGCTAAAGCAAGAAATATTCTCCATAGGAATATCTACAGAATTTGCAGGAAATAGCAGAAGATCAGCTGAAAATAGAGTTTTGGCCTGGTAAGGAAACTGCCCGTTGGGACCTCAAGAAACTGTAAAAACCTGGCAAAACTTTGAACTCTGCTCAACCATACATAAAAAAATGCTCCCAGTGTGTGCCGGGCACCCTCCATTGACTTAACTAAAGGGCTTCCAAATTTTTTAATCCAAGGACCCGAAAAAAAAAATTGTTATTTCCCACCCCACTCCTGTTACTGGACAGTGAAAGTAGAGTCAGTACAGTGATGAACTGCATTGTCATCCTGTCCACATACTTCTTGTCAGCATATCAACTGATTGGCTCCTTGTGCTGCTTCTCCTTCTTCCAGTTAGAAGCAATGGGGTTTATTTACTAAAGCTGGAGAGTGCAAAATCAGGCTCACTTCTGCATAGCAACCAATCAGCTTCCAGGTTTTATTGCCAAAGCTTAAAGTGATTGTAAAGTCTTGTTTTTTTTTCTATAAAAATAACAAACATGTTATACTTACCTGCTCTGTGAAATGGTTTTGCACAGGGCAGCCCCAAATCCCCCTCTTCTCGGGTCCCTCTTAGGTGCTCCTGGCCCCTACCTCCTGTTGAGTGGTCCAACTGCAAGCAGCTTGCTATGGGGGCACCCAAGCTGAGCCACAGCTCCGTGTGTACATTCAGACACAGAGCTGCGGTTAGGCCCCATCCCCTCTATCCTAATTGGCTAACTGATTTTGATTGACAGCAGCCAATGGCACCACTGCTGTGTCTCAGCCAATCAGAAGGGAGAGTCCCGGACAGCCGAGGCACTTCTGTACATCGCTGAATAGAGATGGGGCTCAGATAAGTATTAGGGGTGCTGAGGGGGGCTGCTACACACAGAAGGTTTTTTATCTTTTTATCTTAATGCATAGAATGCATTAAGATAAAAAACCTCCTGCCTTTACAACCACTATAATTGCACAAGCTGAGGTTAGAAGCTCATTGGTTTCTATGCAGAAGTGAGCCTGATTTTACACTCTCCAGCTTTAGTAAATAAACCCCATTGCTTCTTTATGTCTGCCTGTTCAGCTTAAGGTGGTTGTAAAGTCTCCACAATAAACTCCCATGATAGGTTTTCTTATGGGGTAATAGTAATGGCAGTGTGTTTGTTTTTCAGAAATATAATCTCTAAATACCTCTTCCCAGCAGTGCTTCTGTGCAGTCAGGGGTGGGAGGGGCTTACATCCCTCTCCTAGTTTAGTTTTAGGAGGGGAAGGCTGGGACAGGGAGAGGAGGGGTTTCACACAGACCATGGAAATGACAGGAAGGGAGGGGGAGAGAAGGAGACACAGAGGCTGCAGAGAGAGCAGGATGATGGTAAGTTATTTTACCGACAGGAACACAGGAACAGGCAGGATCACCCAAGTATTATACTATATGGAAAAGGATAAATAACATTGCAAAAAAGAAGGAAGGGTTGATCAAAGGATGGATTGGTCGGTCGATCGCAGGAAGGATCAAAGTAAGGAAGGATCGGTTAATCAATCACAGGAAGGATCGGTCAGTTGATTGCAGGACGGATCGATCAATTGCAGGAAGGATCAGTCGATCGATCACAGGAAGGATTGGTCGATCAATCAGAGGAAGGATCTATCGTTCAATCGCAGGAAGGATCGGTCGGTCGATTGCTGGAAGGATTGGTTGCTTGTTTGTTCATTCCTTGTGAAAACAATCAAGTTAAGATTAAAAATAAATAATTAATAAAGTTAAAGATAAAAAAAGGTTTTTAATAAAATAAATGATAAAAATAATAATAAAAAATATTTCCCCGGTGCTTATGTGTAAACAAGAATTCATATGTAAGGGAGATATCGCTGCAAACATCACAGTGAGAGCAATAATTCTCGTTCCAGAACCCCTGTGTAACTTTAAACTGGTAACGTGTAAAGGTTTTTAAAGCGTCACTAATTGAGGCACTGTAATTGAGGCACTGAGACACCTGGCGACGTTCCACAGGTTTACGCAATTTTAAAGCGTACCATCTTTGGTATCTATTTACCCAGTGTAACATCATCTTTAATATTTTAACAAAAATCGGACATTATATAGTGTTTGTGTGCAAAAAAATTAAATAAAGTGTAATTTTTTCAAAAAAGATCTTTACATGTAGCAAATACGATATATAGAGAAATATCAGAATTGGCCTGGATGGGAACTGGTTAACACAGAGGAGGGGAGGAGCAGCTTCAGGGAAACAGTATTGCTCACCGAAGGCTGGAGGACAAGGGAGGGGTGGAGAGGAGATCGTGTTCTCACACAGACTGCACAGTAGGGAATTGACAGGGAGAGAGGGAGGGGGAGAGGGGGAGTTGCATAGACGCAGAGGAGAGAACTAGAATGATGGAGGCACGTAAACTGACCACGGTTTCATGGCTCAGCAGTCATGATAAATGTGGTCAGCTCACAGAGGTGAGGACAGGAACAGGCAGGATCAACCTGGTACTATAGAACATAGAAAGGGACAATTGACATGGCAAAAGCACTAGGCTATAGCTCTTGCCTTAAAGGGACAGAAGCATGATTTTTTTTTTTTTGTAGGGTTGCACCCTCTTTAAAGCAGTTGTAAACCTTGCTTAACCTCTTCACGCCCACTGTACACAAATATGCATTCTCGGCTTGAAGGGGTTATACCGGGGTCACCCCGGTACCGTTTTTAGATCCAGTGGTTGGCTTTCTAGTGATAACAACCGATGTGACTAAAAGCCGCTCAGCTATTATCCTAAGGAGCAGGAGGGGACATCCCCCGCCCTCCCACCGCCTTCTGTGGCTCTCCCGGGCTCTTCCGTCCCACCGGTTGTCCAAAAACCCAAATTGGCTTTGATCAGGTCTCCCATCTAGTAACCCGGAAGCATGACATCACTTCCGGTTTACTCGGCTGTCAATGACACTGATTTAAAAAAAAAATAGTATTCCAAAACGCAGATTTGGGCAATTTGAATATATTTAAGTGCAAAGGAGGGTTTTGGGGTCTTATAGACCCAGATCCCTCCATAAAGAGTACCTGTCACTGACAAATACTGTATGACATAACAAAAAAATTGCAATGGTCGCCATTTTATTCTCTAGGGTCTCTGATAAAAAAATATATAAAATGTTAGGGGGTTCTAAGTAATTTTCTAGCAAAAAATACGGATTTTAACTTGTAAGCAACAAATGTCAGTAATAGGCTTAGGCAAGAAAGGGTTAAAGTGGATGTAAGCTCTCACATATACCCAGTGAAGTGAACAGCCTCAGATGATACACAAGGATGAAATAAATCTCCCTACATAAGTTTTACATGTATACAGTTGCAATAAAAAGTATGTGAACCCTTTTGGAATTATATGGATTTCTGCACAAATTGGTCATAAAATGTGATCTGATCTTCATCTAAGTCACAACAATAGACAATCACAGTCTGCCTAAACTAATAACACACAAAGAATTAAATGTTACAATGTTTTTATTGAACACACCATGTAAACATTCACAGTGCAGGTGGAAAAAGTATATGAACCCTTGGATTTAATAACTGGTTGAACCTCCTTTGGCAGCAATAACTTCAACCAAACGTTTCCTGTAGTTGCAGATCAGACGTGCACAAAGGTCAGGAGTGATTCTTGACCATTCCTCTTTACAGAACTGTTTCAGTTCAGTAATATTCTTGGGATGTCTGGTGTGAATCGCTTTCTTGAGGTCATGCCACAGCATCTCAATCGGGTTGAGGTCAGGACTCTGACTGGGCCACTCCAGAAGGCGTATTTTCTTCTGTTTAAGCCATTCTGTTATTGATTTACTTCTATGCTTTGGGTCGTTGTCCTGTTGCAACACCCTTCTTCTTTTGAGCTTCAGCTGGTGGACAGATGGCCTTAAGTTCTCCTGCAAAATGTCTTGATAAACTTGGGAATTAATTTTGTTTGTTAAAAAAACTTGCCTCTGCAGTACTGTACAACTGCAGGTCACATGACCTCTGTCAGCTACACAGTGATGCATGGACATGCTAGTGGGCGTGTCCAGTGTGGGGGTATTTACATCACAACCAGAAATGATGTTGCTGCTGTAGCTTCTGTGTTTCCATGGCAATTGAACACAATCAGACCTGGCAGCAAACATCACTTCCCTCCCTTTCCCCATTCGAGAGCAGGGATGGGCGGGACTTGGCCCTGAAGCTGAAGGTACAGGGGCGCTGTGCTCTTGCACTTGCTCTAGATGACACAAGTCGTAAACTTAAAGTGATTGTAAAGCCTGCTTTTTTTTTCTATAAAGATGACAAACATGTTATGTTACAGTTACAGTGGATTTGCACAGATCAGCCTTGATCCTCCACTTCTTGGGTCCCTATTCGGTGTTCCTGGCTCCTCCCTCCTGTTGAGTGCCCCCACAACAAGCAGCTTGCTATGGGGGCACCTGAGCCGAGTCACAGCTCCCTGTGTCCATTTAAACATGGAGCTCTGGCCCCACCCTCTCTCTCACCTGATTGGCTAACTGACTTTGATTAACAGCAGCGGCAGCCAATGGTGCCTCTGCTGTGTCTCCAATCAGGAGGTAAAATCTCAAATGGCTGAGACACTAATGGACATCACTGGACAGAGAGGAACCTCAGGCAAGTATTAGGGGGGCTGAGGGGGCTGCTGCACACAGAAGGCTTTTTATCTTAACCTCTTGCTTACTGGGCACCTAAACCCCCCTCCTGCCCAGACCAATTTTCAGCTTTTAGCGCTGTCACACTTTGAATGACAATTGCGCGGTCTTACAACACTGGACCCAAATAAAATTTTTATCATTTTTTTCCCACAAATAGAGCTTTCTTTTGGTAGTATTTGATCAACTCTGGGTTTTTTATTTTTTGTTAAAAAAATTTAAAAAGCCAGATTAAAAAAACAAAAAAAAAAAACAAAATCATTTCATATTTTGTTAATAAATTTTGCAAACAGGTAATTTTTCTTCTTCATTGATGTACGCTGATGAGGCTGCACTGATAGGCTGCACTGATGGGCACGGATAAGCTGCATTGATGGGCACTGATAAGGCGGCACTGATGGGCACTAATAGGCGGCACTGGTGGGCACTGATGAGGTGGCATTGGTGGGCACTGATGGGCAGCACTGAAGGGCATTGATAAGTGGCACTAAAGGGCACTAATAGGTGGCACTGATAGGTGGCACTGATGGGTGGCAGTGATGGGCACTGATGGGTGGCAGTGATGGGCACTGATCGGCACTGGTAGGTGACACTGATAGGCAGCACTGCAAGGTGGCACTGATGAGGCACTGATTGGCACCACTGGTGGGCATTGATAGGTGGCACTCATGGGCATTGATAGGTGGCACTGATTGCCTGCACTGTTATGCACTGGTGGGCACTGATTCGTGGCACTGTGGGCACTGGCAGGTGGCACTAGCAGGTGGTACTGGCTGGACCGATGTCCCTTGCACAGAAGCCGGCTGACAGCTGATCATGTGGTAATGGGCCGGGATCAATCCCTTACTCCAATCTGTGATCACCTGAGTCTCATTGACTCGGTGATCACAGCGCACGCCACGTGCGCCCTGCAGGGGGCGCACTGGGAGCGTAAAAAGGGGAGGACGTCTATTGATGGCCTCCCGGCAAATTAGGTCCACGCTGTAGCTGTCATTCGGCTATAGCGTGGATCTGAAGGGGTTAATGCATTAAGATAAAAAAACCTTCTGACTTTACAATACCTTTAAAGAGGAAGTAAACCCTGCAAAGTTTCCCTGCAAAGGTAAAGCATAATGGGCTACTATGCATTGCATAGTAGCCCATTATGTGTCACTTACCTGACACAGGAGCCTGCGATGTCACCGCTGTCCCCTCTGCTACGGAGCGTCCATCTTCTTTCCGGGTATCATGGCTCCGGCGCTGTGATTGGTTGGAGCCACGATGACGTCACTCCCGCGCATGCGCACGGGAGCCGCCACTTACGGCATATCGCCGTTAGCAGCGGGATGCTCAGTGCGCCTGGGCGCCGCTGTCTACGACGCATGCGTCATAGACATCGGTGTCTGTATTTTTGCAAATATCTCCTAAACCGTGTAGGTTTAGGAGATATTTCTTGGACCTACAGTACAGGTAAGCCTTAATCTAGGCTTACCTGTAGGTCAAAGTGGTCTGTAAGGGTTTACAACCACTTTAACACGATAGCTTAGATCGGCTGCCATGCTACCATGGTCAGTTTCCTTGAAGGAGGAGCAGCACAGGCAGGATCAACCTCACTTAGAGCATCAGCAGCCAGAAATTAAAAAAACAAACAAACATGAGAAATCACATTTAAATACATTAAGGAGGTGGATTTTAACAGTGGCTTATACAATATTGCACCAAAGCCCATTTGCAGCACCTCATCACAGCCCTGTCAGGAATTCTGAAGATGGATTCTAGACAGCCAAGGCAAGAGTAGACACTGAACCTGGAATTAAGAGTACACAACAAAATCGAGAATAAATTGTACAGGAATGCTAGATATAGGACAACTAACGGTAACATTATACTTGATAACAAAGTAGCTTTGCAGAACAGGAGACAGAGAGTTGCCTTTAATGAATAAAAGAACTTAAAGCAGTTCTTCAGTCATTCTGCAAAAATGAAAAGTCAGCAGCTACAAAAACAAAAACTTTTAATAAACAGACCGTCACCTGTCCAGGGATTCAGTGATGTGTTCGCCTGAGCCTGTTTCTTTAGTGGTTTTCGGTTCCCGGCCTCGACATGTTAACTGTGGGCAGCCGGCTGTGACTTCTTGCGGCTTCACAGCCACCTGTGCTGCCCCAGAAAACTGAGAGCAGGGGGATGGGTACCTATCAAAACTAGGTATCCGCACACCCCCCCCCCAAAAAAAAAGGTATGTGCCAAATATTTTAGAGAGGGGGGAAAGAGGAAGAGTGGAACTTCCCCTTTTGGGTGAAGTTCCACTTTAATAAAGCACACAGTGAAGTATGTGCTGGAAAGTAGGGAGGCACTATGACAAATAGGATAGGATGAGGTGGGCCAAAGTTTCATAGCTGACCAAAGGGCCTTAGGTACTTATTGCTACATAAAACAAACCCCTTTTTGAATTTGTAATGGAACTGATGACATATAGAAAAACTTCTATTTTAATAGAGGATTTCTATATTATGCAGCATTGAGATTATTGGAGAGTTATTTGGTGTATTTAAACTCCCTAACTATTTCATTGCTCCCCAAGCCCTAATCTGTAGAAGACATGGTGTCTATATCTTACATTGCCGAGGGCTAACAAGCTGGAAGCAGCTGTTAGCATGTTAGAGAAATGTCTGTGCATTCTAGGCTGTATCTGTTCTGGTATGCATAGGTGACCACAGGGACATAATGTAATGATTTGCACATTCCTACCCACTATACTTAAAGTATAACTCTGATTTTTTTTTTTTTTAAATGAATTGCTCCAGGTGTATATAAGCATGGGAAGGTTTTCAGCAAATTGAATTGCAGGTTCTTAACTTAATGTAGTGATGTGGACTTTCAGTGTTTCTAGACATCGCTTGTCCCTTTGGTAATCAGTGCAATCAGTGACCACATATCTGTGCATCCAACAAAGTGAATTATGGGGTGTATAGTTCTCCTTCAGACTATTACTATGCAACCAAGACTGCACATCCCAGGGATCTCCGCGGTGACATGAAGGTTGCTGATGGTGACCATAAAAGGAGCGAGAAGCCCACACAGAGTCTCTTCCTCCTGAGCCAGACGTGAGACAGACCTCTCTGTGTAACCAGGAAAGAGAGGTCGTGGCCTACCATGCGGGGCCTTACTTCTAACCTGAGGCCTAAGGTGTCTAGCTCTGTTATCAGCTGCTAGACATCCTGTCGCTAACATCAGTTGGATTGCATGGCTGTCGGTCTGGGTGCGTGGGGCGAGGTTAACTTCGGAAGACCAAGACAGCGGATCCGCTGCCTGAGTGCTGCTACACATGTTCCTGTCCAGAAGACTTCGGGTCGATTTGGTCGTTGATGAGAGGGCAAACTGCTCAACCCATTATCTATTCATTGCCACTGTTACAGAACACTGTGCACAGACATCTTTACCCCAAGAACCTTTTACTGCATTGCTTGAACACTGTGCTCAGATGCCTTAGATCTTCACCCCTAGGAACCTATTGCTTCATCTTCAGCCAAACGGATCCATCTAACTAGAGAAGAACATCAGATCTGCAACGTGGAACTCTTTTGTCATTACTTATAGGAAAGCCTATATATTAACTTTAGTAGACCTGCTCTTTCATTAGGATAGCATAGCCTGGCTAGATTACATCCTTCTTAAAGTAGCCCCATAAGTATTTGGCTGAAATATCCGCTAGGAGGTGACTTCAGATCTAAATATAGTGTACATACCCCAAATAGCATTTCTGCAAGAGACCCACTTCAGGGCAGATAGGATCCCAAAACTCCACAATAAGCATTTCCCAACTGTGTACCACAGTGCATCGCCCTCCACAAAATCAAAGGGCACGAGTATCCTCCTGGCCAAAACCTTGCCCTGGCAGCTGATAGACCTCCATTCTGACCGTGAAGGTAGATACCTTTTTGTTAAAGGTACACTTCAGTCGCAAATATTCACCTTTGCTAACCTCTACTTGCCGAATGTGGATCAGCTTTCGGTACTCAAAACATGCTTATCCGCCCTGGCTTCCTTCACAGAGGGTACGCTGGTGTTAGGGGGAGACCTTAATCTTACCATTGACTCTCGTAATGACTCGTCGACAGGCTCCTCGGCCCTGTCTCTGAGATCCTGAAACCGGATCAGGGAATTGTTGCACTCCCACCAACTAGTCTATATTTGGCGTATACTCCATCCACAGGAGAGGGACTACACCTTTTTTTCAGCGGTACATGGATCGTACTCTAGGATAGACCTCTTCTTAGTATCGCACGCCACAATCCCACTTGTTTCCAAGGCTCAGATTGGACACATAGCGCTTTCAGATCATGTTCCAATCTCCATAACGTTAGCCCTACAACAACCAACACCGAGACCAGCGACATGGCGACTAAATGAATCTCTTAGTCAAACCCCAGAGGTTAAAGCTGATATCCAAAGAGAATTGGAACTTTTCTTTGAGAGCAAGAGAGACTCGGTCCCTAATCCTCTCACTATATGGTCCACGCATAAATGCTACATAAGAGGAATACTTATCAAACATGGCCATAGACTCAAGGTGGCCAGAGCAAAAACGTTATCGGAATTGCTTACAAAACTTCATGACTGTGAAAAACGCCATAAATCCCACCCAGATAGGGACCTAGAAGCAGAAGTCACTAGCCTCAGAGAGCAAATCAGGGAGCATTCCCTTTTTCAAGCTAAGAACAACCTTTTGAAGGCGCGCAGAACCCTCTTTGAGTATGGGGACAAATGTAGCAGATCTTTGGCGAATGCCATACGGACCCGACGCAATCTATCTTACATCCCTGCTTTATCTGCCCCCTAAGGAGCAGAAATTCATGACTCCAAGGAAATGGCGGAATCTTTCTGTGCTTTCTATGAGGGTCTCTACAATTTGCATTCCCGACCTCTGGGGGAGCAGCCACAGGACAACTCGGAGGCCATAGAGTCTTACCTTGCAGCGGCAAATCTGCCTGCTCTCAATGACGAGGAGGTGGATCTGCTTTTGCAGCCTATAACCATAGAGCTTATAACCATATAACCAAACTGCACTGGAAAGCACCTAACAGACTGCAGGTGACCCTGTCTCTCTATTAAGCTCTCCTTTCACTCTGTAACATGCACTCTCTACCACTGCTTCTGACACTCATGTCCTCTCTCCTCAAACTCTCTTACCTTCACCCCCCCCTCTTCACCTGCCTGCTTATACATAACACCATCACCCTGCCTTCTGTCCTCTCCCTACTACTGCTCCTACCAACTCTTGCTCATTCTACATCCATATACTGATAAAACCTCCAGTACTCTGAGACTTGCCCCTTCACATAAATCACATTCCCACATTACCTCCCTCACCATCCTGCTTCTCCTAATCTCTGGTGACATATCCCCAAACCCTGGGCCACCATCATCTGTCTTTGCCCAACGCTCCCATCCCCCTACACCCTCTGGCAGGAGCCGAAACCCACAGAACTTGGTCTCTATTCCTCTTTCCAAAACCAGCCCCCCCTTTTCCTGTGCCCTTTGGAATGCACGTTCTGTCTGCAACAAACTCACCGCCCTTCACGACCTCTTTATCACAAATTCCTTTAACCTACTTGCCATTCCTGAAACCTGGCTTCATGAATCAGATACTATTTCTCCTGCTTCCCTCTCCCATGGGGGCCTTCTCTGGACTCACTCCCCCAGACCAAGTGGACGGAAGGGAGGTGTAGTGGGAATCCTTCTAGCCCCATGCAGCACCTATCAGGTACTTCACCCACCTCCCTCTCCGACACTCTCCTCTTTTGAGGCACATTGCATTCGTCTATTCTCTCCCATTTCTCTAAGAATTGCTGTCATCTAGCGGCCCCCTGGACCAGTATCAGCCTTCCTTGATGACTTCTCTGCCTGGCTACCCTACTTTCTCTTTTCTGAAATCCCCACAATTATTCTCGGGGACTTCAACATCCCTGTTAACACTAACACTACTATTACTTCCAAACTTCTCAGTCTAACCTCATCGATTGACCTGAAGCAATGGATACAGGCTCCTACCCACTCCAACGGCAAAACCCTTGACCTTGTCTTCTCCTATCTGTGCACTCCGTGCAACCTTTCCAACAATCCACTCCCACTCTCTGATCACCACCTTATTAGTTTTGCTCTCTCCCTGTCTTCCACCTCTTCTCCCTCCAACCGCCTAACAGTTACACGTAGAAACCTTCGCCACCTCAACCCTTCTCTTCTCTACTCTGCTACTGATCACCTCTATGACAAAATCTCACCTCTGTCCTGCCCCAACCTAGCTACTTTCATCTACAACAGCTCACTGTCTTCCTCCCTAGACAAGCTTGCCCCCCTCACTACATGCAGAATTAGGCCCCCACTGCTACAACCCTGGCAAACAGATGACACCAGAAGTCTCAGAAAACGTAGCCACGCTCTTGAGCGCCTGTGGCATAAGACTAAGATCCAGGAAGACTTCACACAATATAAATCTGCCCTCCTAAAATACTATTCCTGCCTTCACACTGCCAAACAGACCTACTTTATCACACTCATTAACACCTTCTCATCCAGTCCACGTCAACTCTTCTCTACCTTCAACACTCTACTCTGTCCTCCACTGCCTCCACCCACCAACTCACTCACTGCCCAGGAGATTGCCAATCACTTCAAAACTAAGATTGATACAATCCATGAGGAGATCTCCAATGTTCAAAAACCTCCCCCATGCAACACCCCATGTCCACAGATATAATCATTACTTCCCTCATTCAACCCTGCTACTATTACTGAGGTTGCTAAACTTTTATCTAACACTCATCTAACCACCTGCTCTACCCCAATCCGTCCGATTTTCTCCTACTTTATCCACTTTCAGACGATCCCTGAAAACTCATCTCTTCAGAGAAGCCTATCTGGCCCCCACCTAACAACTGTACATTTATCTTCTCAATCAGCACATCACCCACAGTTATTACCTCTTGTATCTCTTGACCTTCCCTCTTAGATTGTAAGCTCTAAGGAGCAGGGCCCTCTGATTCCTACTGTATTAAAGTATATTGTATTTGTACTGTCTACCCTCAAGTTGTAAAGCGCTACGTAAACTGTTGGCGCTATATAAATCCTGTATAATAATAATAATAATAATAATAGAGGAACTCACGGGTGCCTTGGCTGGTTCTTCAGGGGGGAAGGCGCCCGACCCTGACGGGTTTACAAATTCCTATTATAAAATCTTACAAGCCCAATTAGGAAGTCATTTTGTTACCGCCTTCAACTCATTACTAGATAATCATACCATGCTTTGGACCTTCTACAAGCTAGCATCTCTGTCATACATAAGCCAGAGAAAGACCTCCTATGCGCAAGTTACAGGCCAATCTCCTTACTTAACTGTGACCTGAAATTGTTCACAAAAATTTTGGCCGAACAAATAGGGCACATCCTCCAACGCATAATCCCTCTAGACCAGGTCGGTTTCATCCGGAACAGGGACAACAATAAGGACAATAGATGTAGTGGCTAGGGCCAAACGCCTTGGCGCCCCGTTCATCCTGTTGTCCACAGACGCTGAAAAGGCGTTTGACAGGGTGGACTGGACGTTCCTTCAGGCTACCCTGTGACGCCTTGGAATGCCGTCCTCCATTTTGTCCTGGATTTCCACCATCTATTCCTCCCCCACAGCTTTAGTCAGAGTAAACGGAGTGACTTCCAATCCCTTTAAAATTAGTAAGCGCATAGGACAGGGGTACCCACTTTCCCCGCTTCTTTTTATAATTTCATTAGAACCCCTTTTGCAACACATCAGGCTCAACCCTGACATCAGAGGACTTGAAATGAGCTCACACCACCATAAAATTGCAGCATATGCGGACGACCTGCTGTTCTACATTGCAGAACCGCATACTTCTCTCCCAATACTCCTATCAGCAATAAGCCAGTACGGTAAACTTTCAAATTTTAAAATTAATCTGCAAAAATCAGAGGCGCTTAATGTAACACTCACTCCCAATGCTCAAACTCAGCTTAGTGGCAATTTTCCCTTCCGGTGGACCCCTCGGGCTATCCAATACTTAGGCACAAAAATTCCCTCTGATGTACAACTCATTTACCAACTCAACTTTCAGCCACTCCTGAGCACTTTCGCCTCAGATTTAGACAAGTGCGAGAACCTAGCAGTTTCCTGGTTTGGCAGATGTAATGTTTTGAAGATGAACATCATGCCGAGGCTGCTCTATCTTTTGCAAGCTCTGCCAGTTGGGATTCCACAGAACTTTTTCCGTAAACTACATACGATTTTTATCAATTACGTATGGCAAGGCAAGCCCTCGCGACTCAGGGGATCCCTACTACAGCGGCCGAAGCTCAGAGGAGGGGTCGGCCTCCCTGACCCAGCCTTCTATTATACGGCAGTCCACATGAATAGAGTGGTAGACTGGTGCAGACATTAGCAACATAAGTTATGGGTCTGTATAGAACAGGAAGCAGTGCCGTTCCCCCTTGCGGGTCCACCATGGAGTGGGACCCGTTTTTCTGTACAGACTTTTTCCCACCCACTAATTGAACCCACCCTGAGGGAACTGCACAGATACTTTAGGCTAGTGGAGACGCCTAGTTTTCCGTCCCCTCACATAATTGGCCACCAAAATTTTTTACCGGGTATCTTTGATAGATCCTTCAGACCTCACCCGGACCAGAGCCTAGTCAGAGCCTCCTCTTTTTTAGGACCCTCTGATTGGAGTGACCCCTCAAACATATATCCTAGCTTTAATACTTCCATCTTGGGGAGATGGAAGATCCTACAACTCTCCCACTTCCTTAGATCCCTCCCGGAGGTCGGCAGTTTCCACAGACATCCTTCGTCTTTTGAAGATTTGTGCTGATACGGAAGTCCCTTTCTTATTCTTAAAGCATAAATAAAAGAAAAAAACGCGCTGAAAAATAATATAAACACTTAAAGCTGCACGAATAAAACACCAATACCTGTGTACAATAAAAATAAAAGAGAAAACAAACGTGCACTCATAATGAACATAATCTGTGTAAAAAATACATAATCTAAATCCCTGTAAGAAAATCAGAAATGTGCATCAAAAAAATATTGATAATTAATAAATGGTAAAAAGCTGTGAAAAAAATATGTTTAAAAAGTGTCATAACATTTCAAGAAAAGTTTTCACAACCCAAATGGATAAGGAACAGTCCTTAGATGAAATACTCCAAGGAGCGAAAGTTCTTATGATGAACAGTAGGAGAGGGAGTCCCATACATAAACAGTTACTTCACAGAAGCAGGAGGAAGCTCTCATATAGTCCCACAGTATTAAAAGGTGGACCCTTACCCTCAATGATGGACCTCCTCTCTGGCGAGGTCTCACACGCAGGCAGACTTTGCCCTCTGCAGGGACTGTGGATGGATGATGTCCGGATCCAGCTCATACAGTGTGCGTCTCCAGCTTGGCTTCTACCAACTCGTCCACCTAGGGGGGGGAGGGAGTGACAAGCACACTTGTCCCAAAGGGGGGTGGATAAAAAACAAAAGAGGGGCTCCGATGGTGTAATAAAGTTTTGGAATTTATTGCTAGTTAAAACAATGGAGTCACATCATGGGGCGGACTGAGTGATGGCTTACGGGCATGGCTACGCATCGTAAGCCATCACTCAGTCCGCCCCATGATTTGCACGGGTGTTTGCTATTTTTATGCCGGCTTTTTTTTATATTGTATTCACGGAATTCACTTGTTGTTGTTTAACTAGCAATAAATTCCAAAACTTTATTACACCATCGGAGCCCCTCTTTTGTTTTTTATCCACCTCCCTTTGGGACAAGTGTGCTTGTCACTCCCTCCCCCCCCAGGTGGATGAGTTGGTAGAAGCCAAGCTGGAGACGCACACTGTATGAGCTGGATCCGGACATCATCCATCCACAGTCCATGCAGAGGGCAAAGTCTGCCTGCGTGTGAGACCTCGCCAGAGAGGAGGTCCATCATTGAGGGTAAGGGTCCACCTTTTAATACTGTGGGACTATATGAGAGCTCTTATCCTCATTTCCCTCCCTCTCCATATATATGTGCAGTGTCTGACTGGTCGGAAGGTGGATGCTTCCTCCTGCTTCTGTGAAGTAACTGTTTATGTATGGGACTCCCTCTCCTACTGTTCATCATAAGAACTTTCGCTCCTTGGAGTATTTCATCTAAGGACTTTTCCTTATCCATTTGGGTTGTGAAAACTTTTCTTGAAATGTTATGACACTTTTTAAACATATTTTTTTCACAGCTTTTTACCATTTATTAATTATCAATATTTTTTTGATGCACATTTCTGATTTTCTTACAGGGATTTAGATTATGTATTTTTTACACAGATTATGTTCATTATGAGCGCACGTTTGTTTTCTCCTTTCTTATTCTTACAACATTTTACTTGCTTGTACATCTCGAGATGATCCTCCGTATCTGAAGAGGTGGGAAAGAAACCTTAACACTACGTTCACTGAGGACCAAAAGAATCGTATACTCTTTTTTTGCACATAAATCCTCCCTGTGTAGCAAATACCAAGAAATAACATACAAAATCTTGACGCGTTGGTATAGGACTACTTCTGTTTTAGCGCCCATATTTCCTGGACACAGTCCTCTCTGCTGGAGATGTGGCACACAGACTGGCACAATACTCCACATCTTCTGGGAGTGTTCGGTTTTGACCCCCTTCTGGAGACAGGTGCTGGAAATCATCTACGAGCTTACCGAGGTGGCGCTCCAGAACAACCCGGCAGCAATACTCCTAAACCTGACCCCCATCTCTAATAAGAGACACCGCAAATCCCTACTGAAGCACCTCTTGAATGCAGCCAGGGCGTGTATCCCCAGTGCATGGAAGCAGCAATCCCCCCCGACAGTGGCACAGTGGTTTGCTAGAGTTCGCAATATTCAGCAGATGGAGCTTCTTACAGCTGCACTAGGGGAAAGAGAGGAGGAACACAATACCCGTTGGATACACTGGGACCTGTTCCGCTTCTCGGACAAATATAAGATCTACATTTAAATGCCTTATTCAAGGTTAAATTAGGGCATTGGGTCGTCGGCCTTGCCGGAACTCCATAACCCCCCCTCTTTTCACCTTCTTCCCTACTTCTGCCCCCCCCTTTTTTTTTTTCCTTTTTTTTCCTTTCATAACCTTCCCCCCATTGACGCCATGGGTGTCGCCCACTTTCCTTTTCTAAAAATTTTTTAAAAATCTCCCCGGATTGCGGATACATACTGGCACTACTCTTGAGGAATACAGGTTAGTGAGCCACAATTCACAAGAAGTCTGGTATACTAGATCAGCCCACCAAAGCATACTAGCTTGATATCCGACCAAGGGGGATGGGCCCGCTCTACCTCCAGGGGGCCCCCCCTTCCTCCCTAATGAGCATATGGAAAAGTCTACACAGATCTCTTAAAGCTAGGTTTTTTTGATGGTTAGGAAATTTCCTATACTGTCCTGGTTGAAGTGCAAAAAAAAATTTAAAAAAAGTCTATTGCAGAATCTTTTATAAACAGTTATCCTGCTGAATTATTGAGATGCTATGTAACCTTGATTATTATCCCAGTATTGTACATCGACTTAATTGATGAGTAATTGTAATAGCATACCAAAGACTAAACTGTTTGTCATGTTTGATTCATTGTATTTTTGTATAATCCGCATTCCTTAAATAGAAAGTAAAAATAAATAAATAAATAAATATAGTGTACATTAGGGATGAGCTTCGTGTTCGAGTCGAACCCATGTTCGACTCGAACATCGGCTGTTCGATCGTTCGCCGAATTGCGAACGTTATGGGCCGTTCGCGCTAAATTCGTGTGGCGCGTCACGGCCCATAATTCACTGCGGCATCGCAGTGCATTGCTGGCTGATGATTGGCCAAGCATGCACTATGACCCGCATGCTTGGCCAATCACAGCGCCGTCAGTAGAGAGAGCTGTAATTGGCCAAAGCCAGGGTGGCTTTGGCCAATTATGGCTCAGGGGATTTAGTACACACCCCACACTATATAAGGCCGCCTGCACGGCGGCCCTGTGTAGTGTGTGTTCCGGTGTGCTGAGAGATAGAGAGAGAGAGAGACAGTGTCATTTGATTTGAGTTAGATAGATTAGGCAGAACAGTCAGTCAGTTAGCTGCACTTACAGTGTATTGTGTATATATATGCATCCCAGGTGTTGCATATATATATATACACTGTATTCAGTTTAGCTAGATCCGTTCCTGTTATCTTCTATCTAGACTATTTACATTTAATGCAGTGCGTCCTGCTCACAGTGTTCAGCTAGATCCGTTCCTGCTATTTACATTTAGTGCAGTGCGTCCTGCTCACAGTGTTCAGCTAGATCCGTTCCTGTTATCTTCTAGACTATTTACATTTAGTGCAGTGCGTCCTGCTCACAGTGTTCAGCTAGATCCGTTCCTGCAATTTACATTTAGTGCAGTGCGTCCTGCTCACAGTGTTCAGCTAGATCCGTTCCTGCTATTTACATTTAGTGCAGTGCGTCCTGCTCACAGTGTTCAGCTAGATCCGTTCCTGCTATTTACATTTAGTGCAGTGCGTCCTGCTCACAGTGTTCAGCTAGATCCGTTCCTGTTATTTACATTTAGTGCAGTGCGTCCTGCTCACAGTGTTCAGCTAGATCCGTTCCTGCTATTTACATTTAGTGCAGTGCGTCCTGCTCACGGTGTTCAGCTAGATCCGTTCCTGCTATTTACATTTAGTGCAGTGCGTCCTGCTCACAGTGTTCAGCTAGATCCGTTCCTGCTATTTACATTTAGTGCAGTGCGTCCTGCTCACAGTGTTCAGCTAGATCCGTTCCTGTTATCTTCTAGACTATTTACATTTAGTGCAGTGCGTCCTGCTCACAGTGTTCAGCTAGATCCGTTCCTGCAATTTACATTTAGTGTAGTGCGTCCTGCTCACAGTGTTCAGCTAGATCCGTTCCTGCTATTTACATTTAGTGCAGTGCGTCCTGCTCACAGTGTTCAGCTAGATCCGTTCCTGCTATTTACATTTAGTGCAGTGCGTCCTGCTCACAGTGTTCAGCTAGATCCGTTCCTGTTATTTACATTTAGTGCAGTGCGTCCTGCTCACAGTGTTCAGCTAGATCCGTTCCTGCTATTTACATTTAGTGCAGTGCGTCCTGCTCACAGTGTTCAGCTAGATCCGTTCCTGCTATTTACATTTAGTGCAGTGCGTCCTGCTCACAGTGTTCAGCTAGATCCGTTCCTGCTATTTACATTTAGTGCAGTGCGTCCTGCTCACAGTGTTCAGCTAGATCCGTTCCTGTTATCTTCCTACTGACAGGCAGGCTTGTCTGGTTACAGTATATAAAGCTACCTGAAGAAAATTACAGGTGTTCTATTTGATCCTATTAGTACCACGGTCAGGCAGCTAGACTATTTACATTTAGTACAGTGCGTCCTGCTCACAGTGTTCAGCTAGATCCGTTCCTGTTATCTTCCTACTGACAGGCAGGCTTGTCTGGTTACAGTATATAAAGCTACCTGAAGAAAATTACAGGTGTTCTATTTGATCCTATTAGTACCACGGTCAGGCAGCTAGACTATTTACATTTAGTACAGTGCGTCCTGCTCACAGTGTACAGCTAGATCCGTTCCTGTTATCTTCCTACTGACAGGCAGGCTTGTCTGGTTACAGTATATAAAGCTACCTGAAGAAAATTACAGGTGTTCTATTTGATCCTATTAGTACCACGGTCAGGCAGCTAGACTATTTACATTTAGTACAGTGCGTCCTGCTCACAGTGTTCAGCTAGATCCGTTCCTGTTATCTTCCTACTGACAGGCAGGCTTGTCTGGTTACAGTATATAAAGCTACTTGAAGAAAATTACAGGTGTTCTATCCCAGCTTAGTGCAGCTACAGGCCATTAGTATGTCTGGAAGGCCAAGAAGGAGAGGCAGACAGTCACAAGCCAATAAGAGAGGGCAAGCAGGCTCTGTGTCTAGTGCTGGTCGTGGAGACGGTGCATCCTCATCAGCACGTGGCCATGGGACACGCTTGGCCTTTTTTTCGGCAGCTGGCCGTGTTGAGCCGCAACATGCGGAAGACTTGGTCGAGTGGATGACCAAGCCGTCCTCATCCTCCTCATCCTCTCTCACCCATGCCCAGGGTGCTTTGTCTGGCAAAGCAGCGGCCTCTTCCCTCAGCTCAATGTCATCAGTGACTCCTTCCCTAGCTCCACCATGTCCTCATGAGGATTCCCTCGAACTGTTTGACCACAGTGTTGGGTACATGCTCCAGGAGGATGCCCAGCGTTTGGAAGGCTCTGATGACGATACTGAGCTCGATGAAGGCAGTAACATGAGCACGGACAGAGGGGGTGCCCAAGAAGGACAGCAATCTGGCAGTCATGCTCCCCCTGCTGCAGCATACTGCCAGGTTTGCTCCAGTGATGAGGAGGGAGGGGATGATGAGGTCACTGACTTAACGTGGGTGCCTGATAGGAGAGAGGAGGAGGAGGAGGAGGAGGAGGAGGCGGCGGCACATCACCAACGAGGCAGGATGCCCTCCAGGGGCCAGCCTAAGGGCAGCACATTGACTGCATCACACCCCAAAGCTCCACATGTGCAGGGCGCTGCAGTCTCTGCGCGTTATTCAAAAAGTTCTTTGGTGTGGGCCTTTTTTGAGACGAGTGCATCAGATCGCACCGCTGCTATTTGCAACATATGTCTCAAGCGTATCTCGCGTGGCCAAAACATCTCCCGCTTGGGTACCACATGCTTGACCAGACATATGTTGACCTGCCATGCAGTTCGTTGGCAAGCGTATCTAAAAGACCCACACCAAAGAACAAAGAGGATCTCTCCTTGCTCCTCATCAGCTGAGATTTCCAACCCCACTAGACCTTCAGTCCTCTCTGAGACCTGCAGTGAGAGGAATGAAGGTGTAGAATTAGGTGTGTCACAGCCAAGTACTTGTGGGCAATCTGCTTTTGGTACACCGACGTCAGATTGTACCAGGCAAATTTCCCTGCCCCAGCTGCTGCACCGCCGAAAGAAGTTTGCTCCCAGCCATCCACATGCCCAGCGGTTGAATGCTAGCTTGGCAAAATTGCTAGCACTTCAACTGCTGCCTTTTCAGTTGGTAGACTCTGCCCCCTTCCGTGAGTTTGTGGAATGTGCGGTTCCTCAGTGGCAGGTACCCAAACGCCACTTTTTCTCACGGAAGGCGATTCCGGCTCTCTACCGGCATGTGGAAGGCAATGTCCATGCCTCGCTGGACAGGGCGGTCAGCGGTAAGGTGCATATTACCGCTGACTCATGGTCCAGCAGGCATGGACAGGGACGTTACCTAAGTTTCACGGCGCATTGGGTGACTCTGCTGGCAGCTGGGAAGGATGCAGGACAAGGTGCAGTAGTGTTGGAGGTTGTTCCGCCACCACGCCTCCAAAATGCTGATTGTGACACACCTCTCTCCTCCACCCCCTCCTCTTCTTCTTCCTCTATGGCCTCTTCCTCGGAACCAGCGGTGCTCCGTAGGCGTTCAAGGGGCTACGCAAGTACGCAGGCCAAAAGATGCCATGCGGTGCTTGAGCTGGTGTGCTTGGGGGACAGGAGCCACACTGGGGCAGAGGTTTTGTCAGCTCTGCAGGGGCAGGTTCAGAGGTGGTTGATGCCACGCCAACTTAAGGCAGGAATGGTGGTTTGCGACAATGGCACCAACCTCCTCTCTGCCCTCCGACAGGGACAAATGACCCATGTGCCCTGTTTGGCTCACGTCCTTAACTTGGTGGTGCAGCGGTTCTTGGGCAGGTACCCGGGCTTACAGGATGTCCTGAGGCAGGCCAGGAAAGTCTGTGTGCATTTCCGCCGGTCATATAATGCCAGTGCTCGGCTGACGGACCTCCAAAAGGAGTTTAACCTGCCCAAGAACCGCCTAATCTGTGACATGCCCACCAGGTGGAACTCAACGTTGGCCATGCTGCAGCGGCTGCACACGCAGCAGAGGGCCATCAATGAGTACCTGTGCGACTATGGCACCAGGATAGGGTCAGGGGAGCTTGGTTTTTTTTCCCCACGCCAGTGGGCCATGATCAGGGATGCATGCACTGTCCTGTCACCATTCGAGGAGGCCACGAGGATGGTGAGCAGTGACAGTGCATGCATCAGTGACACTGTCCCCCTTGTCCACCTGTTGGAGCACACGCTGCGTGGAATAATGGACAGGGCACTTGAGGCAGAACAGAGGCAGGAAGAGGAGGACTTCCTTAGCTCTCAAGGCCCCCTTTATCCAGACAGTGTTCCTGCGTGCCCGCCGATCACACAGGAAGAGGACGAGGAGGAAGAGGAGGAGGAGGAAAATTGTGTCAGTATGGAGGTGGAGCCTGGCACTCAGCATCAGCAGCAGTCTTTAAGGGATCAGTCCCAAGAAACACATGGACTTGTACGTGGCTGGGAGGAGGTGGCTGCGGACCATGTCGTTCTTAGTGACCCAGAGGACTCCGGACCGAATGCCTCAGCAAACCTACGCTGCATGGCCTCCCTGATCCTGCAAAGCCTGCGTAAGGATCCTCGTATTCGTGGTATCAAGGAGAAGGACCAATACTGGCTGGCAACCCTCCTTGATCCACGTTACAAGGGTAAGGTTGCGGACCTTATCTTGCCATCGCAGAGGGAGCAGAGGATGAAACATCTTCGGGAGGCCTTGCAGAAAGGTCTGTGCAACGCGTTCCCAGAGACTGGGAGGTTACAAACTCCTGTTTCTGGACAACGTGTTGCTGAGGCTTCGGTCAGTCAAAGAAGGAGCGGTGGAGAAGGTGGCCGTCTGACCGATGCGTTCAGACAATTTTTTGGTCCGCAGCCCCAAGGTATGATCGGTTCCAGCAACCATCGCCAGCGTCTGTTTTACATGGTGCAGGAATACCTAGGGGCAAGATCAGACTTGGACACCTTTCCCACCGAAAATCCTCTGGGTTACTGGGTCTTGAGGATGGATCACTGGCCAGAGCTTGCACAGTATGCAATTGAGCTACTGGCCTGTCCTGCATCCAGCGTTCTTTCGGAACGCACATTCAGTGCTGCTGGAGGCGTGGTAACCGATCACAGGGTGCGTCTGTCCACCGACTCGGTCGATCGGCTGACCTTCATAAAAATGAATGAGTCTTGGATCACCACCAGCTACCAAGCACCTGATGCTGATGTAACCGAATAATTTTTTTTGAAATCTCAGATCCCTTCAAAGACTGCCTATGCTGATGCTGAGTGACTATCCCTGAGTAATTATCCTCTTCCTCCTCAATCATCACGCTGATAGCTTGTAAGAACATTTTTGGTTCTGGGCGCCACCACCAGTGCCTAAGGCACAATTTTTCAGCCCCTGTTTAACAGGGGCGTGTAATTACAATTTTTGATGTAATACTTTGCAGCAGGGCTCGTTCCTGCATTCCAACTAGAGTGTCTGTGAGGGGTTGCAGTGTTGTGGCACCAGCACCAGTGCCTAAGGCCCAATTTTTCTGCCCCTGTCTAACAGGGGCGTGTAATTACAATTTTTGATGCAATACTTTGCAGCAGGGCTCGTTCCTGCGTTCCAACTAGAGTGTCTGTGAGGGGTTGCAGTGTTGTGGCACCAGCACCAGTGCCTAAGGCCCAATTTTTCTGCCCCTGTCTAACGGGGGCGTGTAATTACAATTTTTGATGCAATACTTTGCAGCAGGGCTCGTTCCTGCGTTCCAACTAGAGTGTCTGTGAGGGGTTGCAGTGTTGTGGCACCAGCACCAGTGCCTAAGGCCCAATTTTTCTGCCCCTGTCTAACAGGGGCGTGTAATTACAATTTTTGAAGCAATACTTTGCAGCAGGGCTCGTTCCTGCGTTCCAACTAGAGTGTCTGTGAGGGGTTGCAGTGTTGTGGCACCAGCACCAGTGCCTAAGGCCCAATTTTTCTGCCCCTGTCTAACAGGGGCGTGTAATTACAATTTTTGAAGCAATACTTTGCAGCAGGGCTCATTCCTGCGTTCCAACTAGAGTGTCTGTGAGGGGTTGCAGTGTTGTGGCACCAGCACCAGTGCCTAAGGCCTAATTTTTCAGCTCCTGTTCAACAGGGGCATGTAATTACAATTCTTGATCTAATATTTCACAGCAGGGCCCTGTGAGGGCTTACAGTGTTGTGGCCACAGCAATACCTAAGGCCCAAATTTCTGCTGAGTATATAGGGCAGGACCCTACTTTCAAACATCTAACTTACAAATGACTCCTACTTGCAAACGGAAGGAGACAACAGGAAGTGAGATGAAATCTACCCCTAGGAAGGGAAATTCTCTCCTGTAAGAGTTAATATGGGAAAACAATTTCTCCTTTCCACTGATGCTTTCCAATCCTTGTTCCACAAAAAAACCCAAATTTTCAAAAAACATTTTTCATTGGGACAAAAAAGTGAGGTGAAATCTTCTGAAGAGGAGGAAAGACAGCAAAACAAATGTCACAGGGGTGATAACCCTTCCCTATGTTTTCCAAAAAGCTTAGAAAAGATTTTTTGGCTGGAGCTAAACACGTTAAAAATGTTCAAAATTACAAACAGATTCTACTTAACAACAAACCTACAGTCCCTGTCTTGTTTGCACTGCTGTTCAGAGTATATAGGGCCTGGTGGCCCCACACCTTTCCTTATTTTAATTTGGGTGCGGGGTTCCCCTTAATATCCATACAAGACCCAAAGGGCCTGGTAATGGACTGGGGGGTACCCATGCCGTTTGTCTCACTGATTTTCATCCATATTGCCATGACCCGACATGACATTAAACCCGCAAGCAGTTTTAAATGAGATTTTTTCCTTTAAAAATGACATTTGGTGCAGGGACTGTTCTAAACATGGGAAACACGCGTCACTTTACAGGCATACTATAGACACCCCCCAGGTACGATATTTAAAGGAATATTTCACTTTTTTTTTTTACTTTAAGCATCATTAAAATCACTGCTCCCGAAAAAACGGCCGTTTTTAAAAGTTTTTTTTGCATTGATACATGTCCCCTGGGGTAGGACCCGGGTCCCCAAACCCTTTTTAGGACAATACCATGCAAATTAGCCTTTAAAATGAGCACTTTTGATTTCGAACGTTCGAGTCCCATAGACGTCAATGGGGTTCTAACGTTCGTGCGAACTTTCGGTCCGTTCGCGGGTTCTGGTGCGAACCGAACCGGGGGGTGTTCGGCTCATCCCTAGTGTACATATATTAGATGCAGGTGAGAGAGCGGACGGGTGAGAGAGCAAGCGGCCCAATGTTGTGCCGAGATCGGTTTCCCTGACAAAATCTGTCTTCTGGCTCTCGGTCTCGGCTGAGATTGGAGCTCCACCTCTCCAGCCCTCTGCACCGCTGTTCCTCCTACTCTACCCCGAATGCTAATCATCCTTCTACCGCCCCGCCCCCGTGCATTCGGGGGAGAGTAGGAGGAGCAGAGGGCTGAAGGGCCAGAGTTCCAATCTCAGACAAGAGCCAGGGGAAACAGATTTCGTAGGGGAAACCGACATCATCTCTCACCGCCCACCCTCACTGTGCAGGAAGCTGCAGGCAGCAGAGAGATTACATCATCTCTCTCCTCTCTGCTGCCTGACTCTGGGACACAGCAATAGACAATCCCCACCTTAGCAGCAAGTGACAGTCCGCAACTTGTGGCAGGTGACGTGGCAAGTGACAACCAGCAACATGTGGCATGTGACGTGGCAATGTGTGGCAGGTGACATAGCAGGTGACAATCTGCAAAATGTGGCAGGCGACGTGGCAAGTGACAATCTGCATCTGGCGGCAGGCAAGTGTCAACCAGCAACGTGATGCAGGTGACGTGGCAAATGACAATCTGCAACATGTGGCAGGTGACGTGACAATCCGCAACATGTGGCAGGTGACATTGCAAGTGACAATCTGCAACCTGTGGCAGGTAACTTGGCAAGTGACAATCCGCAACATGTGGCAGGTGACGTGGCAAGTGACAATCCGCAACATGTGGCAGGTGACGTGGCAAGTGACAATCTGCATCTGGTGGCAGGCATGTGACAACCATGAACGCGTCACAGGTGACGTGGCAAGTGACAATCCACAACATGTGGCAGGTGACGTGGCAAGTGACAATCCACATCTGGTGGCAGGCGACGGTGGCAAGTGACACGCTCAGGGCTCCCACTGATTCTGCATTATGGTGAGTTGAACTATTTCATTTTATATAACAATGTAATAATAAAATAATGCGCTTCAATCATCCTGACACCATAACAACATAACAATGGTGCCAGGATGACTGAAGCGCCAACACCAGCCATTTCCCCGATAAATTGCCCGCAAAAAAAACATATTTTCTGGTAGTGCCCCTCCCGAGACTAGACTCTGGATCTGCCCCTGATATAACATTGTTCTTTGCTAGACCGTTGTTTGTGTCTTTGAGAGGAATTTGTTTGCTGGATTGGCGCTGTTAAGTCGGCTTAGCAGAATCATTACCTCTGTTTGTGAAATAACTTCCTTTGTCTGGCTCAAGTAAAATATTTCAGAACCTAATATTACTAAGTTGTTTGATTCTTGCTGCACAGTGTTACAAGTGTGTCTGAACCCAGAGTGTCAGGTTTACTTGGTCATGGCCGTGCAGATGAGCAAGTAATTCTCAGCAGTCCTCAAGGGGGCAGTGCTACACATATTTGATGTAGGCCTTCCCATGCCCTTTTCCACACTGACGGCTAAGTTGAATTTTCTGTTTTCATTATAATTACTATGCAATGTGACAATATCTATGGAAAGACCCCTCACCTTATACTTACTTTGCCTGCACTCTCTCACAGATCCTCTCTCCTCCAAAGCCATCAAAGAAACCCGCCACTTTTGGGGATATGAGAGTTCAAAAAGTAACTATTGATCCTTCCAGAAATCTTAATAATTTCCCGTGCCCTGTGCCTGTGCCGACTGTTTTCCATTGTTCTTTGCAGAACTGCTCAAGTTCGCTTAAATTTGATGGTGACCGTTTGTGGACTGCAGTCTTTAAGTCATTCCACAGATTTTCAATGGGGTTTAAGTCTGGGCTCTGACTAGGCCATGCAAGGACATTTACCCTCTTCTCCTTCAACCACTGTGTGGTAATTTTTGCTGTGTGCTTTGGGTCATTGTCTTGTTGGAAGGTAATCCTTCTTCCCATTGACAACTTTCTGGCAGAGGGCAGCACATTTTCCTCAATAATTTGCCCCATCCATTTTTCCTTCTATCTTGACAAGTGCTCCAGTCCCTGCAGCAGAGAAACACCCCCATAACAGGATATTACCACCTCCATGCTTTACTGTAGGAATGATATTTTTTGGATGGTGAACTGTATTGGATTTCCGCCACCTGACATATTGTTTGGTGTTGAGGCCAAATAATTCAATTTTTGTCTCATCTGGCCATAACACCTTTTTCCATGTGGCCTCTGAATCTTAAAGGTGCTTTTTGGCGAAGCTCTATGGTGACTGCATGTGGCCTTTCTTGAGGAGTGTTTTTTTTTTTTTTTGCAACCCTCCCATACAAGCCACATTTATGTCAAATATGTGATATTGTTGTCACATGCACGCAATGACCACTCTTTGTCATAAATTCCTGCAACTGCTTTAGAGTTGCTGTAGGCCTCTTGGTAGCATCTCTGACCAGTCTACTGCTGGCTCTTTCATCTAGTTTGGAGCCACGTCCTGATCCAGGGAGGGTTTGTGTTGTATCAAATACCTTCTACTTCTTAAAGCAGTAATAAATCGCACCTTTAAAAAAAAAAAAAACCCTGCAAGACAATGGCATAATGTGCTAATCGCATACTAGCACATTAGGAAAAACTTACCTTAGAACCAGAGCCAGTACAAGGGGTGGGCGAGAGGGACGAGTGCCCTGGGCAGAGTGTAAGAGGGGGCGGGTTCAAGGCCCTCTTTAACGCAGAGCAAAAGCAGCTGCCCCTGAAGCCCGCACTGCTTAGAATAGATCTCCCGGTGTAGCGGTCACGAACACAGCTGTGCCGTCCTGCCCGTTTGCTCTCTCGGCCGGGTTAACACAGGTGGCCACACTGACAGGGGAGGAGAACAGCTGCGGGCTGTGTGTAAGTGCCGACTCGTCCTGCTTCTCCCTCTGTCAGGAGCTGCAGGATCAGAGTGGCTGTCCTGTGACAGGGAGTGAGGCAGAGCGATCGTCCGTGCTCCCCCGTCCCATCACCCCCCCCCCCCCCCTCACACTTCTATAGCACAGCACAGAACAGAGTGAAGTGTTCTGGCTGTATGCTACAGATCTGAGACTGCACTGAGACTGTGTGTTGGAAAAAGAGCGCACACACATACCAGAAAGGTGCAGTGTCACGGAGGATGAGAACTGTGAGGAGGAGGAGGGGGAGGAATTTGTGAAAGAGGTGAGAACTCTAAAGGGAGGATTACAATGCTGGCTGTGGACGGACGGACGGGGGGGGGGGGGTTGGGGGGTTGGATACAGAGGGGGTTGTGGACGGGGGGGTATAGAGAGATGGCTTTAAAAGGGGGGTATACAAAGGTGGCTATAGAAGGGGGGTATATAGAGGTGACTATAGAAGGGGGGTATACAGAGGTGACTAATAGTCACCTCTGTATACCCCCTTCTATAGTCACCTCTGTCATAGGCGTGCGCAGGGGGTGTGCCAGGTGTGCCTGGGCACACCCTAATCACTATGTGCATTGCCGATTCCCCCTACTCCTCTCCTCTCCCCCCGGCCTCTGAGGGGAATGTTTCAGAATGGAGAGCTAGGGAAGGGGCTAGTAAATATGTAATTTACCGGCCCCATCCTTTTCTAAATGAACTGAACACAGTGAACACACTTGCTCACTGTGTCCATTCACAACTGAAGCATAGTAAACTGTATTGACTATGCTTTCATTTGTGAATGAATAGGAAGCCACTCAGCACAGAGCACTTCCTATTCCTTTACTGCCCCGTGCAGCTGAGGCTGCAGAGAAAGGCATATGTATTTGCGCTTTGGGGTGCACACCCTAATGCAATAGGCTGCGCACACCTATGACCTCTGTATACCCCCCTTCTATAGCCACCTCTGTATACCCCCCTTCTATAGCCACCTCTGTATACCCCCCTTCTATAGTCACTGACTATAGAAGGGGGGTATACAGAGGTGACTATATAAGGGGGGTATACAGAGGTGACTATAGAAGGGGGTATACCGAGGTGACTATAGAAGGGGGGTACAGAGGTGACTATAGAAGGGGGGTATACAGAGGTAACTATAGAAGGGGGGTATACAGAGGTGACTATAGAAGGGGGGGGTATACAGAGGTAACTATAGAAGGGAGGTATACAGAGGTGACTATAGAAGGGGGGGTACAGAGGTGACTATAGAAGGGGGTATACAGAGGTGACTATAGAAGGGGGGTGCAGAGGTGACTATAGCAGGGGAGTATACAGAGGTGACTATAGAAGGGGGTATACAGAGGTGACTATAGAAGGAGGGGTACAGAGGTGACTATAGAAGGGGGGTATACAGAGGTGACTATAGAAGGGGGGTATACAGAGGTGACTATAGAAGGGGGGGTACAGAGGTGACTATAGAAGGGGGGTATACAGAGGTGACTATAGAAGGGGGGTATACAGAGGTGACTATAGAAGGGGGTATACAGAGGTGACTATAGAAGGGGGGTACAGAGGTGACTATACAAGAGGGGTACAGAGGTGACTATAGAAGGGGGGGTACAGAGGTGACTATAGAACTGGGGGTACAGAGGGGGGCGCAGTTTGCCATCTTCGCCCTGGGCACCAAATGGCCTTGTCCCAGCACTGCTTAGAACAAAGCCCTCCAGCAGCACGCTGTCACTGCTGTCAGTGCTTTTGTCTTCATCCGGTCTTCCTTCTGGGTTTGAGTGCTCCGGCCGCTTGATTGGCCGAGCCACGTTGATGTCACTTCCTGCATGCATGCGGGAGCCACGGCCGTGGCACGGAGCTCTGAAGGGATGGCACAGACATGCCATTCCTTTAGAGCGCATGCGCTGGTGACGTCACCAGCTGCATGCAGTGTGCATATCTCCTAAACAGTGCAAGTTTAGGAGATATTAACTGTACCTACAGGTAAGCCTTATTATAGGTTTACCTGTAGGTACAAGTCTAAAAAAAGACTTTACTACCACTTTAATAATAGACTTCACTGTGCTTCTACGCATTGATAAAGCCTTTGATTTTTTTTTGTATCCATGTGCCTGTCCGCAACTTTATCCCAGAGACCTTGTGATACTGCCTTGCCATCCGTAGTTGATTTTTAGCTTCAGTTGCACTACCAGGGACTGAAACGTTATTTTCATGCTGAGCTAATCAAAATGACCACAGCTGATCACAGTTAAGAGTTAAATGGCTTCATGTGCGAAGGTGATTAGGTGAATCAGGCTACACCTGATTATGTTTACTAGTTATTTTTTGGAGGGGGGTGATTCTTTTTCCAACTCAGTGATTCTGTTTTTAATTTTTTTTTTTTAAATTTCTGACATGTTGGTGTTATATCTTTCACTTGTTGATGTTAAGAAGTAAATAAAGCTTGATTTCAGGCTGCAAAGCAACACAATGTGATTATTTTAGAGGGGTGATTATTTCTATGCCCACTGTAGCTCCAACAATTTACACATCTCTACTTATTGTACATTTTTATCAGTCCCTATCCTCAAGGAGTTTACATACTAAGCATGTCCTTGGAGTTTTGGAGGAAACTGGAGGAAACCCACACAAACACAGGGAGAACATGCAAACTTAATGCAGATAATGTCCCGGTTGGGATTGGAACCAAGGACCTTACTGCTACTAGGCTAGGATTCTACAGTTAAAGAGAAGCAATATCTGAATGTTAATCCTAACTACATACATCATGAAATGGAAAGCTAATTTTTAGCACTTAAAGCGGACCTTCAGCAATTTTTTCAACTTTCCATCTATTAAATCTTCAGCCCTTGTTGTTTTAACTTTGGATAGTAAATTCCTTATAGAGCCCACTTCCTCTTTCTTGTCTGGTCATTAGCCTAGGCTTATGATATCATGCACAGCTCTCTCTCTCACTCTCATGAGAGTTTGCTAGGAAGGGAGGGGTGATGAGTCATAAGAGGGCCAATGAGAGCCTACAGAGCTGGAGGTGTGCCTCTGTGTGTCTGTGTAAATCCAGGAAGTGAATGGGCAGCAGTTTGAGCTGCCCATGGTTAAAATGGCTGCAGCCAGACTTAGTGGAGGGAGATTTCTGCAGCATATTTGGCAAGCACAGAATCACAGTATATATAAAATAATATGCAAAGTGGTTTGATGAAAGCTTCAGAATGGCAAAGATGTTTTTATCACAAATTATGTGAGCAGACTGCAATTCCTCTTTAAGTAATGACTTTTTATTTTAAAGTTGAACTTCATCCATATTGTTTTGAACCACATAGGAAAGGATATAATAAATACAGTATCTCACAAAAGTGAGTACACCCCTCACATTTTTGTAAATATATTATATCTTTTAATGTGACAACACTGAAGAAATTACACTTTGCTACAATGTAAAGTAGTGAGTGTACAGCTTGTATAACAGTGTAGATTTGCTGTCCCCTCAAAATAGTGTCTAAACTGCTGGCAACAAAAGTCAGTACACCCCTAAGTGAAAGTGTCCAAATTGGGCCCAATTAGCCATGTTCCCTCCCTGGTGTCATGTGACTCGTTAGTGTTACAAGGTCTCAGGTGTGAATGGAGAGCAGGTGTGTTAAATTTGGTGTTATCGCTTTCACTCTCCCTATACTGGTCACTGGAAGTTCAACGTGGCACCTTATGGCAAAGAACTCTCTGAGGATCTGAAAAAAAGAATTGTTACTCTACATAAAGGCTATAAGAGAATTGCCAAGACCCTGAAACTGAGTTGCAGCATGGTGGCCAAGACCATACAGCGGTTTAACAGGACAGGTTCCACTCAGAACAGGCCTCGCCATTGTTGACCAAAGAAGTTGAGTGCACGTGCTCAGCGTCATATCCAGAGGTTGTCTTCGGGAAATAGATGTATGAGTGCTGCAGCATTGCTGCATAGATTGAAGGGGTGGGGTGGTCAGCCTGTCAGTGCTTAGACCATACGCTGCATACTGCACCAAATTGGTCTGCATAGCTGTCGTCCCAGAAGAGGCTTCTTTCTAAAGATGATGCACAAGAAAGCCCCACACTTGCTGAAGACAAGCAGACTAAGAACATGAATTACTGGAGCTTTGTCTTGTGGTCTGATGAGCAAGATAAACTTATTTGGTACAGATGGTGTCAAGCGTGTTTGGCGGCAACCAGGTGAGGAGTACAAAAACAAGAAAGCCCCACACTTGCTGAAGACAAGCAGACTAAGAACATGAATTACTGGAGCTTTGTCTTGTGGTCTGATGAGCAAGATAAACTTATTTGGTTCAGATGGTGTCAAGCATGTTTGGCGGCAACCAGGTGAGGAGTACAAAAACAAGTATTTCTTGCCTACAGTCAAGCATGGTGGTGGGAGTGTCATGGTCTGGGGCTGCATGAGTGCTGCCGGCACTGGGGAGCTACAGTTCATTGAGGGAACCATGAATGCCAACATGTACTGTGACATACTGAAGCAGAGCATGATCCCCTCTTATTCCAACATGAAAACGATCCCAAATACACCTCCAAAACGACCAATGTCTTGCTAAAGAAGCTGAGGGTAAAGGTGATGGACTGGCCAAGCATGACTCCAGACCTAAACCCTATTGAGCATCTGTAGCGCTTCCTCAAATGGAAGGTGGTCTCTAACATCCACCAGCTCCATCATGGAGGAGTGGAAGAGGACTCCAATGGCAACCTGTGAAGCTCTGGTGAACTTCATGCCCAAGAGGGTTAAGACAGTGCTGGAAAATAATGGTGAACACACAAAATATTGACATTTTGGGCCAAATTTGGACATTTTCACTTAGAGGTGTACTCACTTTTGTTGCCAGCAGTTTAGACATTAATGACTGTGTGTTGAGTTATTTTGAGGGGGAAGCAAATTTACACTATTATACAAGCTGTACACTCACTACTTTACATTGTAGCAAAGTTTCATTTCTTCAGTGTTGTCACATGAAAATATAATAATATATTTACCAAAATGTGAGGGGTGTACTCACTTTTGTGAGATACTGTATATATATATATATATATATATATATATATATATATATATATATATATATATATATATATATAGATAGATATAGATATATCTATATAAATGTATATATCTATATATATATATCTAGATCTATCTCTATCTATTTTTTCATATATATATATATATATATATATATATATATATATATATATATATAGATAGATAGATAGATAGATAGATATAGATCTCTCTCTCTCTCTCTCTTTTTCTCTCTCTCTCTCTCTCTCTCTCTATATATATATATATAGAGAGAGAGAGATCTATATCTATAACTATATATATATATGGACACACACACACACACACACACACTGATCAGCCATAACATTATGACCACTGACAGGTAAAGGGAGTATCCTGTTACAATGGCATCTCAAAATTGGTGGGATATATTAGATAGTCAGCAACTGAACATGTTGTCCATGAAGTTGATGTGGTGAAAGCAGAAAAAAATGGGAATCGCAATTTGTTGTGTATTGGGCTGTGAAGCCCATGGTGACCCATGTCCACAGCCAAAAGCTTCTACAATGGTAGCATGAACATCAGAACTGGACTACAGAGTAATGGAAGAAGGTGGCCTGGTCTGATGAATCATGTTTTCCTTTAGATCATGTGGCTGGCCGAGTGTGTGTGCATCACTTACCTGGGGAAGAGGTGGCAGCAGGAAGCGGTATAAGAAAGCAAGTTGGCAGAGGCAGTGTGATGCTTTGGGCAATGTTCTGCTGGGAAACCTTGGGTCCTGTCATTCATGTGGATGTTACTTTGGTGTCTATGCCTCAAGGGGTCAGGGCTGTTTAAGCAAAAGGGGCCATACTCAATATTAGGTGGGTGGTCATAATGTTATGGCTGATCGGTGTATATATAGATATATATATATATATATATCTATATATATATATATATATATATATATATTTATATATATAGATATATTTATATATATCTATATATATATATATATATATATATATATATATAGATATATATATATGTAGGAAGGCCAGTATGGTGGCCTGAATTTATGGGAGGAGCCCGGTGGGTATTTAAGCAGCCCGCTCACCTGTGGTGCTTGTCGGTTTCCTGTGCGCGATACGTTACGTCACTAGGCCGACTATCCGAATACCAAACGTCCGTAAGTCGTTGTCTCGCGAAGTTCCCGCATTTGCTATTTCGTGCTCGAGAGTGTCAGTGTTTACCGATCCGTATCGTTCGTACCACGCGTCTGGCTTGGCTGTCGCAGGTAGGGTCCCGTCGGACTTTTCGTTTTCATATCATGTCACTAAACCGTGAGTTCAAATTTCGTTTCACCCGCATCTCACAAACTGCAATGTATATCGCTCGTACTTTCGATATGTTACAAATTCGATAGCACAGCGACGCTGACGTCGCTTCATTTCTAGCATGTCGGTATCAGTAGACAGCCATAGCCAGTCGCAATTTTGTAAATGATCAAATCAAGTTAGTTCGATACCAATCATTTCTCATTTCTGAGACATTTCTAAACTCATTTCGGACATTTCAAATCATTTCTCATTTCTGAAAACATTTCTGAACTCATTTCTGACATTTTCAAATCATTTCTCATTTCAGTCACCTACCGCGCTCCGATTCGAATCCAGTCGCACCAAAGATGCGCCGATTCGTTCCGGTGTGCCCCAGTTATTACGGCCTCATTTCTATACATGCTCCAGAGTTACGTTATTGTCAGTCAATTGTACCTCTGTCATGGTCATCATTTCATTTCCATGTATCACGTCCCGACATGAATTCAGTCGCATGAAAAATGCACCGATTCGTCTCGGCGTGCCCCAGGATTGGCCTCATTTCTATACATGCTCCAGAGTTACGTTTTATCAGTCATTCGTACCTCTGTCATGGTTATCATTTCATTTCCATGTATCACGTCCCGACATGAATTCAGTCGCATGAAAAATGCACCGATTCGTCTCGGCGTGCCCCAGGATTGGCCTCATTTCTATACATGCTCCAGAGTTACGTTTTATCAGTCATTCGTACCTCTGTCATGGTTATCATTTCATTTCCATGTATCACGTCCCGACATGAATTCAGTCGCATGAAAAATGCACCGATTCGTCTCGGCGTGCCCCAGGATTGGCCTCATTTCTATACATGCTCCAGAGTTACGTTTTATCAGTCATTCGTACCTCTGTCATGGTTATCATTTCATTTCCATGTATCACGTCCCGACATGAATTCAGTCGCATGAAAAATGCACCGATTCGTCTCGGCGTGCCCCAGGATTGGCCTCATTTCTATACATGCTCCAGAGTTACGTTTTATCAGTCATTCGTACCTCTGTCATGGTTATCATTTCATTTCCATGTATCACATTCCGACATGAAATCAGTCGCATGAAAATGCACCGATTCGTCTCGGCGTGCCCAGGATTGGCCACATTTCTGACACATGCTCCAGAGTCCAGATCATAGCTAATCGCAGACATCGGGGGATTGATCCACATCTCTGTCATGCAATTTCTACCATTTCACTCCCACAACGCATCACCGTTTCGAAACCAGTCGCATCTGAGGTGCACCGATTCGTCACGGCATGCATCACTGGTTCCGATCGCATTTCATACCTATACCAGAGCTCGGTTAGTTGCCAGTCGCTAACACGGCACAACCAATTCGAGCCGCGGTCAAAACAATCATTTCTCTCATTTCATTTAATACTGCACTCCTATTCGAATCCAGATGCATCAAACAAGCACCGATTCGTCCCAGGAGCACCAATATTTTCAGTTGCCCCATTTCAATACATGCTCCAGAGCCCGGTTCACGGTCGAACAAATCGTGACACGACCAGGCCGCACCTCTGTCATGCAGTTCATTCATTTCACAATCAAAGCAAACATTTCGAATCATTTCATTGTCACAAGATTGCAAGCATCATACAAATCATTGCTTCAAGTTACTTAGCAATCCCTTCACGAATTGTCACCTTTTCATTTTCCTCAAAAAAAAAAAAAAAAAAAAAAATCCATACCTATACCAGAGCTCGGTCGGTTGCCAGTCGCAAAACACGGCACAACCAATTCAAGCCTCGGTCAAGGTAAACATTTCTCTCATTTCATTTCATGCTGCGCTCCGATTCGAATCCAGATGCATCAAACAAGCACCGATTCGTCCCGGTGTGCACCAATGTTTCTTCTGTTGCCTCGTTTCAGTGCATGCTCCAGGGCCCGGTTCACGGTCGCATCAGTCACGACACGGCCAGGCCGGACCTTTGTCATGCAGTTCAGTCATTTCAAACATCAAGGCAAACATTTCGAATCATTTCGTTCTCACAAAAAAAAGAAAAAAAAAAAAAAAAAGAAATATACGAGCTCAGAAACAGGATATTCTCATCAGATCAAGTCATGTCACAGGCCGGCAGCGAAGACTTCACGGCCCCTCTGTCGGCTTTCACACAGGCCTCATTTCACTACCTCACAGTACGTACGAATGTGGGAATATTCGTTCAGCAGCCATCGACGAACAAACCATAGATCGGCTCTTACAAACAGAACTAGACCGAGAGTACGTTATAGGCCTTTCACTCAGCCCCCTTTCAGCACTTGGAGAGTCAGCCCTATTTGGGGCTTGTCAAGGGCAAATTCACAAATAAATTACGTTTGGGGTACCACCTGTCTGCGCCTCATTCTTCCCACATCCCCAGTCTCAATTCCCTGATTCCCTCCGAAGAATTCTCCCTAAAATATTCCTCCGTAGACATGCCGATACAAGCAGTCATCAAAGCAGGTACAGGTGCCTGGCTTTCCAAAACCGACATCTCGGATGCCTTTAAGCTCCTGCCTATCCATCCATCCCTTTGGTGCTGGCATGGCATCAAGTGGAAGGAGGCATATTATTTGGCCACAAAACTGACGTTCGGTTCGAAGAGCAGCCCTTGGCTCTTCGACACATTCGCTCAGTCTCTTGCTTGGATACTGTTACACAAGGCTCAGTGACAAAAGTCATCCATTACCTGGACGACTTCCTACTAATAGAACCTCCCAGCAAGCCCCCAGGAGACCTCGACAAACTCAGAGCGATATTCGGAAAACCCAATCTTCCCATCACCGAGCACAAAGTAGAAGGCCCAGCACATAACATCACCTTTCTCGGGGGCCAACTTAGACACCTGCGCTATGCAAGCCAGTCTCCCCCTCGACAAACTAACCCGCATTAAGGCGGTCCTTCACAAATTCACCCACACCAAGGGGTGTACCAAGAAGCAGTTGCAATCTCTCCTGGCAATGCTGAATTTCGCCATACGAATTATTCCACAAGGCCGCACCTTCGTGTCACGCCTGCTGAGATTCCTGCCAGAAACACAAGACCCCGATCAGATCTTAAATCTAGACTCCGCAGCAATAGCGGACCTATCTATGTGGGACGAATTCCGTCCTCCCGGAATGGCATATCCCTAATTATACCCATGGTTTCAGCTCTGTCACCCCAGGTGGTGACAGTCGCTGCAGCCACCACAGGTTTCGCTGCAATTTTTGGCCATCATTGGTTTTCAGGACCCTGGCCTCAACAGATACTGTTGATACCCGGCTTATTCAAAACATCTTCCCTCCTCGAACTCTATCCCATGGTGGCAGCTGCACAACTCTGGGGTCACCATTGGACAGGGCAAACCGTAATCTTCACCACCGACAATCAGGCCACGGCAGACATCAACAAAGGCAGGTCCAATTCCCCAGCAGTCATGTCCTTCCTGCGCAGATTGGTACAACTGTTCTTACAGCATCAGTTTAACATACACTGTGCATTTATTCCAGGCAGACACAATTAGCTGCTGACGCACTGTCACGTTCTAACTACACCTCCTTTTCAAACAGGTTCCCGGAGCCGATCCAGTGTCGGCCCCTATCCCTGCCTGGTCACAACTGACCCTGGACTAGTTTAACATTTACAAGGAGCAACGCAGCTCATCAATCACTCACTCTCTCATAACACACTCAAAGCCTACCAGACAGCTTGAAAGGCGTTCAATAAATTTCTCACATCCTGCCGTAAAGGACCAATAGATGTCAAACAGGTACTGGCCTTCATTTCATACTGCCACACTCAGCTGGCCTTATCTTACAATATCATTCGGCTATACCTAGCCGGCATACAACATTTCGTGACCCTGGAAGACCCCACAAAATCTTCACTGTTCTCATCACACGCTATACGAGCCATCCTAAGGGGCATCCAGAAACAACAACCAGTGATTAGTACTAAGCGCTTACCCATTACGGGGCCCATCTTCAGGGATATGTCGACTATTCTGGCTACTTCGCCATTCGGTCTGCTGCCCAGCACGGTCCTACAAGCAGCCATATAGTTGGCTTACTACGGGTTCACCTATAACCACCCCACAGACCAAGTATTACGCAGACGGCACTTGCTTCGCCACCAAGACCATTTCATCCTTCACCTCGAGGTTTCTTAAACCCAGGAAACAGGCTCTGGAGTGGACATTTCACCTCTACAGAACCAATAACAGCTGGTGTCCAGTCACCGTACTTAACCGTCTCCTCTCACTCCTGCCTGAACAATCGGACACCAGTCCTCTTCTACCATTCCCAGTTAAACCCTTAAACGCATGTCACTTTGTAAAACACATAAGGATACTTCTCCGCAATCTTCACCTTAAACCCAGTCAGTACTCCGGACACTCCTTCCGCATCGGAGCAGCCTCCGCAGCAACCCGCCAGGGGGTTCCAGACCACATCATCAAAAGACTAGGCAGATGGAAATCAGCCTGCGTCGCCCGGTATATACCCAATCCTCAAGTAGAGATGGCACAGGCATTCTCCAAATTGGCTCAATGAATACCTGAAAACCAATTATATATTATATCCCTACCTGAATGTTTTTGCCCCCTTATTTTGGCATACCGGCCATTAGACCAAGGCACACTTTCAGGTCCATTTCATATGGTAAGTCCACACTTCCAGGTCTATTTCCGATGGTAAGTCTTATCTTTATTATAAGTGTTATCTATGTCCATATCGGACATAGGGCTCCGACCATAAGTAGGAAGGCCAGTATGGTGGCCTGAATTTATGGGAGGAGCCCGGTGGGTATTTAAGCAGCCCGCTCACCTGTGGTGCTTGTCGGTTTCCTGTGCGCGATACCCACCCTCCCATCCCCATTTCAAGGCATTCATTTCATTTCATTCATTTCATCTCATTTCTCTCTACAGAATAATCATTTCTTAAAACCAGGGTATGCCCCCTTATTTTGGCATACCGGCCATTAGACCAAGGCACACTTTCAGGTCCATTTCATATGGTAAGTCCACACTTCCAGGTCTATTTCCGATGGTAAGTCTTATCTTTATTATAAGTGTTATCTATGTCCATATCGGACATAGGGCTCCGACCATAAATATAACCTATATAAGGTTTTGATTTCTATTTGTCTCTAATCCCCACTTCCTACTCTGGTGACACCCTGTGTTTCAGAGTGTGACAGCAGGTCAATGGGACAGGTGAAAACCTCTCCAAATGAGACACCTACTGGTACAGAACTTGACGGGATCTAATCCTTCCACAACACTATTCAAAAGTGAAAACAACAGGAAAATAAAATTGTCTGGAGTTGGGCTTTCAAGGGTCAGTCTACACTAAAATGATATTTCAGTTTTTAATAGAACCTAGGAAGGTAAACACCTGTCTTTTCTATCTCTCATGGGGTCTATTGGTGAGATCCCTGCACTGAGCTCCTGCAACTACACACCTGCCGTGCCCATTATGAGGGGTTTGCACCATCCTTGTTGGATTTGTTCCATTGTTATTGATGCAGGCTTTAACAGGAGGAGCCAAAACAGTCAAAGTTGAGCTGTACCACCCAAGAACTCCATTTAGACAGAGACAGTTACGTTGAGAACTATGGCAGAGGATATCTCACTGTAGCAGTATCCAAGACATAGAGGAACCTAGGGACTGATTCCACCAACTAGACACCACCTACAGCTGAATTTTCACTTTAAAGTGGCCCACCTGACCCTTTAAATTGGCAGTGCTGTACTTCAAAACATTTTAGTTCCTTTGGGTCCTCTCACCATATAACCTGACTGGTTGTACTTTCAAAATATGTTCTAAGAGGAAAGACAGAACCATTGAACAAAAGCCAGTGGCAAATACAAAGGAAGAATTGCAGGCATATTTACACAGCAGATTCTCTCATGTCATCAGTTGTATAGCGGACAAAAAAAAAAGAAGCTCTCGGTTAATGTTTACTTTCCTTTATTGTGTTCATCAAAAGCCGGGTGCTCCTTTCATAAGATAAACAGTCGTTTATGATCATTCCATATGTATTCGTTTTCAGAAAACAAAAATTGCTGTATGTCTCTCATCTTCGTAAAGAAGAAACAAAGTAGCACACGATGTTTATGACAACAAATGTACATTCAACTCTGCAAACATCAGGACCAACAAAAGGAGAGTTTATTCTGGAGCTTATGACCATTATTTGTGAAACAGAAGGAGCAAAGAATCATAATATAATGGCAACCGCATGCAATGATAAATGCCTAAAGAGTATTGTTTACCATCTGGGGAACATTGGGGCAGAAATATGGCTGGATTAGAGGAATGGCTTAGCATGTACCTTCTCCTTCTCTTCAAAAAGTTAAAGGATACTTAAAGGATAACAATACTTTTCTAAAAATGAAAGTTGAACTCCAAGTAGATATAAAAGACACTGCTCTGCAATCAATAATATATTATTAAATGCAATTTTTAAAATGCAAGCCCTACAGTATAAGTGTATAGGCAGGTGCAGGATAAACCAGCCTTTTCCAATGAGAGTGCCCAGGCACCCTATGGTGCCTTCAGGTTTCTTGAGGGGTCCCTTGGTAAAAAATGCCTAAAAAGGGCCCAAAAATAGTATACAAGCCAGAAAGTGGACCAAGCCTGCCTTTAGTTACACAAAGGGGGTTATTTACTAAAGGCAAATCCACTTTGCACTACAGGTGCACTGCAAGTGCAGTCACTGTAAGGGTGATAAAAACAGCATTTTAGCTTGCACATGATTGGATGATAAAATCAGCAGAGCTTCACCTCATTTCATAGCTTCCCCTCAGATCTACAGCTATCTACACCGACTGCACTTCCAAGTGCACTTCCAAGTGCACTTTCAGTGAACTTGTAGTGCAAAGTGTATTTGCCTTTAGTAAATGAACCCCAAAGTCACAGGTTTTCATTGTGCACAATTACAACATTCCAGCTGTCTGTGTCCTAACAACTAATGACATCAATTTTAAGGAGGAGGTCAGGTGACTGCATGGCATCTATGTTTGCCCCTCTCCTGTCCTTCTCCATCAGCAATGGGGTCACATTAGCTGAGTGAGGGAGAGAAACATTGCAAAACTGGTCAATACCAATGTGCAAAGGTGTATATGCTTTGGTAGAATAAGTCACGTTGGATGTCCTTCATATGTGGATGTTGCTATGTTACGTAAAACTATTTGTTTAATTTTTTACATTTTAGAATGGAGTGCCTAGAGATTATAAATAATTTTAAAGGGTGCTTTGACTGACAAAAGGTTGACAAACACTGCTTTAACCTGAAGGTGGCACTGTGCCATTTCTTTAGGCTGGCAGTAGCCTATTGAGGATTTAATGTTTCCTGCTATAAGCTCCAGGCAGCCATCTTTGGGAGGACGGCAATCCTATTGTTTATAAACAGCCATCTTGACTCAGGATTCCATATGGGAGTAGGCTTCATCTTTGTCAGCTTCTCAGAATGGTCTTCCACTGGCAACTGGATAACCTCTAGGACTTTTGGGGAGCAGAGTGTTACTCAGTAATAGCACTACCTGTCAAAGAATCCCTGTGAGACATCTGGAGCGCAGATATGCGCATGTGCATGGTATTTCCGACAGAATGGTGACCAAACAGGAGCAAGAATGCGCACTTGCACACGTACGTGCACATGCACAATTCCTGTTGGCGCCAGATGGGCTATTTAAAGGATGCTCATGCCCATGTTCTATGCTGACTGATCTTCAGCTGTTCCATGTGTCCTGCATTTATCCTGTATGATTCCCTTGTTGTTGACCCGGCTTGCTCCTGACCTGATCTTGGATTCTGACATGTCGCCAGTTCCTGATATGGCTCTGTTCCTGACTTTTGCTCTTCTCATTATTTATTACTTTTCTGGCTGCCTGTTGATAACCCTGGCTATTACTGTGACCACGCTTCTGTCTCTGACCCTGGTTTTCTGTCCTGCTCTAGTATCTGCCTGGCTTTCTGTTGTACAAGCTCTGTGCACCACTTAATGTTTCTGCCTCAATAATGCTTAGAGCTCTGACAAACCTCAGGTCCTGAACCTGCAGCACAAGAGGAGCGCCCCTTTAACCGGGGGCTAGACTACTGAACATAGCTACTGTTCATGACCCATTGGTCCGCCAGTCTCCTTGGGACCACATGTCCTACTGGAAGTTCACCTATCAAAATTTGCTGGCACTCGCGTTCCTTCTGTCCCTCGGTACCATCTGTTCCACTTCCAGTGGGGCCTGGGCTAGGGAAACAAGAGAGGCCAACCTCGTAATTTCAGTCTCCTATCAGGTACGTGACACTACCCCTCCAAGAGCAGTGATCCTCTTTCATCTTGTAATCTGTTTGTATCATAACATTGCTGGAAAACTGCTATTCTTACAAACATTACTGTATACTCTTCAATATATGTAGTACCATTGCTATAACTGCCTTGTTTATGCCTTTTTCAATTTCTACTAAATATATAAACAGTGTCTGGTGATTCCTCTAAATCCTTGTGTGTACTGATTAGATCTCACCATAGGCATCCGCAGGGGGTGTGCCAGGTGTGCCTGGGCACACCCTAATCAGTCTGTGCAGTGCTGACTGCCTCGACTGCCTGGGCTTCCCCTCCCCCCCGTGTGTGTCCCCCCCCCCCCGCAGTTACCCTCCTCTTCTCTACTCTCCCCTTGGCTGCTGCAGTGGATGTTTCAGAATAGAGAGCGGGAAAGGGCTAGTCAATATGTCATTTGTGGACCCCTTCCTTTTCCTAATGAACACAGTGAACACACTCACTGTGTTCATTCACAAACTGCAGCATAGTAAGCAAAGTTTACTATGCTTCAATGTGTTTTCGAGCTTTGGGGTGCACACCCTAATGCAATAGGCTGCGCACACCTATGGATCCCACCTACAAGCACCTAAAACTGACTTCTCGCAGTCTACTGCATAGCAGAGTTCAGGCAAGGGGAGGAATTAGTCAGGTGTATTGCAGTGCAAGGGGCATGATGATAGGAGGCGCGAGTAGAGTGACAGATAGATAAGCTCATCGGTGTGCTGCTTCTCCTTTTGCTGTCCAGACACAGGGTGGGGGTCACAGGGTGGGGCTACCTATAAACTTCAGCAGAGAAAGATCAGTTTCCCTACCCTGCTAAGCAGGGCTGTGTTGTGTGGCAGAGCTGTGTATATCTTAGGACTGGAAGGACAGAAATACAAATCATTTGTTAAGTATAATAACTCCCATACATGTACCTCATCTGTTCATTTAGCTGCTTGATTGGAGTTCAGTTTAAAGTTTACAAGCACCCCCCGTCCCGTTTACAGCATGACCCCCCATGCAGACCTGTGACCAATCACAGCAATCACATGACAGTTATACACAATTAATGGTAATATTGTGCGGATCTCTGTGATCGGTCAGTTCCTGCAACTGCACACCTGCAGTGCCCATTATGAGGGGTTTGGACCATTCCTGCTGGATTTGTTATATTGTTATTGATGCAGGCTGTAACAGGAGGAGCCAAAACACACAAAGGTGAGATATACCACCCAAGAACTCCAATTAGGCAGAAACAGTTATGTTGAGAATTATGGTAGAGGTGATCTCACTTTAGCAGTATCCAAGACATATAGGAACCTAGGGACTGATTCCACCAATTAGACACCACCCACAGCTGCATTTTCACTTTAAAGTGGCCTGACCATTTAATTGGGTAATGCTGTACTTCAAAACATATTTATAGAGAGTTTTTTTAGTTCCTTTGGGTCCTCTCACCATATAACCTGGCTGGTTGTACTTTCAAAATATGTACTAAAAATCAATTAAATGTTAGGGCAAGGTTATGAGACTGCTATTGCTAACCTGTTTCTGAAAATATTACTTCTTTAAGTACCTGTGGCTTAAAGGAGAAGTATGGCCAAAGCTCCAGAACCATTGATCAAAAGCCAGTGGCAGATACAACCCAGTGGTGATTAAATACCACTAAAAGAAAGCTCTATCTGTCTCAAAAAATGCTAAAAATGTCATTAATTGTCATAAAGTGTGACAGCGCGGAATCTGTAAATTATCCTGGGCAGGAAGGGGGTCAAAGGGTCCAGTATTGAAGTGGTTAAGGTGGTCAGGTTTGCCAATCAAGTGTTCTTACTATTCTTGTCTTTCATGATCTTCATTTTTAATCCAGCTCACTAAGATACCACTTAAAATGAAGATTTTAGTGTTAAACATTTATACTAACTTAGGTGGATGCAGCATTGATGCAATGCTGCATCTGTCCCCCGACAGCTCTGCAGTGAGAACACCGCTGTTGCTCAGTTCTCCCCCTCCGCTCTGACACAGCTCTCTGCTCTTCCCTCCACCACTTACTGGAATAATGGGCTGTGGATGGGTCGGGAAGGGCTGGTTCAGGCTCTCAGCAGATCACTGAGAGGCTGAGCCAGGTGTCGGTCCAAGCTTCTGAGCAGATACCAACCATATGGAGTGCAGAACGAACAGCACTCCTGTAGGAGAAGTATGGCCAAAGAGCTTTGGCCATACTTCTCCTTTAAGCCACAGGTACTTAAGGAAGTAATATTTTCAGAAACAGGTTATCAATAGCAGTCTCATAACCTTGCCCTAACATTTAATTGATTTTGTATGCACATTTTCATTTTGACTCTGGTGCTGCATGGGCAAGGCTTAACATATTAATAGACCTTTAGACATTCCTTTATGATCAACACTCTCTAAAACCTGCAGTAATGAGCCAACATGAGAGCACAAGCAGCCAACTCTATACAGCTAGAAGCTCCTGTGGGTATGGCCATGGCTTCCAACCCAGAAAAATCTGTAGGAGTGGGCAGGCTCAGAAAAGGCATGAAGAAGGCGAAAAGTAGTTTAAGAAAATTTTCAGAAAGTCAACAATGCACAGCAAATGTGTTACAGGTTGAAAGTGTGGAAAAAAGGTGAACTTGGCTGTAACGGCTTGTTGGTGTATTGGTTACAAGCCTGATGCGCAGACCTTATATCGATGTATAGCAGCAACTATGGAAACTAAACATTGCACGTGCCAGCTCTGATCTCACGAGCTGTTCTGTATGCTTCCCAGATGTTTTACTTTATACAGTATTGATCTGAAGAAATTCTCTTCTGATTTTCTATTCAAAGAGGGGAACATTGGGCCCCATCTCCACTCGTCCATTTATTCACTCTTTTCATATTGCCGCAGCAACGTGGCAGAAAGCAATGATGCCCGAAGGCACTGGGGGACAGTAAGTTAACCCATTTTGTTACAACTGAAACCATAGAATGAACAAACTATCAACTGTGTAGAACTTGCTTATCAGATAGAGAGACCAGTGAGATTCTTTTTTGTCATAGATGATAATACAGTATATGCAACCTGATTAGTCAAGTTCTTCACTATTGTAGTTAACTTTCTTTCTTGACTTTTTTGTAAATTGATTCTAAAGTCAATTGTCACTTAAAGCCCAACACCAAGCTGAGGAACCTCTTCCCATTTGTCTCTCCAACCACTTGACTGGAGCACCCCATGACCCATAAATAAAACCTTTAAACATGCCTTTCTTTCCCTTAGCCCTCAGTCCAGACCCTTGGCATCACAGGTCCTCTTCATCCCCTTCTTCTTTCAGCAGTTGGTGGATCCCAAATGATAAAGAGAGCATTGTCACATAATGATGTGCTGCAGCTCTCTGCAACATTTTTCTCTGAGGCAGGGACAGGGGCAATTGACTTACTTACATTCAGCTTGGAAGAGTAGTGATCCTTGGATACAATGTTAAAGGATTAGAACCCCTGTTGTTGGTTTTGATTGCTGTTTGTGTCTCCATTGATAGATTCACCCTGTCTATTCATACTGGTGACCTTTGTTACCAACACAGAAAGTAATAGAAAATCCAACACTTGTTGTCACCAGGACAGGAACAGAGGGTTCTAATGTAGACACCTGTTCTGGTGACAACTGCCTAAAAGGGGATTTTACCTCACCTTGTAGAAATTCCCTCTCAATTCCTGATGTGCCTTCTGGGTAGGAAGTTAAAGGAAATCTCTTTGACGTGACAAAAATAAACTGATGGGCCTGTTGGGAGAACCTGTCACTTTGCCCTGAATAGGCCAATTGATGTTTTCTTGAATGAACCTGCTTTAAATTACCATAACTTGTAAATAAATGATCCTCCTCCCTTTAAATATGTTTTATGTATCATCTGAACTAAAATGAGAGGCCTGTTGATCTGAGCTGTAAACATCTGCTGCCAGAACCTAAACAGAGCAATGCAGACGCAGATTATCTACTATGGGAGGGCTGCTTTCAGTTTAGTTGTGGTTGCCTTTCGTCATTAATTGCCTTTGAAGAATCTTCTTCAATATGGCATTACAAAACATGCAATGATGAGTGTGAAAAGTGATCTGTCTGCCAATATACTTGGTGCACGACAAAGGAGGATGAAACGTTACACATTGAGCAGACACAAAGCCATATATCACTGACAATTATTACTTCCTGGATCATACAGAGCTATGCCACATTTTGACACAGCGGGATTATAAGTTTTGGGTGTGTCTTATTGTTATGGTTGGTAATATAACTTAGCAGAAGAGCCCGTTTAAGTCACATTTTAAAGATATTACATTGTGTTTTTCTTTTTTTTTTTGCTGTAAAAATGTGATTTTAAATTGTGGGAACGTAGAGAATGATTAAATATTTAGCCAAGGAGAAGATCTTAAAACTATGAAGGAGAGCTGATGAAAGAATATTAAACACAAACAGGCAATATATAAAATACAAGCCAGACAACTTATAACAATCAATGTATTGCTAATGCTATGCAGGAATCATCACATCTGTGCGAAAATCTCCAAGAGGATTTTTCAAACTATGTTCCAACAGTCAACAGCTAAGTATAAATCCAGCATTTATGCAAGTCTATGTAGTGCTTACCCCCACAGGAGCCGCTGGTGATGACAGGTTCCCTGTTCTGCCACAACTCTCTCAACTGCTCGATCCCCTCTGACACAGTTGGTCGTAAACTGAAAGCCGTTTATTACCTCTCTATAATAACTCACAGGAAGTAGGCCACAAGTGGGTAGATTAAATAAATATATTTAGGAAATTGCAATTAAACAAGGCACGGATCAAGGAACAAATACAGTAATTACCCAAACTTAAGGGCTCTATATCAGGTGGACTGTTATTAACCCACTAACTTGCCCTCAAAAGACTAATGCAAATATAAAAAAAACTATTACAAGTGCAACTATATTCTGCATCAACTAACTCAGAAGAACAGTAGGACCATGTATATAACCCCAGCAGCAGGGGAGAGTATGTCTAATAGTTAACATTGGCTGGCTTTCGGTGGGGCCCTTCTTTTGGTGGTACACATGAACTGTCCCTTTAAGAGTGTTGGCAGAGAACATAATTGAGCAGCTGAGTAAAAGCAGTCTCTAGGGCATTAACTTTGTCTGATGAGAGGTTAAGATGTGTAGTTCAGCTTACCCCACCTGGTAGCCAGCTGGTCTGGTCCCAATGGCTTGGCGATCAGAAGGTTTCAGAAGTCAGGGCCCAGTGGCTCAGTCTCTCAGCCTGGATGCTCACACAGGGTGTAGTCTCTCACCTCCAGTTCTGGAGAGGAAGTGACTCTCTCCCTCAAGCTCAGTCTCTGAAGGAAGCTCTGCAAGACTCACATGCAGGTCTGTCCTTTCTTCCTGGTAGAGGTGAGCAGGAACCACAATAGGTTCTCTAGCTCCTCTCTTGATGGCTCTTGTCCTAGCAGGCTGAGAGCACAAATCCTGACTATAGGTCTGCACTCTCCTCTCTCCTGGCTAGACTGGCACCGATCTCCTTCAGTGTGCCCAGGAAAAGCTCTCCTCCCCATGGTGCAGTGGCTTGTGGGAATTGAAGTCTGGTAGCCATTAGCCTCTATTTTCAAGCATGGTGCAGCGACCCTTTAGGAGCAACAGCCCCCATGATCAATAGTGTTCTCTCTGGTGTCCCCATTGGCTCCTTTTTCCCACCCTCCGATTGGATCCGATCTGCTTGCTGTGGGGGGAATGAGCGGGCAGGAGTTATACACAGATTGGCTCCTGTCTCTCTGTATAGATCAACATCATGGGGAGAAACCCCGGCTGTGTTCTTCCCCATGTAGGGAGATCCAAAGAGAGGTAACGCTGCTCCAGGTGATTGTAAGCCAATGGGTCAGAATGGCCCTGGCTCGCCACCAAGGTAAAGAAAAAAAAAGGTACGGCTGCACACTACCATCGATCCAGCCGTATCTTGATTTATTCTACCCCATGTACACAGCAGCCCGGGGGGGTAAAGAAACCTGCAGCACAGCCGCTGCTCATGCTGAGCCCACTCTTGTCACTGCTTACAGCAGGGGAGAGTGGTTGAGCAAGAGAATACACACAACTAAAGTCCTGGCTAGCGGATCAGTGCCGGGAGGAGGCAAGCAGAGGCAAGTGAGTACCGAGTCGGCTACACCCAGCTACATCTATACAAAGTTACATAATTTAAAAATATGGAGGCCCATTGGGTGCAGCTTAACCCTGTAAGGCCCTCTGTTGTAATATTACAACATCAATTTAACTCTACTAAAATTAACAGCATTTATTTTTTTTTTCACCTAAAGACCAAATTTACATAATTAGTAGATCCTATTGTTCAGCCTAGCACTGATATTAGATGGTAAAATGTGTAAATTGGCCTATTTACCTGTACATGAAGTTAGTAAACCTGTGAACTTACCTTCACGCACACATCTGAACTTGTTAAAGAAAGATTAAAGTAAGTAAACTGCTTGAAATATTTTTTCGGTGATTAATACCATTTCTAGATCATGCATATATCAAGGTACTGTTAAATGCATTGATCATATTAGATTTTGAGCTTGTTATGTCTGTGTTGTAATTTTACTTTGGGTTAAAGGAGTAGCAGAATTTGCCTGTGCACCTTGCAGTTTTCACCTGTTCCATGTGGTAAAAAAAAGCCATAAAAATACTGTTTTTGATCATTCACAATACGTGTTTAATATAATCAAAATGTAATGGTTATTACTTGAAATATTCCAGTTTAAATTAAGGAATTAATTATTTATTATTTATCTTTTAATGTATGTATATACTTAACTGGTCCTGTTGTGTTTTCTGGCCATTGCCTAAATATCTGCTTGCTACATCAGGGACAGGTGAAACTGTTCTGGTATGTGGAGGGGGGTATAGGTGCTAATCGCATAATAAGCAGAGGCCACAATAGGCTAGCCAGACAGTATTGTGTGCCCTCTGTGGATTGTGTTGATTGGAATGTGTTAAAGTGTTACTGAAGCCACAACAGTAAAATCTGTCTGTATATGCAGCATGCATGTTATACTCACTGTGGAATTTAAGGGGTTAAGCCTCTGCATTGTGTAAAAAAGGCTGTTTTATGCTGTATGCATAGATCCTTCCCTTCTTGCATTGTCTATCTTGGGAAGGCCAGCTAACACACAGGCAGTAGCCAACCTGCACATGCTCAGTTGTGTCTTTTACGCTGGATAGAACATTTGCTTGTTCTCAGAGATAACCAGGTCACATGATATTGACATCACACACATGGGTGTGTATACAGGCTGTAGTGGAAATCTCATCCCACCTGAACTCTCAGCACTGGAGAAACTGTGCAGTTTATCACTGACTGTGGTATAGAGATCATCCAAAAAGGTATATAGTGGAAATATTTTAATGTAAAAAGAAGATTTATAAGCTGTGGGCACTGTGTGTGTGTGTGTGTGTGTGGGGGGGGGGTGAACTATTTTCATATTACTGGGTTTAGTAACACTTTAAGTCTTTTGAATGTTTATGTAAGACTAAGATTAATCTACATTGAGATTGTTTAGCCTGGAAAATAATCATGTGTAAAATAATCAGGTGATTCCATCTCAGAATGCCACCAGACAGGGACAATGTCTACAATGTTTTTCATGTCACTGATGCCATCCAAAATGGGGACAGTGACTTTGAGATGGACTCAGGGGACACTGATATATGTGATGAAGAAGAATGTGAAATTACCTGTGAACTGGAAAAGAAAAGGAAAATTAAATTCCTTTGCTGGCCCAGAACCGGTGGAGAAGTTACAATACTGGGACAAAGCCACCAAAAGATATGTTGAAATTGAGAGGCCTTACATTGTGGGTGTCTATAACAAATTCATAGGTGGTGTGGATATGTTGGACTCATTTGCAGCAAAATCTAAGTTTCCTTTGAAATCTCGCCGCTGGTACATTTACATCTTCTGGCACACCATCATCCTAGCTGGGATCAATGCATGGCTGCTGTACAAACAGGACTGCAAAGCACTGAATGCTCCCAAGAAAAAGATACTGAACAGGAGGCTGTTTCAAGCCCAGTTAGCATCCTCTCTCATCCTAGTCGGAACAACTGTCATAAAACCAAAGAGTGGACGACCAGCTTCAAACCATGGGAGCCCGATTCCACAGACAGGGAGCCCCTTAAATGACAGGAAGAGACCATCCACAAAAAAAGGGAGTCCTTCTAATGGCACCCCAGCCGAAAGGTTAACTGTACATCCACCAAAAGACATTTGCAAGGACATGTATGGACATTTCCCTATAAAAACATTTAGAGAACGCTACAGACAGTGGCGTCACTAGGGTTGGTGTCACCTGGTGCGATAAAACATGGTGTCACTCCCCCTCCTGCCTAGGCTGCCCAGCACCCTGCAGGCAGCGCAGGGTCACAGGGCGCACCCAAAACCAGCCCCTGTAAATGATAGTATAGGGTGGTATAGTGAGAGGTTAGGGTAGTATAGAGTGGTATAGTGGCAGGTTGGGGTGGTATAGGGTAGGTTCGGGTGGCACAGGGCAGGTTAGGGTATTATAGAGTGGTATAGTGGCAGGTTGGGGTGGTATGGGGTGTGTTGGATTGGTATATTGGCAGGTTGGAGTGGTACAGGGCAGTTTGGGGGTGGTACAAGGCAGGTTGGGGGTGGTACAAGGCAGGTTGGGGTGGTACAGGGCAGTTTGGGGTGGTACAGGGCAGTTTGGGGGTGGTACAGGGCAGTTGGGGGTGGCACAGGGCAGGTTGGGGTTTACACAGGGCAGGTTAGGGTATTATAGGGTGGTATAGTGGCAGGTTGGGGTGGTATGGGGTAGATTGGATTGTTATATTGGCAGGTTGGGGTGGCACAGGGCAGTTTGGGGTGGTACAGGGCAGGTTTGGGGTCGTACAAGGCAGGTAGGGGTGGTACAGGGCAGGTTTGGGGTGGTACAAGGCAGGTAGGGGTGGTACAGGGCAGCTTTGGGGTGGTACAAGGCAGGTAGGGGTGGTACAGGGCAAGTTTGGGGTGGTACAAGGCAGGTAGGGGTGGTACAGGGCAGGTTTGGGGTGGTACAAGGCAGGTAGGGGTGGTACAGGGTAGGTTTGGGGTGGTACAAGGCAGGTAGGTGTGTGTGACAGTGTGCTGTGCAGTAACTTATAGCATACCTCATGCTTGCAGATGAAGACCCGGGCGAGTGGGCGGGGCTGCTGTGTCCTCGGCTCTCCTTCAGCTGTGGGATCAGCGTGAAGGGATCTGTGGGAGGAGTGGAGGAGGCAGCCACACACCCAGCTCCGCCCCCCTAATCCGGCTGCCACAGGAGATATTGGAGATCCCCGAGTGACAGCTGGGGAGTGTTATAGGCAGCCTCCCCCGCACAGCTGAATGCCCTGCTCATGCCACTCCACTGCAAGCTATAGCGTTTAGCGATGGCCCCGGTGTCACCCCCCTGGTGGGTGTCACCCGGTGCGGGCAGCACCCCCCCCCGCACCCCCATAGCAACGCCACTGGCTACAGACAATGTGGTAAAGGATATACAGTACCAACACACTTTGCAGCAAGTGTAATGTCCGCCTCTGCTTCTCAGAGGGCAAGAACTGCCTTTGGGACTATCATAACTAAGCATGGCTATAAAAATAGCTAAACATAATAAATGTCAAAGTTTTCATTCAATGCAGTAGGTTTTGTAAAAACCGTTTGAACATGGTTTTATAATAAATTATTATTAATAAAAAATATGACTTGCATCATTATTATTTTGTGATAATTAGTGTATAGATATATAGGCTACTGTTGAAGGACTTAAGCAGAAAGCCCTTCAAATAAACCTTTTGTTGGTCTCTAAAATTGATATTACTACACATTACTAATAAAAAAAAATCCATAATAAAAATGACACAAATCTATCCCCTATTTTGTGGACATGATAACTTTTGCGCAAACCAATCAATATACGCTTATTGCCATTTTTTTTACCAAAAATATGAAGAAGAATACATATCAGGCTGAGGAAAAAAATTAGTTTTCATATATATTTTTTGAGGATATTTATTATAATAGAAAGTAAAAAATATTGTTTTTTTTTCAAAATTGTCGCTCATTTTTTGTTTATAAAACAAAAAATAAAAACCTCAGAGGTCATCAAATACCACCAAATGAAAGCTCTATTTGTGGGAAAAAAAGGGCCTAAATTTTGTTTGGGTACAATGTTGCATGACCGCGCAATTGTCAGTTAAAGCGACGCAGTGCCGTATCGCAAAAAAGGGCTTGGTCAGGAAGGGGGTAAATACTTCCGGGGCTGAAGTGGTTAAATACCAGTCATTAGAGGGCAGCAATGCTAAGAGGATGAAAAGCTCTGCCCCTACAAAGATAGCAACCTCCATACATAGATACAGAACAGAACAAAGCATGAGAAGATGAGTAGGAGGGTGATCTCAGGCAATACTTATGACTAGCCATTTGCCTTCTGCTGCATTTCATGAAGCACAGCTTCCTCAGTTTAGCTCCTCTTTAAATGCAGACACCTTGAGGTTCCCACATACTGTACATCTTCAGCAGGTTTTATTGCCCCTTCACACCCAACTGCCAGGACAAACTGCTTAGGGGGCGCATTGAAACAATGGTGGAGATATACTAAAACTGGTGCACACAAAATCTGGTGCATCTGTGCATAGTAACCAATCAGCTTCTAATTTCAGCTTGTTCAATTAGGCTTTGACAATAAAACCTAGAAGCTGATTGGCTACTATGCACAGCTGCACCAAATTCTGTGTGCATCAGGTTTAGTAAATCTCCCCCAAAATAGAGGAATAAAAAAACTCAACACTTCGGTGCTCAGAAATCATGGAGCCACCTGCTATAGAGACCAACGGTAACAGAGCCACTGAGAGACTGGAAGAAACAAGCGATGCAGCCCTCTTTGGATCGAGGCAGTCCAACACTGCACAAAAATAAGAAAGTGGTTAATGCACTCTCAACCTCCACTCTCTTTAAATAAATCTACCCCAATACTGTAAAAACATACACAAGAGGGTGCAAACACCTGCAAACACCTGCAAACACCACCACCAAAAACATCCATTAAACACACACAACAGTGTTATACTCACAAAATTGGAATAAAATCAAGCTCATCAAATGAACAGCTCCAGCAGGTGAGACGGGTATCTCCTTTGATGCAACACTGAGGAGAGGGTCTGTCCCCCGAAACGCGTAAGCTTTCTTAAGTGTATGTTTTTACAGTATTTAGAAGATAGCCCAGTCTGAGGAGAGCTACTTTTTCGCATTTTTTAAGTCATTTTCCATCATAGTCTCCTTTGAGTATTTCACTGGATAGAGCGCAGGATGGTTTTTAATATATCTGTCTTAAATCTACCCCAATGTCTACTAGTGACATAGCCTGCCAACCCCTCCATCCCTCCACACAATTGTATGGGCAAATGAGGCTGGCCAACATGGAGATGAGACAGTTTGGTTGTACAGTAGTAGGAGGGAGGAGATGGACATGCTTCATCACTACTACTCTAATGCCCCGTACACACGATCGGAAATTCCGCCAGCAAAAGTGAGCTTTTGGTCGGAAATTGCGACCGTGTGTATGCTCCATCGGACTTTTGCTGGCGGCATTTCCGCCAGAAAAAGATTGAGAGCAGGTTCTCTATTTTTCTATGCCGTTCGTCTGTATGCAATTCCGACGTGCAAAAAACCACGCATGCTCAGAATCAAGTACGAGACAGAAGCGCTCGGTCTGGTAAAACTAGCGTTCGTAATGGAGATAGCACATTTGTGATGCTGCAAATTATTGGATCTTTTAATGTAGCGCATTCTTTTGTTCTTTATAATGCTAGAATAATGAATTTGTTTTGCTGCTGATATTCACACAGAGTTCTGACAAACTGATTTCTTTATTATTTTATTATTATTATTATTCTTTATTATTTCTCGTGATCTCCTGAATAATTTTTTTTGTTTTTAAAGCCAGATCTCCATAATAATGTTTAGAATTATTTTTTATAGTCATCTTTTATTTTATTTTTTTTTTAAATCAAGATCTGCTGTTTTTTTTATTTTTTTAAATTATTTTCTAGTGATCTCCATAATTTTTTTTGTGTGTGTCAAGTTTCCACAACACCATTATTATCTTGTATTTTTAAAGGTCAAGGAGTTTGCTGTTGGTGTCCCTTGTTAATTTGACATTGTATTTTTGAAATGTACCTGCCTACTCACAAACAAACTGTCCTATTTGAAGAAAAACACATAGGCAAGTATTTTCATATAAAAAAATCTACATTTATTCTGGCTCATAACAAAATAAAGAGGAAGGCAACGATGGAGAAACTGCTTGAATTTGCGAAGCCTTTGTACCCCAGGGCACACATCAACTCTTTGTAAATAAAAATTGGTAGCCTGAGAAGTCCATATAATAGGGAGCACAATCTGGTCCAGGAATCCCAGAGATCAGGAACAGCAGCAGATGACATAAATGTGCCCAGGCTGTGTCAGACCAGACTGAACCCAGGCCATCACTGTCATGTCTTCTTTGTAGCCTTCCCTCCACACTTCCCTGCAGCCTTCCCTGCAGACTTCCTTGGAGCCTGTGGCTCTGGAGGTGGACTTGTGGCAGGAGGAGGAGGAGGAGGAGGAGGAGGATGGGCGAGCGCACATAAGTGCATGTTATCAGTCATTTGGCCCCTTAACCCCTCATGAAGGGCCTGAAAAATAATCTTGTCACAGATGAGGTGTTAGCCCTCCTCCATTTGCTGCAATTTTGCAGCTACATAGCAGCCATAGGCCTCTTCAGCGTCAGGGGGTGTTTTCAGGGCCGCATTAGCCTCCTTAATGAGGCCCAGTGCTGCCTCCTCCATGTTACTCCCCTTCCTAGCCCTTTTTGTTGTAAGGCGGAGGGGAGGCACCTGGGATTGGGTGAGGCTACTGGGCCTGGCCACCTCCTGGCTGACACTTACCCCCACCTCCTGGCTGACACTTACCTGCCTCCTCCTGTCTGCCACATTCCAGAGCCTCGTCCTGGCTGAGGGACATAATTTTAGTTTTTGGTTCATGAATCACACACAATTTTTCAGCTCATGACTGTTGCAAATTGAATGGTAATAAATAGAAAAGACTATCATTCTGAGCCCAGCATTTCATTCTTGTCACGATCATTTTTGGCCCCTACTGACTATTGATATGTAAAACACTTTTTGTTAAATCATTAATTTGTTATCAATAATAACATCTAGTTAACAACAATAATTTTTGGATAATAAATATGTTAAAAAATACTATCTACTACCTGGCTCCAGATGGGCTCCTCAACTTCTTCCAGGATAGAAGGCCCAGGTTGGTCCTCGGAAGCCTCAGCTGGGGTTGAGGGAAGGGTGGATGGAAGTGTAGAAAGTGATACTCTGGCTTCAATCTGGTCTTCCAGAAACCGCATCCTGTTGTAGTACCACAGACTGGATACATACACATCCATTGCTGCTGCTCCTGATTTCATGGAAGCCTGGACCTTATTAAGCTCCTTCCTATACGTGCTTCTCAAGCTACCAATTTTCTTATCCACAAACTCGATGTCTACGTCGGGGACCTGCGTCTTCAGAAATTGCAGCAGTTTCTCCAGCGATGCCTTCCTAGCTGTTTTAATTCGATATAAGGGGCTTTTAAACTCCCACAAATTTCTCATATCCCTGTATCTGTCTATGAACTGGCCCATGAATTCAGGGCCTTTGAATTGTTTCATATTTGCTGCAAGACAAAACACAAGACAAAAACACTAATATCAGGCTAAACTCTCCTAATATTATCCCAATATAGGCCTCAATCTCGAATCAGTATTGGTCACTGATGTCCCAAGTTAAAATGTTACCTTCGTTTGACGCTTCCGGTCCTCCTTCCTCTGCACACAGAACGTAGGTACCACACACGCATGTTAGCTTTATATACACTGCGCATGCGTGAAACTCTGTCCCCGTCGCCCGCCCCTGACGTTCTTTCTAGAATATTCCCCGTCCTTTCTCTTTTGTCGCAGTGGGAGCGGAACATGGTGGAGAAACAGTAGGTGCGTAATAGCAGTAAAGAGGAGGAAAGCCCAGAGCCAGAAACGTCACGATCCTGCAGGAGATTTAAGGCCTCAAATATGGCCTTTGTAGAGATGGTGGAGATGGTGGACATCTTGAAGAGGGCCGACTATGATGGGAAGTATGGACCTTACCTAAACCCAAATGTGAGAAAGGCCAAGATCATGTCTAAAGTAGTGAGAAGTCTGCACAGGAATTTTGGGGTACGACAATCCAAGGACCAATTGAGGAAACGCTGGTCACGCTGGTCAGACCTGAAATTGAGGGCGCAGGATCAGTACAGAAGGATCAAGAAACTGTTTCTAAAAAGTAAGTAGTTGTCGTGTGTTCCGATTATTATTATTACTTGCATGCTGCTCCATGTGCTTTTCTTTACTGTTGTACAGTTTTAAATGGCTTTCATGTTCGTGGGCACAGTAATCGGTGGCAGTAAACATTGTTCGTTTGCCAACTAAATACAATGTTTTTGGCAGATACTACATTTGGTCATGCTAATTTGTATTAAAAGAAGTTTAGGACATTATTGTCTAGATGTGCTTGAAACTAGAATGAATTGCAAACTTCATTCAGTGTAATGTAAGGAGAGGACACTCAGCAGCTGTTTACACATCTGGACGCAGGAGCACTAGTGTGGGACACCAGAACAAACTTTTTAGGGTGTCCCACACAGGTATGCCAGTGGATACTTGGGGTGTCTCCATGTGTGAAAATTGTCCAAAAAAGGTAAGTATTCCAGCTTTGTTAAGGGAAAAAATCATGTCTTCAGCTTGGAACTCTGCCAAAACAGACAATTGTACCCCCCTTCCAAGCAATGTTTCATATTCCTATTTCTGGCCTCAAATATCTGTGTCCTAAGTATACCTTTTGTTTCATTCTCATAGGGAAGATAAAACTCGGGACATCTGAGGACACCAGGAACCCACCACCTTCTGAAGAAGGGGAACAGAGGACACCACAACCTCAGGATGTGGAGGATGACAAATAGTTACCACAACAGGTCAGTGTCTGACACCACAGATTCAGGTAATAGAGGTATGCCTGCATATTTATAATACATGGTGTGTATTTTTTCTTTTAGGTGATGTGCATTTTGTGGAAGAACAAGCTCCTCATTTCACCAGTGCAAGTGCACAAATACTAATCCAGGAGATAATGGTGTGTAGTCGGGATTTAGACATCATAAAGCAAAAAACCTATGAGGTTGAACAAAAACTGAAGAACATGATTGATGTATTAGGGAGAATCTAAATAACAAGAAAATGCCACCATTTTAGAATTTTTTTGAAATTTTTTTTTAAAATGTTGTCGCATTTTAAAAGCCAAATTTTGAAGATGCACACAGTGTGTCAACATGTGCTATTTGCCATCAGGGGATATCAATATACACATTTTGTGGGTGCAAACCCTTCCTTGCAACTCAAGTAGGTGAGAGGAAGTGGTTGCACCCCCAAAACACGTCCATTGATCCCCCATGATGGGAGATAGCACATGTTGACATTAGACATGGGATCAGGAGGGAAATCCCCAGTTTGACTCCCAATTTGTGTGCATCTTCAAAATTTGGCTTTTACAGGGGTGACATCACCCCATCTGATGAAGGCAAGATCAACACATTTTTGACACTATAATGTCTGATATTGCCTTCAGTTTTTCAATGTTGAACTTTGTAAGTTCCTGAGTTGTGTATGTTATGTTTTGAAACATGCCTGTTTATGTACTAAAAAAAAATGTTCAAGGTAAAACTTTATAAAACCAAGATGTTGTTTTTTTACACAAAAATGTTTTATAACGCACATGTGCATGTGCTCAGAGTAAAAGGTTTTACACTCAATAATGTATGGCTTCTTCTTTCAATGCTCAATACCAGTTTTTGTATTAAGTTGGTGTTTACATTGACAATGGATGTTTTTTAATAATGGAAAAACCACTTGGCACTACAAGTGCACTAGGAGAACCAAGGAGACAGCTAAAAGATACACAAGCAGTAAATCAAAATCAAGATTTTATCAGATACATTTTTTTTTTCAAATAGAAAATATTTACAAATTTGCTGGCATAGCAATGGCCCCCTACCCGTAAAATAATCAACATTGTTTTGCCGCACTTCACGGGTGCTTTGGGGGGCCAGCCAGGACGGCCAGCTTCCAGGGCCGTCAGTGTATTTTCAGGAAGTCCGGCCTCAGGCCCAACTGAGGCAACATAATTAGGAGCATTTCTTTTTATAAAGTTGTGAAGTATGCAGCATGCTAGAACTATGTGGTTCAGTTTGTACTCCCCATATTAATTGCCGTAAGAAATAGGCGGAACCGGCTGGCCGTTATCCCAAAGGCATTCTCTACAACTCTTCTGGCTCTGGTCAGCTGGTAATTAAAAACCCTCTTCTCTGGGGTGAGGGTCCTCTGAGGGAATGGCCTCATTAGGTGATCACCCAGACCAAATGCTTCATCAGCGATAAAAACAAATGGTCCTTCCACGTTCTCTTCCGCAGGTGGCAATCCCAAGCCACCACTCTGGAGATGTTGGTAGAACTCTGAGCAAAGACTCCACCATCCGACATCCGACCATTTTTCCCCACGTCCACATATAAAAATTCATATGTCGCTGACACCACCGCCATCACCACGATACTATTGAAACCCTTATAATTAAAATAGTATGACCCCATGACCCCGAGTGGGGTGGTGGCACAATGTGAACATGTTTCCCATCGATTGCCCCTCCACAGTTAGGAAAGTCCCACCGCTGGGCAAACTGGGAGTCCACAGTCTGCCATTCCTGTGGCGTTAAAGGAAACTGTGGAGTCAAAAAAAAAAAAATATTAGTACTTTTGCACATAACATTGCAAGCAGATTAGACACAAACATTCTTGGCCAACATCAGTATAACATTTATTTTAAGGAGTATTTAAAGACAAAAAGATAAGGTCCACTTATCAGATTCCTCACCCCCTCTGATGGCCCATTGGAAAAATTTTAGGAGGGGGTTATAAATGAGTTTGGGACCCAAAAAAAAGCCTCTGGTACTCTGCCTGAATTTAAGGACAACAATAACATTTGGACACATTTTAGGGGGTGTTTAGGGTACAGCACTACTATGGAGCTGACAAAATACAATGTTAAGTGCCTAGACAAGGTGTGTATGGGCCCAGAATAGCATGCTGGGGAGGTTAGTGAAGGCAAATATGCATGTAGGACAAAAAGGAGCATTAAAAGCTTACAGCATGCATGGGCACAAAGGGGACATTCACAGCTTATTACAATCATGGTAATTAGGGAATGATGAAAGAAATACAAAACATTAGCATACATGAAATACCTAGAATGTGATGTTAAAGGAGAAAACTTACCCTAATACAGTCCTTCTGCAGGACCTGAATGATGGCAGAACAGGTCTCTGGAATAATGATCCCCAGAGCCTGAGGGGAGATGCCTGTTGAGAACTTGAGGTCCTGCAGACTTCTCCCCATCGCAAGTACCGCAACGTGGTGACTAGCCTCTGCTCTGGGGTAATGGCTTGCCGCATGCAGGTGTCCTGCTTCGTAATATAAGGGGACAGCAAAGCCAACAGACGGTGAAAAATGAGTTCCGTTTTTTTTTTAACAGAACCCACTGAAGAACAGAAAGGCCTGTGAAGAGCGAGCTGAAAATCAGAAACGAGTAGACAAGAATGCACTGAAAAACAGATATGAACTAACTACATGCACTGAAAACCAGATACAAACCCACAAACACAAACTGAAGAGCAGTAACGATCTGAAAAGCACAAGGCTGAAAAGCGCGAATTGTCTCTCACCAAACTTCTACTAACACGAGATAAACACGAGATTAGCAGAAAGAGCCCAAAGGGTGGTGCATTGGGTATTGAACTTCCCTTTTATAGTGCCGTTGTACGTGTTGTACGTCACCGCGTTCTTGACGGTCGGAATTTGGTGTGACCATGTGTATGCAAGACAAGCTTGAGTGGAATTCCGTCGGAAAAGCCTTGGATGAAAATTCCGACCATGTGTACACGGCATAAGTGTCATGACTCACAGCATTTATGTATTTTGTGGTGCTGTTCCTCATACCTACACTACAACAGTGTATCATGCTGGCTCTGTACACCTTGAACCAAATTGCAGAAAGAATGAAAAGATATTGTTCTGACAGAGTAGTAAGTCTGGTTTGACCTACCAACTTCAAACCTCAGCTACTGTATGTGAATTATGACAAGCGAATCCTCAAGTCCACTGGGAAGGAGAGTGTCACAGAACAGTTGGCCTAGAGATACAAGAAGTATAGATCCGGCCCTGGAGGTGTCCTAGGTTTGCATGGCATGGGTTTTCCCCCTGATTAATATTAGCAGTTCTTGGATATATTATACATCTCTGTGTATGGCCAACCTCACCTCCAACATTTCCAAAATACACTTTGCTGAGTTAACATGAACAGAACTCTTGAGACATGCATTTTACTTACAACGCATTGACTGGGCTTGTTTGTTCAACTTTAAAATTTTCCCTTTGTGCTTTCTTTTGTATCCCCCAAGCTGTCAGTCATCATAGTTTTAAAATAAACAAAAACTATAAAACTGGACGCGGCCTATGAAGAATAGAGGATCCTAAAAAGTCTTTCTTTTGTTATTGTACTTCTGAATAATAAGAGCTCTTGTTAAAAAGGAGGGGGATCAAATACAGAAAGAAAGAGACTTATCTGGCAGTGTTGTAGGCTGGATTCATCAACATTCCTATCCCATTCTTATTTTTGTCCTGAGTATTTAAAAGACATCACCCAGCTTAGGCAGAAGCTTTGTAGTTCCGACTTGATGTGTTGATATTACACCGGGGATAGCTTAAGATGCAAATTCTTCATCTATAAAAAGCACCACTGGAGAATTGACTGCATCACTAGAGAATTGACTGAAGCCGACAAGAATTTACCTACGTCAACATGTTTTAAATATGTTTCTGATGGGAATAAGTTAATGTATGTAGTCTCTCTTCCTATCTCGCCTTGAAATTGAGCTGACACCTGGGCTATCAGCAAACAGTTGAGTGGCACACAGCAGTGGGATATCTCCAGTCGTTCTTGTGTTAAATGAAAAGGGCTGAACGATTTTAGGGAACGAAGAACTTATTGTAGTGCATTCAGTGTGGTACAAAAATAAACCTAGATCATTTGTGTGACAACATTTAAAGAAGTCCCAATGAGGGCAAAGAGTGAAGTAATTATAAGCAACCAATTATATTTTGGTTCTATGAAGTCACAGCTATGAAGGTTGAATTTTGATTGATTCATCAGCGTAATACTCTCTGCCCATGGAACAAGCATATCCATGGAATAAGTAAAAGAAAAGACAAATTCCAGGCAAAAAAGACACAAATAATGTGGCTTCTGTATTTATAATTAAATAATTACACTTCTTTAAATGCAATGAGTGTAAGCACTTAAGTTTGAACTGATATAAGTCTTTTGCAATCCCATGTACAGCTGTACTCAGACTTAGAGAGAGAGAGGTAGATCTGGGAGCTAAATAAGTGTATTGAATGCAAATATGCTGACAAGCATCAGGCTGACAGGAGGAGAGAGCAGAATGAGCAGAGAGATGACCTTATCAGTGTCCAATCTCCCAGTCTGCAGGTAGCTAAGTGCTCCATGTTACCTGTTCTGCCATGACAAATAAAACATTTAAAAGTGCAAAGGTTGAGAACCACTGCAGTAGAATATTGTACTCTCTTTATGTAGCGCCACCCCTAAAGGAGCTGCTGGTACATTTGGGTCATCTGTTCCTCTTTTGGCTCTATATGGAGCCCCACTTCTACTGTTACCACCAAATTACCTTGGCCGGGGAGTCTTCCGGCAGCCGCACAGGAGAAATTCGCACACACGGTTATAAAATAGATGACCAAGTTGTATTAATGGCAATACAGAGAATGGCAGACAATTCAACAGTTCAGAAAATGATTAAATAGTAAGCAAGGTGAATCAGCACAAAAGCAATACAGTACAGCGTGGCTACAAGTCTTGCAGGACTGAGAATATAAACAATAGCCCTCTGACTTAGGAAGGAATTAGGGCTAGCTTACTCAGAGGCCCTCTGTCAGCAGAATCTAGGTTTAAGCACTAGGAAAACTGTAAAATCTTCTGCACACCATTACTTTTAAGAAAGATAGTCCCTGAGCACTATCAATCTGGAAGGTTGATTCTTCTGCCGGCTTGGTTGGGGCCCTTATGTTGGCATGTAGTGAAAAAGGTCCCTTTTAGATATGGTGAATAGGATGATTCTCTTGAAGAGGCAACATGGTTGGCACAGTTCTCCTGTTGAATTGTAGGAAAAGTTACCTTAGGTGAAGGGGGGAGGAGAGTTCACAGGCATGTGCCCCTTTTAAAGAATGACGTTGAACTTAAGTGGAATTTCCTTCCTTAGATGGCTTGAACAAAAATAAAAGCAGCTACAGGGTTCTGCCTACCAGGGAGCAGAGGGGTTGACTTAGATCAGTAACCTGCAGGTAGTGACCGTGATAGTATTTGAAGAATGGCAGTCTGTAGCAATAAAAGACACTGGCACAAGTGTCACAATTAATTGGCCTATGCAGAAGCGTGTATTTTAACTTGAAGAATCTGAATGGCAGCAACTGTTTTTAATTGTAAATGACGATACATGGGTCAAAAACCCTCTCACCCAGTCCCTATGTAACGATCAGCGAAGCAATGAACGTCCGGTGATGAGGGGCCACCTTTTCTCTTGAGAAAGCGGCTGTGCTAGGGACGGCTCTCACACTTCTGCAATGAACAGGTCTCCATAAGTCTGCTTCTTCCATTCGATGCTCGACTTAACAGGGTTCTCTGCAGCTTCTCTGCCTAACTCAGTCCAGTCCAGGCCCACATGGCTCAACACAGCTCTTACACACGCTCCTTACATCATCAAAGTCTTTCTCCAACTCCCCTCCATGTTTCTGCTCTTTTGATTTTATCTGCTCCCGCTCCCTGGTGATTGCCTCTGTAGTTTAGTTTCAGCTTCATGGTGGGGAAAATTCTGCTTCCAGCATACAACTCCCTGCAGTCCCTGTACACCTGTATTAAGGTTGTGAGGAACAGTAATGCTAAACACTGCCATCTTTTGGTTAAATACAAATCTGCATTCACAGTAACAATGCACAGTGTTACATTTAGTTAGGTGATTGCTGGCCAGCAAGCAACACATTTCCTGCACTGCTTCAACACAGAAATGTGTCACAGCTCAAGTATAGCTCACAACTATCCATTATTCCAAAGGACCAACGCTCTTTTGCATTCAAGACTCTCTGTTGCATTTTCCTCCTCAGTGTCCCTCTTTTTGGTCTGATGTATAGACCTCTTTAAAAAATGTACTACACAAAAAGTGTTATAGTACTGTAGCGCTGGTAGATTTGCGATCTACCATATGTTAGGTAAATTTAGTAACTTGTTGGTTAAATAGGTTAGGTTTGCCTCTGTTTCAGCTTGGCTGACTTTGTGTGTTTCCATACTGACCGGTGGGTGTCGCTGTTATCACTGGCCAGTGTTGGAAAGGCAAGGTGTCAAAGCGTATGGATGCTCTTCTGTCCAATTCGGTGGAGGTGGTCCTCCAAGTTGCATTCTGGGCGAGGGTATTTATGGGACAGACGCCATATTGTGGGGTTCGTTTTACAGCCACCTGCTGGCCCTCCTGACCGACAGGTATGCATTAGGGAGCTGTCTCGTGCGTTGCAGGGGTGGGCCCAGAAGCTTGTCTGGGGCCTACCACAGCAGCCGAGGAATGGTCCTGAGCTGTCTATCCAGAAGGGAAGAAGCTGGACAACCGAGGAGATCCCAGGGGAGGACCCATCATGGAAGGATCATGCAGCGTGCTGGTCTGGAGAGGGGCCTGGTGACTCGGTTGGAGGACGTATCCTAAAAAGTAACTATACAGCATAGTGTTGCCGGGTTGGCTTAAAGGTCCAAGCACTGTGACTGACGTTCATTGCAGAAAACCAATACATCCTGTGGCAGAGGATCGTACAGGTTTATCCCAAATAAGTCTGTGGCAGAGACTTTTGTTCGTGCTACGTACTGGCTGCTAGGCAAGTGAGAGAGGCCTATCCAGGCAAGCAAAGAGTGTGTCCCACGAGGAGAGTGCATCCTATTGTAATATCCAAATTCTACCAGGACATTTATCAAGAATTTCATAAGCAGATATTTGAGTTTCTTCTGCGGTTTCCCTTCTGCCTCTTTCCTGCTACTTCCTTAGTAAATCGTTCAATAAAGCATTAAAAACGTATTCAAGTGTTGGTGCGTGTATCGTCCAGAGGTAAACTCAACGGAACCCTAGACTCGGTGCCGGTAAAACAGAGGGAAGCAGAGTGACGGTAACAAGCCCGCTTAAACCAGCAGCTCCACCAAGAGTTAGTGCTACACTACTCTTTAGTAATTCATTCAATCCCAAAATTATTTGTTATTTTCATTCAATCTCAAAATTATTTGTTATTTTTAAAAAATCATGTAAAGAAAAAGTAGTGAAAGTAAAAAGTAAAAAATTGAGAGTTTAACCAATCATATATCAGAACTATATTTATTTCTTTATTTTTAGGATTCTATTGTTTTTTTTTTTCTTTTCACTTAGTGATCCTGCCAGTGACACACTTCATGTTCTAGGTAGACAATGCTTTATTCACTGTATTACAACTGTATATCTATGGAGAAGCAGTGTAAGAAGTGGACAGTATCCAGTTCATTCATAATTACAGAAACTTGTCACGAATGGATGAAACCACACACTTATTGCTCCTCTGCACCAAGCTCAGCATCTGCAGAGGAAACCATGGCGTGCTAAGTTTACAGCAAAGACTATAAATATCATCCTTTGCTCTAATACCATGTTCTGTGTTCCTGTCATTTGACAAGCTTGCTATGTTACAAAGTGGAATGCTGTCAGTGATTTTAGGATAATCCTTGAGGACCCCCTCTTAGTGTTTCATTGGCCATGATCATGTTTCAAAGGAAAAGAACAAACCCAGCAAAGAGCAGCTGGATGTACAGCACCAGTTTTATGCTGATTGGTGGGGGCGGGTGGAGGGTTGACAACAGGTATCCCAATATTAACCCCCAAGAACTACAATGGGACACTAAGACCTGGCTACTGGCATCCATTGGCCATAATTATACAGATCATTCCCAGATTACATAAACTTCCAATAGATCTGTTGTAAAGCTGAACTTTTTTTTTTAAACAGATAAATATGCAAATCAAATACATATATGGGAGCTGTTTTACCTGCCAAAAGATGTGTAATTTTGTCCATACATCCTTGAGATTTATACAACTCTGCCACATAGCATAACCCTGTCTGCCAGGGCAAAATATCTGATTTTTATATGCTGCATTCGTTAACATTTACAGGACTTCTCCCTCCACCAGCCTGTGGTTTGACAGTGAAAGAATAAGCAGCAGACTGATGAGCTAATTTTCTCTGGACCCTGTAATTGCCTTTGTCCTTTCTAAGTAAAGCATTTAAAACATTGTCCCTGTCCGGTCTGAAGTTACTGAAAGGGGTGTAATGCAAGTAATCGGCGTACATAGTTCACCGAGTGGGTCTTATACACATTGAGGTATGAAGACATCAGTGTGGAGTGGAGTAGTGTGAAGACACAAGTGGTTACCTAGGGTAACTGAAGTTTTATAGTAGTCTGTCGTTAGCGTGTACCTGTTATAGGTTGAACAGCCTCTAGCAGCAAAGGATATGTTGTTGGCACTCCTTCCAACAGCAGTATGTCTTCCCAGAGCAACGGGAGCGAATTCGCACCCCAGAGGTTCCCATCCTGTACAAAGGTATAGAAGTTCAAGAGTTAAGTGCATGTGTGGAGCCTGCACAGAGTGCATGGAGGGGACCACTCCGCTACTGGGCAATAGTAGTGGAAAACGCTGGACAGGTGGATGTGGACAAGGCTCAGCACGTTCCTCCAAATGTGGATTATAGAGAAGGTATACATTGTCACGTGGACCAGAGAATTAACTGGAGAGCAGTTGCAGTGCAAGTGTACATGGTGTACGTTTATCTCTAAGAGTAGAGGGCAACATTAAAGCCAAATATTCCCCCACTGAAGTCTCAGCCTTGTTCTAGGGCATTAATAAAAATGGCACAAAGCAAAGGTACCCCATGGGTAGTAAAGCAACCCTGTACAAGATGCCTAGTCTAGCCCAGAGGTACGCACGGCATAGTCCTCTTATGTGACCCTTGCTTGGCGCCCAATGAGGAGGGAAACATGGAGGATATGACAAACAACTGCCACCCACCGCCTGCCCCTTACAAGCGCTCCAGACTGGGTTCTTGTCTGGGGTCCAAAACTCAATGGAAGCTTAGTCAAGCAACATGACAATGATTTAGAACACAGGTATACATCAACCGCATAGCTAATTCATTAAAAATGTACTATATTAAAATGCCCTTAATAGCATTTGAATCCTGTAGTGTGATCTGAAGCAGACCAGTCAAACAAGCCACTTTATAGGCTTTAAATATACATAAATAGAATTTTTTTTATATATATACATATCTTTTCCATCAGATACCTTGATTAAAGTGTAACTCAAGCCAAATCTTCCTTGGATAGAAAAAGTAAGGGTTAAAATTGTCAGATTTTTGCTTATCTTTGTATGCTACTAGAAAATTCTCCCCTATTCCCAGAAGATGATGGTAGGTGTATGTTTTTCACCAGAACAGGAATAGAGGGAAGAATCTTCTCCTGTTCTGGTGACAACTGGCTAAGTGGGGATTTCCTTAATTTCCTGTTGCATCGCTTGGACTGGGCATAAATTGATGGGAAATCTCTCCAATGGTGCACAAAAAAAGACCAGCCCCTTTCCTCCCACCCAGGCATGTTGTTTATGCGTTTCTGTTTAAATACTTACTAGAGTCTTAAGGATGGTCATGTTATGCCACAGGGTTCTCTTCCTCTTTGCCCCTTCTCCAGGCTGGCGGATACATTTCAGTAGTGCTTTTTGCACCAGTACTTTCCATATGTAGGACACCATGATAATGCCTCTTGGGAGGGAGGGCCCATGTTGCCCCGAATTTACAATAAAGTCTTTAGTGTTCCAGGTTAAGTGATGCTGGACGTCTTTTAACCCAAAAGACTGGAGACATCTTTTGATGAATAAGACCTATGGGGGGACTGGTGGAATGGAGGGGGGCAGCTTCAAACTGAAGGTGAGCAATGCAGCTTTTTTTTTTTTTTGTTTCTTTGTTATAAAACAGGCTGGGAAATATTTTTTACAAATAAAAATTAAGCCCAGAGTTGCGTATTGATTGTTTCTGTTTTCAGTAGAGATATGATGTTGTGAAACATTTAAAGCATTTGCAAAATCAGTCTTTATTATTATGGATCTTATTATTATTATATATAGATGCATACATTAAAGCGTTTGTTAACCCAAAAAAATAACACAGATTCTGTTCCTTTAAAGCATGTTACACAGCACAGTGCTTGTGCTGTGGAATTTGGCACCCTGTAATACCTGGCTGATCCTGCCTGGCTATACCCTCCACTCTGCAAAAAGACCATGATAATCATGGCTGCTGAGCCCCTGATACCGTGGTCTGTTTGTGTGCCTCCGTCATCCGCAGCCTACTCTTCTGTGTCTGTCTCCTCTGTCCCCCCACCTTTTTGCATGTCACCTAGTGACAGTGCCACCCAATCCCCCTCCTGCTACAGGAATAACCAATATATTTTTACACTATCCATTGTGTATCTTAATACTGTGCCCCCCTGTCTCTGTGTTTCATTAAAAAAATACCGTATCTCATGGCGGCTCCCAGTGATCACATGACGGGCCGTGTCTCCTCTCTCCTCCTCGCGTCCCACTGACGTCAACGGTGAAACCTTGGCCCCACCCGCTGCTTCTGGAAGCCAGACAGAGAGGAGACACAGCTGGTTACATGAGCACCGGGAGCTGCCGTGAGATACGGTGAAGGAGGTATTTGTTTAATGAAACACAGAGAGAGGGGGGCACTGTATTAGGATACAGAACGGATAGTGTAAATGACTGAAAATGGGTTAACAACCACTTTAACATTTTGCACAATGAAAGAATCTTTCTTGTCTAATTAGTTGAAAAATTGATTTTTAATACTTGTTTGAGGTTCCTTCAAAAGGTGTCATTCTAGTAACAACTTTTCCTCAGTGAGTGCAGGAGTCAGTGTTTGTCTTTGGCAGACAGCGTTTTGCCTAGTGACGTCATTGATGTGGTGGGTATGGGCTCCTGAGCGCAGTGATTGGGTTGCTGTATTAGTTCTGAGATGTGAATACTTATCATTTATAGAATGAGGCTTGAAGGGTCAGAGTGTGGCACATGATAAGAGCAGTGGGTGTCATTCAGATGGCAGCCTGGGACATAAGAATATGACAGGACCTCATATCCCAACCATGCTGAATGGTGTACTGGTTGGTATATAACTTGCAGTGGACCTACACACTTGAAGGACCTCTAGCTATTAGGATACCCACTAATATACTATTTTTATTAATATCAGGAATAATAGCAATAAGCAATATTATTACAGTGCTTTTCTCCTTGGGGACAAAAAGTGCTGATCAAATTGGTGTTGGAGACTTTAAAGAGATATATTTTTTTAGGTGTTTGTAAGGGGAGCTAATATTGTTCCCATTTAAAATGGCATCTTCCTGAGTTTACACCTCTTACTATGGTTTAGCCCTCTCCATGCCCCATGATGCTTATATAAATTGTAGGTGGATCTGGAGAGGGAGGACACATGGAAAGGGATCACCTAATGAAGGGCAAATGTATCTATATAATCTGGGGCTTTTTGGTTTTTCTAATAGTTGGGAAAATGCTGCATTTAGTTAGTTAGTATGCCCCCCCCCCCCTCTTGAGAGACATTATTCTCTATAATGAATGCCAATACTTTTAAAAGTTTAGTTAGGTTTAGGTTTTGTAAATGATGCCGCATTATTGTATCACAGAGAGGGGAATAAAAAAGGCCTCAGTGGGCCATAGCACAGCCAATGCACAATGCAGAGTAATAGGAAAAGGGGAACAGCAGCAGATAGCTTAAGATGAGAGTAGTGATGGCTGGGTGACAGAAAGCCCTGACGAAGGAGTGATCAGTATAGTTTGGAATGCACCCCCATGGGCAGCTGTGCAACCATAGTGTGGTCTTTAGCCATGGAAGGAGACTGTGCCCAGGGACCCGGGAAAGCCCTGATGAAGGAGTGATCAGTATAGTTTGGAATGCACCCCCATGGGCAGCTGTGCAAGCATACTGTGGTCTTTAGCCATGGCAGGAGTCTGTGCCCAGGGACCCGGGATTTAACAATGGAATCTGCAAGGCCATGTTTACAGAAATGTGATGGCTCCTGTTCTTGGCCAAAGGAGCAGTGTAACATGGACCTGTGTGTATATACAAAGGATCTGGTAGAAGGGTCTGAGTTCTACAGGTCTTCTCTTGAAATGCCACTAAACCAGATCATTTATCAGATCATTATATAATGAAATAGGACTGAGATTCCCTTTTGTTGTAAGGCCCCTGGCTATCAACAACAAGCTCTGGTAACTAGATGGTGCTTGTATGTTGTGTAAACCCTGGGTGAATAGACGTGTCTTGAATCTGCTTCTGAAAACATCCAGAGAGGGTGCGTCTGGAACATTGGATGGTAGTGAGTTCCATGTTGTATTCTGCATGACAAAATGCACAAGATTCAAAAGATTTTAACTTGACTGTGAACATGTGTTTTTTTTTTTTTTCTCTGAGGAGCCAAAGAAGCATGTGGGAGTAAGGGTAACAGACGTTTTGTAAGATAGGTGGGGCTTGAATGATTTACGGTTTTAAAAGTAAATAGTCTAGTCTTATAGGATATCCTTAATTATATTTATTATTAGGAATCCAGTGTCAAGAGTAAAGAATTGGAGTGATGTGGCAGTGATCGGGTTGGTGGATAAATAGTAAGGCTGCTGTAATCTGTAGCAGCTGCAAGCAATGTTGTTTTTCTTTCAGATAGCCCATAGTAGACTGTATTGCAGTAATTCAATTTGGATGTTACAAAAGCATTGCTTAATTTTGGCACAGCTTCCTGAAAAGCAGATGTTTGAATTTTCTAATATTCCTGAGATGGTGGAAGGAAGACCTGATGGCAGTTGATACCTGTTGTTTCATTATTTTGTCAGTGTAGCGATGGCCGTGATCCCTAGAGGCCTAGTGGTGACCTCAAGGGTCAGGGAGAGCTGACATCCTTCCTTGTAGAGTGGGTTAACAGGCATGGTGGGTTTAATGCAAGATGAAATGATGGGCGCCTGTCACTTTTTGAATGCTCTCCTTAGCTCTTTCACAGCTAACCCTCTGTATACTCCTCAAGCGTCACCCCCGCTAACTCGCTGGGTCCCTGGCTTGGCACTCGATGAAGCTTTCCTACTTCTTCACCATCCCCGGCTGGTGAGAAGACTGCTCTGGTACTTGCTCAAGCTTACTCACAATAGTCTCCGGTAATAACGTGGATGGTCCCTTAGTGGTGACTGCTTACACTTTACCTCCGACCACAACTGGTTCCCTGTCCGGCTAAACCTTCTCAACTTGGTTGGACTACAATCCTGCAGTCCCAATCCTATGCTGCTTCTCCTGCTCCTGGATAGGCCTCAGGCAGCCTAGCAGCCAGGTGTACCCGGGATAGGCCTTTGGCTTCCGGCCTAGCAACCCAGGGCAATATAACACACGTCCACCTAGACAGCCATCCAGGTGGCACAGAATCCCGATCACCTGACTCCATCCAAATAAATAGGCTCTCCCAGCAGGCCAAGGGACTAAAGAAACCTCTGCCAATTTGCTGAGACACCCCATCAATTCATAATATGACCTTGCTATACCCTTGCCGATCTCATGTCCCCAGCCACAGTGCCACCTAGTGACAGAAGAGAAAAGGTGCAGCAATTTCAGAATTAGAGAGGAATCAGTGGATCTTCTAACAATTAGCCAGGACAATTACTACCTGGCAAACTAAATTTGTTAGCAACCCTGCCTAAAAACCAGGGTGCTACATCCTCTCCTTGCCTAGGAAACGTCTCAGAGTTTGCAAAGAAAAAAAATATGAACTCTCCAGCCTGAGAGTGGATGTCCTGGCAAAACTTGGATAGGTCCAACATTCAGGAGTGCCCATCAGAGTCCTTGCTTCAGAAATTATTTTCAATCACCTGGTGGTCGGTAGGTAAGTAACATTTTAAAGCTCATTTTCCCAGATAGCTACACCTCTTCACATTCAACTGAAAGATTTGTGCCAATGGAGAACGGTCTAAGGTTCACTTTGTATTGAAAGAAGAGTTAAACCCCCCTGCCCCTGCAGTCTTGTCTTGGGATATGAAATACTACGTAGTTGCTTGGTACTGATGCTTTTAGGATGGGCCCTGCCTTTCCACTTGCCATCTTCCTATGATGCAAGTCAAGTCACAGGATTCATTGAGATCAACTACGAGAGCTGTTTGATTCCTTATTGATCTGGCATTACAAAGAGTGTTTGTTAATGTGCTAGGCATTGTTTGCTTTTTATTTTCTACATGATTCTTTGCAATTAGGTGGAGACACAGAGGATTTTATGTTTCATTTCTCTGTGGTCTGTGCCATCCCAGATAGCAAGAATAACTTGCCACAAATTTGTGGCAGTGTTGAATTGTAAGTCTGTTAACTTGCTGCACATTTTCACTGGCAAGTTGTACACTTGCAGAGCACTTGAAGCACAAGTTCTAGTTGACACTTTTCCAATTTGAAGCAAATTTGCGTGGCAAGTCTCTAGCAAGAGCAAAGTTGCAGTGGTCAGTCTACAGCAAGAGCTCTGCAAGTCTACAGCATGAAAAATCAGCCACAGTGACCCCTGTTATAATTAATTAACCAGGGGTCAGTACAGTGGTGGCCAGGATGCCACCTTTACAAATAACAAAAAATATAATTTTTGTCATACTGCTGGCTCTGCCAAAATTATGTAACCACCATCAGCTGGGAGGTCAGTCAGCCACAGCTCAAGGAGCTCCCAGCAACCTCTGAAGGAACCCTGGGATTTCACAAAACCCTGGTTGAGAATGACTGAATTCGAGGATAAGTGGTAAATGTGTGTGAATGGATGTTTGATTATTGTCCAAATACCTTTTGGTTCCTTGCTTGACGATGTCTGTATTCCTATGTGGAGACTTAAAGCCTTAGGAACTGAGATTATCTAGTGTGTATCTTTATTTAGGATGGAAATTCAGGTGTTCTTGGGAGCTTCCCAAATAGTTTGTATGGATGTGCTCAGTAGTAAATAACCTTGTTTTGTAGTTTGCATGCATGACTATTGTATAACAGATGTACTTTTACTAAAACACTTACTTACCCCAACCTCTTACTTTAACTATATTAATTGAGACCACGCCAGGATTGGAGTAAACCATAGGCCATAGCAGCCTAATTTATTTAAACAAATATATATTAAAATTAAACATCAACATCAAAGACATCTGTTAATCATAATCCCATCAATCTAACTAGCGTTGGTCTTTGCAGGAACTTCCATAACCATCTATGGAAAACAATACTGCAACTTGGTACCTCTCAAAATGTGTTAATAGGCCTCAAGCCGACAGCCTGGCTCAGAGACAACCACTTACCGCAGTGCACCCATTGCCAATTCCAAGCTAACCTCCGTTAGCTGGACCACCACCATCAGGACCCATACCAACGATAGGTCCTGAACTCTTCCTTCTGAAATATATTCCTTCCCCTGCAAAGACCAACACCCGCCACAGCGCCCAAGGGCAACACCTTACCCTTGGGTGCCCCTCCACACCCGAAGTGCTCTCTGAATGCCATCCTGCAACCCTAAAACCCACATGTCAATTACCACCTTGTTCAGGTGCACTTCATCATCCCTCAGGTATATCCAGGTCTCCATCTCCAACTCCAGATGCCTGATATCCAAGCCCCCATTCCTAACCACAAACCTGCTCACATCCCTATTAATCTTCCTCTGGGCCCTGTTAATCCCCTCCCTTCTAGAGAAGCCCAATTGCCTGCCTTCGTACATAGCATCACCCCTCCATGCCCCCCAGCACACAGAGGAATGGCCCATTATCCAGACCAGTCCTTCCAATGAACCTGAAAATAGAAGAAAACAAACACACCACCATGACCACTACTACTCCAATCTACACAGACCCACTCATCGACTCCACCCCACCTAAAACTTCACAAACCAACCATGAGGTGGGGACGAATATATATCTGAAACCTCCTCAATTCCCACCGACCAATACGTTTTACTGACTCATCATCCAGCCCACTCCTAGCTGCCTCTGTTGCCAACCCTATCCGAAAGGAATAAGAAGAAAACTCCTTTTCAACCACCCCTAATGCCCTCAAGAATTTTCTAAAAACAGAAACAAATTTAAATCTCGATAATGGAGATCCATCCCCATGCATCAAAAAGGACCCCGGGATTGCTGGGCGTATTTCCAAGAACCCCTTTACTGCCCCCACCGGGCACAGCAGTGTGCCTGGTAAAGAAAAACCTGTATTGACCTGCCTTTACCCATTTGATCTGTCTTTGATCTTTGCAATAGTAAAGACAACCCCTCATCCTCGCATAGCACCTCATGAGCCAATATCCCCCCATGCACCTTTTTGGAAGGGCTAACCAACTCCCAGATCCTAAACGCCCCAAAGAAAGCTAATAAAAAGGCCACCTTGAACAAGGACACCTCGTAGGCCGAAGAACAAACCCCTCCTAATTGTTCCACAATACCCCAAAGGATATCAAACAACACCGGTCTCCTGGTATCCTTGCGGGTAACTGATCGCCTGTAACCCTTTATCACCTGACCCACCCAAAAATCCTTTCTGAAATCAGGCTGCACTTGCTATTTAAATAGGAAAGCTAAACCTGATAACTTCTTACTCATGGCGGACGCCCCCTCTTCCATGTGCCTAGCAATGAAATACAGAACCAGTAACCGGACTGCTGGGCCAACCGGCTCTTCCCCAGCCCCTTGAACAAACACCAGCCACTCCTGCCATACCTTGGTGTAAGCCGCCCACGTATCCTCACTCACCGATTTCCTGATCCATCCGTAGAGGAGTCCAACGCAATCCCCCACAACCAGTTGGGACAGGCGGTCAACTCTCAGAACCTGTCCCACTGGAAGCGAGACAACGCATCAGCTATGACATTTTCCACACCCGGGAAGTGTACCGCATAAATGAACACATTCAGTTGCAAGCATCGCAAAACCAAATGTTGCAATAACCTAATCACTGGGGAAGATGATGCCGAAACCCTATTGATCACCTGTACCACCCCCATATTGTCTCCATGGAAACGCACTTTCAGATCCCTGAAAGATGCACCCCACAATTCCACCGCCAACACCACCGGAAACAATTCCAGCAGCACCTGATTCTTCGTAAATCCCGCCTCAGTCCATGATTGTGGCCATGGACCGGCACTCCACTGACCCTGGAAGAAGGCCCCAAACCCCGTAGAGCCTGCAGCATCCGTGAAAAGTTCCAGGTCAAAATTGCTAACAGGCCCTGACATCCACAGCGCCTGCCCATTAAAGGTTTCAAAAAGGTATGTGTGACGGGAGGGCCCGTGGGACCCAGAATCCTTTGGAAAGTATGGGATGCCCTTGTTTCAGCTCTCCATACACCTCTTATGTCTAAGTCTATCCTGGCACAGGGTGAGTGAGAAAATATATCTTGGACTACTTAAAATGGGACAGTGATATCTGTCCACAATATCTCCCAGGATATATGTAGAGACTATTCTTGGTTTGTTTGATTCTGAACTCAACATGTTAGTTAATTGAGAGAGCTAATCACATTATCCTCTGTACAATGTAGGAGACGGGCCGACTCCTGGTGGAGCTCCTGCTATTGTGAGAAAATGTCCTGTGGTTGTACTTATAATAATGTATAATGTACTGTGTGAAGCTCGGTGACAACAAGTCTGACCTGTAGTGAATTCCTGACGGGCACAGAGTCACATCGGCTGCTTAAAGGGATTAGTTAATTAGCTCATGTTAATTTGTTACAGGTGTATTGTTAGAGTAATATGAGCAGGAGGGGGAACCTCCTCTTCTACTGTATAAAAAGACTTGTATTCTGGTTCTAATAAATGAGTCCAGGTTAGCAGCTAAGCAAGTCTCGTCTTGTTTTGTGCTTATGAGCGGTTGGAATATCTGATATCTATATCCAGACTGGGAGGAAGTGGTATACTGACGGAAGCACTCAAGCGGAGTGTGTGACGTTCCGTGACATTGGTGGCAAGCAGTGGGACGCTTCCTGCAGTCTGGGACATCCAAACCTCCACCTGGATCCAAGATCAGGATAGCAGACTTCGGTCACCCCAGCGGAGATATGGACCTAGAGTTCCCGGGGCTGCTGCGGATCGTCCTTTCAGCATACACCAGGACTGTGTCTGAGGATGAATACCTGGAGCTCAGGCAGCAGATTCGGGTGGAGCTCTGGATTGGAGCCCTCCAGCTCGCTGGTATAAAACAGGGCAAGTGCTTTCCAACCCAAGAGCAACGGGCCAGTGACCAACGGGCATTGCAGATGACATTCCTGGGAGAGCGGCCCCAGGAGCAATGGGTGACTGAGTTGGACAGGCTGGTCCAGCAGGAGATAGAGCTGGACAATCATTATCGGGCTCTGCAATGGCACACAGAGCAGGGATATTTAGGGGAGACAACAGAATGCTCTCCCGAGGGATATGACTTTGGAGGCCCTGGATTGCTGTGGGAGAGCCTTACAGATCATTTTGTGTTTGGCAATGAAGGGAAAACTACCCTTGAGGACCTGCGAGAATATAGAGAGGCTATGCTCGGTCTTGCAGGGGTCTCAGAGCTTAAACCTGATCTGGACCATTTGCTAAGGAAGGAACAGCATCTGGAAAGGGCATACAGGAAACTGCTAGAACACGTTCAGCAGCATGCCAGAGAATCGGCAGTGGAAACTCCGGAGATTGCCGTCCCCAAACCTGAAGTGCAGAGCTGACGAGCGTGTGACGTTCTGTGACAGTATGCCATAACCTCAAGTCCTCCCTATGCACCTTCACCAAATGCACAAAATGCCTGGGAGACCTTATCCCCGCTGTGCTTGCCGTTAGCCAATGGCAAAAAACCCGCCCCATTGACAGTATGCGACACGCAAAATTCAGCTTACCCAGCAACGATTGCAATACTGGAAGCTGAACTTTACTAGCTCAATCATACCCGCAATCTCCCCCTTTAAATCCACCAACTTATCCTCAGGCAACCTGCACTCCATTGCACCAGATTCCAGAACAATGCCCAGGAACGTGATGACCGTGCTAGGTCCCTCCGTCTTCTTGGGTGCCTACGGAATGCCGAACCTATCCACTATGTGTTCCAACGTAGCCAGGAGCACCATGCAGATTCTGGAAGAGGCTGGGCCCAGGCAAAGGAAGTCATCTAAGCAATGGATAGGGATGAGCCGAACACCCCCCTGTTCGGTTCGCACCAGAACATGCAAACAGGCAAACACCATTAAAGTCTATGGGACTCCAACATAATAATCAAAAGTGCTAATTTTAAAGGCTTATATGCAAGTTATTGTCATAAAAAGTGTTTGGGGACCTGGGTCCTGCCCCAGGGGACATGTATCAATGCAAAAAAAGTTTTAAAAATGGCCGTTTTTTCGGGAGCAGTGATTTTAATAATGCTTAAAGTGAAACAATAAAAGTGTAATATTCGTTTAAATTTCATACTTGGGGGGTGTCTATAGTATGCCTGTAAAGGGGCGCATGTTTCCAGTGTTTAGAACAGTCTGACAGCAAAATGACATTTCAAAGGAAAAAAAAGTAATTTAAAACTACTCGCGGCTATTAATAAATTGTTGGTCCGACAATACACATAAATTTTCATTGATAAAAACGGCATGGTATTTCCCCACAGGGGAACCCCGAATCAAATTTAAAAAAAAAAAATGGCGTGGGGTCCCCCTAAATTCCATACCTGGCCTTTCAGGTCTGGTATGGATTTTAAGGGGAACCCCACGCCAAAATAAAAAAAAAAATGGCGTGGGGTCCCCCCAAAAATATATATCAGACCCTTATCCGAGGATCGGAGGAAGAACCAGAGGAAGAAGAATATGGAGGAAGAAACCGAAGAAAGAAGGAAGGAAGAAGGAAGAAGACCCAAAGAAGATGGAAAGAAGAAGACTTTAAATTAGGGATGATCCGAACATGGATCAATGCAAAAAAAAATTTTAAAAACAGCCGTTTTTTCGGGAGCAGTGATTTTAATAATGCTTAAAGTGAAACAATAAAAGTATAATATCCTTTTAAATTTCGTACCTGGGGGGTGTCTATAGTATGCCTGTAAAGGGGTGCATGTTTCCCGTGTTTAGAACAGTCTGACAGCAAAATGACATTTCAAATGTCATTTTGTCATTTCCACAGGGGAACCCCGAACCAAAATGTAAAAAAAAAATGACGTGGGGGGTCTCGGACGCCCTGATCACAGAAGGGGGCGTTCCTCTGTTTGAGTTCCTATATAGGTGGTGTGTCAGCACGCCGCCCGTACCCCAGGAAGACGACAGATTTGTCGAAACGGCGTAGGGAGGAGCGGCGTGCTGACGTCACCACCATACCACGCTGAACCCGGAAGGAACGGGCAGCAGCTGAAGCCGGCCGGCGCTATACTGATTTTATAGGCGATCTTTTACTGCACAATGTGTAAGTGCTTTTCTTTTATATAATAAAGTGGCTTTTAACTGTATCACGCTATGGAACATTTTTCTTTCCATTTATCCATGGTTTGTGAGCGGATACATCACCTTTAAGCTGATTCCCTGGAGAGGTGGCTTTTGATTTACGCACTGACAGAGACCCAGTGGCTGGGGGACACAGCCACTTGCGTGCATGATCTCTCTGACAGGAGATCTTTGGATCTGGTAAGGGGCTTACCTACTTGAGGTGGAGGAACTCCTTTTTAATACCACGCTCCCTACGGAGATAACCTTTACGTCACTTGAAGGAAGGGTGTCTTTCTCCCTCTATCCAACCATTTTCTGCACCTACAAGAATTCCAGTTTATTTTATTCTATGATCATATGGACTCAATTCAATTGTTTTGTTCACTGAACTTTTCACTCACCATTTCTGCATGCGATTTATGCGTTTTTTTTTAATATTGCATATTTTTTTATTATTTTGGTCACATTTTACTGTTATGAAATAATTCACTTATGTTCATTTGTAACTAAGGTGGCTGTATTCAATATGATCATGTTCATGTACTAGCAGCGCAGCCTATTATTTGTACCCCTAAATTCCATACCAGGCCCTTCAGGTCTGGTATGAATAATAAGGGGAACCCGGCCAAAATTAAAAAAAAAAATGACGTGGGGGGTCCCCCTAAATTGAAGAAGAGAAGAAGATGAAGAGAAGAAGATGAAGAGAAGAGCGGGAGCCTCCCTCCATGCCATCATGGATGCAGAGCGGCCCGAGGAGAAGAAGGGAGGAAGACGCCAATGCCGCGAAGAAGATGCTGGACAAGAACACCGGTGGAAGAACCAGAAGAACCAGAAGAAGAAGAAGATGGAGGAAGAAACCGAAGGAAGATAGAAGATAAAAGAAAGAAGAAAGAAGAAGCATTTAAATAAAGGAATTGTCAAAAACTGTCTCTTGTCATTTTTAACATTTTTGACAGTTTTTTAGTGAAATGGTAGGGGTACCCCCTTAACATTTCACACAGGGGGGGAGGGCCGGGATCTGAGGGTCCCCTTAGTAAAGGGGGCTTCCAGATTCCGATAAGCCCCCCGCCCGCAGACCCCCGCAACCACCGGCCAGGGTTGTGGGGATGAGGCCCTTGTCCTCATCAACATGGGGACAAGGTGTTTTGGGGGGCTACCCCAAAGCACCCTCCCAATGTTGAGGGCATGTGGCCTGGTACAGTTCAGGAGGGGGGGCGCTCTCTCGTCCCCCCCTCTTTTTTTTTTTTTTTGGGGGGACCCCACACCGTTTTTTTTTTTTAATTTTAGCGCGGGGTTCCTCTTAAAATCCATACCAGACCTGAAGGGTCTGGTATAGATTTTGAGGGGGACCCCACGCCATTTTTAAAAAAAATTTTGGCCGGGGTTCCCCTTAATATCCATACCAGACCTGAAGGGCCTGGTATGGAATTTAGGGGGATCCCCACGTCATTTTTTTTTTTTTTTAATTTTGGCCGGGGTTCCCCTTAATATCCCTACCAGACCTGAAGGGCCTGGTATGGAATTTAGGGGGACCCCCCACGTCATTTTTTTTTTTTTATTTTGGTTCGGGGTTCCCCTGTGGGGAATTCCCATGCCATTTTTATCAATGAACTTCTATGTGTATTGTCTGACCGGCAATGCATTAATAGTCGAGAATAGTTTTAAATGACTTTTTTTCCTTTGAAATGTCATTTTGCTGTCAGACACGGGAAACATGCGCCCCTTTACAGTCATACTATAGACACCCCCAGGTATGAAATTTAAAGGGATATTACACTTTTATTGTTTCACTTTAAGCATTATTAAAATCACTGCTCCCGAAAAAACGTCCGTTTTTAAAACTTTTTTTTGCATTGATCCATGTCCCCTGGGGCAGTACCCAGGTCCCCAAACACTTTTTATGACAATACCATGCATATAAGCCTTTAAAATTAGCACTTTTGATTTCTCCCATAGACTTTTAAAGGGTGTTCCATGGCTTTCGAATTTGCCGCGAACACCCCAAATTGTGCGCTGTTCGGCGAACTGGCGAACAGCCGATGTTCGAATCAAACATGAGTTCGACTCAAACTCGAAGCTCATCCCTACTTTAAATAAAGGAATTGTCAAAAACTGTCTCTTGTCATTTTTAAGATTCTTGAATCTTTTTTTGTGAAATGGTAGGGGTACTTTTGTACCCCATTACCATTTCACACAGGGGGGAGGGATCTGGGGGTCCCCTTGTTAAAGGGGGCTTCCAGATTCTGATAAGTCCCTCGCCCACAGACCCCCACAACCACCGGTCAAAGGTTGTGGGGATGAGGCCCTTGTCCTCATCAACATGGGGACAAGGTGCATTGGGGGGCCTCTACCCCAAAGCACCCTCCCAATGTTGAGGGCATGTGGCTTGGTACGGTTCAGGAGGGGGGCACTCTCTCGTCCCCCCTCTTTTCCTGCGGCCTGCCAGGTTGCATGCTCGGATAAGGGTCTGGTATGGATTTTTGGGGGGACCCCACGCCATTTTTTTTTTAATTTTGGTGCGAGGTTCCCCTTAAAACCCATACCAGACCTAAAGGGTCTGGTATGGATTTTGAGGGGACCCCCAAACATTTTATTTTTTTTAATTTTGGCGCGGGGTTCCCCTTAATATCCATACCAGACCTGAAGGGCCTGGTATGGAATTTAGGGGGGGCCCCACACCATTTTTTTTTTAATTTTGGTTCGGAGTTCCCCTGTGGGGAAATCCCATGCAGTTTTTATCAATGAACTTTTATGTGTATTGTCGGACCAACAATTCATTAGTAGCTGCGAGTAGTTTTAAATGACTTTTTTTCCTTTGAAATGTCATTTTGCTGTCAGACTGTTCTAAACATGGGAAACATGCGCCCCTTTACAGGCATACTATAGACACCCCCCAGGTATGAAATTTAAAGGGATATTACACTTTTATTGTTTCACTTTAAGCATTATTAAAATCACTGCTCCCGAAAAAACGTCCGTTTTTAAAACTTTTTTTTGCATTGATCCATGTCCCCTGGGGCAGGACCCAGGTCCCCAAACACTTTTTATGACAATACCATGCATATAAGCCTTTAAAATTAGCACTTTTGATTTCTCCCATAGACTTTTAAAGGGTGTTCCATGGCTTTCGAATTTGCCGCGAACACCCCAAATTGTGCGCTGTTCGGCGAACTGGCGAACAGCCGATGTTCGAATCAAACATGAGTTCGACTCAAACTCGAAGCTCATCCCTAGTAATGGATGATCGAGTTCACACCCTACACATCCCGAACCACCCATTCCACGAAGGAGCTAAAGTGCTCAAACAGTGAACAGGATATGGAGCACCCCATCGGCAAACATTGGTCAACATAAAACTTCTTGTTCCAATGACACCCCAGCAACCGGAAACTCTCCGGGTGCACTGGGAGCAACCGAAAAACTGATTCCACATCAGCCTTAGCCATCAATGCTCCTTTTCCATAATGATGCACCTAACCCACTGCAGCATCAAATGAAGTATAACTGACCGAACATACCTCCGGGTCAATAGGATGATTAACCGACCCCCTTTTTGCAAAGGAAAGGTGGTGAATCAGCCTAAATTTGTTGTGTTCCTTCTTTGGCACCACCCCTAAAGGGTACACTACCAAGTCAGTGAACGGTGCAGATGGAAAGGGGCCACCCATGCGACCCAACGCAACTTCCTTACGCAGTTTCTCTGAAACTACACCCGAATGTTGCATGGCCGAATGCAAATTCTGGGACACCGGGGAATCACCTCTAAATTTCACAGAATTCTAAACCCCTCCGTGAACGACTTCTCCAACAACTGGGCTGCTTTTCTATCCGGATACCTACTGAGAAACGGCCACATCCTTTCCACCATCACCGGGGTCCTCCCTTTTGTGTCCAGCCTCCCTGGAACGGCCTTTTCCTTGCTTAAAACATCTTGACGACGGGTGTGCACTTCCACAACCTGAACACTCGTGCTTGTAACACCACGTTCCTCCGAACTTGCAGGTCCCTGCATTGTACTGCCCACATATCCCTTTTTTGATTCCGGCCCAACTGTCCCTGGGCTGTGGGTCCACCGGCCCCTCCCTGAAAAAACTGGTTAGGAGCCCGCGCCGACATCATAAGGCGCATCCATAGACTGATGTCCTTGTGATCCCATCTCAACGATGGCCGCATTGCTCTCCGCTGCTGGAACTGTTCGTCATACCGCAGCCATGCTGTACCCCATAAACTCTATACGCCTCCCCTATCGAATCCTGATAACAAAAGAGCACCGAACAGTATTCGGGGTTCTTTTCCCCAATAACACTTGCCGTGATGGTGAGTGCCTGTAGCCAGTTGGCAAATGTCCGTGGAATCAACCTGTACCTCTGCTTTTCTTCATCCTCCTTTTTTGAATCATCTGGCTTAACCCTATCCAGGTTACATTTTTCTAGTGGCAGCAGGGAAAAAATCTCCACATACTCACCCTTCCACAGCTTTCCCCGTACTTCTGGCTTCAGGTGTGCACCCAATGGTCCCTCATAGCAAACATATACAGTACCTCGCATTTGGCGGAATCTGCCAACCGATAACGTCCTGTCTGCCTGCAGCCTCCCCTGCCACTGCAACTTTAGCTGCCTCCTGCTGCACCACACCTGCGGGTTCCACTGGGATGGACAAAGCTGTCACCGCCGGAGCTACCGGGACCACCACCCCCCCAGCAACCATACCGGGATTAGTGTCTCCCTGACTGGAAGGGCTTGTGACGCCCCCTCTGCCCACTTGGATGTCCTCCCCATCCGTTCTGCGCCGCTCCTATGGAGGTCCCCTGCCGAGGCATTGAAAGGCCCAGGGACCGCACCGCCATCTCTCCCCTGGCTAGGCCTCAGGCCTGCTGACGTCACGCTGGGGGCGGGGCCCACACTCTCCACTTCCATCCCATCCTGCAGTGGAGGGGATTCTGCCCAGGACTCCCCCCAGACTGCACCGCTGCTCTCTTGGCCGGGGGTCCCGTCGAGGGCCCCAGATAGGTACCCCCGACTGACGCTGTGGCCCCGATGTGGGGGGGCGGCGAGAACCACTCCGGTGGCCTGGACCTCCACGCCCGTGTGCCGTTCCTCCCCCCTGTACTCGCCTCTGCTATCGGCTGTGTCAGCATCGGCCCCAGGGTATCCTGTAGCCACCCTGGACCCCGCACCGCTGCTTCTTCTCTGAGCTGGGCCAGGAGCCTTTCCACCTCTGCCATGCTGCTGCTGGAAGTTTCCCTCATGCTGTGGTGACTCATAGGGGGGAGCTACCCTTTTATCTCCTCTCATCCCCTCCCCCTCAGCACCATCCTGATACACACTCTATCTCACACTACACTGTTTCCCATGTCATGTAAGCCCTGCGCCTATATTATTTCATTTATTTTGCTCCGGGCTTTCCTTTACTTGGCATGTTACGGACAGTGGCAGCGTGGCTGCTGGTAGTAATTTTTTTGGGGGGGGGCAGCAAACAGTGCAGCCACCACCCCCAATGCAATGCAGACGCATTGCATGACTCCACATCAACTTTCTTTGCAAACATTCTGCAAGTCTGCTGCAAGTTGTGGTTCAGTTATGTTGTGCAATTGTCACCCCACCACAAGAGGCAACTGTGGCTGAATTTTCACGCTGTAGACTTTTAGAGCTCTTGCTCAGGGCCGGTCCTAGACGGGGTGCACGGGGTGCAGTGCACCCAGGTGCCAGAGAGGTGGGGGCGCTGAAGCGCCAGAGTGCTCCCTTCCCTCCTCCTCTTGATTGTGTCCGGCGGCGGCTCTCCGCCGGTGTTTCAAGAAGAAAGGCACCGCTGTTTGCTGCTCAAGCCCCTCCTCAGAGAAAGAGAGCAGCTGCCAGCCGGAGATGACATCGGAGGCAGAGCGGCTGGTCTCTGTGTGGAGAGAGACCAGCCGCACAGTGATGTCGCGTGGGGGGGGCGGAGGAGCGGTCCATGCCTGACACATTCTCCTCTCTGTGTCTCCCACTCCTGCCTGCTTTGATCTGCTCTGCTCTCCACCCGGGCGGCGCGGCTGGCTGCACACTGTCCTCTCCTCTCCTGCTGCCGCCCGGATGTATTTATGTACCCTAATGGAGGGGGGTCTGTACTGTACTAATGAAGGGGAGGCTGTACTAATGGAGGGGGGCTGTACTAATGGGGGGGTCTGTACTAATGGAGGGGGGCTGTACTAATGGAGGGGGGCTGTACTAATGGAGGGGGGGGGCTGTACTAATGGGGGGGTCTGTACTAATGGAGGGGGGCTGTACTAATAATGGGAGGGCTGTACTAATATTGGGGGGGTTGTACTAATGGGGAGGTCTGTACTAATGGAGAGGGGGTCTGTACTAATGGGGTCTGTACTAATGGAGGGGGGTCTGTACTAATGGGGGTGTCTGTACTAATGGGGGGGTTCTGTACTAATGGAGGGGGGTCTGTACTAATGGGGGGGTTCTGTACTAATGGAGGGGAGTCTGTCCTGGGGGGTCTGTACTAATGGAGGGGGGTCTGTACTAATGGAGAGAGGGTCTGTACTAATGGAGGGGGGGTCTGTACTAATGGGGGGTCTGTACTAATGGAGGGGGGTCTGTCCTGTGGGGGTCTGTACTAATGGAGAGGGGATCTGTACTAATAGGGTCTGTACTAATGGAGGGGGGGTCTGTACTAATGGAGGGGGGTCTGTACTAATGGGGGGTCTGTACTGGGGGGTCTGTACTAATGGAGAGGGGGGTCTGTCCTGGAGGGTCTGTACTAATGGAGAGGGGGTCTGTACTAATGGGGTCTGTACTAATGGAGGGGGGGTCTGTACTAATGGGGGGTCTGTACTAATGGAGGGGGGTCTGTCCTGGGGGGTCTGTACTAATGGAGAGGGGGTCTGTACTAATGGGGTCTGTACTAATGGAGGGGGGTCTGTACTTATGGAGGGGGTCTGTACTAATGGAGAGGGGGTCTGTCCTGGGGGTCTGTACTAATGGAGGGGGGTCTGTCCTGGGGGGTCTGTACTAATAAAGAGGGGGTCTGTACTAATGGAGGGGGGTCTGTACTAATGGGGGGTCTGTACTAATGGAGGGGGGTCTGTCCTGGGGGGTCTGTACTAATGGAGAGGGGGTCTGTACTAATGGGGTCTGTACTAATGGAGGGGGGGTCTGTACTAATGGGGGGGTCCGTACTAATGGGGTCTGTACTAATGGAGGGGGGGTCTGTACTAATGGAGAGGGGTCTGTCCTGGGGGGTCTGTACTAATGGAGGGGGGTCTGTCCTGGGGGGTCTGTACTAATGGAGGGGGGGTCTGTACTAATGGAGGGGGGTCTGTACTAATGGAGGGCAGTCTGTACTAATGGAGAGGGGGTCTGTCCTGGGGGGTCTGTACTAATGGAGGGGGATCTGTACTAATGGAGGGGGGTCTGTCCTGGGGGTCTATACTAATGGGGGGTCTGTACTAATGGAGAGGGGGTCTGTACTAATGGGGGGGTCTGTACTGAGGTGGGGTCTGTACTAATGGGGTCTGTACTAATGGAGGGGGGGTCTGTACTAATGGGGGGTCTGTACTAATGGAGGGGGGTCTGTACTAATGGAGGGGGGTCTGTACTAATGGAGAGGGGGTCTGTCCTGGGGGGTCTGTACTAATGGAGGGGGGTCTGTACTAATGGAGGGGGGGTCTGTACTAATGGAGAGGGGGTCTGTCCTGGGGGGTCTGTACTAATGGAGGGGGGGTCTGTACTAATAGGGGGGTCTGTCCTGGGGGTCTGTACCTGTGGTTTGTCCTGTGGGGTCTGTACTAATGGAGAGGGAGATCTGTCCTGGGGGGTCTGTACTAATAGAGGGGGGGTTACCTGGGGGGGATCTGTACTGAGTAAGGTCTGTACTGAGGGAGGGGTTTATACTTAGTGCGGGTTCTGCACTGACGGAGGGGGGTCTATATGTAGTGGAGGGGGGTCTGTACTGAGGGGCGACTATAGTTGGTGGAAGGGGGGTGACCCTAACCCTAGTGAAGCCAATGCAGCTGCGGGCTCTCCTTTCCACCCTCCCTCTCCTTCCCCCCTCCCTCTCCTCCTGCGTGCTGTTGTACTAGTGAGCGGTGCTTGCCAGCACAGCTGCCCACTATGTTTCTTCCCCCGCCTTCATATCAACCAGGGAGGAAACAGAATAGAAAAAGTAGCAGAGAAGAGGATTGTGGGACATATAGTCCCGAGGACTGTCAGCCCCACTGTAACACGGAAACTGCAGCCCACACAGCATGCTCAGCTGAATGGGAGAGAGAGACAGGAGCCTGGGAAAGCTTTCAGGGAAGTACACCCAGGACTCCAGAGGGAGAGGACAGTGCTGAGAGAACACCAGAGAGAGAACCCCGCTGCCCTGCGCCACCAGAGGGAAAGCCACACAGCCTAGCGCCATCCCTGGCAGAGAAAGGAATGGAGTCATTGCAGGAATACAGATCTGGGTGCTACCCAGCGGAGTCACCATGGGCAATTCAGAGTGAGCTGACTCCTGATCAGAGGAACCTTTGCTGTATCGCTGGGTCAGGTGAGAGGGCCGATCGGCCATTATGTACTAGTGTCCATAGGAACTGCAGTCTCTGACCATCTCCTGTAGTATGTCTGCAGTCTCTGACCATCTCTTGTAGTATGTCTGCAGTCTCTGATCATCTCCTGTACTATGTCTGCAGTCTCTGACCATCTCCTGTATTATGTCTGCAGTCTCTGAGCATCTCCTATACTATGTCTGCAGTCTCTGATCATCTCCTGTAGTATGTCTGCAGTCTCTGGCTATCTCCTGTACTATGTCTGCAGTCTCTGACCATCTCCTGTTCTATGATTGCAGTCTCTGACCGTCTCTTGTATCATAACTACAGTCTCTGACCATCTCCTGTACTATGTCTGCAGTCTCTGACCATCTCCTGTACTATGTCTGCAGTCTCTGACCATCTACTGTACTATGTCTGAAGTCTCTGACCATCTCCTGTTCTATGATTGCTTTCTCTGACCATCACCTGTACTATGATTGCAGTCTCTGATCATCTCTTGTATCATAACTACAGTCTCTGACCATCTCCTGTACTATGTGTGCAGTCTCTGGGCATCTCCTGTACTATGTCTGCAGTCTCTGATCATCTCCAACACTTGTCTGCAGTCTCTGATTATCTCCTGTACTATGTCTGCAGTCTCTGATCATCTCCTGTACTATGTCTGCAGTCTCTGGGCATCTCCTGTACTATGTCTGCAGTCTCTGACCATCTCTTGTACTATGCCTGCAGTCTCTGGGCATCTCCTGTACTATGTCTGCAGTCTCTGATCATCTCCTGTACTATGTCTGCAGTCTCTGACCATCTCCTGTACTATGTCTGCAGTCTCTGACCATCTCCTGTACTATGTCTGCAGTCTCTGACCATCTCTTATATCCTGTCTGCAGTCTCTGATCATCTCCTGTACTATGTCTGCAGTCTCTGATCATCTCCTGTACTATGTCTGCAGTCTCTGACCATCTCCTGTACTATGTCTGCAGTCTCTGATCATCTCCTGTACTATGTCTGCAGTCTCTGACCATCTCTTGTACTATGCCTGCAGTCTCTGGGCATCTCCTGTACTATGTCTGCAGTCTCTGATCATCTCCTGTTCTATGATTGCACTCTCTGACTGTCTCTTGTATCATAACTACAATCTCTGACCATCTCTTGTAACATGTCTGCAGTCTCTGATCATCTCCTGTATTATGTCTGCAGTCTCTGACCATCTCCTGTTCTATGATTGCAGTCTCTGATCGTCTCTTGTATCATAACTACAGTCTCTGACCATCTCCTGTACTATGTCTGCAGTCTCTGGGCATCTCCTGTACAATATCTGCAGTCTCTGACCATCTCCTGTACTATGTCTGCAGTCTCTGACCATCTCCTGTACTATGTCTGCAGTCTCTGACCATCTCCTGTACTATGTCTGCAGTCTCTGATCATCTCCTGTACTATGTCTGCAGTCTCTGACCATCTCCTGTACTATGTCTGCAGTCTCTGACCATCTCCTGTACTATGTCTGCAGTCTCTGATCATCTCCTGTACTATGTCTGCAGTCTCTGACCATCTCCTGTACTATGTCTGCAGTCTCTGACCATCTCCTGTTCTATGATTGCAGGCTCTGACCATCTCCTGTTCTATGATTGCAGTCTCTGACTGTCTCTTTCATCATAACTACAGTCTCTGACCATCTCCTGTACTATGTCTGCAGTCTCTGGGCATCTCCTGTACAATATCTGCAGTCTCTGACCATCTCCTGTACTATGTCTGCAGTCTCTGACCATCTCCTGTACTATGTCTGCAGTCTCTGATCATCTCCTGTATCATGTCTGCAGTCTCTGACCATCTCCTGTATCATGTCTGCAGTCTCTGACCATCTCCTGTATCATGTCTGCAGTCTCTGACCATCTCCTGTATCATGTCTGCAGTCTCTGACCATCTCCTGTATCATGTCTGCAGTCTCTGACCATCTCCTGTACTATGTCTGCAGTCTCTGATCATCTCCTGTACTATGTCTGCAGTCTCTGGCCATCTCCTGTACTATGTCTGGGGGCTCTTTCTAACAGACTCTCTAACAGAAGCCCTCTTTGTGTGCATCAGAGAGACTCCCCTCCAGTTCTCATTAGTGTACGCTATTCCTGTATTTTTTTTATTGTTAAAAGATCATGGGAGGATCCTAGGGTAACAAAGACTTCTTAGGGGAGCATCTCTGTGTTTGAGTCGTTGCCATAGAAACATTTATAAAGGGGAGGAGTTGGTAAGATGACCACGCCCATGTGGGGGCGCCAGAAATATTTCTGCACCCAGGCGCCGGTGACCCTAGGATCGGCCCTGCTCTTGCTGTAGACTCACCACTACAACTTTGCGCTTGCTAGAGACTTGCCATACAAATTTGCTACAAATTGAAAAAGTGTCAACTGGAACTTGTGCTTCAAGTGCTCTGCAAGTGTACAACTTGCCAGTGAAAATGTGCAGCAAGTTACCAGACTTACAATTCAACACTGCCACAAACTTGTAGGATACACAGGGGTAGTGTCCTCCCCTTCTACCCCATAGGACTGTTTTTTAATCTTTACCCCAGAGGGAAGGGGTGTGCTATATGTCTACATACAGATAAATTCTATTGTATAAGAGAAACCAAACATAGCCATGGATGTTGTGTAGACATATAGAAAATTATACAATGATACTAAAATCACAAAGATTTATTACAATACTGATTAAATATTACACAAAAAAAAAAACACTGCAAAATATAAAATATGTCTATTTGTGATTCACATTGGATGAAGATATATAAAGAAGCTCCACATGCAAACTCTGTACTTTTTGAAAATTCTTCTCCTGGAGTACACGTGAGTCAAATCAGCAGATACTGCAACCCTTGAGTACTTGTTTTCAAACGTATACCATTGAATAGTCTACCATTGGAATTATCATCCAATCACAGAGCTCCATCACAAGAAAGGAATACACATGGAGGCATAAGTTCCACTATCAATCATCAAACATTAAGGTCTTCAGCACAGTGTCAAATATCATCAAAAAACTTGACCAGCATGTCATAGATCATATAATGAAGGAATTCAGCAATCCATAAAGAATCTTGAAATCTTGAGCTAAGGAAAAACATCCCTAGAAATTCCTTCAACTAATACAGAGGACTGGTCACCCATACTTTGTAGCATATTAGATAAGAGAACAAGATCAGCAGAGGTGGACCATGGGTAGTCACAAGTTAGGCCATATTGATACTATTTTATATATCTTCATCCAATATGAAACATAAATAGACATATTAATATCTGGGGATTAAGGAACTTATTGGTTCTACTTTTGAAAATAAATTTTGAATAAGGTAAATTTGTTTTACCTGAAGACAAATCTCAGTCATTCCTCTAGATTAAACTTGTTCAATTATGGTCATACGGTTAGAATTCACATTTTGATTCTATGTATTTCAGAATATTGTCCTCTCCCTATGGTTGCATATCTGCCCCTATAACCTAGGCTCCAGAAGGAACCGGAACTATTCAATTAATTCAAGTATTTTTGCGATTTAAAGCATCTGGTAGGCATACATTCTCAGCTCATCATTTTTGAAATGTTTGTTATCATATTTTATGATTTGTCATGCAACTTCCCCTGTCATTATTGTCACAATACTTTCAAGTATAATAATTTATAATTGTTCATTTCTTTTGTAGTATCAACTTCATGAAGTACTTTCAAAAGCTCCTGAGGAAGCTCTTGTACACAAAACACGTAAAGTAAGAAGTGGCTGCATTGTTGTATCAATTATACGCTTTTGAACATTGACTGTCATTTTAAAGAAACTGGTATTTAATAAAATGTATATTTTTATATATTTAGTTGTATATTATTTTGGCACCTTTAAAGTCCTGCTCTTTCTTTATCAGTTGTTCCTATTTACTCAATGGTATGTGGTGCCTGATTCTGATCCCTCACTGCCCTGATCTATAATTAAATTTTGAAGGGAGTACCCACCCAATACTTTTGGGCTATGAGGGATCTCAATATTTAATCAATTTTTTACTTTCAAAATTGTCTTTGAGCATCTGAAGTTACAGTACACCCAATTTATTCTTTTTTTGTTTCTAATAATTTGTTGTGAATTGGACAGTGAGTGAAACAGTGATTTGTTGTTAACCATAGATATGGCTAGTTATTGTGGCAATGCATTTAGTGGATTGATGGATAAGATTCATCGATCTCAAAATGTAGAAAGTGGTGGCCTCTCGTTGGAGAGATTTTTCTTGCAACTCCAATGGATGTTGGAGAAAAAAATCCAGAGTTTACTGGAACAAATGGTACTTTCTCAAATACATTGAAGAGAAGGTCTCCCCCTGGGGTTTGAAAAAACAGATATTTCCACATTTAAATAAAAAAGAATCAGACTTTATATCCAATTGGGAAGATAATCTGCAAACTTGCTCCAGCAATATTCCCTTTGAACTTTGCAATTTTGCCAGCAATATTCCCTTGAATTGGAGTCATTGGATAGGGAAATAGAACAATTATACCAAACCAATGAGAATCTGGTATTAGATGCCTTGTTAAATTCACGGGAGTTGGCCTTTAAAAGTAATTTGGAGACATTTGTTGCCAAGATTCTAAAAACTAAAGAAAATACATTTATGCGCGACAAATTGGCATATGATAACAGCATAGCCTATAATTGGACAAATGCTAGGAATAGAAGGCGAAATAACAAAATACCAGTATCTAAAGATTCAATTAATGATCCCAGTGACTCTGACGCTTCATCATTATCTTCTGTATACTCTTCACAGGTTCACAATCACATGCTCACAAACATAAGCAGGACATTGAAAATGCACAATTATCCGCACCTAAGCACACTCCTACCACGGGTTGGGCCCATTCCAACGATCGATAAGCAACGGGCAAATTATCTACGTCTCAGGCACAGATGGGCCCCTCGGATCAGGTAGGAGGGGTCCCCCTCTGGCACGTCCCAAACGCCACTCACACCCACACCAAATCAGGTAAGTTACCCAAACAGGAAATTTCAACAGATAGACCTACGTCCAGCACCAATTTATTCCCAACGAACACTAGATTCAAAGAAAATACTCAACATGGAACAAGTGAGTCCCAAGACACTAATAGCAAAACAAAGTTTGAAGTAATAAATCTATCCTTTCATTCCCTGTCCAATGAACAAATTCAAGTATTAAATTTGGGCTTAACTTTTTGCATTATTCAAAAAATAGACCAATTTGAACTTATTAAAGATTTAAATCTATTTTCACAGAAACTAATGTTTAAGGTTATTTATGATAAAAAAAAAACAAAAAAACAAAAGCAAGTAGCACCTCAACCTTTAGATAATCCTTTATGGAGTGAAATGACAATCAATGACATCAAAGCCCTTGATGACCTGATGGAGCTTTGGGAGGAGAGCCACACCGATGAGGTCGAGTCCCCTTCCCCAGGGGATTCTCTGTCTTACTCGGAAGTTGCCCCTCCTGCCAACGCTCCATCAATTCCATTTTTTTCTAAAGAACGCAAGCCTAAATCCCAAACATTTCCTGCTCTTCAAGCAAATCCAAACATTTGGCATTTACACAGCAGGTTACTAATGAAATACATCAGACCAAATGGAAAGGGATTTTCCATTCAAACTTGACCTCTGACCAACAGAAAGCTGTTCGTTCCTTACAACAGAACCCAAATTTGGTCATTAAACCCTCAGATAAAGGGAGCAACCTAGTGGTAATGGATCGTACCCAATATGAAAGCGTGGTCATGAATCTTCTCAATAACCGTGACTGGTATAAAAGGGTATCTGAGGGCTTTGTTAAAAACATTGATATACAATATAGCAAACTAATAGGTTCTGCCTATCACGATAACCTTATTAACAAAAAAAAATGGGAATTTTTTAATACTCAATCACCAAAAACACTAACACTTTATGCATTGCCTAAAATTCACAAAAGCCTAACCCATCCCCCGACGCGACCAACTGTCTCGGGGAATGGGTGTCTTACAGAGGCAGCCAGCCAGGTGGTGGATGAATATCTTCGTCCCCACGTCGGGGCACTGACCTCCTACATTAAGGACACCATGGACCTTTTAGGGGCCTTTGATGGGTGGCTATTGATGTGGAGGCCCTCTACAACACCATCCCCCACGAGTTGGGAGTTGGGGTTGTAGGAGTTTTATTCAGGAACGAGATCAAACAGCTGGACCATATAACAAATTTATTCTTGACCTGCTACGATTTATACTATTGAACGTCGTTTCTTTTGTAGTATCAACTTCATGCAGTACTTTCAAAAGCTCCTGAGGAAGCTCTTGTGAGTAAGAAGTAGCTGCACTGTTGTATGAATTTTACGCTTTTGAACATTGACGCTCATTTTAAAGAAACTGATATTTAATCAAATGTATATTTTTATATATTTAGTTGAATATTATTTTGGCACCTTTAAAGTTCCGCTCTTTCTTTACCAGTTGTTCCTATTTACTCAATGGGATGTGGTGCCTGATTTTGATCCCTCACTGCCCTGATCTAAAATTAGACATATTTTATATTTTTTATATTTTGCAGTGTATTTTGTTTGTGTGATTTTTAATCAGTATTGTAATAAATCAGTGTATCAGGGTGGGAATGCTAAAATCTCTAATTATTAGAAGTGACAAAACCAAAGGCAACAGTCATAAGAGAAGACCCAGTTGAAATTGCTGTCCCACCCTACAGTATATAAGTCTTAATATTTTTTCTTTTCCCTTAATTTTAGAAGTGTGTCCACCACCTTGACAGAGCAAACTAGGACAAGTAACCTTTGCCTTTCAATATCCAAGCCTACAGACAGAGCCTCTCTGGAGCAGGATAGCAAATGGGGCATTTGACTGACTTGGCAATAGAAGTAGAGGGAATGGTGTTCCCCTAGGAATGACGAAACTCTCCGCCAGAGCCTTCTTAGTGCTGTCTTGACCACAGTGCTAAAACTGAGGCCTTTTCTTCATCAAATATCTATCCTTAGGTATAAAGCCTGACTTTCCAGGTTGGCATGGCAGTACTCACTCTGGGAAAAAACATGCGTACAGTTAGTGTGCTTAAAACCCCAGAAGTTACATAGTTACATAGTAGGTGAGGTTGAAAAAAGACACAAGTCCATCAAGTCCAACCTATGTGTGTGATTATGTGTCAGTATTACATTACATATCCCTGTATATTGCGGTCATTCAGGTGATTATCTAATAGTTTCTTGAAGCTATCAATGCTCCCCGCTGAGACCACCGCCTGTGGAAGGGAATTCCACATCCTTGCCGCTCTTACAGTAAAGAACCCTCTACGTAGTTTAAGGTTAAACCTCTTTTCTTCTAATTGTAATGAGTGGCCACGAGTCTTATTAAACTCTCTTCTGCGAAAAAGTTTTATCCCTATTGTGGGGTCACCAGTACAGTATTTGTAAATTGAAATCATATCCCCTCTCAAGCGTCTCTTCTCCAGAGAGAATAAGTTCAGTGCTCGCAACCTTTCCTCATAACTAAGATCCTCCAGACCCTTTATTAGCTTTGTTGCCCTTCTTTGTACTCGCTCCATTTCCAGTACGTCCCTCCTGAGGACTGGTGCCCAGAACTGGACAGCATACTCCAGGTGCGGGCGGACCAGAGTCTTGTAGAGCGGGAGAATTATCGTTTTATCTCTGCAGTTGATCCCCCTTTTAATGCATGCCAATATTCTGTTTGCTTTATTAGCAGCAGCTTGGCATTGCATGCCATTGCTGAGCCTATCATCCACTAGGACCCCCAGGTCCTTTTCCATCCTAGATTCCCCCAGAGGTTCTCCCCCCAGTGTATAGATTGCATTCATATTTTTGCCACCCAAATGCATTATTTTACATTTTTCTACATTGAACCTCATTTGCCATGTAGTCGCCCACCCCATTAATTTGTTCAGGTCTTTTTGCAAGATTTCCACATCCTGCGGAGAAGTTATTGCCCTGCTTAGCTTAGTATCGTCTGCAAATACAGAGATTGAACTGTTTATCCCATCCTCCAGATTGTTTATGAACAAATTAAATAGGATTGGTCCCAGTACAGAACCCTGGGGAACCCCACTACCCACCCCTGACCATTCTGAGTACTCCCCATTTATCACCACCCTCTGAACACGCCCTTGTAGCCAGTTTTCAATCCATGTACTCACCCTATGGTCCATGCCAACGCACCTTATTTTGTACAGTAAACGTTTATGGGGAACTGTGTCAAATGCTTTTGTAAAATCCAGATACACCACGTCTACGGGCCTTCCTTTATCTAGATGGCAACTCACCTCCTCATAGAAGGTTAATAGATTGGTTTGGCAAGAACGATTCTTCATGAATCCATGCTGATTACTGCTAATGATATCATTCTTATTACTAAAATCTTGTATATAGTCCCTTATCATCCCCTCCAAGAGTTTACATACTATTGATGTTAGGCTAACTGGTCTGTAATTCCCAGGGAGGTTTTTTGGGCCCTTTTTAAATATTGGTGCTACATTGGCTTTTCTCCAATCAGCTGGTACCATTCCAGTCAATAGACTGTCTGTAAAAATTAGGAACAACGGTCTGGCAATCACCTGACTGAGTTCCCTAAGTACCCTCGGATGCAAGCCATCTGGTCCCGGTGATTTATTAATGTTAAGTTTCTCAAGTCTAATTTTAATTCCGTCCTCTGTTAACCATGTAGGTGCTTCCTGTGTTGTGTCATGAGGATAAACACTGCAGTTTTGGTTACTGAAGCCCCCCGATTCACTTGTGAAGACTGAGGAGAAGAATAAATTCAATACCTTTGCCATCTCCCCATCCTTTGTAACCAGATGTCCTTCCTCATTCTTTATGGGGCCAATATGGTCTGTCCTCCCTTTTTTACTGTTTACATACTTAAAGAATTTCTTGGGATATTTTTTGCTCTTCTCCGCTATGTGTCTTTCATGTTCTATCTTAGCCATCCTAATTGCACCCTTACATTTCTTATTGCATTCTTTATAAATTCTGAATGCTGTGGATGATCCCTCAACCTTGTATTTTTTGAAGGCCTTCTCCTTTGCTTTTATATGCATTTTTACATTGGAGTTAAGCCATCCAGGATGTTTGTTCGCTCTTTTAAATTTATTACCCAATGGGATACATTGGCTAATGCCCTTATTTAATATGCTCTTAAAGCAAACCCATCTCTCCTCCTTATTCTTTGTTCCTAATATTTTATCCCAATTTATGCCTTTTAGCAAGGTTTGTAGTTTAGGGAAGTTGGCTCTTTTGAAATTCAGTGTCTTTGTGTTCCCTTCATGTCTCCTATTTGTGTGATTTATACTGAAACTAATTGACCTGTGATCGCTGTTACCTAAATTGCCCCGTATTTCCACATCTGTTATCAGGTCTGTATTGTTGGTAATCAGTAGATCTAGTAATGTTTTATTTCTAGTTGGTGCGTCTACCATCTGACCCATGAAATTGTCCTGCAAGACACTAAGGAACTGGCGAGCCTTAAATGAATGCGCGGTTCCCTCCGCCCAGTCTATGTCTGGATAATTAAAATCCCCCATTATGATAACACTTCCCATCCTTGCTGCTAATCCAATTTGTGATAGGAGATCCGTCCTCCACTTCCTCCCTCAGGTTAGGGGGCCTATAGCATACTCCCAGTATTATTTTCCCCTTAGCTTCATCCCTTCGGAGCTCTACCCATAAAGATTCCACCTCCTCCCTAGCCCCCTCAGTGATGTCATCTCTCACATTCACTTGTACATTATTCTTGATATATAGGCATACCCCTCCCCCTTTTTTACCCTCTCTATCCTTGCGGTATAGGGTATACCCTTGAATGTTTGCCAGTCAATCATGAGAGCTGTTGAACCAGGTCTCTGAAATTCCCACAAAATCCAAATCCTCCTTGTACAACAGTATCTCTAGTTCACCCATCTTGTCCGCCAGGCTCCTGGCATTGGTGAACATGCCACATAGTTTAGACCGGTCGCATATTGTCCTCGTATTGGGTGTTTCAAGATTGCAACTTGGACTTGCTACTATACTCACCTTGTGTTTTTGTGCTTTGGTTAACCTACCACTAATGCCCCCAATACTACCCTCTGGAATATCTTCCGCGCTGGCTATCACTGTCTCTGGACCCTCCCCCCCATCGCCTAGTTTAAAAACCCCTCTAACTTTTTGGCCATCTTCATTCCCAGCAGATCTGCACCCTCCTCATTTAGGTGCAGTCCGTCCCTTCTATAGTACCGGTTACCGACTGAGAAGTCGGCCCAGTCCTCCAGGAACCCAAACCCCTCCTTACTACACCAGCTCTTCAGCCACTTGTTTACTTCCCTAATCTCCCTCTGCCTCTCTGGTGTGGCTCGATGTACCGATAGTATTCCTGAGAACACTACCTTGGAGGTCCTTTTCCTCAATTTAGCTCCTAAGTCCCTAAAATCGTTCTTTAGGATACTCCATCTGCCTCTGACTTTGTCATTGGTGCCAACGTGCACCATGACAGCCGGGTCTTCTCCAGCCCCTCCCAGTAATCTGTCCACAAGATCCGTGATGTGCCGAACCCGAGCGCCCGGTAGACAACATACTGTTCGGCGCTTCAGGTCTTGGTTACAGATTGCCCTCTCTGTCCTTCTAAGAATTGAGTCCCCTACCACCAGAATCTGTCTTTCCTTTCCCTTTGCTGCCCCCCCACTCTCACTGGAGGAGTTCTTCCCCTGGCAGCTAGGAGAGTCCCTCATCTCCAGCAGTGCTGGTCCCTAACTGGTTACATCAATGTCACTCAATGGAGCGTACTTATTGGGATGCTCCAGTCCTGGATCGGCCTTCCTGGCACTTCTCCCCCCTACCCCTCCTGACTGTCACCCATCAAGTGAAACCCATAAGATTAAATGCACGCTTATCTAGTGAAAGGGAACAAAATGTCTAACAGTGGATCACCACACTAGACAAGCTGAGAAATTATGGCCATATACCAGCCAGCACAGCATGCTTAAATAGGGTGCCCAGCTAAAATAGGGTGCCCAGCTGAAAGGCTTGCCACTTGAGTGTCAATGTGCGCAACTGGTGAGACATTCGCAAAAAGGGCTTGGAACACCGATTGCAAGGCTATAGCACATGCGCAGCCAATGCCTGACAGCAATAAGCACATTTTACACAGACCCTATGAAATGGTTTCTCTATATAAAACAAAATTGGGATAAATACTGTACACTTTGTACACATCCTACAGAATATTTAGGCTTCATGTACACTGCTGCTGGTAAACGGACATTTAGGAGCAGTTGGGCGGTTTTTTCAGCTGCCCCTGAACTCTTATCTTATGTTATCTTATCAGTACATGTACACAGGGTACACAGGGCAGATGTTCAGAAGCATTTGAAACGCCAAATGCCTGTAACAGCTTGTAAACGCGAGTAAATGCAGTAACTTGTGTTTAGCCGCATTTCGTCTACAGGCGTTTTATAGTAATAATAACAGGTAATATAATGTTGTTAACAGTAGTAATGATGATTACCTTGCTGGTGAGTGATTGCTATTTCTAATTTTCAGAATTCAGTAGCCCGGCTTGCTTTTAAATGGTTCCCAATCTGAGCTCTGTATATTTATTTTTATATTAATTAGTATTACCTACAAGCTTGGATAAAGAGCTTAGCTGTCTCCAAAAAAATCTTTGTTGGTTTTGTCCACTGAAATGACCATAACATTTTAAAAATAAATCTACAATGAGAAAGGTCATTATTAGTTAAAGTAATATCTGTGTCAGCATAATGTTCATACTGTATATATTATATGTTAAATCCAAGTCAGTTTAGTATTAAATAAACACATCTTGTAATGTTCACACATCTGTGAGTAGCTTTGTTAACCTCTCTAGCTTCATTAGGCAGGGTAAAAGGTCTGCATTCAGTGAAGTGAGTGATTCAGAGGTCTTTAGATAGCAAAAATAAATAAATATATATATATATATATATATATATATATATATATATATATATATATATAAATATATATATATATATATATATATATATATATATATATATATATATATATATATATATAGCTATGTTGGATAATATTTATTTAAACAATTGTGCATATTATAGCATTTCAAGGCCCAAAAACAAAAAAATATATATTGCGACTTAGCAGTTCTCAGATGTGGTGGCTGCATTAGTTTTTGCCCTTCGGGCTAAGAACATTTTCAATACAGAAAATACCTGTTGATCTTCATCTTGGAATCAAGTGTGTTTGTTACTTCTTGGCAGTTTTAGAGAAAGCACAGATAACCTTATATGTATTGTACAAACCACCAGTCCCATCAAACTGTTGGCAGATGTTAGTGGCCTTTAAATGTTATTCCTCCTTTAGTGTTGTATTGGGTGGAGATGGTGTTCCTTTATATGCCAGTTATGGATGGGGCACAGTGCGTTTTAGGTATGGGAGAAGGACATTAGAGATGTATTGCTGTACTGGAGCTAACCTAAAGAACCTTCTACAGGGGCTAAATTGCCAGGGTGGTGAGTGAGGATGCTTTGGGAACAAAAAGAGGAATCTTGTATCCCCTGGCCCTCTATTAGCGGGTCCTGAGGTTTGGTTTAGAGTGGCCCCTGAGTCTATGGACGAAATCCCAATGTGTTTAAGGAGGGTTTCCCATATGGCTATAGAGACTGTAACATCTGGGGAAGATGGCTTTAACTATTCTTTGGGGACTTTGAGGTGTTTTGAATCCCACACTCCAAAGGCACGCTGAGAGGAGCCCTTACAAATCCACCTTGTAATGGAGATAGACAACGGCAGACAGGTTTAGGTGTAGCCTGTGTGACAAATGTACCATGTAATGGAGATAAACAAAGGAAAAACTCAGATATTAAAAAAAACATGAAGAGACAGGAAGTGTGTCGTTTGCAGTATTACAAAGTTAAAACAAAGGAGAAAATGCCTGAAAAAAAAAAAAAAAAAAGAAAACAAAGGCAGCCACCTTATCTAAGGAATTGTTAGTTGCAATATGTTTTATTTTTGTTTTGGGGTTTAGATATGCTTAAATGTTAAAGCTCCCTTTAGGGACAAATGGAAGTGGGAGAGATTGGGGGAGAAAAATGGGAAGGGTGTTTAACTTCTATACCCCTCCTATTGGTATCCTCACCTCAAAAACTCTCTCAATTATTTTTACTGTATTGAGCATATAGGACCCCCTCCCAGTTGCATAAGTGGGGAAGAAGGGATTCTTTCCTGTGCCCCAAGTGCAGACGAGATGTAGGAGACCTAATTCATATGTTCTGGTGATGCCGGAAACTAGTGGATACTGGAAGGATATAACTGATACTATATCCTCTGTGTTTATGGTCACTACCTCACAAGACCCAATAACTTGCCTTTTGGGCTATATACAGTAGATGAGGAATTGTTCACTTCCCAGGCCTACATTGCAGTGATAAGGCAGCTACTGTATATCTAACTCGTAAGCAAAAAGCTTGTTTTTGGTTATTAAATACCCCCAAAAAACAACATTGGATAGACCAGGTAAATTATACCCTGATATATAAAAAATTTACTTACCAACATCAAAACCCTCCCAAACAATTTCTCCCCATCTGGTAACCTTAGCTAGATACTCCAGGACTTGTTCTTCCTCAGCTGGTTCTCTCAGCTGGTTCTCCATGAGCTCCTGCAGGTTTATCAGATGCAATATTTCAGGGAGCTGGATACTTGTATTTGGGCCCATACAGTTGAAGTATTGTTGGTTGGTTCAGGGACGGATCCAGGGAGAAATTTGTTGCGGGTGAGTGAGTGGGCAGGTGAGAGAGCAGGCGGGTGAGAGAGTGGGCGAGTCCATGGGCAGGCGGGTGGGCGGGTGAGAGAGCAGGCAGCTCCGCAGGCAGGTCAGACAGCAGGCGGGCCGGGCAGCTGAGCGGCTCGGTGCGTGAGTGGGTTAGAGAGTGGGTGGCTCCTCGGGCGGGTGGCTGGGTGGGTGAGAGAGCAGGTGGGCCAGGCAGCTGGGCGGTTCAGTGGATGAGAGGGCAGCTGGCCAATCAGCGAGCCGGCAGGTGGGAGAGCAGAGAGATGACATCATCTCTCATCGCCTGCCCTGCATCCCTGCAGTTCCACCCTCACTGTGCAGGCAGCCGTGGGCAGCAGAGAGATTAGATCATCTCTCTGCTGCCTGACTCTGGGACACAGCAACAGTCAATCCCCAGCTTAGAAGGAAAGTGACACAGCAAGTGACAATCGCCAACGAGTGACAGGTGACGTGGCAAGGGACAATCCGCAACGTGTGGCAGGTGACGTGACAAGTGACAATCCGCAACGTGTGGCAAGTGACAATCCGCAACGAGTGGCAGGTGACATGGCAAGTGACAGTCCGCAACTTGTGGCAAGTGACAATCCGCAACGTGTGGCAAGAGACGATCCGCAACGTGTGGCAAGTGCCAACCGCAATGTGTGGCAAGTGACAATCCGCATCTGGTGGCAGGCAACCGTTGCAATTGACACACTCAGGGCTCCCACTGATTCTGCATTATGGTGAGTTCGTTGAACCGTTTCATTTTATATAACAATGTAATAATAGAAGTAATGTGCTTCAATCATCCTGAAACATAACAACCATGGTGCCAGGATGAATGAAGCGCAAACACCAGCCATTTCCCAATAAATTGCCCGCAATAAAAGTATTTTCTGGCAGTGCCCCTCCCCAGACTAGACCAGACTTTAGATCCGCCCCTGGGTTGGTTACTCAGGTACATCTAATCTTGATATCTTTTAAATAACTTTCCTTGTTCCAAAAACATTTATACTCGCCTAGGTCTGATCCAAGCTGCATCTCTCCCCTGCTGCTTCTAAGACCAAGAACTGAGCGATAAAGACCGCTGATCGCTCAGTTCTCTGTCTTCTGTGAGCAGTGAGCCCTCTCTCTGCTCTGCCCCTCCCTCGCTCACTGGAGCACAGGGCTGTGCAGAGGACTGGCTCAGTCTCCCAGTTGCTCGCTGAGAGGCTGAGCCAGCTGCCAATCCAGGCATCTGGGTGAATCCTGGCATTAAAGTTGGGATCTCTCTAAAGCCTGGACCAGCTGAGTGACGTCAGTCGACAGTAAACTTTAGCCCGCTGTCAGCTGAAATTGGGTAACAGAAGAGCAAAACTGGGTGCATTCCTGTGACCTAAAAGAGAAGTAGGGACAAAATAGCTTTAACCCTACTTCTCCATTAAGTTGTATATAGTTTTATGATTTCTCTACTTTCCAGTGATGAGCCGTTAAAGCGTAATTCCACTTTTGTTGAGAAAAAAACATTCCCCTTTGGGTGATCTATGTACATTGAAAGGATTATAATAACCTTTGTTGCAGATTCCTACCTTTTGTTATGCAGAAGAAATCCATGTGTGTTTATCTGTGCCTCTGGGCTGAGTGGGTCTAATGGGAGTAGTTTCATAATTATCAGTTAGCTGTGGCAGCTGCAGGGCACTAATTAAATCTGCTGGGCCTGCATTCCTTTAGACGTGTTCCTATTGGAAATATCTCACCAAAAATGACATCATTTTTGTTGCAGGGGATGCCTGAAATCTGACTTGTATCTATCCAATCACACAAGCAGGAAAAGACATACCTGGGGTGTGATCAGTACACATTCTGTGTACAGAACAACTCCAAGTAGCCATATTGCATTGCGTTTATTGAAATTTACAGTGGCCGCAGATTGAAAAGGAGAGGTAATTTTTAATAACATTCAATTACATTATGACTTGTATCACAATTTTACATGCTATATTATTATTTTTTTATTTGCTATTTTTTTTCCCCATGAAAGTGGAGTTACCCTTAAATGCTGTAAAATCACATCATATGTCACAGTTTGCCCTGTGATAATGATTATGTCCTTTCTTCCAATGCCTTTTTTAGGTATGTGTTGTGTGCATCAAAATTTTGTTCAATAAATCATTTTCTGATTCAAAATGTCAAAGCTAAAGTATGCTTTATTTTCTGCTAGCACATATTTTATGTTTTATTTTGCAATATGTACCTTAAAATATATTAATAGAAAAAACGGTTTAACTGTTTTCATTTTTTAAAGTTTATTTATTTAAAAAAAATGTTTGCTGTTTGCGCCCCACTGGGGAGATTTTCCTTTACTTCCTGACCAGGGTAATATAAGGCCATTATGCTGCCCAGCCTCCTTTTTATTTTCCCCACAGGCAGCTGCTACAATTTTTCTATCACAACCGCCAACTGTTTTCTGGAAGAGCTCCGTTCAACTATAATTCCTTAGCTATACAGTAGTTCTATCTGGAGCTCTCTGGTAACCCTGACAGAGGACCAGTGGAAGATCTGTGGCAGCTACTAGCCTGACGGGCTGGACAGGGAGGTGGAATGGAGTTCCTCAAGCTCTACCTGGAGCTCAGTGGGAGAAGATTTGGTGTCTGAGAGCAGAGCAACTAGTCAACACATGCTGGCAGGTTAAGCCCAAAAAGCCAGCCTCCTCACTGTTTCCTGCTGCGGGGCTCAGTTCTTCTGCTTCCTCTGTATTTTCCCTTACCTCCAAGAGCTAATACCAAGTACAGAAAATACCCGTTGGCCCTGTCAGAGTTGTAGTTTCCTTGTCACTTTCTGTGAGCTTCAAAATAAGTGCAAAGAAAATTATGTTTATTGTTTAAACTACTAGTCATACAGGGGGCTGCACATACAGGGGGTTCTTCCAAAGAAGTGGGGTTCTGAAAATAAGTGACACTTCTGCTCTTGCCCAAACCACCTGAACATCTTCTTCTCTCTTCACAGGTAAACCTGCGTTTATATCTCCACATACCTTAAAACTGAACATTGCATGACTGCAAAAAAGCTTATTGGGTAAACCTGCGTTTATATCTCCACATACCTTAAAACTGAACATTGCATGACTGCAAAAAAGCTTATTGGGTAAACCTGCGTTTATATCTCCACATACCTTAAAACTGAACATTGCATGACTGCAAAAAAGCTTATTGGGTAAACCTGCGTTTATATCTCCACATACCTTAAAACTGAACATTGCATGACTGCAAAAAAGCTTATTGGGTAAACCTGCGTTTATATCTCCACATACCTTAAAACTGAACATTGCATGACTGCAAAAAAGCTTATTGGGTAAACCTGCGTTTATATCTCCACATACCTTAAAACTGAACATTGCATGACTGCAAAAAAGCTTATTGGGTAAACCTGCGTTTATATCTCCACATACCTTAAAACTGAACATTGCATGACTGCAAAAAAGCTTATTGGGTAAACCTGCGTTTATATCTCCACATACCTTAAAACTGAACATTGCATGACTGCAAAAAAGCTTATTGGGTAAACCTGCGTTTATATCTCCACATACCTTAAAACTGAACATTGCATGACTGCAAAAAAGCTTATTGGGTAAATCTGTTTGTCACCACTGCTTCAACTCCATCTGTAGCCATGCTCACATTATTTCAATGTTTATTTAGCCATTAAGTCTTACCTAAATTATGGGTTGCCTTATCTTTACAATTTTGGCCTTTTAGTCCCCTTGCAGTTTGATTGTGGTGTGAAAGTTATGCCCTGTTTGCTGTGTTCCTAATATGCCCTCCTAATTGATTAATTGCCAGATTCAACCCACACCCAACACACAGTATAAAAACAAGGCCTTCCTTACGGGGGAACACATACAGGGGGCTGCACATACAGGGGGTTCTTCCAAAGAAGTGGGGTTCTGAAAATAAGTGACACTTCTGCTCTTGCACTTCAGCGATTTGCACAAAGCAAACTATAAAAGACTGCAGGTGACTCCATTTCCTAATTTTATCATCTTCCTCTCTGAAACATGCACTCTTTACCTCTCCTCCTTTTCACAATTGCTGCCTCTCTCCTCAAACTCTCTTTTCTACATCCCTCTGCTCCACCCCACAACCTGTACATATCACCCTCACTTCTCCCCTCCCCCTATTACTGCACTCATCACCTCTTTCTAACTCTAAGCCCACTTGCTAACATACCCCCCAGGATACTGAAGCATGTCCCCTCATACAAATCATATTCTCATATTACCTCCCTCACTCTTCTGCTTCTCCTAATTGCTGGAGATATTTCCCCAAACCCTGGGCCTCCCTTATTTAACTGTGCCCAACACACCCATCACCATCACCCTACACCCTCTGGCAGTAGTCGCAATCTACACAATCTAGTCTCTATTCCTCTTCTTGCCAACACCAGCCTCACTCTCTCCTGCGCCCTCTGGAACGCCCGCTCTGTCTGCAACAAACTCACTGCTGTTCATGACCTCTTTGTCACTAATTCCTTTAATCTACTTGCTCTCACCGAAACCTGGCTCCACGAATATGACACCCCTTCTCCTGCTTCCCTCTCCCAGGGTGGCCTTCACTGGACTCACTCCCCCAGGCCTAATGGACGCAAGGGAGGTGGAGTGGGATTCCTCCTATCCCCCCAGACCACCTTCCAGGTTATTCACCCTCCTCCCTATTTTTCACTCTCATCATTCGAAGCCCACTGTATACGTCTATTCTCTCCCACTTCCCTAAGAATTGCTGTGATCTACCGGCCCCCTGGACCATTATCGACTTTCCTTGATGAGTTTTCTGCCTGGCTACCCTACTTTCTCTCTTCGGAAATTCCCACAATCCTTCTCGGTGATTTCAACATCCCTGCTAATACAAACACTCCTGCTACTTCTAAACTTCTTAGTCTAACCTCTTCATTTGACCTGAAGCAATGGGTACAGGCTTCTACTCACTCTGATGGCAACACCCTTGACCTTGTATTCTCCTACCTATGCACTCCATGCAACTTCTCAAACAATCCTTTTCCTCTCTCCGACCACCACCTTATTAGTTTCTCTCTCCCCCTGTCTTCCACCACCTTTCCCTCCAATCGCCTAACCGTCACCCGTAGAAACTTTCGTAACTTCAACTCCTCTCTCCTCTACTCTGCTACCGACCACCTCTATGACAAAATCTCCCCCCTGTCCTGCCCCAACCAAGCCATATCCATCTACAATAAATCTCTGTCCTCCACCCTGGACAAGCTCGCTCCCCTCACTACACGCAGAATCAGGCCTCGACCCCTACAACCCTGGCAAACAGATGACACTAAAATTCTCAAAAAACGTAGTCGCGCTCTTGAGCGTCTGTGGCACAAGACTAAGTCTCTCAAAGACTTCAACCAATACAAATCTGCCCTCCAAAAATACTATTCTTTCCTCCACACTGCCAAGCAAACCTATTTTACAACTCTTATTAATACCTTCTCATCCAATCCCCGTAAACTCTTCTCTACCTTCAACTCTCTACTTTGTCCTCCACCGCCTCCCCCCACTGATTTACTCACTGCCCAGGAAATCGCTAATCACTTCAAAAACAAGATTGATACAATCCGTGATGAAATCTCCACTCTACAGGTATCTCCCCCAGCTAAGACCCCATGTCAACAGATACAACTGACACTACCTCTATTCAAATCTACTACTCCAGACGAAGTTGCTAAACTCCTTTCTATCGCCCACCTAACTACCTGTCCCCTGGACCCTGTTCCCTCTCAAATGCTACGGTCACCCTCTGACCCCATCCTACACTCTCTAACCCACATCTTCAATCTCTCCCTCACCTCTGGCGTCTTCCCAGATGCTCTAAAACATGCACTGGTCACTCCCATACTCAAAAAACCATCCTTGGACCCTACCAATCTTAACAACCTACGCCCTATCTCCTTGCTCCCCTTTTCCTCTAAACTCCTTGAACGCCTGGTTTACAACCAACTGAGTGACCACCTCATTAAAAACAACCTTCTTGATCCCCTTCAATCTGGATTTCGCCCTCAACACTCCACAGAAACTGCTCTATTAAAACTCACAAATGACCTACTAACTGCTAAAACCAACGGACACTATTCTGTACTCCTACTTCTGGACCTTTCAGCTGCCTTTGACACGGTTGACCACCCCCTCCTCCTCAAAAAACTTCACTCCATCGGTCTCCGTGACTGTGCTCTTCAGTGGCTCTCATCCTACCTATCCCAACGCACCTTCAGTGTCACTTACAATTCTACTTCCTCCACTCCTCTTCCCTTCTCTGTCGGGGTCCCCCAAGGTTCTGTTCTTGGACCTCTTTTATTTTCAATCTACACCTCTTCCCTGGGTCAGCTGATAGCCTCTCATGGCTTTCAATATCATTTCTATGCTGATGACACACAAATCTATCTCTCCACCCCTCAACTCACTCCATCAGTCTCTTCACGCATCACTAACTTACTAACCGACATATCTGTATGGATGTCACACCACTTCCTCAAACTCAACTTGTCCAAAACTGAGCTTATAATATTTCCTCCCCCACGTGCCTCTTCCCCTGACTTCTCTGTCAAGAGCAATGGCAAAACCATCCACCCGTCCACACATGTCAGGGTGCTAGGTGTTATCCTGGATTCTGAACTCTCCTTTCAGCCCCACATCCAATTACTTTCCAAAGCTTGCCGCCTCAACCTCCGCAACATCTCTAAACTACGTCCCTTTCTAACCAGTGAAACTACAAAGCTCCTGATTCACTCCTTGGTTATCTCTCGCCTTGACTACTGCAACTCACTCCTCATTGGCTTACCTTTAAATAGACTATCCCCCCTTCAGTCCATCATGAATGCTGCTGCCAGACTCATCCACCTTACAAACCGATCAGTGTCTGCTACCCCTCTCTGCCAATCCCTCCATTGGCTGCCACTCGCCCAACGAATTAAATTCAAAATACTAACAATAAGTTACAAAGCCATCCACAACTCTGCCCCCAGCTACATCACTAACCTAGTCTCAAAATACCAACCTAAACGCCATCTCCGTTCCTCCCAAGATCTCCTGCTCTCTAGCTCCCTCATCACCTCCTCCCATATCCGCCTCCAGGACTTCTCCCGAGCCTCGCCCATCCTCTGGAATTCCCTACCCCAATCTGTCAGACTGTCTCCAAATTTATCCACTTTTAGGCGATCCCTGAAGACTTTCCTCTTCAGAGAAGCCTATCCTGCCTCCATCTAACAACTGCATTATTTTCTCCATTAGCTCATCCCCCACAGCTATTACCCTTTTGTATAACTTGACCCTCCCTCCTAGATTGTAAGCTCTAACGAGCAGGGCCCTCTGATTCCTCCTGTATTGAATTGTATTGTACTTGTACTGTCTGCCCTAATGTTGTTGTAAAGCGCTGCGTAAACTGTCGGCGCTATATAAATCCTGTATAATAATAATAATAATAATAGTCCCATAAATTCATCATGTAATGAAGAACAAAGGTAGACTGTTTAAGGTCCAACCTGTAAATGTAAAAAAAGAAGACATTTCAGAATTGTCCATCGCTATCACTGATAAGTCTTCTGCCAGAGATCTGGCAAGGGCTGAACCCTTATGCCCTATACACCCGATCAGAAATTCTGCCAGCAAAAAGTTGGATGTGAGCTTTTAGTCAGAAATTCCGACCGTGTGTATGCTTCATCAGACTTTTGCTGGCAGAATTCCAGCCAGCAAAAGATTAAGAGCAGATACTCTATTTTTTGGTGGGAAAAAGTTCCTATCCGAAAAAGCATTCGTCTGCATGCAATTCGGACGCGCAAAAAATCACGCATGCTCAGAAACAACTTAACGCATGCTCGGGAGCATTGAACTTCATTTTCTCGGCTCGTCGTAGTGTACGTGACCGCGTTCTTGACGGTCGAAAGCTCTGAGAACTTTTGTGTTACCGTGTGTATGCAAGGCAAGCTTGAGCGGAATTCTGTCGGAAAAACCATCCAAGTTTTTTCTGACGGAATTTCTGATCGTGTGTATGGGGCATAAGACATCTCATCTAAAGTGGGTGCAGCTTCCATCAGGGACTGTTCTGGCAGCTCCAGGCAGGGGACAAGTATAGAAAATACCTTCTTGTTTCCTGGGAGTTTCAGAGAAAGCAGAAAGAATCTCATATTTAATAAACATATGTCATGCCAGGTAGATAGAATATTTTCCTGTAGATTACAATTGGCTGCATCAGGTCTTCAAACCCCCCCCCCCCCTTTTCTCATATGAAAATGAAATAACAATTTAAAGGAGATATGGCTGTCAGATTTCAGTATCTAATTGCCTTTAATTTCCTTTAATGGTAGATCTGTATGACAAGACAGTTTGGTGGTAGATGGGGATTTTAGATTTTCAACCGATGCAGTGAGAATTTGGAAAGGACACTAGTTTTGTGTTACATGGCCTTAGTGTTGATCTTCAAGGAAATAGACAAAAAACTTTTGTTTTTGTTTTTTTTGCTTAAACTGTATCCAGCAGTTGTGATTGTGCCCATTTTGGGTGATTGTTTTAGCAACAGGAGAATCATCTTTAGGTTTAACAATTAAGGTGTTGTCTCTGCAGTTACTTGCTTATCATTAAAATCTGTCATTTTTAGAGATTAATCTTTTCAGGACGTTAGCGCCAAATGCAGACCTGCATAACCGCCCAGATGACTTTTGGGTTTTGATCTAAGTTTTCACTGAAAAAGTTTATAAATCTGTAGCGTTGTGCCAAAAGTTGGCTAAGTTTATTTTTTTTGCTTTATTGCACTCAGTGGGTAATTATCTGTTTTCTGGTCTGGTCAGGGTTTCCCTAAGGTCAGTGGTTGATTACTCATGTCTGCTTCTAGAGAAAGCTTCCAAAAAATAGAATAGGAGGGTTATTGACTGACTTATGAATATTTCAGACCCCAGCCATTACCTGGGAAGGGGGTGCCCAGAAGGTATTTGGAGAGGTGATAAATATTTTGGGAGGCCTAGGCAGATTGTTCTTCCTCAGCTAGAATGGTTCTTCTCCTGGGGCTGCTGCCTCTGGAGGCAGCTAGTGTGAGACAAGATTTTCAGTTGAGGCCTTGGCTGGTGTTGGGCTGAAGGTCTGGAGATGATTGCTAAAGTGACCCTCTGGAGGGCATTGCTCTGGGAGTCCTGGTCTGGAGAAGGGTTTTTTTGCGGTCTCCCTCACTGAAGAGTGTTGGGGGTAAGCGTGACATTATCACAAGCCTTTAACAAGAACATTTTTCTGTGAAGATGGACTCTACACAGGCTCGTTTATTTACAGATGATATTTGCAAACTCACATGCCAAGTGCAGGAACTGCCTGTGCGTGTAAAAGCATCTCCAGCAGTAATGCGGGAACCAGGGCCCAAGGTTCACTCGCCTGACCATTTTTTTGGTGACCCCCATATGTTTTCCAACTTTAAAAATAGTTGTATGCTGTACTTTAAGCCACTCTCTACTGGTTCTGAAGCACAGTGGATTAAGCTGACTATTACATGGTTGCAGGAGGACCCCCAGTCTTGGGCTTTTAGTCTCCTCGCAGAAGACCCATCCCGTGGGTCAATCAAGGCATTTTTCAGTGCTCTGGGTTAACTGATGATCCTGTCCATGCCTGCTCAGCTGAAACTTTCTCTATGTTTCACAGTATCTTACATTCAGCACAAGTAATGGGGGCCTTTCCCATGACCCTTTGGACTCTATTTTAAAGGATCAGTCTTGTGTTCTGCCCAATCTACCCCCTGGCAAGCTGTTTGTTCCCCTTGACCTTAGGCTTAAAGTGCTTTCAGAAGCACATGATGCTAAGACGGCTAGGCACCCAGAGATTATTAGAACTTTTTCTCTGGTTTCTCGCAGGTATTAGTGGCCCTCTCTTCATAAGGACTCCTGTTCCTATGTAAAGGCTTGCAAAACCTATGCTGCCTCTAAACCTGCTGATGCGGTCCAGTCTGTCTTTACACCTGCCAATGTGGTCCAGTCTGTCTCTGCACCAGTTTTCTGGTTCAGCCCATGCCAATTGAGCCTCCTGCTTTTTCATATTTGGGACTTTCAGTAACCTGGCCTCACCCTACTGCAACTACATCTGCTCAAACTTGTCTAAGTTCCATCCATCCTTTGGCTATACTGCCTCATTCGGGCAGGTGGGGCCTTCAACCTTCTCTTCAATCCAGTTTGACTCCAGTGACATGTCACCTGCTAACCTACCCGACCTGACCTTGCTGATCCCCTGACCATTGCCCAGCCTGACAATGCTGTACTGAATGCCCAGCCTGCTCCAAAGGGTCTGGAGGCTCCTCCTTAGAGGGAGGGAGGTAATGTCTGAAATGTCAGGCTCCTGTTTTTTGGTAGCTGCTCCTCATTCCAGCATCCTGATTTTGGCTATGGCATTCTCCTTGTCTGTCTGTCTGTCCACCTGCAAGGTGATTGATGTGGCCAGACTATAGGTAGAGACCAAACCTGATTGAAGCCAGCCAAGCCTGCAGTCTCATGCTTGTGATATTGTGTTTGTAAGATGTGCAATGCTTCCTGTTTGTCTGCCCTGTTTGGATTGCCTTGCTGATAGCCTCAGATCAGATATCGACTACTGTCAGACGAATAGCAGAGTCAGAGCCTGTCAGTATCGGCGCATTCCTGTGCGCTTGCATGGTAGAGTTGCACATCAACACGTACGGGTACACGATCGGCGGGTACGAGCGTGTGACCTGAAGGGATTAGCACACGTGGGTACATGAACACGTGCGTGCACAGCGGGACGTCCCCTTGGCGGGCCTATATAAAGGCAGCTATGCCTTGTGTTTGTTGCTGGTTAGTCTTCTCAGCTCCCAGTGTTCCCGTTTACGCTCTGCATACCTGTACCTGCCTATAGTGACCCGGATCTTTTGACTACTCTTATCTTCTCTCCAGTGTTTGACCCTCTGCTTGATTAGGGACTCCTCCGCTTATCTTCTCTCCACTGTTTGACCCTCGGCTTGATTAAGGACTTGCTATAATGATTACCTGGTGTTTGACCCTCGGCCTGTTCAAAGGACTTACTATAACGATTACCTGGTGTTTGACCTTCGGCCTGTTCAAAGGACTTGCTATAACAATTACCTGGTGTTTGACCCTCGGCCTGTTCAAAGGACTTGTTCTTGCTTAATCCTGTGTTTTACCCTCAGCTACTTCAGTGGATCCTTCTCCAGTTCCTGTTTCCAGGTCAAGGTGTTCGAGCCCCTGCCAGGCTTCTCATCGGTCCAGCAACCAGTACATTCTACACAGATTCTATGCACCTAAAGATACCTTCGTGGCCTGCACACCTGCTGGCAACCCATGCCCCTCCGTGCCTGATACCCTCTGTGCCACCTTCAGGGGTATCGCGCACCTAGTTACTAGGGAAGCCGCTCTCAGGATTCCGGCCTTGGTGAGTACCGGACAGTACAAACCAGCCATGTCAGAGGCCGACAGAGCCGGCTCTCCCCTCGAGGCCCTCTGCCAGCAGGTTACAGCCCTTACACAGACTGTCCAGAGACTGCAGGATGGTTACTTCCAAATTGAGGGTCTCCTTCAACACCTAACAACTTCCTCGGCTACCCTGGAAACGTCTTCAGCATCACCCAGTGGGGCTTCTTCTTCCCAAAGCCAAGTCAACCCAGTAATGATGACCATCCCTGAACCTAGGGTTCCCACCCCAGAACGGTTTTCTGGAGTTCGAAAGAAATTCAGAGCTTTTAAGAATGCCTGTCAGCTTTACTTGGCCCTTCAACCCAGGACTTTCTATTCCAAAGCTATAAAAGTGGGGTTTGTCATTTCTTTATTATCAGAGGAGCCTCAAGCCTGGGCCCATAACTTCTTGGAGCAGAAGAGCTCCCTGTTGGATACTGTAGAAACTTTTTTCAATGCTATGGCCCAGCTGTATGACGATCCACAACGCACAGCCACAGCCGAGTCCACCTTACACACCCTGACCCAGGGGAAAAGACCAGTGGAGGACTACACCGTTGAATTCTGGAAATGGTCTGGGGACACCGACTGGAATGAGGCCGCTCCAAAATACCAGTACCGCCAGGGTCTATCAGAAAACCTAAAGGATGAATTAGCTCGGGTAGATACTCCTGCTTCCCTGGAAGAGTTGATACAACTAGCTGTTAAGCTTGACAGACGCTTGCGTGAACACCGCTCTGAACGCTTTCAGTCCTCACGACCTACCTGGATGCTACCTCGTATTCCTCCTGTTCCGGCACCCTCTGTAGTACCTTCCTCTTCCTCAGACAACGAACCCATGCAGTTGGGATTGGTACGTTCTCCGCTCACCCCTGATGAAAGACTCTGCCGGCGCCAAGCCAACCTTTGCCTTTATTGTGGGGAGGCCGGTCATTTCCTACACAACTGCCCTGTGAGACCCAGTAAGTGCCACCCACAGTATACTATGAACTTTCAAGTTACCTGCTCTACCCAATCTCACTTTGTCCTTCCGGTCTCATTACAGGTGGCAGAAGAGGAGGCTCGGCTGCTGGCCATCATTGACTCCGGAGCATGCAGTTGTTTCCTGGATGCATCCCTGGCTCAGCTCACACCCTGCATATTCCCCTCCAAGACAAAAAACAACCTCTACGGATACATCTAGCTGATGGATCCCTACCATGTTCAGGACTTGTTACTCAAGAAACCAAACCTATTCTCACTTTCACAGACTCTGGCCATCAAGAATTTCTTTGCTTTGACATTATCAGCTCACCCATGTTCCCTGTTATTCTGGGATTTCCCTGGTTACAAGCTCATGACCCTCAAATCAGTTGGTCTAAGAAAGAAATTCTCTTCTCATCTATATACTGTTCTCAACACTGCTTCGTGCCTACCACCAGCGCACCGGCTTCCTGCTTGGCCATACAGCCAATACCAGACAATCTTCAGCATGTCCCTGCAGTATACCATGAATTTCTGGACATTTTCGACAAAAAGAAGGCCGACAGTTTACCACCTCATCGCTCCTATGATTGCCCCATTGATCTTCTACCTGGGTCCGAGATCCCATTTGGTTGCATATTCCCACTATCTGAGACTGAGTTGGAAGCTCTCCGTTCCTATATTGATGAAAACCTGGAAAAGAAATTCATCCGTCTTTCCTCTTTTCCAGCTGGGGTGGGTATCTTTTTTGTTGAAAAAAAGGATGGATCTTTGAGGCCTTGTGTGGATTATAGAGAACTTAATAAGATCACTGTTAAGAACCGATACTCACTCCCTCTCATCTCTGAACTGTTCCAGCGCTTCAGAACCGCCCAAGTATTTACCAAACTAGACCTACGGGGAGCATACAATCTTGTTCGGATACGTGCCGGGGATGAGTGGAAAACGGCCTTCAGATCCAGGTTTGGGCACTTTGAATACCTAGTGATGCCTTTTGGACTCTGTAATGCCCCGGCCACGTTCCAACACCTAGTCAACGACATCTTCCATGAGTATCTAGATCAGTGTTTCTCAACTCCAGTCCTCAAGGCGCCCCAACAGGTCATGTTTTAAGGATTTCCCTCCGATGAAACAGCTGTGGTAATTACTAAGGCAGTGAAACCGATCAAATCACCTGTGCAAAATAATGGAAATCCTGAAAACATGACTTGTTGGGGAGCCTTGAGGACTGGAGTTGAGAAACACTGATCTAGATAACTTTGTGATTGTATATCTTGATGATATTCTGATTTTTTCCACCTCAATAGAAGTACACTGCACCCATGTAAAGAAGGTACTCTCAGTTCTCAAGAAGTATGGTTTATTCCTAAAGGGGGAGAAATGCGAGTTTGAAAAAACCACCATCCAGTTCCTTGGGTTCATCATCTCCACGGAAGGGGTTGCAATGGACCCACAAAAGGTTAAAACCATCCAGGAGTGGCCAGCTCCTTCAGACAAGAAGGGAATCCAGTGGTTCGTTGGCTTTGCCAATTTTTACCGCAGGTTCATTAAAGGATTCTCTTCGATTATCTCTCCCATTACTCAACTCACCCGCCAACAAGTCAAGTTTCAATGGCCCCAGGAAGCCCAGGAAGCCTTTGATAAATTGAAAGGTCTTTTTACATCAGCTCCCATACTACAACACCTTGATCCAGCATTATCATATGTACTGGAAGTAGATGCCTCAGAATCAGCGACAGGTGCAATCTTGTGCCAGCGGAACGGTCCGAAGGCCCTTCTTCATCCAGTTGCCTTTGCCTCTCACAAGTTAAGCCCACCTGAAAGGAACTATGACGTGGGTGACCGGGAGCTACTGGCTATAAAATTTGCTCTGGAAGAGTGGAGGTACTTGCTGGAGGGTGCGTCCCAACCCATAATGATTTTTACTGACCATAGGAACCTGGAGTATCTCCGAACGGCCAAGCGACTCCGACCTCGACAAGCCCGATGAGCATTATTCTTCTCCAGGTTTAATTTCCACTTCTCCTACCGACCTGGTTCAAAGAACAGAAAAGCGGATGCACTCTCCCGAATGTTTCCAGAAGTCAATGAGGCAACTGAGCCTGGGACCATCTTATCTCCACATAACTTCCTTCTTATCCAACCTGATATCAAAACTGCCATCAAAGAGGCATCCAGCCAATGCACAGAACCTGAAGTACCCTCCTTAAGGAAGAGGGATTGCCTACTGTGGACCCAAAATAAAGTATTTGTTCCCCCTCCAGTAAGACTTCAAGTATTACAGACCTTCCATGACCATAAGTTGGCAGGGCACTTCGGAATCCGGAAAACATCTGAATTGGTTCATCGCTCCTTCTGGTGGCCGGGTTGGAGTCAGGACTGTAAAAACTATGTCCAATCCTGTACTACGTGTCAACGTAACAAAGGGTCAAACACTAAGGCTTGGGGGCTTCTGAGACCTTTGCCTGTCCCTGAACGTCCATGGAAAGAGGTCTCTATGGACTTCATTGTGGACCTTTCACCCTTTGAAAAATGTACTACCATCTTAGTGGTGGTTGACTGCCTCTCAAAGATGGCGCACTTCCTGCCCATGATGGGCACCCATTCTGCCATAGCTACAGCAAATATTTTTATCAAAGAAATCGTGAGGCTTCATGGTGTTCCCCACAACATCGTATCAGACAGAGGAATCCAATTCACCTCAAAATTCTGGAAGGATCTCTGCAAATCCCTTGAAATAAAGACCTCCCTCTCCTCAGCATACCACCTGCAAAGCAACAGTCAAACAGAAAGGATGATTCAAACCCTGGAACAATATCTCCGTTGCTTTTGCTCATGTTCCCAAGATAACTGGTCCACTCTCCTTCCTTGTACAGAATTTGCTTACAACAATTCCACTCATTCCACCATTAACCAAACACCTTTTTGGGCTAATTATGGTTTTCATCCCTCCTTTTTGCCAGATTCCATTCCTGAAGTGTCAACCCCTGCAGTACAAGATCGGATAAACTTTATCCAAACTAATTTTTTGCAGATCCAGGAAACCATGAAGAAGGCTCAAAACAGTTACGAGAAGTACTATAACAGAGGGAGAAGGCCTAACCCAAGTTTTAAGATTGGGGATAAAGTATGGCTATCTGCTATTAATCTCAGATTGCCCTGTCCATCCCGCAAACTAGGTCCAAGGTTCATTGGCCCTTTTGAAATTAAGAAGGTGGTGAACCCCGTGGCTTTCGAATTAGCCCTTCCTGTCACTTATAAAATACATCCGGTGTTCCATGCATCTTTACTGAAGGCAGTGGTCCCCAGCCCTTTTTCTGGAAGAACGGAACCACCACCTCCACCAATTGAAATTGAAGGTGAAATGGAGTACGAAGTGGAGTCTATAATGGACTGTAGGAAAAGGGGGGGACAGATCCAGTATCTTGTTAAATGGAAAGGATACCCCCCAGAAGATAACTACTGGGAACCTTCCAGCAACTTACACGCCCTTCGTTTGATACAAAATTTCCACAGGAGACAACCAGGAATCTTGCCCAGGTTGGGCATCCGGAGGCTGCCCCTTGGGGGGGGGCACTGTCAGAGGAATAGCAGAGTCAGAGTCTGTCAGTATCGGCGCATTCCTGTGCACCTGCGCGGTAGAGTTGCACATCAACACGTACAGGTACACGATCGGCGGGTACGAGCGCGTGACCCGAATGGATTAGCACACGTGGGTACACGAACACGTGCGCGCACAGCGGGACGTCCCCTTGGCAGGCCTATATAAAGGCAGCTATGCCTTGTGTTTGTTGCTGGTTTGTCTTCTCAGCTCCCAGTGTTCCCGTTTACACTCTGCATACCTGTACCTGCCTATAGTGACCCGGATCTTTTGACTACTCTTATCTTCTCTCCAGTGTTTGACCCTCGGCTTGATTAATGACTCCTCCACTTATCTTCTCTCCAGTGTTTGACCCTCGGCTTGATTAAGGACTTGCTATAACGATTACCTGATGTTTGACCCTCGGCCTGTTCAAAGGACTTGCTATAATGATTACCTGGTGTTTGACCCTCGGCCTGTCCAAAGGACTTGCTATAACGATTACCTGGTGTTTGACCCTCAGCCTGTTCAAAGGACTTGTTCTTGCTTAATCCTGTGTTTTACCCTCAGCTGCTTCAGTGGATCCTTCTCCAGTTCCTGTTTCCAGGTCAAGGTGTTAGAGCCCCTGCCAGGCTTCTCATCGGTCCAGCAACCAGTCCATTCTACACAGGTTCTACGCACCTAAAGATACCTTCGTGGCCTGCACACCTGCTGGCAACCCGTGCCCCTCCGTGCCTGATACCCTCTGTGCCACCTTCAGGGGTATCGCACACCTAGTTGCTAGGGAAGCCGCTCTCAGCATTCCGGCCTTGGTGAGTACCTGACAACTACCTTCTGGATTCTGCCTGCCTTCTGACTATGGATTGACCTGACTATTCTGAACCTTGTCTGCTTTGTATCTGGACTGTCATTGAACCACTCTTTCTGTCTGCCAACTGCAAGTACCTGTTTGCTTTGCCCTGGCGTGGTAGCCAGGCACAATAGCACTGTGTATAAGTCCTGGGGGTAACCGAGTAAAGGTAGGCCTGCCTGCTTAATGGGAAAGGGGGCTGCTATAGACGAAGAACAAAGAAACCAGCTATAGTACTTGACCACCTGCGTTAGGTGTAAGCATGACAGTAACAGTTACTTTTCTGACAACACAGATGTTGAAAGTCTACAAATCAAGTTACTGTCAAACCTGATTGTAAAAGGCCCTATACAAGGGTTGTACTATTAAAGCTAAGTGCAGCTGCAGGCATTGTTTGTTATTATAGTTGTGAGGTAGCGCTTTCAAATCCCCATTTGTTTTAGCATTTTTTTGCTGCTCCGTGCATTTCTGAATTGACAATTAAAAAAGTCGTATTTCAGGGTTAGGATTTTCTGATGTAAAACTCTTGGATAATTCTGTACAGGTTATTATCAAAAAATCAAACACAGATCAAGAAGTCACAGGGTAATGTATTACAAACACATGTTTCCCTTTGGGCTGACCTAACAGATCAAACTTTCTTCTTTCACAGACACTTACCAAGATCTGACAGCCATGGCATCTGGGGTGTTTTTGCATCCTGCGGTGGAAGTCTCCCTTTGCAGGCTGCTCTAACACAGTAGAGCCCCAAAGACATCTTTTGGAATCTCAGCACAGAAGAGGCCAGGAGACAGGGCACTTGTAAATAATACCCAGAGGCCACAGGCATTGGATCTCACTAAGGTTGGCCATATATTATACAATTTTCCTTTAGATTTACCAAAACCATATAATATGAGGTCAAACCTAAACACTTTCAATTTGTATGCAATCAGGCAGGCCCTTGCACTACATAGTTAAAGGTAATTCTGTAAGCAAATCGAACAAGAAAATTGAATAATGTATGGTCAGCTTTATTATGCATCTTCGGAAGGGAGGGTTGGATCTGCTGGGTCAGTTTAAAGGGGGAAACAGGATAAGTACACTTTATTTAGAAAGTCTAGGAAGATGGGTTTCGAGAGATTCAAATGTTATATTAAGTCTAACTGGTCTATTTAAAATTTTAGGTAATAAGATGTTTATTTGTATCACTGACCACAGTTACAACTTCTGCTTAAACGAACGTGCCACAAGAAGAACATATACAGCAAACTTGCCTAAGCACCCAATAATTGTTCATGTATCTTTAGGTGGTTAAAATGGGATGAAGTGGTTTAGCTACTAGCTTGATTAGAATGTATAGAAAATGGCCAGGCCTTGACATTATCAATATTCATTTAGGTGGGAAAACATAGGCAAGTGTAATACTGTTGAATTGTTGTTTAGAATGAAAAGACACCTAATTCAATTTAAAATAAATTCTCCAAAACCCACTATTGTTTTTTCTCAGATTGTACTGAAAGGCTATTTTCCTCCTTGTGACCTCTGGGGAAAAAAAATCTGAAAATGCAATATTAGGTCTATAGAGAAATTCATGCCCTCAGTTGGTGGGTTTCCTTATCATCATGTTGATTTAGAAAATGGATTATAAAGCCTTTATAGGCACAATGCTGTACATCTTTCAGATGTGGGTCTGGAGTAGGGATGAGCTTTCTGTTCGGGTCAAACATGAGTTCGACTCGAACATTGGCTGTTCGCCCGTTTGTCCAAAACTGAACATTATGGGCTGTTTGCGGCAAATTCGAGTGGCGCGCAATGGCCCATAATGCACTGCGGGAGCGCAGTGCATTGCTGTATGATGATTGGCCAAAGCATGCACCATGACCTGCATGCTTTGGCCAATCCCAGTGCCCTCAGCTTAGAGAGCCATAATTGGCCAAAGGCAGGGTGCCTTTTGCCAAACATGGCTCAGGGGGACCAAGTCCACGCCCCACACTATATAAGGCCTCCTGCACGTAGGCCCCGTGTAGTGTGTTGTTGGCATGGACAGAGAGAGAGTGTCATTTAGAATGAGCAGGCAGGTTATTCAGTTAGCTGCATATATATAGACAGTCATATATATATATATATATATATATATATATATATATATATATCCACTGTTTCCAGTTTAGCTATATCTGACTGCAGGCCGTTCCTGGTGTACCTTTTCAAATATACTTCAGGCAGGCAGGTTATTCAGTTAGCTGGAGTGTATTTAATATATATATATATATATAAAGACAGTCTCGTATATATATCCACTGTATCCAATTTAGCTATATCTGACTGCAGGTCGTTCCTGGTGCCCTTATAGTTGTTATTAAACTTCTGTTGGTGTACACAGTACCGTGCACCCCTAGTGCAGTTGCTACTACTTTCCTGGTGGTGTACACAATACATACAGTGCACCTATAGTTGTTATTACACTTCTGTTGGTGTACACAGTACCGTGCACCCCTAGTGCAGTTGCTACTACTTTTCTGGTGGTGTACACAGTACACAATACATACAGTGCTTCCATAGTTGTTATTACACTTCTGTTGGTGTATACAGTACCATGCACCCCTAGTGCAGTTGCTACTACTTTTCTGGTGGTGTACACAGTACATACAGTGCACCCATAGTTGTTATTACACTTCTGTTGGTGTATACCGTACCATGCTCCCATAGTGCAGTTGCTACTACTTTTCTGGTGGTGTATACAGTATACAATACATACAGTACACCCATAGTTGTTATTAAACTTCTGTTGGTGTACACAGTACCGTGCACCGCTAGTGCAATTGCTACTACTTTCCTGATGGTGTACACAATACATACAGTGCACCCATAGTTGTTATTACACTTCTGTTGGTGTAAACAGTACCATGCACCCCTAGTGCACTTGCTACTACTTTTCTGGTGGTGTACACAGTACACAATACATTGTAGTGTGGTTTTGCTAAACCAAATTTACAGCATGTTCGGAAGGCCACCAAGGAGAGGCAGACGCTCACAGGCCACTAAAAGAGGGCAAGCAGGCTCTCTGTCTACAGTCGACAGTGCTGGTCATGGACACAGTGCATCCTCGGCACGTGGCCGTGGGGTACGCTTGTCCTTTTTTCTGCAGCTGGCCATGTTATTGAGCCACAACATGCAGAAGAGTTGGTGGAATGGATAATAAAGCCCTCCTCATCCTCTGTCACCCAGGCTCAGAGTAGTTTGCTAGCCAATGCAGCTGCCAAAGCGGCCTATTCCATCAGTTCCAAGTCAACAGTCACTCCTTCCCTAGCCCCACCATCATGCACGGAGGAGTCTCCCGAACTATTCAACCACAGTGTCAGGTACATGCTGCAGGAGGATGCGCAGCAATTTGAAGGCTCCAATGATGGTACCCAGTTTGAGGAAGGGAGTAACATGAGCCTAGAGAAAGGGGGTGCCCAAGAAGGTCAAAAAACTGGCAGTCATGTTCCCCGAGCTGCAGTATACTGCCAAGTTTGTTCCAGTGACGAGGAGGGAGGGGATGATGAGGTCACTGACTCTACTTGGGTGCCTGATAGAAGAGAGGAAGAGGAGGAGGCACATCTCCAACGAGGCAGGATGCCCACCAGGGGGCAGCTTAAGGGCAGCCACCCTATTGCATCACACCGCAGAGCTAAGTAAGTGAAGGGCGCTGCTGACTCCCCACATATTTTGAAAAGTTCTTTAGTGTGGGCCTTTTTTGACATGTGTGCAGCAGATCGCACCATTGCTGTTTGCAACATATATCTGAAGCGTATCAAGCATGATCAAAACAGCAGCCGCTTGGGCACCACATGCTTGACCAGACATATGATGACCTCCCATGCAGTCCGTTGGCAACAGCACTTAAAAGACCCGCATCAAAAAACAAGGCAGACCTCTCCTTGCTTCTCATCAGCTGGGATCTCCAACCCCACTATACCTCCATTCCTCTCAGAAACCTGCACCGAGAGGAATGAAGGTATAGAAATAGGTGTCCCAAGTACACCTACGAATCTGCTAGTGGTACACCAACATTGGATTTTAGCAGGCAAATTTCTTTACCCCAATTGCTAAACCGTCAAAAGAACCGTCCCAGCCATCCACATGCACAGTGTCTGAATGCTAGCTTGGCCAAATTGCTAGCACTGCAACTGCTGCCTTTTCAGCTGGTAGACTCTGCCCCCTTTTGTGAATTTGTGGAATGTGCAGTACCTCAGTGGCAGGTTCTCAAATGCATTTCTTTTCACGGAAGGCCATTCCGGCTCTCTACCAGCATGTGGAAGGCAATGACTTGGCCTCGTTGGACAGGGCAGTCAGCAGTAAGGTGCATATTACTGCTGACTCATGGTCCAGCAGGCATGGACAGGGACGTTACCTTTGTTTCACGGCGCACTGGGTAACTCTGCTGGCAGCTGGAAGGATGCAGGACAGGGTTTAGTATTGTTGGAGCTTGTTCCGCCACCATGCCTCCAAAATGCTAGTGGTGATTCTGCCACAGCTCTCTCCTCCACCCACTCCTTTTCTTCTTCCTCTATAGCCTCTTCCTCTGCAGATTTCTCCTCTGAACTAGCGGTGCTCCGTAGGTGTTCAAGGAGCTATGCAAGCACTCAGGCAAAAAGATGCCATGCGGTGCTTGAGTTGGTCTGCTTAGGGGACAGGAGCCACACTGGGGCAGAGATTCTGTCAGCTCTGTAGGGACAGGCTCAGAGATGGTTGACGCCACACCAGCTTCAGCCAGGAATGGTTGTATGCAACAATGGCAGCAACCTCCTCTCCGCCCTCCAACAGGGACACTTGACCCATGTTCCCTGTTTGGCTCACGTCCTGAATTTGGTGGTGCAGCGGTTCTTGAGCAGGTACCCTGGCTTACAGAATCTCCTGAGGCAGGCCAGGAAAGTCTGTGGTCATTTCCATCAGTCATATAATGCCAGGGCTTGGCTTGCTGACATTCAAAGAGAATGCAACCTGCCCAAGAACCGCCTCATTTGTGACATGCCCACCAGGTGGAACTCAACGTTGGCAATGCTGCAGGGGCTGCACATGCAGCAGAGGGCCATCAATGAGTACCTGTGTGAGTATGGCACCAGGACAGAGTCAGGGGAGCTTGGCTTTTTTTTGCCACACCAGTGGCTACTGATCAAGGATACATGCACTGTCCTGTCACCATTTGAGGAGGCCACAAGGATAGTGAGCAGTGAAAGTGCATGCATCAGTGATACTATCCCTCTTGTCTTCTTGTTGGAGCACACGCTTTATGGAATAATGGACAGGGCACTTGAGGCAGAACAGCAGGAGGAAGAGGAGGACTTCCTTACCTCTCAAGGCTCCCTTTATCCAGATACTAGCATTCCTGCAGGCTCGCCAATCACACAGGAAGAAGAAAAGGAGGAGGAGGAGGATTTTGTCAGCATGGAGGTGGAAGATAACACTCAGCATCAGCAGCAGTCTTCAAGGGATTGTTTCCAGTCCCCAGAAACCAATGGAGTTGTATGTGGCTGGGAGGATGTGGTTGAGGATCATGTGATTCTTAGTGACCCAGAGGACTCAGGATCGAATGCCTCTGCAAACTTACGCTGCATGGCCTCTCTGATCCTGCAAAGCCTGTGAAAGGACCCTAGGATTCGTGGTATCTAGGAGAGGGATCATTACTGGCTGGCAACCCTTCTTAATCCACGTTACAAGGGTAAGGGTGCAGAACTTGTCCAGCCTTTGCAGAGGGAGCAGAGGATGAAACATCTTCGGGAGGCCTTGCAGAAAGGTTTGTGCAATGCGTTTCCAGAGCCTGGGAGATTACAATTTCCTGGTGCTGGACAACGTGTTGCTGAGGCTTCGTTCAGTCACAGAAAGAGCGGTGGAGAAGGTGGCTGGCTGACCGATGCCTTCAGACAATCCTTCAGTCCTCAGCGCCCAGATCTGATCCACCGCCACCACCACCACCGCCTAAGGCCCAATTTTTATGCCCCTGTTTAACAGAGGCGCGTAATTACAATTTTTTATCTATTATTTCACAGCAGGGCCTGTTCCTGCGCTCAACAAAAGTACCTGTGAGGCTTTACAGTGTTGTGCCACCACCGCCACCACCACCACCACCACCTAAGGCCCAATTTTTACGCCCAGGGGTGCGTAATTACAATTCTTGATATAATATTTCACAGCAGGGCCCGTTTCAGCACCCACCAAGAGTAACTGTAAGGGCTTACAGTGTTTTGGTACCACCAACACCTAAGGCCCAATTTTAGGCAGAGTGTATAGGGCAGGCCGTATAGTATATACAGGCGGTCCCCTATTTTCAAACATCCGACTTACAAACGACTCCTACTTAGAAATGGAGGGAGACAACAGGAAGTGAGAGGAAATCTACCCCTAGGAAGGGAAATTCTCTCCTGTAAAAGTTAATATGGGAAAAAGGTGTCTCCCCTGATGCTTTATCATCAATCCTTGTTATCCTAATAGTGATAGTGAGGTGAAATCTTCTGAACAAGGGCACAGACAGCAAAACAAATGTTACAGGGGTGATGATAACCCTTCCCTATGTTATCCAAAAAGCTTAAAAATAGATTTTTTGGCTGGAGCTACACTTACAAAATGTACCTGTTCCAAATTACAAACAGATTTAACTTAAGAACAAACCTACAGTCCCTATCTTTTTTTTTAACCCGGGGACCGCCTGTATACTGCTACTGTTCAGAGTATATAGGACCTGGGGGCCCCACGCCTTTTTTTTTTTTTTTTTTTTAATTTGGGTGCGGGGTTCCCCTTAATATCCATAGCAGACCCAAAGGGCCTGGTAATGGACTGGGGGGGGGGGGGGGGGCAACATTACATTACAGCTGCAAGCAGTTTTAAATGACTTTTATTCCTTTAGAAATGTCATTTTGTGCAGCGACTGTTCTAAACACGGGAAAAATGCGCCACTTTACAGGCATACTATAGTCAGCCCCCAGGCACGATATTTAAAGTAATATTTCACTTTTATTGTTTCACTTTATGCATTATTAAAATCACAGCTCCCAAAAAAACGGTCGTTTTTAAAACTTTTTTTTGCATTGATACATGTCCCCTGGGGCAGGACCCGGGTCCCCAAACACTTTTTATGACAATAACTTGCATATTAGCCTTTAAAATTAGCACTTTAGATTTTTCATGTTTAAATCCCATAGACTTTAACGGTGTTCGCGTGTTCACACAAATTTTTTGCCTGTTCGCATGTTCTGCCGCAAACCGAACCGGGGGGGGTGTTCGGCTCATCCCTAGTCTGGAGATCTTTAAGTGGGTTCACAAACAAAACTGCATAGAAAAGGCTGCAGTGTTGGTGGATGTCAGGCTTGTTTAAGCCAAGCCTGGCTTGTGGGGGGCTGTTTCTAAAATCAAATGTCATTTTTTTGCAGCGGCACTGTATGTTTGGGCTTTTCTGGACAAGCATTAATTATTTATGGACTTTTGAAAGTTTTAATGACAGTTTAATGTTATTTTAATACATTTAATGTGTTTTGTAAATGATGTTAACCTGCTGTAAATTTTATGCCAAACTGGTGTTTTGTGTATTTATTTATGAAAAACAGAAAACAATACTGCGCTTGTGTAAAAATATAACCAGAAAGCAGCAACAATATATGTGAGAGATAAGCACAACAAAACAATTGAAAAATATAAAAAAAGTAAACATTCATGTAAATAAAGTCCAACACATGATCTATATTGTGAACAAGGTCCAACAGGATGATCTATATATCCAACAAATTAAGAGAAAACAAAAGTGCTGTATAAAGTGCTTAGTGCAAATGGAATACAACGATATCCTCCACCAAGTGACGTCACCAACATATAGTTAGGATGTACACTTACCACACGAGATGGACCCTCTATCAAGGATGGTCAAATGCGCGTTGGGAAATATCAGCTCCAGGCATCAATAAGGAAGTACTGCAGGCAGTACACGTCTGTCCTGCTGTTCCTCCCACAGCAAAATGAAAACCTCATGTCAGCCAAGCAACACCCAAAAGAAAATAAATGGGGCTTCCAATAGTGTAAAAAACCTTTTATGAAAGGGGCTTATTCAAAATAATTACACTATATAAAAGGTGCATCAAGTATTAAAAAACTGCAGCATATGTTTAAAAAGTCACGGTGACTAGGATAGCGTCTCCTCGCCCGACCGGTTTCGTCACGATTGTACTTCTCCTGTGGCATGGGGAACACTTCCTGTCACCGCAATTAATACAAAACCAAAGCCAAACAAGCCTCGCTTTCATATGCAGGTTGGCAATGTTGTAACCAAGCCTCGATCTGAATCAGATAGATATCCAATGCCTCGTTTCCACCGAGCGGATCGGTTCGGGTCGGTACAGTTTGGAAGACCTAGAATGGTCCGGCCTATTCAGGTGAGCATTTCCACTGCAAGTCGGACCAACAGGGGCCATACGTGGGTTTAGAAAAAATGCCTAGCATGGCGTCACACGTTCGCCAATCAGTGGAATGTATCGTAGCTCCGCCCTAACCGAACCGTTCCATGTTCTATGGCCCCACATCTGAAGCAGGACCCTGAATGGAGCAGTTCGGTTCTGTTGTATGGGCCGCTTTCATAATGGAAACACCCAAAATAACGTACCGTACCGAACCAAACCAAACCGATCCGCTCGGTGGAAACGAGGCATAAGTGACCCATACAGAGCCAGCAGAAGTGGTGGATCAACCAAGCCTCCTACTCACATCGAGGCCTGCGATACTAGTTAAAACCAGAGAAGATGATTGGTACAATCACCGTCAAAAACAGAACCACTAAAAGGAAAAACGTACAAGTTATGCGCTGCGCTTGGGTGACCCCAAAAACTAAATTAATATTAACCAACTGTGTGCTTACTAGTCAGACAATATTAAATACAAATAATATGAATATTGAATAAATAAACAAGGTGTGAAAAAACAAGTGCTTGTTACACCATAAATTAGTGCTTATTAGTGCTTTTTACACCATACATAGTGTCTTAAAAAACATAAAAAGTGTTTAGTGCTCAATATAAAGTATCCTGCTTGTCTGAATGAATAAATTAATAAATAAATAATGAAAAAAGTTCTCTTTAGCACTCTAAATAGTGCGTGCAAATAATGTCCAGCAGTGATAATAAAACAATGCGTGCAGGTGGTGTTCAGCTGTGACAACAATCCAACATCATGCCGAAGATATCCTGAGTGCTGCAAAACATGCTCCGGTGCACCTTCGTGACCTCCTTAAGCTAATGTGCTCACCTCAGAGTGTGTGACTCAGCTGCTACCCTGAGTCCAAATACGTTTTGGAGCCACCCCTGGGCTCAGTCTCAGTGTCTGCTGCACTCCTCCAGCTGGAAACAATGTGGCTCCATACATATAAATGAAAAGGAAACTATATAGTGTAATATAGTCAAAATACTTTTATTAAAAGAAAATGCTCCCCACACCGGGGTACTCACATGGCACTGGTGCGTCAGTGCACCATACTTTAACCGCTTTCTATGCAAAATCACTGGATGTTTGGTGCGGTATGCTGTGCTGGGACAGCGCTGGTGTGAAGTCCGTGTCAGTCTCTCCGTCCTGGCCCCTCCCTTACACGTCTTCGACACAGGGATCACATGTCATCATCAGGGGGATATGTTTGGACGGATGCTCTACAGGATTATATAAGGTGATCGCGGCCATTTTGCCATAGATCGCAAACACTCTAATGCCAGGCTACAACTTCTGTTACGACTAATGAGCCTATCTCATCACATTACCCCTAATTTGGGGAAAATTTGCCTAGTGTTATTTTATGACCTGTCAATAAATACCAGCCGAATGAGACTCATTTGTAAGTGTAATTCCAGGACAGAGCTCCGGTACCCTGCACAGCGCATACCACAGCATACCTCCAAAACTACAGATAAATGCTATATAAATCTACATATAAAATATAATGAAATTAACAAATAACAGTAATCTAGGATTAAAATCAAAACTAAAATTATTATACCGCAAATCCCCTGTCCATGCGATTTTAAAATGCATCTCATCAGAGTGATCTGAATATGCGTGTGGGGTAAACAGATATCCCCATTATGAATCAATGTTTTAATACACTAAAATTATTATACCACAAATCCCCTGTCCATGCGATTTTAAAATGCTTCTCATCAGAGTGATCTGAATATGCATGTGGGGTAAACAGATATCCCCATTATGAATCAATATTTTAATACAGTATGATGCACAATAAATAAAATATGAAAATATTATTAAATAAATTATATAAAATAGTTAAAATTAGGAAATAAAAAAATAACCATAGAAGACCATTAGAAGGCTACCACTCAATCCTCATATACGTACCAACAATGACTCAAATCCTATACATTAATATAAATATAATTACTTCCAGAGAAATACGTAATTGATACACATCAAACAAACATTCAAGCCGGGAAATGAATAGGCCTGAAAAAACACCAGGAATGCTCAATCTTAGGGTTAAAAATTGCTAAGGAAGCACCTAAAGTTAAATTCTTTATTCAACCCCCCCCCCCGGGAAGAGGGAGCCTAACTGGTGTATCCACCACGACTCACGCTTGCTAATCTCCCTAGTATAATTTGAACCTCTCCAATGTTTCTTAGGTGCCTCTATTCCCTAAAATCGCATCCCGACTGTACTTTTGTTATGCACCTCTTTAAAATGTATCGAAAGGTAGTGCTTATCGAAACCTTTCCGTATGTTCCTCACATGTTCCTCCATTCAATCTTTTAAAGCTCTTGTGGTGCACCCAATATAAAGAAAATCGCATGGGCATATACCACACCCACTGTATTGCAGGATATAAAATCCCTAATCGTGTATATGTGATTAGTGTGGGGATGCTGAAATTCCTTAACCCTTTTAGTATTAGTAGGAACCCTGATGCAACTATAACATCTTCCACAACCATAAAAACCTTTTAGATCCCAGAACATCTTGGGTCTGGAAAGGGGCGGTTCTACAACATTATGTACCAATTTGTCACGTAGACTCGGTGCTCTTTTATACACAATTTTAGGTTTATTGGGGAGTGTATCCCTAAGATGTGCATCTTGTTTTAATACATCCCAATATTTATTTATGATTTTTTCCATTTCCTTACTCTGTAGATTGTAATCCAAAATGACATATGTGCTCCCATTATCATTATCATCCCTTGTTCCAATTCTATCCCTCAAAAGATCTTCCCTATTCAGATGCCTGACTTTATCTCTCTCTTTTCTCAGAAATTCATTACCATAACCTTTATCAGAGAACATTGCACTCAACCTATCTGATTGGGTCTCAAAATCCACATCCCGCGTACAATTTCTCCGCATCCTCATATATTGGCCTCTGGGAATGTTGTCAAGCCATGGCCTATGGTGACAACTTGATGTGGGAATATATGAGTTCCGATCCGTAACCTTAAAAAAGGACTTGGTTTCAATACCACTAGCAGTTTTAAATATCTCTAGATCAAGGAAGTGTATCCGATCCCTACTAATATCCCAGGTTAACTTGATACTCCAGTCATTATTGTTCATTGATTCCAGTAACCTCATCAGTGATTCCATATTTCCACTCCAGATAATCAGGAGATCATCAATAAATCTTTTGTACAACCGGATATCTCCAAATCCATCACCCAGACCTCGTTCCGCCTCCCACTTGGCCATATAGAGGTTCGCTACGCTCGGGGCGAACTTGGCGCCCATAGCTACTCCTCGTACTTGCAGATAAAACTTATTATCATACCAGAAGAAGTTGTGATGTAGACAGAAGTCCAAACACTTCAAAATAAATTTGTGTCGGTCCTCTCGCATTAAATCATCGTCTTTTTCCAGAGCCCACTTGACTGCATCCAGGGCCCCTTCATGATCGATATTGGTGTATAGCGAGGCTACATCTCCTGTGGCCATGATAAGATCTTCATTGGTGTTAAATCTCTTTAATAATTGTAAAGTGTGCTTGGTATCTTTGAGGTAGGCATTCGTTTTCCTTACTAGTGGCTGTAAATGGAGATCGATATATTCTCCCAATCTTGAGGTTAAAGACTCAATCCCACTTACTATAGGTCTTCCGGGAGGTTCAACGCTATTTTTGTGAATTTTAGGAAGGTAATATATTACCGTGATTTTACTGACCATAGGAACCAGATATTTAGATTCCTGCTTACTGAGAAGTTTGTTCTCCATACCCTGTTGCAGGATAAGTTCTAATCTTTCTTTGTATAATTTAGAGGGATTAGCATTTAGAGGCTGGTAAGTGTCCTCATCATTTAATATCCTGTTCATCTCTGCTTTATATTGTTCAAGGGATAGGACAACAACCCCCCCCCCTTTATCTGCAGGCCTGAAGATTTCAAGATTTCCTCCTTGGATAGTGTGGCTCCACTTAAGTTGTAAATTCCTTGTCAGGGACGTGCCGGTGCCCGTCGGGCGAACATGCGTGCGCGCGTGCGCACGAGGGGCTTTTCCAGGGCAGTTCAGCTGAATTCCCCACCGGGGGTGCCGGCGCGCTCCTGCACGCGCGCCCGTGCTGTTTGGCGCCAAGGACTCTTTAAAAGGTTGTCAGATGCTTCCATCAGGTGCTGTTCGTCTGCAGCTCTGCACCTGAGTTCCTGTATCCTGCCTGTTGTTATTTGCTATTGACCCAGCTACGTCTGACTATTCTTCTATCTCCAACCCGACCCGGCTTGCCTGACTTTGCTTATATCTTGTGACCTGTTGCCGAACCTCTGCCTGCCTGCCTGCCTGACCATTCTGTGATCATCCCTCCTGCCATATACCTGCCTGATCTCCTGCCAAACGGACTGTCTGACTCTGCTTTGCCTGTGTCCTGTGACGTTGCTTCCAGCTTGCTCTTCCAGCTCCAGGTTCTGCTGCGGCCATATCATCTACCTACCTGCTTACTGATCAGCTTCTACCTGCCTGCATCCGCAGCTCAGCCATCCCGGAGGAACGTCTTCCCAGCTCCTGTGTCGGCCACCGCAAGAACCCGCACCAGGCACTCCTACCCACTGTGCTCAAGAGACCACTGTTCCCACTCCAGTGGCTCCTGAACCAGCGTTTAAGAGAGGTCTTCTTCTACCAGTCGGGCTCAACTACCAGGTACCTAACATTCCTCCTAATCTTCCAGCTTTCTTTTTTTTGTTGTACCCTTCGTCCAGCTCTTCCCCCCCTCTTTCTAGGTTTCTTATATCGCAGACACCCCCCCCGTCTGCCCCTAAAAAAGACTCATCATTGTGATGGTCTGCAATCCCCTCCAATGGTTGATAACTACAGTATTATACACAGGTATCTCATATTGATCCGGTGATTTCTCATATCTTACACGCTGAGGGGCAGGCAGGAGGAAATCTTGACCCTGGACAAGGGTATTAAGTTTGCGCCAAAAAAGGGGCTCAATAAATTCGAAACTTATGTTGGATTACAAAAATGTATTAGGAAGCTCAACATTAAAAAATACTATGCCATTAATCCGATAGAAAGGGCGATTACGAACAACAGTTTCACCAATTTGAGGAACAATTCAGTATTCAACCCTCATATAACCAACAATAAATATGTTGACCTATTCAAAAAACTAGTCACGAGTGAATTAGAAAGACTACCTATCAAGAAGGTGTATGAATCCATTGATCTCAGGAAGGGGTTGGAATCATTGGAAGGTAGGACTGATATAGTGATCTGGCCTGCGGATAAAGGGGGGGGGTTGTTTTCCTATCCCTTGAACAATATAAAGCAGAGATGAACAGGATATTAAATGATGAGGACACTTACCAGCCTCTAAATGCTAATCCCTCTAAATTATACAAAGAAAGATTAGAACTTATCCTGCAACAGGGTATGGAGAACAAACTTCTCAGTAAACAGGAAGCTAAATATCTGGTTCCTATGGTCAGTAAAATCCCGGTAATATATTACCTTCCTAAAATTCACAAAAATAGCGTTGAACCTTCCAGAAGACCTATAGTAAGTGGGATTGAGTCTTTAACCTCGAGATTGGGAGAATATATCGATCTCCATTTACAACCACTAGTAAGGAAAACGGATGCCTACCTCAAAGATACCAAGCACACTTTACAATTATTAAAGAGATTTAACACCAATGAAGATCTTACTATACACTAATATCGATCATGAAGGGGCCCTGGATGCAGTCAAGTGGGCTCTGGAAAAAGACGATGATCTAACGCGAGAGGACCCACACAAATTTATTTTGAAGTGTTTGGACTTCTGTCTACATCACAACTTCTTCTGGTATGATAATAAGTTTTATCTGCAAGTACGAGGAGTAGCTATGGGCGCCAAGTTCACCCCGAGCGTAGCGAACCTCTATATGGCCAAGTGGGAGGCGGAACGAGGTCTGGGTGATGGATTTGGAGATATCCGGTTGTACAAAAGATTTATTGATGATCTCCTGATTATCTGGAGTGGAAATATGGAATCACTCATGAGGTTACTGGAATCAATGAACAATAATGACCAGAGTATCAAGTTAACCTGGGATATTAGTAGGGATCGGATACACTTCCTTGATCTAGAGATATTTAAAACTGTTAGTGGTATTGAAACCAAGTCCTTTTTAAGGTTTCGGATCGGAACTCATATATTCCCATGTCAAGTTGTCACCATAGGCCATGGCTTGACAACATTCCCAGAGGCCAATAAATGAGGATGCGGAGAAATTGTACGCGGGATGTGGATTTTGAGACCCAATCAGATAGGTTGAGTGCAATGTTCTCTGATAAAGGTTATGGTAATGAATTTCTGAGAAAAGAGAGAGATAAAGTCAGGCATCTGAATAAGATCTTTTGAGGGATAGAATTGGAACAAGGGATGATAATGATAATGGGAGCACATCTGTCATTTTGGATTACAATCTACAGAGTAAGGAAGTGGAAAAAATCATAAATAAATATTGGGATGTATTAAAACAAGGTGTACATCTTAGGGATACAGTCCCCAATAAACCTAAAATTGTGTATAAAAGAGCGCCGAGTCTACGTGACAAATTGGTACATAATGTTGTAGAACCGCCCCTTTCCAGACCCAAGATGTTCTGGGATCTAAAAGGTTTTTATGGTTGTGGAAGATGTTATAGTTGCATCAGGGCTCCTACTAATACTAAAAGGGTTAAGGAATTTCAGCATCCCCACACTAACCACATATACACGATTAGGGATTTTATATCCTGCAATACAGTGGGTGTGGTATATGCGGTTAAATGCCCATGCGATTTTCTTTATATTGGGTGCACCACAAGAGCTTTAAAAGATCGAATGGAGGAACATGTGAGGAACATACGGAAAGGTTTCGATAAGCACTACCTTTCGATACATTTTAAAGAGGTGCATAACAAAAGTACAGTCAGGATGCTATTTTGGGGAATAGAGGCACTTAAGAAACATTGGAGAGGTTCAAATTATACTAGGGAGATTAGCAAGCATGAGTCGTGGTGGATACACCAGTTAGGCTCCCTCCTCCCGGGGGGGGGGGGGGGGTTGATTAAAGAATTTGACCTTAGGTGCTTCCTTAGCAATTTTTAACCCTAAGATTGAGCATTCCTGGTGGTTTTTCAGGCCTATTCATTTCCCGGCTTGAATGTTTGTTTGATGCGTATCAATCACGTATTTCTCTGGAAGTAATGTTAAGGATTATATTTATATTAATGTATAGGATTTGAGCGATTGTTGGTACGTATATGAGGATTGAGCGGTAGCCTTCTAATGGTCTTCTATGGTTATCTTTTTATTTCCTAATTTTAACTATTTTATATATTTTATTTAATAATATTTTCATATTTTATTCATTGTGCATCATACTGTATTAAAATATTGATTAATAATGGGGATATCTGTTTACCCCACACGCATATTCAGATCACTCTGATGAGATGCATTTTAAAATCGCATGGACAGGGGATTTGCGGTATAATAATTTTAGTGTATTAAAACATTGATTCATAATGGGGATATCTGTTTACCCCACACGCATATTCAGATCACTCTGATGAGATGCATTTTAAAATCGCATGGACAGGGGATTTGCGGTATAATAATTTTAGTTTTGATTTTAATCCTAGATTACTGTTATTTGTTAATTTCATTATATTTTATATGTAGATATGCATTTATCTGTAGTTTTGGAGGTATGCTGTGGTATGCGCTGTGCGGGGTACCGGAGCTCTGTCCTGGAATTACACTTACAAATGAATCTCATTCGGCTGGTATTTATTGACAGGTCATAAAATAACACTAGGCAAATTTTCCCCACTGACTATTTTCAGCAGCAGTTAGGGTTAATGTGATGAGATAGGCTCAGTAGTCATAACAGAAGTTGTAGCCTGGCATTAGAGTGTCTGCGATCTATGGCAAAATGGCCGCGATCGCCTTATATAATCCTGTAGAGCATCCGTCCAAACATATCCCCCTGATGATGACACGTGATCCCTGTGTCGAAGACACGTAGGGGAGGGGCCAGGACGGAGAGACTGACACGGACTTCACACCAGCGCTGTCCCAGCACAGCATACCGCACCAAACATCCAGTGATTTTGCACAGAAAGCGGTTATAGTATGGTGCACTGACGCACCAGTGCCATGTGAGTACCCCGGTGTGGGGAGCGTTTTCTTTTAATAAATGTATTTTGACTATATTACACTATATAGTTCCCTTTTCATTTATATGTATGGAGCCACATTGTTTAAAGCTGGAGGAGTGCAGCAGACACTGAGACTGAGCCCAGGGGTGGCTCCAAAGCGTATTTGGACTCAGGGTTGCAGCTGAGTCACACGCTCTGAGGTGAGCACATTAGCTTAAGGGGGTCACGAAGGTGCACCGGAGCATGTTTTGCAGCACTCAGGATATCTTCGGCGTGATGTTGGATTGTTGTCACAGCTGAACACCACTTGCAAGCATTGTTTTATTATCACTGCTGGACATTATTTGCATGCACTATTTAGAGTGCTAAAGAGAACTTTTTTCATTATTTATTTATTAATTTATTCATTCAGACAAGCAGGATACTTTATATTGAGCACTAAGCACTTTTTATGCTTATTAAGACACTATGTATGGTGTAACAAGCACTAATAAGCACTAATTTATGGTGTAACAAGCACTTGTTTTTTCACACCTTGTTTATTTATTCAATTTTCATATTATTTGTATTTAATATTGTCTGACTAGTAAGCACAGAGTTGGTTAATATTAATTTTGTTTTTGGGGTCACCCAAGTGCAGCGCATAACTTGTAAATTCATCCTATGCACGTTATATGAAGCGTGGTTAGCGCATGCAGCTGGAGGTAGCACAAGCAAGGCATAAGATTATTGTGGCTCACAGAATTTTTCCAATTTGATTTCACTAAAAGGAAAAAGATCTCCTATTTCCTGAAATGGTACTCTCAGTGTCTCCAAACGAGGGAAAGTGAATAAAATAGATGGAAATATACAAATAAAAATAAAAATAAATTTATATTCTTGGAAAGCAAGGCATGGCTAGCACTATACAGAGCGATAAATTACATTGCAAATAACAATTTAATCTGAAAAAATACATACAAAATTCAATAAAAAATATACATAAACATAGCTATATAAGGCAGGACTAGGAATTATTAACAAAACAGTTAACATCCCAATCCACATTTAAGCTGTATGGAATGTAACTTTTAAGAATAAATATCCACTTTGTCTCCATTCTGGAGAGTTCCCTAACCTTGAGGTTACCTCGCCAGTGGGAAACAAAGTGGTCTATGCCCACAAAAAGAGTACCCCTTGGATCTTACCCTCGTACATCATAGTGGCGAGAGACACCATGATTTTTAAATCCATTCACAATATTGCTAATGTACTCATTGAGTCTAACACTAAGGGCCCGTGTGGTTCAGCACACATATTGTAACCCACACGGCATTGAAGAAGATATACCCCATGTGATGTACTACATGTAATACATGGTTTGATAGTATATGTCCTATTTATTCCCCTCAAGACCCTCTTTTTTTTCATCAACTTGTTTTCTTTCACAAATGTGGCAGATGTCTTGTTTGCCAATGCAATAGTCTAAAAACAAGAAAAATTTTGGACTTCACCTCGAACACTACAAATAGGACATATACTATCCAACCATTTATTACATGTAGTACAACACATGTGGTACATCTTCTTCAATTCCCGTATGGGTTAAAATATGTGGGCCGAACCACTAGTGTTGCCACATCATCCCTTTAATCCAGGACACACATTAATTACACAGGTTCTGTGGCTGATTAAGGTGGTAATTAAACTCACTCGGTGCCTTTTCTGCATTAAATCAGCCTCAGAACCTGTGGAATTCATATGTGTGCTGGATTAAAGGGATGATGTGGCAACCCTACGAACCACACGCTCTCCATGGGGGTACCGGTGCGGGCGCACTCACAAGTCCCGCTGCTGCGTCCATTGACACAGACAGCAGGACTCGGCCCCGCCCCAGCTCTCGTGTCACTGGATTTAATTGACAGCAGCGGGAGCCAATGGCTCTTGCTGCTATCAATCTATCCAATGAGGACAGAGACAGCGGCTGGAGCTGCTGTGCTCGTGCTCATCGCTGGAATGAACGGGTTCAGGTAAGAAAAAGGGGGGCTCTGGGGCGCAGCTGCTGCACAGAAGGTTTTTCACCTTAATGCATGGAATGCATTAAAGTGTAACTCCACTTTTGTTAAGCAAAAAGCATTCCCCTCTGGGTGATCTATGTACATTGCAAGGAGTATAACAAACTTTGTTGCAGATTCCTACCTTTTGTTATTCTGAAGAAATCCATGCGTGTTTGTCTCTGCCTCTGTTCTCAGTGGGTCTAATGGGAGTGGTTTCATAATTAACTGTCAGGTGTGGCAGCAGCAGGGCACTAATGAGGAAATCTGCTGGGCCTGCATCCCTTTAGACGGGTTCCTATTGAAAGTATCTCTCCAAAAAATGAAATTTTTGTTGCAGGGGATGCCTGAAATCTGACTTGAATCTTAGTGCAGTCTTTCTGGGAAAATTGGTGAGCCAATCACGCAAGCAGGAAATTATGTTTCTGGGGAGTGGTCAGTACACACTCTGTGTACAGAACAACCCCAGGTAGCCATATTGCATTGCATTCTCAGAAAATTACAGAGCTGCAGATTGAAAAGGAAAGGTAATTTTTTTTTTTTAAAGATTTTTTTTATTGATTTTAATACAAACCATTTGTACAAAAAACAAGCACAACAAACAATCACTAAATAAAGCACGGTTAAGCATTTGTATACATTATCAAATACATTGCTTATAAGTGAAAAAAAAACAGACAGATAATGGTAAATCGATTTGAGATTGATTGCACAAGTACATACACAACCTTCTATTGATGAATAGGAATATAAGTAATTTGCATATATGATGCATCTCCTGGCACGGCCTGTAAGTGGTCCAGACCGAGTATACATTATAGAGAGGGGGTCATGGGGCTAGCCAGCCACCTGTCCCATATTTTATGGAACATTTTTTTTCGTTTCGTGAGTTCAAAGGTAAGTCTATACAGCAGTATGACGTCATTAATTAATTTTAACCATAGAGATTTCAAAGGTGTTTGTATACCTTTCCAAGATAACAGTATAGCTTTCCTAACATAAAAATAAAGGATACGTAATACTCTCTTAGCCTGTGATATCTGTAAATCACCAAAGACCCCTAGTAGACCATTCTTGGGGTGAATAATGTTAGGGAGGCCTAGAGCAGAGGAAATGAAAGAACTCACCTCCCTCCAAAAGTCCTGAACCACTGGACAAGTCCAGAAGCAGTGCAGGAAATCAGTGTCCCCTCCACAGCCCCGGAAACACTCAGCAGTGGGCTTCAACCCCATTTTACACAGCCTAACTCGGGTAAGATGAGATTGGTGGAAAATCTTGATCTGTATAACCCGGTCCTTAGATGAGATAACTGTGTTTTTGAATGTGTCACCAAACTCAGTCCAGTCCTCCTCCGTAAGTGAAATGTCCATGGATGCCCATTTTTCCTGCGCTTTACTGCATCTGGGGTTAAAATCTGTCATTAGGGCAGCATAGTAGGCAGAGACAAGTTTATTAGGATCAGGTTGTCTCAGCAGTCTCTCCGGTGGAGGCAAGTTCGTGGGATCATTTAGGGAGCCAAACTGAGCTCGGATAGCATGTCTAAGCTGGTAATAGTAGAACAGGTAGAAGTGTGGTAAGTCAAAGTCAAGTCTCAGTTGGTGAAAAGATTTGAAGCCTTGGTCATTGTATAGATGGCATAAATATTTTACCCCCTTGGAGTACCAATGTTTGGTGTTGGGCAAGGAGTATAGTTCCTGTAGAGTAGGGTTAAACCACAGAGGATTATTCGGGGATGCTGACCAGGTATGTCGGGAAATTTTTTTGACTATGTATTGGAAGATTGAAAGTGAAGTCGCCAGCATAGAGGTGCCTAGTCGATTTGGGACCCTGCCCCTATAAATGATATTGTGGAGAGTTTCCATGGAAGTCGCAATGGCTCCTTCAGTAGTAGTACATGCATTTGTCGAGGCTGGATGTAAACAGTCATGTATATGTACCAATTGCGATGCTAAATAGTAAAGAAAAAAATTTGGAAACGCCAGGCCTGCCATCTGAGACGGCAGCCTTAGCGTCTCAAGTGCCACTCTCAAGTGCCCCACTCCACAGGAACGTTGTACAGATATTGTCAATACGTGTAAAAATAGATTTAGGGATTTTACATGGGGAATTAGCCAGAACATATAGCAATTTCGGAAGGTAAACCACTTTGAGTAGATTTGCTCTCCCCATAAGGTCAAGGGGCAGATCCATCCATTGTTTAGTTTGCTCCTGTAAGCGACTCAATAAGGGATCTAAATTATTAGTAATATAAGTGGATAAGGGCGACTGTACCAGGACCCAGAGATATCGAAAAGAGGAATCCGGGTGAATCTGGGGAATCGCTGCTGAATCCAGGGGGAAAAGACTCGATTTATCGCAGTTCACCCGGAATCCAGAGAAATCTCCGAATATATTAATTTCGGCCAGCAAAGACTGAAGTGACCCGTTGGTGTCTGCCAGATACACCAGTGTATCATCCGCATAGAGCGAAATTCACTCCTCTATGGTAGCAATAGGGAGGCCTTTAATAGATGGAGAGGAACGAATACGTGCCGCTAGCGGCTCCATGGCCAGGGCGAATAGGAGCGGGGACAGCGGGCAACCCTGCCTTGTACCCCTAGTAATGGAGAATGTTTCAGTGACCGAGAAATTAACCCGAACCCTGGCCTGGGGGGAAGCATAAAGGAGTCTTATCCATGCCACCACACGAGGACCAAAACCATACAGCTGCAACACCCGAAAAAGATACGGCCGTTCCACACTGTCAAATGCTTTGCAAGTATCCAGGGATACAATGGCCCACGTAGGGGGGCAATCGTGTGGATATTGCAGATTGTGGAATAATCTACGAATATTCATTCTGGTTGATCTTCCTGGTATGAAGCCCCCTTGGTCACTATTGACCAGGTTGGTGACCACCTTATTTAAACGGTTTGCAAGCACTTTAGCCAGTATCTTAACGTCCACATTTATGAGGGATATTGGATGGTATGATTCACATTTAAGCGGATCCTTGCAGGGTTTCAGCAGAAGTATGATCAAGGCCTCTCGCATAGTGGGGGGAAGGACCCCAGTGTCTAAAGCTTTATTATATGTACGCAATAGAAGCAGGCATAGCAACTCCCTAAACTGTGTATACCATTCGGTGGGATAACCATCCAGCCCAGGAGTTTTATGGGCTGGCATTTGTGAAATGGCTGCAGCAATCTCTTCCACCGAGATGGGTGCCTCCAACTCATCCCTCCTCTCAGAAGACAGGGAGGGGAGCAATATGTCAGCGAGGTAATCGTCTAACTGAGTTTCAGTATACTCAGCCCTAGATGTATAGAGGTCTTTGTAAAAGCTTAGGCGTCAATTATATCTCTAGGAACATCACTAACTTGGCCTTGTATGGTCTGAATACGTGGGATAGATACAGGAGGTCGGTCGGGTCGTGTCAAATATGCCAGGAGACGTCCAGCTTTGTTACCGTATTCAAATGCTTTCTGTGTGGTGTGTAATAGTCGTTTTTGTGTAAGGTCTAGTAAACGAATCTCGTATTCTCTACGCCTCTGTAACCATGCCTCTCTCTTGTCAGGGGACGGGTCAGTGGCGTAGACAGACTCGGCCCACACCATAGCGGTCTCTAGTTCTGCAGTAAGCTGCTGGTTATTTTTCCTCAGAACCCCAGTGATGGACATGAAAGTGCCCCTCAGTGTGGCTTTAAAGGCTTCCCATTCTACAGAGGGGTCCGCCGTTCCCACATTGCCTCTCTAGTATTCCACAATACCTTTCCTACATGTCTCTTGTACCATCTCATCCTCCAGCCAGTAAGAATTTAGCCGCCAAATGACCTGTGCCTGGAAGGATGGCGAAGTCCACAGAGAGAGGAGCATGATCCGAAACCCCTCTGGGTAAGTATGTAACCGCAGAGACAAGGGGGAGAGTGTCCGCAGGGGCAAAGACCATATCAATCCGAGACATGGTGCGGAAGGAGTCCGAGTGACAAGAAAACTGGTTATCGTCTGGGTGTTTCCAGCTCTAAAGTTCGGTAAGGTCATAAACCTGCATCCAGTCTAGAAGGGAGGGAAAGGATCTACCCCCGCCCCCCCAAGCGGTCCATGGCTGGATCCAGTACAGCATTAAAATCACCCACGTAAAATAAAGGTCCTGGGGGTCTGTTCAACAATTGAAGTTACAATTTGGACAACATTTCCACCGAAAATGGGGGAGGAATGTAAATGTTTACCGGAGTGAGTGTCACAGAAGAAATTTGGAAGGGATTTAGCCAATAAAATAGAAACCCCCCTAGAGTAATTTGTGTGGGTAGCATGATAACATTGAGCCAGCCATGGACGCCTAAGGGCCCTCACCTTAGTATCAGTCAGGTGAGTTTCTTGGAGGCAAATGATGTGGGGACTATATTTTTTTAGGACTGAAAAGACTAGGGACCTTTTTTGAGGTGCATTCATACCTCTAGTGTTCCAGGACACTATTTTTAGGGACCTGGTCATTGTAAGACAGACTTTATACCATAATCACATAGATATGTAAATACTTTCACCTCTAATACCTCACAGGCCGTGCCAGTCCACCTCCACTCAATTACATCCATATTGTATTGCAAATATCTATTTTTACAACCCCTGGCAAAAATTATGGAATCACCAATCCCTGAGGATGTTCCTTCAGTTGTTTATTGTTGTAGAAAAAAAGCAGATCACAGACATGGCCGAAAACTAAAGGCATTTCAAATGGCAACTTTCTGGCTTTAAGAAACACTAAAAGAAATCAAGAAAAATAATTGTGGTGGACAGTAACAGTAAGATTTATAAAACAAGCACAGGGAATAAATTATGGAATCACTCAACTCTGAGGAAAAAATTATGGAATCATGAAAAACAAACAAACAAAATAACACTCCAACACATCACTAGTACTTTGTTGCACCACCTCTGGCTTTTATAACTGCTTGCAGTCTCTGAGGCATTGACTTAATGAGTGATAAACAGTACTTTTCATCAATCTGGCTCCAGCCTTCTCTGATTGCTGTTGCCAAATCATCTTTGCAGGTTGGAGCCTTGTCATGGACCATTTTCTTTACTTTCCACCACAGATTTTCAATTGGATTGCAGGCCATGACCTTGACCTTATGTTTCTTTCTTCAAGGAATTTTTTCACAGTTTTTGCTGTATGGCAAGATGCATTATCATCTTGATAAATGATTTCATCATCCCCAAACATCCTTTCAATAGATGGGATAAGAAAAGTGTCCAAAATTTCAATGTAAACCTGTGCATTTATTGAAGCTTTAATGACAGCCATCTCCCCGGTGCCTTTACCTGACATGCAGCCCCATATCATAATTGACTGTGGAAGTTTGCATGTTTTCTTCAGACAGTCGTCTGCATAAATCTCATTGGAACGGCACCAAACAAAAGTTCCAGCATCATCACCTTGCCCAATGCAGATTCGAGATTCATCACTGAATATGACTTTCATCCAATCATCCACAGTCCACGATTGCCTTTCCTTAGCCCATTGTAACCTTGTTTTTTTGTGTTTAGGTGTTAGAGATGGCTTTCTTTTAGCTTTTCTGTATGTAAATCCCATTTCCTTTAGGCGGTTTCTTACAGTTGGGTCACAGATGTTGACTCCGGTTTCCTCCCATTTGTTCCTCATTTGTTTTGTTGTACATTTTCTGTTTTCAAGGCATATTGCTTTAAGTTTTCTGTCTTGACGCTTTGATGTCTTCCTTGGTCTATCAGTATGCTTGCCTTTAACCACCTTCCCATGTTGTTTGTATTTGGTCCATGTTTTAGACACATCCGACTGTGAACAACCAACATTTTGTGCAACACTGCGTGATGATTTACCCTCTTTAGCTACATACTAACAAGCAGATTTAATCTGATGCAGGTGTTAGTGTTTGTAATGAAAATTTACAGGGTGATTCCATCATTTTTTCCTCAGAATTGAGTGATTCCATAATTTATTCCCTGTGCTTGTTCTATAAATCTAACTGTTACTGGCCACCACAATTATTTTTCTTGATTTCTTTTAGTGTTTCTTAAAGCCAGAAAGTTGTTATTTGAAATGCCTTTAGTTTTTGGCCATGTCTGTGATCTGCTTTTTTTCTACAACGATTCCATAATTTTTGCCAGGGGTTGTACAAAGGTATGTACCGTTAACCGATAAGGCAGAGAATACCAATAAGCTGCTCTGAGCAGCAATTAAAAAAAATTGAAAAAAAGGAAGAACAGAAAAAAAAATAAGAAAAAAGAAAAAAAGGAACCAAAAAAGAACATTGCATGAAAAACCCGTATCCCCCACCCCGCTCGGCCATCCCCAACTTAGCGAGCCTTGGATCCCTAAACCTTAAGGAACCCCTCTTACCCCGTAAGCAAGAAAAGGGGAACGTTATCGAGGGTCCAACTATTCCGTGGCCACGCCACTAACCGGTGAGGGGGTACTGTGGAGTCCGGTGTGGCTCTCAACCGAAAAAAAGAAAAATTGAATGTGTCCCGATCCAGGATGTTCATCACTGCAGGTGTGTAGAAGTTCAGGAATCATGTAGTCCTTAGTCCACTTAGTAAACTTAGTAGACTTAGCGGTCTGCGACCGCCATAATATGGGTCAGGCACACTGCGGATAGGAGATTGCAGTGCTGTTTCAAGATGGAAGGCAGCAAAGGGATCAGTGAGTTTGCTATCAGTTACCAATTCGTCTGGCTGCGGGTCCGTATCGATCATTCAGCCAAGCCATGGCGTCTTTAGGACTGGTGTAAAATTGAGCTTTACCGTTGTACCGTGTATGATGCGAAGCTTGGCGCGAAAAAGCATGGCATATTTCAGTCCCTCTTCACATAGGCGATTCTTCACTGCTGAGAAGGAGATACGTTGGCGTTGAACTTCAGCTGAGAAGTCAGGATAGATTGATATGTTATTGCCATTATACTTAAGCGGACCTTTTTCTCTTGCAATGCGCAGGATAGCCACTTTGTCTTGAAAATTGAGAATACGTGCTATAATTGAGCGCGGAGGTGCTCCTTCTGGGGGAGGACGTGGAGGGGTACGGTGTGCCCTTTCAATAACATAGGAGAATGAGGGTGCATCTGTGGCAAAAATATCCCTTAACCAGGAGTAAAGAAATTTTTCAGGGTGCGTGCCCTCTGCGCGCTCAGGGAATCCTACAAAGCGAAGGTTGTTCCTTCTGGAACGATTCGCCAAATCATCAACTTTAGCGCGGAGGGCCGCCATTTCCCCAGTATTATCATGCACTTTAACAGTGAGGGGATGCACGGTGTCTTCTATGGAGCTAATGCGTTCCTCCATGTCCCCAGCCCTGTCACGGAGATTCTGAACGTCCTGTTTCAGGAGAGAAAAGTCCATCCTTATAGAGGCTATTTGGGTAGTGAGTGAGGCTTTGCAGTCTTGTATAGCCAGCATAATGGAGGCTAAGGTAGGCTCAGCTGAGGGAGAAGCCTCCTCTGGGACATTGTCAGCAAAGTGTTGGGGGTCCTGTGCTGATTGGGAGTCATGTAGTTGCTGGGAGTCTATTTGTGTATGAAATATGGCTGGAGTAGAAGCACTCACCCCACTAGCAGAGCTCTGGTCAGCAGGGGAGAATGTCTGCAGCGTGGCTGTCTGAGGAGCCTGTGTCCCGGCGCCATCTTGCCTCCGGAATCCCGCCAGCCGATCCGACGTGGATGGGGCCCAACCCGGCCCGTATTTCACCATGTTTGCCAGCCTGTCGGGTGCCCACCGCCATGGGGAACAATTAGAGCCCTTCGTTGAGGAGAGAGGGCGCAGGATGCCTGTAGGATGGCAGTTAAGAGCCGGAGTAGTGAGTCTATGCGGCCGCTCGCTCCACCATCAAGCCACACCCCCGAAAGGTAATTTTTAATAACGTTCAATTACAATATGATTAGTGTCGCAATTATATGCTCTATATTATTTTTTCTTTATTTGCTATTTTTTTCCCCACGAAAGTGGAGATACCCTTTAAGGTGAAAAACCTTGAGACTTTACATCCCTTTTACGCAATAAACAAATCTGTGGCCAATATGATTCCAAATTGATGTTTTTTGTATTTATTTGTCTTTGTTGGTTTTCAAGGGGGTGTTGCTTGCGGTTCCATGTCTTGGTGATGACAGAAAGTGATAGGAAATGCCCCCAAAGTGAGGGAAATTCCCCCTTTTACACAGTTGTCTTTGGAACCAGTCCAGGCCCAGGTGTCCCACTTGGAAGATTTCATCTCACTTTCTGTTCCAGGGGCAGATGTAACATTTTGGAATTCCCATCACTTTCTGTGCAGGTGACAATGAGCTTCAGGACAAATATTTAATTTTATCGAAAACTTCCAACTCACTTATCCCTACTGAAAGATTTTCTTTAACAATTGAAAGGATGCAGTGCAAGCTACAGACTAATATGGGTAATTGATCTCAATTTTATGTTTCACAATGGTAGCCCGCTCATTAGGGGCACCCCCACCCTAATCCATGCGCCCAGGCCCTAATCTACATGCAGGGCACCGCACGCATGGATTTCAATGGGTTTTTTTGGGGGGGTTTTAAGCACATGATTAGAGCCTGAGGCTCTAATTGGCTTCAAAAAAGGGTGGGCTTGGGGTGCAGAGCACTGCACCCTGAGCCCACCCAGTTGTGTGACATTAGTGAATTAATATTCACTAATGTCTTCCTGCTTCTCCTCCCAGCCAATCAGGAAGCAGGTTCTGAGACCCCCTTGGCCAGGGAGTCTTAGGACTCACAGCCAAGCGGGTCTTAGGACCCACTTCCCGATGGCCTGGGAGGAGAAGCAACGGCCCCATCAGCAAAAGCCTCTTCCTGGAGCCCTACCCCAGATTCAGCTCACCATCGGTCTCCACCCCACACCTGTACCACAGCACCGCAGCATACGGTGAGGCCGTGGATCACACGCCGGGGCGGTTGGGACTGGTGCAAGTCGACTGGCACATTCCCGATCGATCGCGTGAAGGGGGTGTGAGTGGATCGCCGATCGAGCGAGTGTCAGGGGGTGTAGTGAGAGTGCAGCACCCCCCCCCCCCACAATATTGAGCACCTGCCGCCACTGTATATATGTAGCGCTGGTAGATTTTCAATCTACTGCTTATAGGTAAATTTAGTGGGTTATCTGTTCATACATAGTCAGATTTGCCTCTGTTCCAGCTTGGCTGAGTTGCATGTAGTTTCACACTGTGCCTGTGGGTGTCGTTGTCACCGTGGGTCGGTGTTGGAAAGGCAACACGTTGAATTGTATGAGTGCTCCTCTGTCCCGGAGATAACTCGGTGGAGGTGGTCCTCCGAGTTGCATTCTGGGAGTGGGTATTTATGGGGCTGACGCCATGTTTTAGGGTTGTTTTCGTTCCACCTGCTGGCCCTCCTGACCAACAGGTATGTGCTAGGAGTACTACCTCGTGGTCCTCCGACCAGGAGGCCCACGTTGCTGCAGCGTGTGGGTGGGCCCAGAAGCCTGTCTGGGGCCTACCACAGCGGCAAGGGAATGGTCCTGGGCTGTCTGTCCTACGGGAAGAAGCTGGACAATTGAGAAGATCCCAGGAGAGGACCCATCATGGAAGGATCATGCAGAGTGCTGGTCTGGAGAGGGGCCTGGTGACTCAGTTGGAGGACATATCCTAAAGTAATCCTACCGCATAGTACTGCCGGGTCGGCTTAAAGGTTCTAGTGCTGTGTTGGCTATTCATCATAAACCATTACATCCTGTGGCAGAGGATCGTACGGGTTTCTATTCCAATCAAGTCTGTGGCAGAGACTTTTGTTCGTGCTGCGTACTGGCTGCTAGGTTAGTGAGAGAAACCTATCTAGGCGGGCAAAGATTCAGCTCTAAAAAGAGAGTACATTCATCTACAAGATTCCAATTCCTAATACTACAATAAGAAAAGGTTTTTGAACTTCCCTGCAACTCTTCTTCTCCCTTTTTCCTGCTACTTCCTTCAATTATGTTTATTAAAGCATTGGAAAAGATACTCAAGTGTTCGGTGCCTACATTGTCTGGTATTAAACTCAACGGGACCCTAGACCCAGTTCCGTTGAAACTGAGGTAACAAAGGCGACGGTAACATCCTGCTTTAAACCAGCAGCTCCACCGAGAGTTATTGCTACATGTGGGGACATCGTCCGGGATTGTTAGCAGTCAACCTCCCACAACCCTGAGAAGTATTTCACCGGGAGTTTACGTTGGAATAAGTTTCTGGACTTTGTCATTTTTGGGGAGAAGAAGGGGTTAAAGTGCAGGACTTTATTTCTGACTGCGTAGGCTGTGGGTGAGAAATGAAATCCCGGGAGCTACGTGATCAGAGGAACAAGTGGGAGGAGCCTAACCTACTTGTTACCTCGTGGGACGCGTGTATGTGTGTTTGGCGCCAGAGGAGAAGAGAGGCCTCGTGATCATGCTGAGAAGATCAGAGTGCAGCCATGTCTTCTTTTCCGTTGGTACCGCCAACTATGGGACCTAAGATGTTCCCTACAAGTACCGCTGCGGGTGCTATGCTGACCGGAACCCTGCTGACATATACCGGCATTCGTTTGAAGCCGCAGGGGCAGTTTGTGCTATACACAGTTGGAGATATTGAAGGGCTGGGCAGTGGAGCAACCTACCATGTCGCCCCGTGCTTATCGTGTGGATTGGGCTACAGGAATTGCCACAATGGAAGCTGCTGCCATTGCTGCTGAAGTGCAAGAGGCCGTGATTTTGTTTGCTACCGTGAGTGCTTCAGAGGAAGATGCCGCTGTTACTGCTTCCTCAGTGGATATCACCTTTATATCTATGTCTACTACACCTATCCCCGTTGCACCTGTCCAGAGGAAGGTGGGATATGTGAAGGCTTCCCGCAGCTGTGGTCGAGGCCTACCCCAGAGACTACCGGAGCCGGAGAAATATATGGACCCGGAGAAGTCCACGTCAGGAACGGGTGAGAGATCAAAGGGGAACATATCTGGGACTCTTTGTAAATATTTGCCAGCAGAAGAGTTGAGAGACTCGGAAATAGATTCCATGTCAGATCTCTCCGATGATGATGATTTGCTTGAAACAATGTCACAGGAACTATTGTGGGCCCAGGGTGAAACTGTTGCTTCTGCCTTGACTTTCTCAGAGTGGACAGCTCTGGATTCTGGGAAGACATCACTTTGTGTGGAGCCGCACAGTACTACCAAAGAGACATTGTCTAAAGTTGCTAGTTTGCTTCCGACACCCGTCGGGTCTATGGTGAATAAATCACCGAACTCTTGTGTGCCCCCTGATTTGGGGAAAAATAGATCTTTGCCTAAACTTGTACATTTACAGAGAGTGCTCACCAAACGTGTTGCCACAGAATATGGTCTGGAATTTCCCTATGTTACTCAGGAAATTATGCAGGAAATTGAGGCCAACCGGGAGCTGTGGTACAGTGAAGCTGTTTGGGACTATTTGTCTGTGCCAAAACCTTTCCGGAAAACTGGATATTCTGTTGCCGTGGATGAACGCTTCAGTGGATGTTTCCTACACTGGAACTATGGTCGGCACATCTATGCTGACAAAGTGGTCATTTGCAGACCTGGAAAAGATGATGTTGTGTACTTTATCACTACAGTGGATAAACTGGGAAGGAAACTGACATTGCCAGATCCAAGGTTTTATTGGTGATTATGAACAAGAACTTTGGGGTGTATAGTTAGAGAGTGTCAGTATATAGAGATCTCCGTGGTCAAGAAGTGATATTCTTCCCAGCGTTTTCAAATCCAAAAGACTCTTTGCTAGCTGGATTTTCTTTATTGAAAGTATGTGATTCACTTAAAGATAGGGATTGGCTTTTCAAGTTACTTTAGTTCGTTTTCATTAAAAAGAAATATATACGGGAAGAGAGTGTCATTCTTCTTTTGGAATGAGGCTTTGCTCCTAAACTGTTTGGTGAGGGTACTGTACATATTTAGTGTGTGTCTAACTTTGTTTTTTTTTCAGGAACAATTGGATCTTTGCTGTTAGGCTTTTCAGCTAGATAAATAGTGGGGGTAGTGGGGGTTGTTTTCGTTCCACCTGCTGGCCCTCCTGGCCAACAGGTATGTGCTAGGAGTACTATCTTGTGGTCCTCCGACCGGGAGGCCCACGTTGCTGCAGCGTGTGGGTGGGCCCAGAAGCCTGTCTGGGGCCTACCACAGCAGCAAGGGAATGGTCCTGGGCTGTCTGTCTTACGGGAAGAAGCTGGACAACTAAGAAGATCCCAGGGGAGGACCCGTCATGGAAGGATCATGCAGAGTGCTGGTCTGGAGAGGGGCCTGGTGACTCAGTTGGAGGACGTGTCCTAAAGTAATCCTACCGAATAGTACTGCCGGGTCGGCTTAAAGGTTCTAGTGCTGTGTTGGCTATTCATCGTAAACCATTACATCCTGTGGCAGAGAATCGTACGGGTTTCTATTCCAATCAAGTCTGTGGCAGAGACTTTTGTTCGTGCTGCGTACTGGCTGCTAGGTTAGTGAGAGAAACCTATCCAGGCGGGCAAAGATTCAGCTCTAAAAAGAGAGTACATTCATCTACAAGATTCCAATTCCTAATACTACAATAAGAAAAGGTATTTGAACTTCCCTGCAACTCTTCTTCTACCTCTTTCCTACTACTTCCTTCAATTACGTTTATTAAAGCATTGGAAAAGATACTCAAGTGTCCGGTGCCTACATTGTCTGGTATTAAACTCAACGGGACCCTAGACCCGGTTCCGGTGAAATTGAGGCAACGAAGGTGACGGTAACAGCCCGCTTTAAACCAGCAGCTCCGGGCATGGCCTGAAGAGCTATGGAGTAGGACACTTGCAGTGAGTGCTCCGCTTGTCCACACTCCTGTAACAGCCATCCTGCTCTAATCCTGCCAATCCTACCAAAAAACAACACCCCAACAAGCCTATCCTGTCTCCTGCTTGGCCCTTGGTACTGTTTGGCCGCCTAGAGCGCTGCCCCAGGCCGCAAACACCGGATCGTTACACCCTGGGGCTTGCCTCTAGGATAGTCCCCGGCATCGGCCTAGTGCTCGGAGTGGCGGCCATTTTGCTCCACCCGGCGGCGGCTCCTATCCATCTCCCGGGCACACCAAGTTCCCCCGAGACTGATCTCTGCCTACCTCGGCCCCCGGATCGCCTGTGGCCGCTAGCGCTGAGCCTCTGCACCCTGTACCAGCTGGTGGGACGGCCCGCGGCTCCAGCCTGGTCCTCGGAGCGGCGGCCATCTTGCTACAGCCAGCAACGGCCCTATTGATACTCCTGGCCTACCTGGCTCCTTAAAGACTGACCTTCACCTGCCTGGGCCTCCAGATCTCCTCTAACAGTGCAGCTCCTTCTTATCCAGTGGATGCCAGTTGGACGGTACGTGGCTCTGGCCTGGTTCCTAGATCGGCGGCCACCTTGCTTCATCCACAGTGTGCTTGTGTGGGTGCTGCTGCAGGTTTCCCCGATCACCTGAGCCCGGTTTCTCCCTTTCACAACCACTGCTCTCACAATTATCCGGCCACACCTTGTAGCCTTTACTGTGCAGCTCTGGAACTGTGGCAAGAGGGGATTATTGAAGATTCGGCCTGGTAAGCAGCGGCCATACTTGTTCACCCCAGAGGCCCTCTGGTCATCTCTGGACTATGTCTCCGCCGAAAAAGACCTTCGAGGCTGCTGACAAGCTCGCCTAGTACCGCCGCCTTGAGGGAGAGCAACAGGCTAAGGATGGCGCTGGTCCCTCTCTGGACACGGAACATTCTACGGTGGCCACAAACAAGGTACTCGATGCTATTGCCCTTTTCCAGAGTACGCTTACCACCAAAATCGACGAAGTCAAAATCGATGTGTCCCTTATTCGACAGGACCTCTCTGCCCTGCGGGACCGCGTGGCAGAGACGGAGACACGCATTAGCAGAGCGGAAGACATCTTGCACCCCCTACAACATATTACTGATGAGGTGCGCCACCAGCTTCAACAGATTAGTGCAAAACAGGATGATATGGAAAATCGCCTCGGCCTCCCTGAGACTGCTGAGGGCAACGACGCAGCAAGTTTCCTTGAAAACCTCCTGATATCCACCTTCGGCAGAGATGCATTTTCGGGAATGTTTGCGGTGGAAAGAGCTCATCGAATACCTGCTCGTCCTCCACCTTCAGGGGCTCCACCGTGTACCCTGATAGTGAAATTCCTCAACTTCAGGGACCGCGACAAGATCCTCCGCCTGACCAGAGAGAAGGGGAATATCCCCCACACCAACACACAGGTGGCTGTATTTCAGGACTTTTCCAATGAGGTACAACGTCAAAGATCCAAGTTCCAGGATGTTAAACGACGCTTCAGAGTACTACACCTCAAATACGCTATGCTATACCCTGAAAAGCTCTGTGTGGAATGTGAGGGCCGAACCCACTTCTTTGAAGACCCTGAGTTAGCATCCACTTGTATTGATCAGAGGGATCGCCGAAACTGAGTGTAACACCTTGCCTATAAGCTGTGAGTACTTTGTTTTTCTCCCCCCTGCTCCCCCCCCTGTACCCGCAGTATCATCCAATGCTGTACTGCTGAGCCCCTCAGTAGACACATTGCATGTACGTATCCTTTGTTGGAACTGCGGGACGGATTTGCAAATCCTTTTCAGCCCTATACTGGATTTCACAGTGTACCTACCGAGAGACCTCATTGACTCATGATCCCCACTTCCCCTATACCTGAGAGATGCCTGTGGAGGACAGTAGATCGAACGCTACTAATAACTCTGTTACTTTACTTTATCACCCTGATGGCAAGCGGAGCCCCCCCCTGCACGGCTGTAATGGCGCTGCACCTCTGTGGCTCCTACACCCCATGCGCTTCTCAGAGAAGAAGTCGCCTCCCTAGTGTCTATGTGAATTTTTTAATTCTCTGTTTGTTTGACTGGTTTCTTTTCCCCCTTGTTTTATTTTCTTTTTCTTATGGGTATCTATGCTCCTCTGAAATTAAGTTCCTTGCCTCCAACGGGTCCTAAACATTGGATGTCCCCTGTTGATACCTGGTTATGGGATACTATGTCTGTGCCAAGTTTGGGTGGCATTGGACTGGGAGGGAGGGAAAATGTTGTGGTTATTATTTTTCTCACACCACCATGTTTGCAACTGTTTACTTATGCTAATGGTACTATGTTATTATCATACATACACTGTCGTTACTGGTTATCACTGTGTTTTATCCTATCTGATGTGGCTGTGTCTGCTCTGCCGGTCCTGATCCAGCCACAGTTCATCATATGCACCATCTACCCGCCATGAGTTCTCTGAAGTTCCTCACGTGGAATGTTAGAGGCTTGCGCAATAAGATTAAACGCACAGCCGCCCTGACATTCCTTAAATCCCAGCATGCTGACATCATCACCCTAGTTGAGACCCATGTCACGGGCCACTTATAATCCTCTCTCAAAAAACCTTGGATTGGTTGGGCATACCACGCCACCCACATCTCGTACTCCAGGGGTGTATCGGTCCTGATTGCTAAAAGGGTTCCGTTCGACCTAATACTGCTCCAGACGGACCGGCAGGGCAGATACATGTTTATACACGCTGCTATTAATGGATCCCCTATTCTGATACTAGCCTGCTATATCCCCCCCCCCCATACAATTCACTTGTGATTAAGGAGGGCCTTGCCTTTATGGCACAATACACCTCTGTACCAGCGGTGTGGATGGGGGACTTCAATATGACCCTCATTCCCACTCTAGACCGAATGGGCGCACCAGACCTCCCTCTAGACCCACCAGCCCATACCAGACTACACCGAATACTGACTGACTTTACTCTTATAGACACTTGGCGCCACAAGCACCCACATTCTAAAGTCTTTTCATGTTTCTCAGCCAGCCACAACACAATGTCACGAATCGACTTTATTATAATTTCAAAGACCCTGACACCTAAACTGGGAGACACGGGCTTTGCTCCGAGAATACTCTCGGATCACGCCCCTTACTGGTTTATGATTCAGCTCCTGAGGGCCTCTCTTGCTCCTCCTTGGCGGTTAAACCCGTTTTGGCTGACTGCCCTGCAGGACCAGGATGACATCCCCACGGGACTGCAATACTATTTTACAGCCAACAGGGAGTCAGCCGCACCTGATATAGTGTGGGAGACGTTTAAGCTCCACGCCCGCTCCCTGCTCTCCACACGTATTAACAGACTTAAGCGATCATCGAAACTCATTGTCCAACAGCCTACAGAACACCTACAGGTGCTGGAGGAGGAGTTCCACCGAGACCCCTCGCCCAGCACGGCCAACAATCTTAAGATTCAGACGCGACAGGTCTCTCAGTTACATATTGAGAAGGCCAAGCAGTGCATCTGCAAAGGGTATTTGAGTAGGGAGAAAGATCGGGCAAACTTCTTGCATACCTTGCTCACTTAGATTCACGTCCCCCTGTGGTGGTGTCGTTGACTGATCACCAGGGGAACGATGTCACCGATCCGCAACAAGTAGCAGAGGAATTCGCAAGATTCTATCGCGCACTCTACACCTCTCGGGTCACTCACACTCCCCAAGATACCAAAGATTACTTAGCGAGAATTGACTGATGCCCAACGTGAACTATAATGCCGCGTACACACGAGCGGACTTTACGGTAGACTTTGCCCGGCGGACGGGATTTCGCGGACAATTCGATCGTGTGTGGGCTCCAGCAGACTTTGTTTTCTCAAAAGTTGGACGGACTTAGATTTGAAACATGTTTTAAATCAATCTGTCGAACTCGAGTCCGGTCGAAAAGTCAGCTCGTCTGTATCCTAGTTCGACGGACAAAAAGCCACGCTAGGGCAGTTATTGGCTACTGGCTATGAACTTCCTTGTTTTAGTCCGGTCGTACGTCATCACGTACGAATTCGATGGACTTCGGTGGATTGTGTGTAGGCAAGTCCGTTCATTCAGAAAGTCCGTCATAAAGTACGTCAAAGTCCGCCGGGCAAAGTCTGCCGTAAAGTCCGCTCGTATGTACGCGGCATTAGAAGCTCCCATTACTAAGGAAGATATCTCTGAGGCTATTTCCTGTCTCGCTACATCTAAGGCCCCAGGATCAGATGGCTTACCACTTGAATTTTATGCCACCTACTCTGAAATTTTAACCCCTAAACTTCATAATCTATACAAATCCATATTTGATATGGGAATCCTACCCCCCTCTACGAGAGAAGCCCAAATTGTGGTAATCCCTAAGCCTGGTAAGGACCCCAAATACCCAGAATCATATAGACCCATTTCATTACTACAGGTCAACATTAAAATACTTTCCAAGATTCTGGCCTCCCGCCTTAACCAGGTTATTCTTTCCCTGATCCACCCCGATCAGACAGGCTTTATGCCAGGGAAGAACACTGCTGTGAATATTTGCCGTCTATTTATGAACATCCAGGGGTCCCATGATGAAGTCGGCTCGAGGGTTGTGGTGGCTCTTGACGCCGCCAAGGCCTTCGATTCCGTGGAGTGGAATTATCTATGGGAGTGCCTTTTGAGATTTGGACTTGGCCCCAACTTTATTCGTTGGGTTCAGCTCCTTTATCAATCCCCGAAGGCCAGGGTGTTTGTAAGTGGTTGGCTCTCCGATCAATTCCCGCTGGAGAGAGGGACCCGACAAGGCTGCCCCCTTTCCCCCATGCTGTACGCATTGGCTGTGGAGCCATTGGCCATCATGGTTCGTGCGGACACCAATATTCAAGGCCTCAAGATAGGGAATCTGGAAGAAAAAATCGGCATGTACTCAGATGATACGCTCCTTTACTTGGCCGACTCGGGTCCCTCCCTCGTTGTAGCCCTCCACTCCATAGAGCATATTGGTAGCCACTCGGGCCTAAGCATAAATTGGTCTAAATCCCAGGTCCTTCCGCTTGACCATTTCCCTCCCTCACTCACATCCCCCCCTCTGACTCTCCCCAGGGTCTCTGTAATTAAGTACCTTGACGTGCAAGTTACTAGATCGCTTACAGACTACATACTTTTGAACATTGAACCCCTGTACACCCTGATCAAGACTAAGACACAAAATTGGGCTCGACTACCCCTGGGTGTCATGGGACGCATCAGTCTAGTCAAAATGATACTTCTCCCAAAGATACTTTATTTGGTGTGGCATGCTCCCCTGTATATACACCACAAAAAATGTTCAAAACAATTGAATCTATTCTCAATTCGTTCATATGGGGATCCAGCAGACACAAATTATCCTGGAAAATACCCAGTGACATTGGGAGGAGTTGCTCTTCCAGGACCATTATCTTGCCTCCCAACTGTCCCACTTCTATCATTTTGACAAGAACGAGCTACCAAGATACCAGCTACTACTCTGTGAACACCCTGATAACCCAGCTCATACCCCACTTTAATCAGTCCTAAGGGCCCCATTGACAGGACATACCCCCCCCAACATAAAGCAGGCATGTTGACACATCACCGGAGGGTGTGGCGGTTGGCACTACAAAAACTCGGGATTCCACAGGTTCATTCCCACACCCCCCTTTGGTTCAACACACGCCTACCTGAGCTGTTGTCTATCCCGGACCCCGCAGTTTGGATACGTTGCGGTATCTTGTATATACATCAGATCATGACGACTACGGGACTTAAAACATTCCAAACATTAAAAGACAAATTCTCACTTCCCAATCACCTCCTTTTCAGGTACTTACAACTTCACCATGCTATACAAACTCAGTTTGCTGGCTCCAACCCATCCTTGACAGTCCCCTCCACAATTTACACGATCACAGGTGCTGAGCCAGCGAAACTAATCTCCACTCTTTATTCCGCCATCCGTCTTCCCAACTCCATAGCCCTGGCTTATAGTGCTAAGACTAGATGGGAGGTGGAGGTTGGAATGATTGAGGATGAGGATTGGGATGAGATCTTGGAAGGCGTGAAAAAAGTTTCCCCTAAAGTGTCGGACCGCCTAACACAGTTGTACATCATACATAGAACATATCTGACTCCTCAGAGGATAGCGCGTTTTAAAACCATGCATAATCCAGGATGCCGTCTATGCGACCACACCCCAGGCTCTTTCTATCACCTTATATGGTCCTGTCCAATTATCCAAGCATACTGGATACAAGTGATACGCTTCCTCCACGATCAGATGGGCTTTCCTGCTACCCTAGACCCAAAGATGTGTTTGCTCGGTCTGCTACCTGACTTAGACGCTGACAAACCCCTCCATACCTTTCTACATGAAACGCTATTCTTGGCGAGAAAAGCGATAGCCCGTAATTGGATGCAGGCTCTACCCCCTACAATCCAGTGTTGGAAAAAATAAATTAATGACACTCTCCCATATAAGAAGCTGATTTATGTACATAGAGGATGCCCGCTTAAATACGAGCAGGTCTGGAACAGATGGCTGGAGGATGGTGAAACATGTACTTGAAATGTTGATATGTTCCTCTCTCTTTTTCTTTTCTCCTACTTCTTCTTTACTGTGTACTGGCTTCATGTCCGGTGGATATCTCACCCTATATCATGTAGATAACTTAATGTGCTCATGTATGTACTGCTGCTCTGGCCATGTTGGCTTATATTTTTTTTTATGTACCAAGCATATATTTTCTTAATAAAGTTGGTTTTCCAATTAAAAAAAAACAAAAAAAAAAACAGCAGCTCCACCGAGAGTTATTGCTACATGTGGGGACGTCGTCCGGGATTGTTAGCAGTCAACCTCCCGCAACCCTGAGAAGTATTTCACTGGGAGTTTACGTTGGAATAATTTTTTGGACTTTGTCAGGACTTTATTTCTGACTGCGTAGGCTGCAGGTGAGAAGTGAAAGCCCGGGAGCTACGTGATCAGAGGAACAAGTGGGAGGAGCCTAACCTACTTGTTGCCTCGTGGGACGCGTGTGTGTGTTTGGCGCCAGAGGAGAAGAGAGGCCTCGTGATCATGCTGAGAAGATCAGAGTGCAGCCATGTCTTCTTTTCCGTTGGTACCGCCAACTATGGGACCTAAGATGTTCCCTACAAGTACCGCTGCGGGTGCTATGCTGACCGGAACCCTGCTGACAGATACCGGCATTCGTTTGAAGCCGCAGGGGCAGTTTGTGCTATACACAGTTGGAGATATTGAAGGGCTGGGCATGCTTTGCCACAAATGTGAAGGACTGGCCATACATCTCCGTCCATTTGTCCGTTGTTTGCAGTGCGAAGAATATTTGTTCACAGTGGAGCAACCTACCATGTCGCCCCTTGCTTATCGTGTGGATTGGGCTACAGGAATTGCCACAGTGGAAGCTGCTGCCATTGCTGCTGGAGAGCAACAGGCCATGATTTTGTTTGCTATCGAGAGTGCTTCAGAGGAAGATGCCGCTGTTACTGCTTCCTCAGTGGATATCACCTTTATATCTACGTCTACTACACCTATCCCTGTTGCACCTGTCCAGAAGAAGGTGGGATATGTGAAGGCTTCCCGCGGCCGTGGTCGAGGCCTACCCCAGAGACTACCCGAACCAGAGCCGGAGAAATATATGGATCCGGAGAAGTCCACGTCAGGAACGGGTGAGAGATCAAAGGGGAACATATCTGGGACTCTTTGTAAATTTTTGCCAGCAGAAGAGTTGAGAGACTCGGAAATAGATTCCATGTCAGATCTCTCCGATGATGATGATTTGTTTGAAACAATGTCACAGGAACTATTGTGGGCTCAGGATGAAGATGTTGCTTCTGCCTTGACTTTCTCAGAGTGGACAGCCCTGGATTCTGGGAAGACATCACCTTGTGTGGAACCGCACAGTACTACTAAAGAGACATTGTCTAAAGTTTCTAGTTTGCTTCCGACACCCGTCAGGTCTATGGTGAATAAATCACCGAACTCTTGTGTGCCCCTTGGTTTGGGGAAAAATAGATCTTTGCCTAAACTTGCACGTTTACAGAGAGTGCTCACCAAACGTGTTGCCACAGAATATGGTCTGGAATTTCCCTATGTTACTCAGGAAATTATGCAGGAAATTGAGGCCAACCAGGAACTGTGGTACAGTGAAGCTGTTTGGGACTGTTTGTCTGTGCCAAAACCTTTCCGGAAAACTGGATATTCTGTTGCCATGGATGAACGCTTCAGTGGATGTTTCCTACACGTTACTTTAGTTAGTTTTCATTAAAAAGAAATATATACGGGAAGAGAGTGTCATTCTTCTTTTGGAATGAGGCTTTGCTCCAAAACTGTTTGGTGAGGGTACTGTACATATTTAGTGTGTGTCTAACTTTGTTTTTTTTTTCAGGAACAATTGGATCTTTGCTGTTAGGCTTTTTCAGCTAGATAGATAGTGGAACTTGTAACAGTTCTAAATGTGATTTCTTTTACGGATGTAAAGGTGTTGTTCTATAAATGTTAAAACTGTAATATTTCTATACTGTCTTTTTTTCCCCTTCATCCAAGTTTTTAAGTTCAAATACCTACTCTCAGGCTTGGGAGTTATTTTGACAGACGTTGAGGACAACGTCTATTGTAGTGGGGGGGAGTATGTAGCGCTGGTAGATTTTCAATCTCCTGCTTATAGGTAAATTTAGTGGGTTATCTGTTCATACATAGTCAGATTTGCCTCTGTTCCAGCTTGGCTGAGTTGCATATAGTTTCACACTGTGTCTGTGGGTGTCGTTGTCACCATGGGTCGGTGTTGGAAAGGCAACACGTTGAAGTGTATGAGTGCTCCTCTGTCCCGGAGATAACTCGGTGGAGGTGGTCCTCCGAGTTGCATTCTGGGAGAGGGTATTTATGGGACTGACGCCACGTTTTAGGGTTCGTTTTCGTTCCACCTGCTGGCCCTCCTGGCCAACAGGTATGTGCTAGGAGTACTACCTCATGGTCCTCCGACCTGGGAGGCCCACGTTGCTGCAGTGTGTGGGTGGGCCCAGAAGCCTGTCTGGGGCCTACCACAGCGGCAAGGGAATGGTCTTGGGCTGTATGTCCGACGGGAAGAAGCTGGACAACTGAGAAGATCCCAGGGGAGGACCCGTCATGGAAGGATCATGCAGAGTGCTGGTCTGGAGAGGGGCCTGGTGACTCAGTTGGAGGACGTATCCTAAAGTAATCCTACCGCATAGTACTGCCGGGTCGGCTTAAAGGTTCTAGTGCTGTGTTGGCTATTCATCATAAACCATTACATCCTGTGGCAAGGGATCTTACGGGTTTCTATTCCAAACAAGTCTGTGGCAGAGACTTTTGTTCGTGCTGCGTACTGGCTGCTAGGTTAGTGAGAGAAACCTATCCAGGCGGGCAAAGATTCAGCTCTAAAAAGAGAGTACATTCATCTACAAGATTCCAATTCCTAATACTACTCTAAGAAAAGGTATTTGAACTTCCATGCAACTCTTCTTCTACCTCGTTCCTGCTACATCCTTCAATTACGTTTATTAAAGCATTGGAAAAGATACTCAAGTGTCCAGTGCCTACATTGTCTGGTATTAAACTCAACGGGGCCCTAGACCCTGTTCCGGTGAAATTGAGGTAACGAAGGTGACGGTAACAGCCCGCTTTAAACCAGCAGCTCCACCGAGAGTTATTGCTACATATACATAACCCACTACCTCTGATTTTAAAAAAATGTACATGGTGTGCTATTTTCTAAATATTTTATTAATTCTGCAATGCGTTTTTGATCTGTAGTTTTTTGATCATAAAGGACTCCCTTGGTTTACCGCTCTCTCTGCATCATCACTGCACTTTGCCTTGCTTTATCGATTCAGCCCAGTAATGTTTACATTAAACGTTAATGCTGTCACTTACCTGCATAATGCTCACTAGCAGAGGACAATCCAACACTGTGTTAGTTATCTGGATGTTGTGGAATGCCTCCTGAGAAAATGAAGCTGTTTATCATTGCTTGTGATCTCTGGCATGCAGTAAATGTGCTACATGCCCTGATCTCACCTCATTTCTGTGATGGATGCTTTCTAGGAAGTTATTTCATAGTCAAATATGTTATTCACATAATTTTATATGTAATCGGAACTTGAAAGTTCTAGGATAAGTTTTACAAACAATTGTAAACATTTTAATGTTAAGCTGCGATAAAGTTATTTTAAAAATCCAACACTGCTAACACAACCTTTATAACCAAATATTTCCAAGGGTCTCTCCATCCATGGACAGATTTTGGAGGTTTGTTTCAGTTTTGGAACTGTTTAAATTTTTAACCCCAAAAACAGTAGTATTTTGCTGTGTTGGCCAGCGATTAATGAAGGAAGCTTGGAAATTAAGCAATATACCCTTTTTACTGTAAAGCATGCTTGTTATACTCATTGTGGCACCTAAGGAGTTAATCCCCCACATTGTGTAAAAAGGCTGTTTGATCAAGTCTTCTCTAATCCCCACCCTTCTTCCACAGTCCCCAATACATCTGCTGATAGAACCGAACCTTGGGGGAACTCTGTATATGCTCAGTTTGATGTGTATTGCTAGAGATTTTTTTTTTCTTGGGAGAATGCATGTGATTGGCACGTGTCCAATCAGACAGAGGGTCAGTCCTGTAGCCTCATAGAACAGTCAGAGTAGAATGAAAACTCCTCCTACAAGCTTTAACCAGACACTCATAGAAGTCATAAGACTGCTATATACTGCTAAAAAGGATTTAGCAGTTTATATTTACTAAAATAATTGCATTTCCATGTTCTGTGCACTGTGGGAGACCAGATATAGTGAATGCAGGGTTTAGTAACACTAGGTTTTTAAAGATGCAAGCTTTTAGGATGCCTGAGATCTAGGGAATCTCGAAAGCATGCACTTTAGTAACTCAGTTAAAGGTTACTTATACTTGAAGGTTAGTTAATAAGGGGCTTTTTTTGGCTCAACTTCAGTTTGAAATTGTTTAAATTATACATATTGTCCATGATAAAAAAGGACACACACCCAAAGGTCTGCTTCTTCAATACAGTATAACAAGACATAAATAATCGATTTTAACCCACCATTGACCAACGTTAATTTCTGTTATCTAGACCTGCCTGGTCTCTTGCTCTATGCTGTGGTTCCATCTTCTAACAGAATTCTGTTATCTAGCACCCACCTCTGCTATGGCATTGGAAGTGAAATATTCATCCCTGCCCAGCACGTTCATTGATTACTGTGAGGGATCATATCACAAATGTAAAAAAATGTGCTGTTATTGCCCACTTGCAGTGGTTCAAGGTCCTGGTAAAAGGAGGTAGGTCTCTCAAATTTGCTGAAGCTTCCTTGCCTCACACTTGACAGATACCTACCTTTGAGGAACGTTTATGTGGGGATAGGAATGTGTCCCAGATTTCAAGAGAAAATAGGAAAGTCTACAGGTGAAGTTTCCTCTCCTACTAAAAAAAAAGATTAGATTGTTAGCTGGTAAAGAATATTGTATTCCCAACTTAGGAGACACAAATATAATACTGATAAATGTATCTATGACTATTCATAGCTTTCTTTTATTTTTGGGTATACAAAGGAACAAATTCTAACCGCATGAATTTGGTCCACAGATGTTCATGGAACATGTCCTTGGAATTGAGAAGTAGGCATTAAAACATTTTGATGTTCAGTCTTCTTGAATGATGGTTTGGCACATCAAAAATAATTTGCCAGATGAAGAGATTTTTCTTCAATGAAATGAAGGACTTTGACTATATGATCTGTGTGTTCTGGAGTGATGTACATTTATCAGAGAACAAAAAGATTGTGTCAAATATTTGTGTGGGTTTAAAAATGAGCATTCCACCAGGACATGTATTTACTTTCTTGTGGCAATTGCTCATTTTTTAAAGCTGTACCTTTATATAAATTCTCATGAAATCCACCCTCAACTAAACTTAAACTGATTATAAACGATCACCTTGTAAAACAATCCATTTAGTTTAAAATAGAAATGAAGGGCAAAACATTTTTATATACAGTAGATATGAAAAAAATATAAATACCTTTTTTTCCTTTTTTATATGTGATCATATTCCCTCTGTTCTCAGCTGCATAAGAGCTGGAGGAGGAGAAGCAGCAGCACACTGAGCTTCCCAGTGAATGGCTGTGCAGGGGGGGGGGGGTGTCAGGATAAGTCTGATCATTGTAGGAGACCTGCACTCCTGCTTAGTGTGGTCAGTTTTTAATAGGAAAGCAGAGGGACTGGCACGAACACGAGAGATTTCACTTAAAGAAAGTAATACAAAGAGAACAGGAGACTTTCTCATACAAGTACATGGTACAGCAGCCACATATCAGGAATATGAAGTGTTGGGATAACAAATGATTTAAGCAGTGTTAAACCCAAAAATGAAATATATTGCAGCTTACCAATCATTAAATGTGGTGGCTGCATAATTTTTATTTTTTTATTTTTATTTTTTTTTTACCCCTTGTTTTCACCTGATGATCTGGCCAATAACATTCCTCCCATATTAGAGTGCCCCCACTCTGGATGAAGGAGCACAGGGCCACCTTTAGACAGCAGATTTGCCAATCTGGTATACGGGAGTGTTAGATATACTTGCAGATTTAGATACACTAATACACTGAAGCCAATTTCCAGCTAATAATTTATTTACAGGATTTAGGAACTTTTAGGATAAAGGTTTTATATACATAAATAAATAAATAAAGGTTTTATGTAAATAAATAAAAGCTGATCATTGTAAGCACCCCTGCCAGTGTTAAATGGTTTATCTCATCTCTGTAAATGATACATTCTGCTGGAGAGCTTGTTCTTTTGAAAAACAACAGATTTACTGTCTGGATCACCAGATGAAAATAAAATAAAGACAGCCTAATAAAGGAATGCAGCGATCACATGTAAGAAATGGTAAGCTGCAATATAATGAATGTTTGCTTTCGGGTTTAATACCACTTTAAAGCTGAGCTATATTTAAATAATAGAAAACTGCTAATGGACAGCTCTTTATTTAAGAAGAGATATGCAATGTTTCTTCTGCAATAACAAACAATTATATGCCTGCGTATAGACAGCTCAGCTTGCATTCCTGGCTCATTCCAGGTGTGGTGGAATGAGGGACTCCTATTGTTCTTGACTGGTTAATCAAGAGGCTGAAAACATGGCCCCTGGATGTAGCCAGGGAGAAGATAATAGCAGTAGGTGAGGTATTTAACTTCTAGAACCACTAGAATGAGTTTAATACCGCTTTAACTACTCTGCCGTGCTAACTTACCTTTTTCCAGGTCTGTGGGTTTTAGGCCTGTCTGATTATAACCTATTCAGGTGCTGGCTGCACCTAGGCACTGAATACTTTAATTAAATATCCTCAACATAGGGCCCATTCAAATCAATGAGGAAAGATTTTTATTCTGCAAGCTAGGTGTTTAAGCCCTGATACAGAACAAAATGCATTGTCTTAAAGTGGAGTTCCACCCACTTTTACAACTCTTCAGCATCCCTCACTAAACTGTTCACTGAAACGAATTGGATATTTTTAAATTTTTTTTCTCAGAACTTACTGTATATCTGCTGTATTCATTTTTCACTTCCTCCTCCTTGGCCGCGGCCCATCGCATCATTTCCTGTTTGCAATGCCTTCTGGGAAGGGGCGGCAACTTCCTCTGACACTGCCATTGCTATGGAAACCTGACCTGAAACCTATTACACTGCTTGTGCTGCACTGAGCATGTGCGAGATCTACAAGGATGAGATCCAGGAAGAAATAGTCTGGCTTCAGATGCCCAGACTTAAGATGGCCACGGCCTGCTGTAAGTTTATAAAATAACAAACTACTGCTATAAACTAACAAAACAGACCTTAGTTTACAGACTAACTTTACTAGAATACATTTTGCTTGTGTATTATAGGGGTATTTTTATTTTAAAAGTATAATTTCGGCCGGAACACCACTTTAATTGACGGATGCTGGAGTATGGCTCACATACATACACCTTCAGGTGTGGCATAGACCTGCCTGGTCTCTTGCTCTATGCTGTGGTTCCATCTTCTAGCAGAATTTCAATCGGAGAGAGTATGAAATTAGCAGTTGCTAAAGCGCTCTGGTTTTAGAAACCTCATAATGTTCTTAGAACCCTTTGTCATGGCTGCACGTTGTATTGAATGAATAGTAAAATATAAAGTATATACAGGTGCATCTCCAAAAATTTGAATATCATCAAAGGGTTAATTTATTTCAGTAATTCAATTAAAAAGTGAAACTCATATATTTTATACAGATGCGTTACACAGAGAGATATATTTCAAGCATTTCTTTTTTTTAACTTTGATGATCATGGCTTACAGCTAGTGAAAACCCAAAATTCTGTATATCAGAAAATTAAATTACCAATAAAAAAAGAATTTTTAATACAGAAATATTGGCTTACTGAAAAGTATGTCTATGTACAGTATAGTATGCACTATACCAATACATGGTTGGGGCTCCTTTTGCATGAATTTCTGCATCAATGCGGTGTGGCATGGAGACGATCAGTCTGTGGCACTGCTGAGGTGTTATGGAAGCTCAGGTTGCTTTGATAGCGGCCTTCAGCTCGTCTGCATTGTTGGGTCTGGTGTCTCTCATCTTCCTCTTGACAATACCCCACAGATTCTCTATGGGGTTTAGGTCTGGCGAGTTTGCTGGCCAATCAAGCACAGTGATACCATGATCATTAAACAGGTATTGGTACTTTTGGCAGTGTGGGCAGGTGCCAAATCCTGCTGGAAAATGAAATCAGCATCTTCATAAAGCTGGTCCACAGAGGGAAGCATGAAGTGCTCTAGAATTTCCTGGTAGACGGCTGCGCTGATTTTGGACTTGATAAAACACAATGGGCAAACACCGGCAGATGACATGGCTCCCCAAATCATCACTGACTGTGGAAACTTCACACTGGACCGCGTGCAACTTGGATTCGGTGTCTCTCCACTCTTCCTCCAGACTCTGGGACCTCGATTTCCAAATGAAATGCAAAATTTTCTACAGTCTGTGATGATTTGGGGAGCCATGTCATCTGCTCGTGTTGGTCCACTGTGTTTTATCAAGTCCAAAGTCAGCGCAGCCCTCTACCAGGAAATTCTAGAGCACTTCATGCTTCCCTCTGCTGACCAGCTTTATGGAGATGCTAATTTAATTTTCAGCAGGACTTGGCACCTGCCCACACTTCCAAAAGTACCAATACCTGGTTTAATGATCATGGTATCACTGTGCTTGATTGGCCAGCAAACTCGCCTGACCTAAACCCTATAGAGAATCTGTGAGGTATTGTCAAAAGGACACAAGACCCAACAATGCAGACGAGCTAAAGGTCGCTATCAAAGCAACTTGGGCTTCCATAACACCTCAGCAGTGCCACAGGCTGATCACCTTCATGCCACACTGCATTGATACATTATTTCACGCAAAAGGAGCCCCGACCAAGTATTGGTATAGTGCATACTATAACTATACCATACATAGACTTACTTTTTAGTAAGCCAATATTTCTGTGTTTAAAATCCTTTTTTTTATTGGTCCTATGTAATATTCTAATTTTCTGAGATACAGAATTTTGGGTTTTCACTAGCTGTAAGCCATATTCATCAAAATTAAAAGAAAGAAATGCTTGAAATATATCACTCTATGTGTAACGCATCTATATAAAATATATGAGTTTCACTTTTTGAATTGAATTACTGAAATAAATTAACTTTATGATGATATTCTAATATTTTGAGATGCACCTGTATATATATATATATATATATATATATATATATATATATATATATATAAAATTATATTTCCTTTGATTTAATGAAATATTGATAAATAGAATTCAGTGAAAAACAAAACATTCAACCTAATACTGTAACTTTAAAGCAGTAGTCTTTCTACATGTTGTCCGATTTAGACATGTTCACATTCAAGCAACCATGCAAAAGCCATGCTTTCCAGTTCCCAGTTGAAGAGTTGGCCATGCATTTATAGGGTATGCTGGCACCCCACCTGACTGCCAATATAGGAGTTTGAAGTGAAAATTGTAGATTGACCAACAGTAAAGATATAAACTAAGATGAAAAGTTCAAGGGCTCTGGTTGACAGCTCATGGACACGAACAGACCTCTAAGTGAGTGCTTTGGGTGCAGTTCGTGAGGTACTGATATAAAAGAGGGGTGACAGACCAAATGCTAAAGGGCCATGAAGAGTTTAATTCTTCATAAAACAACAAAATGGCTTAAAATTGCTCATAGGAATCTGAAAGGCTTGAATATGTAAAAAAAATATAAACATTACAATCTCAGCATTAAGAGCACCCCACAACAACTGATTCAAAACAATCAAAACACATTGGCATGTACTTTTGAGATTTAATGATCAAAACAAGTTATTCATGGTGCCTCAACATTTGGCCTGGCACTCCTGTTTTATTCTGTACCACTTGGATTTCAAATGGCTGACAGGATTATCAAAATTTAGCCAGGAGGTCCAAATATCCTACTCCTCTTGAACTCAGGTGCTGTTGTATCCCTGACCTTATCCAGCCCAGCCAGCCCATCTTCTGCTTCTGCAGTAGTCTTGTTAGTAATGTAGAGAAGGCCAAAATCTGATCTAAGCAAAAAATAGAAGCCTGGAAATTGTTTTCTCCAAAGTCATCTAGTGGATATATTGCAAATCTGTAGACAAAGAAGACCCCTGAACAGCTGTATGTCTTTAGTGGGTAGCAGCTCTTAGGGTGTACTCTGCATTTCATCATTTATGATGCTCTTGTAAATATGAGCCATAATTTGTCAATGTACATGATTAATGAGAAGCTGTCCTATAAACTGAAGATGTGGCTGCATGGCTACAAACCTGAAGTTCCGCAGAACTGTCAGATGCGTGTTCTCTGTTTATTGTGAACAGACTGTGCAACTGCATATCTTGAGGGATGCATCTGACAGATGATTCCTGCTGACAATGTCAATATGCTGGACCGTTTGACCCCACCATTCAAACAGCTCATTCTTCAAAGTACATAATTGAATCGGAAAGAGATTGTGGCATGCTACATTGACTTTGATCCACAGATATCCGCACTAGTCATTATAACAATAAATCTGTTGACGTCGGCACCAGTAGAACATCTTTGTACTACTCATCAAAGTTAAATGGTAAAAAGTGACCCCAGGCAAGTAAAGTCAGTTGTTGAATTGCTAATTCTGTCCAGGAATCATTTTCAATGTGCTAAATAGAAAGTCTACTTTAAATACCTATAATATGAAGGATTTAAATTTAGTTAATTGATACTAGATACAGCAGACTCTTTAAGATTCTTCCAAGTGAGATCATAGCCTCTGGTCACAGAAGTATTTGCTGTGTATGCTCATCTCAAAAAATTAAAGAGCATTAAGATAAAAAAGCCTTCTGTGTGCAGCAGCCCTCCTCAGCCCCCGTAATACATACCTGAGTCCATCTCTATCCAATGATGTCCACGAGTCCCTTGGCCATCCGGGACTCTCATTCCTGATTGGCTGAGACAAAGCAGCGGCGCCATTGGCTCCTGCCGCTGTCATTCAAAGTCAGTTAGCCAATCAGGAGAGAGAAGGGGCGGGGCTGAACCGCAGCTCCATATCTGGACACACGGAGCTGCAGCTCGGCTCAGGTGCCCCCATAGCAAGCTGCTTGCTGTGGGGACACTTGACAGGAGGGAGGGGCCAGGAGCAGCAAAGAGGGATCTGAGAAGAGGAGGAACCAGGCAGCCCTGTGCAAATCCACTGCACAGAGAAGGTAAGTATAACATGTTTATTATAAAAAAAATAGACTTTACAATCACTTTAAGTCTTTCTCCAAGCACTTCTTCATTTTTCTTTAATGCCTTTAAAGCAAAATGTACATTTACTCATTATGCTCAGATGTGAGCACATGCCCTGTTAACTCCAGGGGAGGATAAATTGTCTGTTTTTTTTCCCTCAGCAACTCACGAAGACCACACCTGGTGAGGCACTGGTGGCTGGGAAAGTGATCAACAGCCAGCCTCCACTGTCACAACCAGCATGTGGGCAGCCAGATCAGAGACTAATACCATGCAGCTTCTCCAAAAAAGGTACTGTGAGGAGCCCCTCCCTAATTGCTATCAGAGTACCCCAGTTACAGTGGAGTACCATTGTCACTATCACAAAAAATGAGGGGAAATCCAAAATTTTTGAGTTGCCATGAAGCAAGATGAGGGGAATTTTTTTTTATTGAAGACACCTTTTCCTTGGACAAATGTTTGAGGGAAATTTCCATAATACATCAATCCATCAATCTACTTAAGGACTGTGCGTACAGGGAGGGCTATTGGCTCATCACAGCCGACGTGACATCCCTGTACACCATAATCCTGCATGATTGGGGGATCTCATCAGTGAACTATTTCCTCAATAAGGATATTACCCTTTCCAACAGACAAAAAGGGTTTAATATGAAGCTTCTTGAGTATGCCACTACACATAATTTTTTCTGGCATAGTAACCAGTATTACCTCCAGAAGAAGGGTGTGGCAATGGGGGCAAAGTTTGCCACCAGTCTGGCCAACCTTTTTATGGGGAAATGGGAGGAGGACGTCATCTATGCCGATATGAGACCTGAATTGGCGCTCTGGGCAAGATACATTGATGACATTCTCCTCCTATGGAATGGCCCCCTTGAATTTTTGCACACATTTATGACTAATTTAAATAATAATGATAGAGGCATTGAATTTAAGTATGTAGCCAGTCAACATACTATCAACTTTCTTGATCTGAAAATCTGGAGTGAAGGGGATGTCTTGTTAACGTCTACTCACTTTAAGACTACAGATCGCAATTCTTTTATCCCTCGCGACAGTTGTCATCACAGTTCCTGGCTCAACTCGGTTCCCAAGAGCCAGTATGTACGAATGAGACACAACTGTACACGAGTGGAAGATTTTAATGAACAAGCTAAAATCCTTACAGACAGACTTATAGATAAGGGTTATGATGCCTCTTTCTTAAAGCGGAGCTCCACCGAAATGTTTTTTTTTAAAAGTCAGTAGCTACAAATACTGCAGCTGCTGACTTTTAAAACATGGACACTTACCTGTCCAGGGCGCCCGCGATGTCGGCACCCGAGGCCAAACCGTCTCTCAGTCCTCGGGTGCTGCCGCCTCCATCTTCGGGAAGGGAATCAGGAAGTGAAGCCGTGCGGCTTCACTTCCCGGTTCCCTACTGGGCATGCGTGAGTCGCGCAGCGCAATACGGCTGGTCCCTGCTGTCTCTGGGACCCGTGTGTTTCCCAGCAGACAGCGGGGGGGGGAACAGGATGTGGCGTAAATAACCACAGATTCTGCGGCTATCTACGCCGGAGGTGGATACAGATACCTGTAATATACAGGTATCTGCACCCCCCTCCCCCCTGAAAGGTGCCAACTGTGACACCGGAGGGGGGGAGGAATCCGATGAGTGGAAGTTCCACTTTTGGGTGGAACTCCACTTTAAATCATAAATTTAGGTACAAATGTTGGATCGTGACCATCTACTGGCAGATAAACCTGCGGTAGTGGGGCATGAGAACAATAATTTGTTTTGTCCATTCATTACGGGTTATTCCCGCCAACATTTTTCAATTAAAAAACTCCTACGCAAACATTGGCACATAATTAAAAATGATCATGTTTTGGGTTCCATTCTTCTGGAGAAACCACAGGTAGTGTTTAGGGGGGCCCCCTCAATTAAACAGCTTGTGGCTCCTAGTGTTTGTGATCCCCCCACTAATAAACCTATGTTCTTTGAGAACTTATTGGGTTACTATAAATGCAATAGCTGTGCAGTATGTTCTGTCAATGCCATCAGGGATAGGAAAACTATTCAGTTTACCTCTTTGAGTACTACTAAGGTTTTTCCTATAAAATCGTTTATTACTTGTTCTACCCCTGGTGTCGTCTATCTTCTGACCTGCTCTTGCGGGCTCCAGTGACCTGTAATGGACTGTACGTCCATTACAGGTCAGACTAAACGAACACATAGGAAATATTAGGAGAGGTTTTAAGGGTCACCCCGTCTCCAGACATTACTTAGAGGTACATAAACAGAACCCTAAGGGTACTTCAATGGTAGGGATTGATAGGCTGAGATTACCTTGGAGAGGGGGACCTAAGAGGCGGGCTATTTCCAAGCTCCAAATGAGTTGGATTTATAAAATCAGATGCCTTAGGCCTCTTGGTTTGAACGTGGATATAGAGATTAATGCCTTTATTGATTGATTGCTATCAATGTTTTTGCCTCCTTTTTTTATATGAATGATTATAGGTTTATATTACGAATATGTTGGTCTAATTATTTCTATGTATTTTGGGAGAGCACAACCTCGATGTGATGTTTGCCGCAGTTTTTTTTTTGTAATTATAATTTAAAATTACAATTATGAATTTTTTTCTTTTTCTTTTTTATTCTATCTTTGTAATTTTTTTGAAGAAGTTTTTAATACTTCATCTTATTCTATTTAATGCACCATAGGCATGTACCCGATCGCATCGTGGTAGAGTAGTTTGAATATTTATCTTTAAACTACTCATTTTCTTCTATTTTTTATGAGTATCGTTATGTGACAGCTACGATCATCAGATTGAGGTTTGGCTCTTCCTTGCGTTACATCAGAGTACTTGTGAGTCACAACATGGTGCCCAGATGATAACGATGCTTGGTTGTAGCTGTTTGATATAAAGGTGGTAGATCAGCGCATCGCCTGTGCCCCAGGAAGACGTAAGGTATTACGAAATATGTAGGGTGGTGCTGTGTGCTGACGCCATCACGCCACATGTGACCCTGGAACATGGGTGTTTGCTTTTTAAGTTTTGCCGGCTGTTTTTATTTGTTTTTTATTTATATTGTTACGGTTTTACCACTCGCTCTTTTTGAAGCATTAAAGGCTCCGTTTTATATGGTACTTCACTACTGGAGTCCATTTTTATCCTTTTTAACATTCGTAGATTTTGGTCCGAGTGTATATCCCTAGATTGGAGTGCTTGTGTGTCTGGTTCCATCGAGCTCCGCCGAGTCGCTGTCGGTCCTATCAGGAGGATTTCGGAGGTGCCGGATATCTACCAGTCCCCGCAGAGGGCATAATCTGCCTGTGTTTATGACCTCACTCTTTAGGATGTTCACCAATTCGGGTAAGGGGTCCCACACACAGAGTGGGATCTTCTCCTCAGACTGAGAATTTCTCTCCTTCTCCCCCTCTTCTTCTTTTGGTGAAGGTAGACAATATTGAAACTTACTACCTCAATGGACTTACTTTTTATTTTATTTAATTTTTTATTAAATTTTTTGCTTCTTTTGTCACAATCATTTTTTTCCTTCACCCATTTTGTGCATATGTACTTTTGTGAATGTTCACTGTTTATCAAATTTCAAATTTCATTGCATTACATGTCACTTATTGTGTGATTTTTCATGTTAAGCGCAACTTATGTTTTTATTATTTTTATTTTTTTATTAAATTTCCATAATAACCTGGTACAGCTCTTGGGCATGAAGTGAAGGAAAATTTTTAAAATGGTACATAGACAACAAGAAAATAGCCTGGCAGGGTATTTAGCCCTTCAGAATTCAAAACTAAAAAACATTTTTTACTATAGGCACACTTTTAAGTCAGTTTAATTGTGAAAAAAAAACCTGACAAACAAAATGGTAGAGAAACAGCGAGAGTTTGAGACCAAGGTAAAAAAAACTAAAAATATGGGTGAGCGCACCTCCGTAATAGGCGGTGAGACAAGCACCCTATGTTTTTATTGGGCAACATTACTGGCAGGTGTGTTTGCTCTAGGGATTTGTTTGCAGGTTGATAGACTGAGACAAACTAAATATTTTTGGGTCGTATGGAAAACCCTACAGAAGTTTGCATTATTCAAGCTCACAAATGTATTTTGGCTCTGGAATCTACACAACATGTGCATAAGATTCTGCCTTTATTCTAACTAACGTCTTTATATTTTCTTTCAGCCTCTCAAACATTCCTTGTTTATTACCATGCACATGTAAGCACTTTGATTCATTGGAAATTTTCAGTTTTAATTCGTATTTGGCCATTTTTACTGGTATTGTTTGTTTTTTCACAGTTGAGGTTCAGTTGATGTAAGCGTTAGCAGATGTTCCACCCATGGTAAAGAAAGGAGGATATTGTTATTTAGGGAACAAATGGTAGCCGTGAATGAACCTCTAAAACCCAAGAATAATTTTCCTTTTAAGTTAAACTTAGACATAGCTCATTTAATTTTTTTTTACAATATTCCTGTTAAAACTCAATATAGCTTAGAAATTTTATGCATAGGGAAAAAAACACCAAGCAGCTTTAAATCATATTTTCTTTATGTGAAAAAATATTCAGTAACCTAAAGTAGTGTTTCCTTCTTAAAGCCCAACTCTGGTCAACTCTGGTCCTATTCCCAACAAGCTAATTTTGATATTTAATTCTGGGCTCACACTGTTGCGAATTGGATGCGGATTTCCCCACATCCAATTCACATGACAGGAGATTGTGACCGTCTCTCAATGCTGGATCCTGTGCATCTTTTGCTCCGTTTCACCTCCTAATTCAGGCATAAATTTGGGCCTGATTTGTCCCTGAAACGGAGAACAGGGACACACCGGACCCCTACTGTGAGCCGTGTCTGTACTAGGTGTGAACTAAAAAAAAACCATACTTACCCAAATCCATGGTCACATGACCCTTTGTAGCATTCCTTCACTAGTGGGAATCAATGATGCTGTTTTCCTGACCAGTCTTGTTGCTACACCCCCCACAATGTCATTATGACTAAAGACCTCTGTGGAGCCAGGTATGGGCAGCCAATAGGTCATGCCCACTTTACCAACTAGACCCTCCCATGGAGCAAAAAATAAGAATCTGAAGCATGTGTCATGTGATTGCTGATTCAAGTAAGTATTTTGTTTGTTTAAATTAGATTTTTTTCAATAAAAATGAATGATCAGCTAGGAGGGGAATTTTTTTTTTTTTTTTAATACTCAGAGAATTGCAGAGAGCTCTTAACATCATATACACTCTGTCTGGGCTTCATTTATCAGTCCCATTAGTTGTCAGCCCTGTCCGGTTAACTTCTAGCGCTACTGCAGAGCACCCCCGCATGTTATGGAGAAGAGAAGGGTAGGTGTTCTTTAGTCTTAACACACTTTCTGTTTTAGGCTAACATACATGGCAGTGCAGTGAGTGAGTATTGTCACCCTAGGACAGGAAGCGTGACTGGCAGGATCCACCAGGTGAAAATAAAGGGAAACATCTTGAAAAAAGAAAAGAAATGCAGCTACCATTTACAAGGTCTAGCAAGTGCAATTTATTACATTTTTGGGATTTTGATAAACTTTAATCCAATTAAAAAAGTAAAGAAAAGCTTACTATTTTGGACTTTATGTAGTATGACATTTTCAAGGACCTGTGCAGGTAAAAAAAACAAAAAACAAGTTAAAGCGGAGTTCCACTCAAAAGTGAAACTCCGCTTATCCGTCTCCTCCCCCCCTCCAGTGCCACATTTGGCACCTTTTAGGTGGGTACAGGGACCTGTTTTTGACAGGTACCGCTCCGCACATCTGGGAGACGGGGCTTCGGCCCGGTCTCTCAGAAGTTCGGCCACCCTCCTCCTTCCCCCGCCGATGGACCAATTAGAAAGCGCAGCGCGCTTCGCACATGTGCAGTAGGGAACCGGCTGTGAAGCTGAAAGGCTTCACTGCTGGGTTCTCTTACCAGGAATGGCGGCGGCTGCACCCGACAGCCGATCTGAAGATCAGCTGGGGTGCCCACATTGCGGGCTTCCTGGACAGGTAAGTGTCCTAATATTAAAAGTCAGCAGCTGCAGTATTTGTAGCTGCTGACTTTTAATTTTTCATGGGGGGGCTGGACCTCCTCTTTAACACTTTAACACATTGTAAAAGATTGCTTTTGACATTTTACATGTGTACCATAACACATGTTTTATATTGTTAAAAAATATATATATATATATACTATATATATATATAGTATATTTTGTGATACAAATCCAATTAAAATGTCTTTATTTAATCTAGTAAAATAAGAAAAAAATCTAACCTGAAACTCATAGTGCATGTATGTGTATATAAGGACACCCAATTACCAAGTTACTAAATGGATCCAGAAAAGACCAATATGTAACCACAATTCACGGTGGTAGCTCTAAATTGCCATTATTGGTCAACAAGTATCTGATATAATAAGAAGCATAGAAAGATCACTATATAACATGTGTATCTAAAGCATGCTCCTTGCACAAGGTTAGATTACTCTGATTGCTTCCCATATCTCCATATACTCTCAATTTAAGTAAACAAGTAAACAAAATTTAAATATAATAGGTGAGTCATACTGAAATTGAATCATAAGTAACTTGTTTCTTTACTTTTGCAGGTGCAGTTATTTGCTACCTATGAACATCCTGAGCACGAATCAATCATATTTCTTTACAGTTAATGCACTATTATCACATCAACATGATAAATGCAATTCAAATCATAAATGTATATAAATGGAACATTGAACTACCCTGTCTTCTTGCACAAAAGCATTAATCCTGGCGACAGACCCAGATCAGATAGCTCAATTATTGTTCCCTCTTCTCAATTTTCAAAAACCCTTTGAAGCTTTGCTTGTTTTCCCAAACCTGCCCGAAGGTATTGACTAAGCTGCTTTATGTAATAATAAAATCCAATGTTTACCCTTCACACATTTGTAGATTATCATATTTTGACTGATAAAGAACATAGCATTTGGTGTCATATGCCTGTTTGTTGGGTACTGAAGAGATACAGGTGGATTACAAGAAAAGTGACATATGATAAGAGCATAGGGCTGTGGGGATCATACTCAAACTAGGATGAGATCTCAAATGAGTTAAAGGCTCCTAGGACTGGAATTTTGCTTATAGGCAGATGTTGGTGGGTCAAATTGCTTATTGGTTTCTTATACACTATATTGTCAAAAGTATTGGGACATGTACTTTAATGACATCCCAGTCTTAGTCCGTAGGATTCAATAATCAGTTGGCCCACCCTTTGGAGCTATAACAGCTTCACCTCTTCTGGGAAGGCTGTCCACAAGGTTTAGCAGTGTGTTTATGGGAATATTTGACCATTTTTCCAGAAGAGCATTTGTGAGGTCAGGTACTAATGTTGGGCATGAAGGCCTGGCTCGCAGTCTCCGCTCTAATTCATCCCAAAGGTTTTCTATCGGGTTAAGGTGCAGGCCAGTCAAGTTCCTCCACCCCAAACTTACTCATTCATGTCTTTATGGGCCTTGCTTTGTGCACTGGTGCGCAGTCATGTTGGAACAGGAAAGGGCCATCCCCAAACTGTTCCCACAAAGTTGGGAGCATGAAGTTATCCAAAATGTCTTGACGCTTAAGAGTTCCCTTCACTGGCACTAAGGGGTCAAGCCCAACCCCTGAAAAACAACCCCACACCTTAACCCCCCTCTACCAAATGATTTGAACCAGTGCACAAATAAGGTAAGGGGAAATCCTCCAGCCAGAGTCATAGTGCATTATAGGCTTTCTAAAGCGAGAGAGAGAGAGAGAGTGAGATTGATTGCTTTCAGACTTTCTCTTTAGTGAAACTCTTTATGCAGCTATACGGAATGGGGAGAAATGGGAAGGGGGGGAGAAAAGTCAAACTGCTGATTCATTCAGTTGGGTATGTCATTTAAATGTTAGTTATTTATAGTGATACACAATAGTCAGTGTAGTGGAGTATAGCATGGCAAACGTTAAAAGTCACCAAATGGCTGGAAATCATAAATATGATATTTTCCTATGCAACATTTCATGTTTTCACGATGTAAAATAATGTAAAAATACTTTTTAACATTTTATTTCCCTTTTTTCATTCTATTTTCTTCTGAACTTAATGAAGAAAACGTTTACAAAATTATATCTTCCCTTTTACTGTAACACTGCCAAATTTGTGTCATATAACCACAGGATGTCTTCATATAAAGCTTTATTTTCTCGGTCCAGCTCAGTAGCAGTTTTAAATACAGAAAGAAAGGAAGATATCCTATACCAAAATAAAGTTTTACTCCTCTCACATTTAAATATCTGTATATTATTCCTGGCTACATGAAGTTTAATTTTTGAGTTCTGCCAACTCCTCACAGCTCAGTGATCCATAGGGAGCCTGTGTAGTGAGCACTATCAGAATACAAATTGGCTAAAACTGCTTAAACTACTTTTGAGATAAAAGGATCCTTCCTCAAGTGATTTCATTTCTTGTCTGATTGAGCTGCTTGAATAAACTGTACAACCACCAAATGATTCATTACTCATCAGAGCTGGATGCTGAGCACATTGTCAGCTCGGGCTGAAACAGTCATATTAATCATCGCTATCAATCAACTAAATGCTGTAAGGAATTTTTTACCTGACCTGCTGTCACTGTAGTAGTTATAATTTAAGTGATTGTAAAGGTTCTTTTTTTTTTTTTTTTTTTTTTTATGACAACCATGTTATACTTACCTGCTCTGTACAACGGTTTTGCACAGAGCAGCCCCGATCCTCCTCTTCTGGGGTCCCCCGTCGATGCTCCTGGATCCTCCTGCCTGTCGAGTAACCCCCTTCAGCAAGCTGCCTGCTAGGGGGGTACTCCTGTAGGCTCGATCCTGGGGTTGATATCTAAGCTCATCTATCCCTCATCCTCAGGGCTAGGCAACCAGTTGACTGCTGGAACTTCTGTTATTAAGACAGTATTTGGTTGACACAACCCTTCAATGTACTAAGGTACTCCAATTCAAAAAGGTATTTCCTATCATTTTCAACCTTCATGTACAATTCCCATGTACATTTTCATTTATGATCCTTGTGCAGGGTTATGTTAAAATGAAAGCTGTGCTCCACATTCTCATCCTTTCACTTGCGCTAAAGCTCAACTGTGCAACAATCTGTTATCTATTATATTATTTGTTAACATTCAAGGTCTTACCTGAGGATATCAAAGATTCCAACAGCCGGGGTGACTGATGTGTTTTTTCCTGGCTTTTCTGCTGGGAATGTTGGCTGTCATTACCTTTAAACTCCAAAATTTAAAGCATCCCATTCAAACATATTCCTTTAGGGATGTTTTGAAGATTTCCAAAGTGCCCTGAACAAATTGGCAGCAAACTGGACAAACATAGCAAGGATTTATATCCTACACCTCCTGCACTTTGTTTAGGATTTGTTATGCCCCGTACACACGGTCGGATTTTCCGATGGAAAATGTCCGATCGGAGCGTGTTGTCGGAAATTCCGACCGTGTGTGGGCTCCATCAGACATTTTCCATCGGATTTTCCGACACACAAAGTTGGAGAGCAGGAGATAAAATTTTCCGACAACAAAATCCGTTGTCGGAAATTCCAATCGTGTGTACACAAATCCGACGGACAAAGTGCCACGCATGCTCACAATAAATAAAGAGATGAAAGCTATTGGCCACTGCCCCGTTTATAGTTCCGACGTACATGTTTTACGTCACCGCGTTTAAAACGATCGGATTTTCCGACAACTTTGTGTGACCGTGTGTATGCAAGACAAGTTTGAGCCAACATCCGTCGGAAAAAATCCTAGGATTTTGTTGTCGGAATGTCCGAACAAAGTCCGACCGTGTGTACGCCCTATAAGGCAAATCTCCCCTTTCATTGTTTGTTGCTATGAAAAAAATGTATTTTTTTCTGGTTTCTGGTTTAAAAAAATAATAATTGTTGGAATTTGTCTTTTTGACATTTTGAAACAATTAGATAAACTATTGAATATAATAATAAATTATAATCCCCTACGCAAATCAAATATGACTATAACCATCTCTGCGTGTCCTCAAGCTTATAAAATGTGAAATAAATAAACAAAATATGATGACCAGCCGTGCTCCCACAAAAATCGAAATCTGTGAACATCCTCAAAAACAATCCCTATTAGTAAAGTGCTAGGTAAAAATCAAATAAATAAATACCATAAATTCACAAGTGCATATAAATAATAATCATTGTCTTTTTATTATTATTTATTATTATTTATATGCACTTACAAATTTATGATTTTTTTTATTTGATTTTTACCTAATGCCGTGTACACACGGTCGGACTTTTCGGCTACAAAAGTCCGCCAGACTTTCGACGGACTTTCCGGCGGACTTTCTAACGAACGGACTTGACTACATACGATCACACAAAAGTCCGACAGCCTAGTACGGTGACGTACACCAAGTCCGACAAGACTATAAAACGGAAGTTCAATAGCTTGTACAACACCCTTTGGGCTCCTTCTGCTAATCTCGTGTTTATCTCGTGTTAGTAGAAGTTTGGTGAGAGACGATTCGCGCTTGTGAGACTCGTATTTTTCCGATCGTTTTAACTGTTGTTCAGTTTGTGCTTGTGAGGTTTGTATTTGCTTTTCAGTGCGTGTGGTCAGTTCGCATTGAGTTATTCAGTGTGTTAGTGTCTGCTTGTCGCTGATTTTCATTTCGCTCTTCACAGGCCTTGCTGTTCTTCAGTGCGTTCTCTTAAGTGCGTTCTGTTAAGTGTGTTCTGATCAGCCAACCGTTTTGAAGCCATGTTATGTGTACGTACTCATCGCCGAGCTCGTGCATTGTATGTGCTTGGTGTGGTAGTTCATTCTTCAGCCCAAGCCCAGTCCATGAACAGGGCGAAGAGGAGTTCATGGACGAAGAATTGGTTGCTCCAGCGTGACCAATTCTGTCACATGCCTTTGCTCTGTGAGATCCGTGAGAATAATCCTGAGGATTTCAGGAACTTTCTCCGGATGACGAACCCCGTTTTTGACCATTTGTTGGCTTGGCTGACCTCTTATATCAGCAGGCAGGATATCTGCATGAGGCAAGCCATCACTCCGGAGCAGAGGCTAGTCGCCACGTTGCGGTACTTGGCGATGGGGAGAAGCCTGCAGGACCTTAAGTTCTCGACAGGCATCTCCCCCCAGGTTCTGGGGATCATTATCCCAGAGACCTGTTCTGCCATAATTCAGGTCCTGCAGAAGGACTATATTAAGGTAAGAATTTTTATCCTTTAACATCACATTTTATTGTAATTAATGTTTGCAAATGTAATGTATTTCTTTACTCAAACACTAATTACCATCATTGCAATATAGTGTGAATGTCCCGTTTGTCCTCATGCATGCTGTAATCTTTTAAAGCTCTTTTTTGTGTCATTAACTTGATTTAGAATCCCCCCCCCCCCTAAAATTCATCCAAATAATCTGTGTGTCATTAACTTGATTTAGAATCTCCCCCTAAAATTCATCCAAATAGTCTGTGTGTCATTACCTTGATTTAGAACCCCCCCCCCTAAAATTCATCCAAATAGTCTGTGTGTCATTAACTTGATATAGAATCCCCCCCCTAAAATTCATCCAAATAGTCTGTGTGTCATTAATTTGATTTAGAATCCCCTCTCCCCCTAAAATTCATCTAAATAGTCTGTGTGTCATTAGCTTGATTTAGAATCCCCTCCCCCTAAAATTCATCCAAATAGTCTGTGTGTCATTATCTTGATTTAGAATCCCCCCCCCTAAAATTCATCCAAATAGTCTGTGTGTCATTAACTTGATTTAGAATGCCCTCCCCCCCTAAAATTCATCCAAATAGTCTGTGTGTCATTAACTTGATTTAGAATCCCCCCCCCCTAAAATTCATCCAAATAGTCTGTGTGTCATTAACTTGATTTAGAATGCTCTCCCCCCCTAAAATTCATCCAAATAGTCTGTGTGTCATTAACTTGATTTAGAATCCCCCCCCTAAAATTCATCTAAATAGTCTGTGTGTCATTAACTTAATTTAGAATCCCCTCCCCCCCTAAAATTCATCCAAATAGTCTATGTGTCATTAACGTGATTTAGAATTCCCCCCCCCTAAAATTCATCCAAATAGTCAGTGTGTTATTAACTTAATTTAGAATCCCCCCCCTAAAATTCATCCAAATAGTCTGTGTGTCATTAACTTGATTTAGAATCCCCCCTAAAATTCATCCAAATAGTCTGTGTGTCATTAACTTGATTTAGAATCCCCTCCCCCCCAAAAAAATTCATCCGAATAGTCTGTGTCATTAACTTAATTTAGAATCCCCCCCCCCAAAAATGTATCCAAATAGTCTGTGTGTCATTACCCCCCCCTAAAATCCATCCAAATAGTCTGTGTGTCATTAATTTGATTTAGAATCCCCTCCCCCCAAAAAAAATTCATCCGAATAGTCTGTGTGTCATTAACTTGATTTAGAATCCCCTCCCCCTAAAATTCATCCAAATAGTCTGTGTGTCATTAACCTAATTTAGAATCCCTTCCCCCCCTAAAATTAATCCAAATAGTCTGTGTGTCATTATCCCCTCCCCCCTTAAAATTCATCCAAATAGTCTGTGTGTCATTATTCCCCCCCCTAAAATTCATCCAAATAGTCTGTGTGTCATTAACTTAATTTAGAATCTCCCCCCCCCAAATTCATCCAAATAGTCTGTGTGTCATTATCCACTCCCCCCCCCTAAAATTCATCCAAATAGTCAGTGTGTCATTATCCCCCCCCCCCCCCCCTAAAATTCATCCAAATAATCTGTGTGTCATTAACTTAATTTAAACCCCCCCCCTAAAATTCATCCTAATAGTCTGTGTGTCATTAACTTGATTTAGAATCCCCTCCCCCCTAAAATTTTTAAAAATGTTCTGTGGGGTTGATTTACTAAAAGCAAATATATGTTGTACTTTGCAAAATGCTTTTGCACTCTGCAATTGCATTTGCTCCAGGGCTTTAGTAAATGAGCAGAAGCTCTGCTGATTTCCATCATCCAACCATGTGCAAGCAAAATGTTGTTTTATTAATTTCCCTTGCATGTGATTAGGTACTCTTTGCAACATGAAGCCTTTACCTCATTTACTAAGCTCTGGAGCAACTGCACTTGCAGAGTGCAACAACTGCACTTTGCAAAGTGCACAGTCTTGTAGTCTTTAGTAAATCAAACCCTGTGTGTCCTTAACCGCTAAGCCACCGCCCACCGTCATATGACGGCTGGACGAGGCTTCTGTTGTTCTGGGAGGACGTCATATGACGTCCTCGCCCTCCCGAGCCACTAGGGGGCGCCCGCTGCGTCACTCGGGACCCGGTGCGCGTGCCCGGCGGCCGCGATGTCCGCCGGGCACCCGCGATTGCCTGGTAACAGAGCAGGAGCGTGGATCTGTGCATGTAAACACAGATCCACGTCCTGTCAGAGAGGAGAGGAGACCGATGGCGTGTCCCTTGTACATAGGGACAGCGATCGGTCACCTCCCCCAGTCAGTCCCCTCCCCCCACAGTTAGAATCACCTCCTTAGGTCATACATTAACCCCTCGAGCGCCCCCTAGTGTTAACCCCTTCCCTGCCAGTCACATTTACACAGTAATCAATGCAATTTTATAGCATTGATCGCTGTATAAATGTGAATGGTCCCAAAAATGTGTCAAAAGTGTCCGATGTGTCCGCCGCAATATCGTAGTCACAATAAAAATTGCAGATCGCCGCCATTACTAGTAAAAAATAAATAAATAATAAAAATGCTATAAATCTATCCCCTATTTTGTAGACGCTATAACTTTTGCGCAAACCAATCAATATACGCTTATCGCAATTTTTTTTTACCAAAAATATGTAGAAGAATACGTATCGGCCTAAACTGAGGAAAAAATTTGTTAAAAAAAAAAATTGGATATTTATTATAGCAAAAAGTAAAAAATATTGTGTTTTTTCAAAATTGTCCCTCTTCTTTTGTTTATAGCGCAATAAATAAAAACCGCAGAGGTGATCAAATACCACCAAAAGAAAGCTCTATTTGTGGGGAAAAAAATGATAAAAATTTAATTAAGGTGCAGTGTAACATGACCGCGCAATTGTCATTCAAAGTGCGACAGCGCTGAAAACTGAAAAATGGCCTGGGCAGGAAGGGGGTGTAAGTGCCCTGTATTGAGGTGGTTAAACTTGATTTAGAATTTCACACACCCCCTAAAATTTAACAATGTGCCATCAGAGGAGGTGAGCAATCTGATAAGTGGGCCTTATATATTATTTTTTAAATAAGATTTAAATTAATGTTTTACTGATGCTGGGCAATAATGTTTTTAGTGTAATGTGTTTGCAATGTTATGTTCAACATTACTGATTTTTTTTTCTTGTTTAATTCCCCAGTTTCCTTCAACGCCACAGGAATGGCAGACTGTGGCATCCCATTTTGCCACCCGTTGGGGACTAAATAACAAAAGATAGGGAAAACTTAACCTAATTCCTACTTATTGCGCTGGAATTAGGTCGGGATGATTGGGGGACCTTTAAGTTAAGTTTTCCCTATCTTTTGTTATTTAGTCTCTTGAGAAACCCACGATTTTATTGGGCTACTCTATTATTTTGAATTTTACTTCTATTTTGTCTTCTATGGTATGTTTTCTTTCATTGTCCCCGTTGTTTCCTTAATGCTTTGCTGCGGCTTGTTTAGAGCTGCTTGCCTGTTGCCATGGTGACCGGCCTGAGTGTACATGCAGGTCTCTATCCCTCCCTGATCTACGTGTGATGTGGACGTTAGGGGCGGATCGCTCAGTACGACCGCTCTACCCGTCTTCGTTACTGGGGAGATGCTTATGCAGAGGCCGGGATTACATTATGACGGGGCGGATCAACTAGTACGATCACTCCACCCATCCATGTTACCAGGGAGATGCTTATGCAGAAGGCAGGATCACCTTATGACGGTGTTAGGCACGGCGTCTGCGGCGATTGGCGGATGCGATTCCCTCACCCGGAAACGATAGCGATAATGCTTTGGATGGTATGTGAGCTGATTAGGAAGCAGTATACGTCCTAGAAGTGACGGGGGGTTTGCACATGCCATTGTCCAATCAGAAGGTCCGTTACGTTCAGTACTCTGCTCTTAGCTACAAATGAGGTACTAGTATACAATCTGGTTGTGACTGCAGCAAGGGTGGGGTTTGTTTTAAGATTAATTGTTTGATGAACCAGGATTAAATATAAGAGCTGATGCTCGGGCCCCAATCAGAATCGCTGAGGAAGTCCTTACCCACGGACGATACGTGTGCGAGGGGCTACGTGACGTCAGTACAGCCACCTACCTGGTTTTCTATGCTCCAGCACTGGGATTCAATGCCATCTTTGTGAGTAACATTTTATTTAATAAACTAGGCACTTTTTATTATATGGAGAGCACTATGTCCTTTCATTTTGTTTCAACATGATTTATCTGCCGATGAGAATGATATTTGGACATTGCATGACTCAGAGGATGACGTATGCAGCCAGCCTTTTTATCTGTACGATTACCCTTTTGAAGGGACTGCTTGAGTGACCTATCTGTTAGCTCAGAAGGTCTACTCAATGAGGTGAGTGGCCTAGACTTCTGGTGGTGAAACATATTGGTGCGGATACACGATTGCTACTTTAATTTTACCACAGCACCTTTTTTCACCAATCTAAGGAGTTTCCTCTCTGCGTGTGGGTGTGTCGTCCATTTACTATTCACTCCTTCGGATCAAGACAGATTTTGGGACTTTGCTCTATATTTATATTTATTTCTTCTTAGCGCTGCACTGCTTTGTTTTCATACTATTTTAATTATAAGGGGTTCCATAGTATTGTCTTAATGGCGGTGGTGTCAGCACATTATGAATTTCTGTATGTAGACGTGGGGAAGAATGGCCGGATGTCGGATGGAGGAGTCTTCGCCCAGACCGAGTTCTACCAGCGTCTCCAGAGTAGTGGCCTGGAATTGCCACCTGATGCCGAGAACGTGGAAGGACTCCCCTTTTTCTTCATAGCAGATGAAGCCTTCGGTCTGAGCAAGCACCTCATGAGGCCATTCCCCCAAAGGACCCTCACCCCAGAGAGGAGGGTTTTTAATTTCCGGCTGGCCAGAGCGAGAAGAGTTGTGGAGAATGCTTTTGGGATCCTGGCCAGCCGGTTCCGCTTGTTTCAGACAGCTATACACATGGCGGAATACAAACTCAATCACATTGTTCTAGCGTGCTGCATCCTACACAATTATTTAAACAAACATTCAACCAATTATATGGTATCACTTGGGCCAGAGGCCAGACTTATTGACAATCCTCTGACGGGCCTGGATACTGGCCGTACTGGCTTGGCCCCCCAAAGTGCCCGTCAAGTTCGGGATCAATATGTTGATTAGGGTAGGGGGGCCATCGCAATGCCACAGAATCTCTAATTTTTTTTATTAAAAAATCTGCATCAGATAAAATCTCGAATTCTATTTATTGCTTGCCTTTTTTTTTGGCTTTCTCCTAGGTCAGGGATATGCAATTAGCGGACCTTCAGCTGTTGCAAAACTACAAGTTCCATCATGCCTCTGCCTCTGGGTGTCATGCTTGTGGCTGTCAGAGTCTTGCTATGCCTCATGGGACTTGTAGTTCTGCAACAGCTGAAAGTCCAGCTGTAGGTTATCCTAGAGCACTTGTAGTGCCAAGTGTATTCTCCTTTAGTAAATAAGCACGATTGTCACTGTAAACAACAAATAACTTCCAAAACTGATATTGAGCATTGAAAGAAGAAGCCACACATCTTGTTGATTAATAACAGATTTTTTATTAATCTGTGCACATTCACTTGTGCATTTGTAAACATTTTTGGTTTTAAAAAATATATATCTATATAATTTTTAAACAATATAATTATGTTTTTTTATTTTTATATATATATATATATATTTTTTTTTTTTAACAAACAGGCCTCTATATATCTTTTGTTTATTTTTTTTTATTTTTTTTTTCAAACAAACGGCCTCTATATTTTAAATTTTATTATTTATTTTAAACAGGCATACAATTAAAATCCTAAAAGAAAAGGCCCAGAATGGGGTCAGCAAACAAGGAAATGAAGAACATGATTGATGCTTTTTTTTGCAAAAAAATGCAATTTAGATTCTCCCCAAAACATCGATCATGTTCTTCATTTCCTGCTGCATACTATCCAGCCGATTACGCATGACATCAATATCCCCATTCCAGGCAATTAGCTGTCCAATTAGGCGTTGTGCACTGTCTGTGCTAAAAGGTTCAACATGGCCTAAAATTAAAGGAAAAAAAGATGTATTTAGAAATATGCAGGCATACATAGATTACCTTACCATAAGCTGGTGTGTCAGACACTCACGTGGTGGGGTGACCATGTGGCCTACTTCCTCCACCTCTACTCCATACACATCCTTGGGTGTGGCGATGGTGCTTGCTTCTTCCACAACCAGATCACCTAAAATAGATGATAAAAAATGTATTTCAAAATATGCAGCCATACATAGATTACCGTAAGCTGGTGTCTCAGACACTCACGTGGTGGGGTGCACATGTCGCCTACTTCTTCCAACTGTACTTCGTACACATCCTCGGGGGTGGCGCTGTTGCTTGTTTCTTGCCCTTCCACAACCAGATCACCTAAAATAGATGTTAAAAAATGTATCTCGAAATATGCAGCCATACATAGATTACCGTAAGCTGGTGTGTCAGACACTCACCTGGTGGGGTGCCCATGTCGCCCACCTCTCCTTCCTCAACATCCTCTGTGGGGCTTGGGCTGATTTCCCAATTCGGGTGTTGTGGTCGGGGGTCACTGGGTTCAGCTTGTCTGAGTCTTTTCTCCCCTATGTGAACGAAACAAAAGCTGTACTTAGCACAAAGATATTTGAGTCCAGGAATAGTAATATGAAACATTGTGGTGTAGTGAACCAAATTGGTGTGGTGTACAAGTTGTCTGTCTGGGCAGAGTTCCTAGTTGAAGACATAAAAAAAAAATTCCCTTTGAAATATATATATATTTATGTGTGTATATGTGTATGTATATATACTAGGGTTGTCCCGATACCGATACTAGTATCGGTATCGGCACCGATACCGAGCATTTATCCAAGTACTTGTACTCGGGCAAATGCTCCCGATGCTTCCCCCGATACCTAGAAGTCAGCTGTGATCGGCGCGTGGAGGAGTTACAAGATTCTCCCCCAGCGGCTTTCACCAGCTTTAGTGACATACAGCGGTGATCGGTCACCGCTGTATGTCACTGCATCCTCCTCCATGCCCCCTCCGTTCCTCTGTGCCTCTCCGCTGTCCCCCTCCGTTCCTCTCTCCTTTTCTGTCCCCCTCCGTTCCTCTCTCCTTTTCTGTCCCCCTCCGTTCCTCTCTCCTTATCTGTGTCTCTCCGCTGTCCCCCTCCTTTCCTCTCTCCTTAACTGTGCCTCTCCGTTCTCCCCCTCCGTTCCTCTCTGCTTTTCTGTCCCCCTCCGCTGTCCCCTCCGTTCCTCTCTCCTTATCTGTCCCTCTCAGCTGTCCCCTCAGTTCCTCTCTCCTTATCTGTTCCCTCCATTCTCCCCCTCCGTTCCTCCGTCCCCCTCCTCCTTCCTTTGTGAATAGACAGAGTCAGCTGACTCTGTCCATTCACATAACTGAAACATTGTAATCTCCTGTGATTACTATGTGTCAGTTTATGAATGGAGAGGAGCCGCTGTCTTCTCTCCATTCATTTTCAGTGCAGCTGAGGCTGCAGAGAAAGGGACTGGGGAATCTCTATCCTCTGTCTCTTTCTCTGTCTCAAGGGGGAGATATCAGAGGTCTGTTAAGACCCCTGATATCTCACCAAAGCCCCCCAAAAGGGCTGATTAAAAAAAAAAAAACACAAAAAACAAAACAATAAAGAATAAAAAAATATTATTGTAAAAAGTAAAAATTGTAAAAAAATAAAAATAAAACACACATACAACGTTCACCCCCCCCCCCCCCCCAAAAAAAAGCAAGCACTGTTAAAAAAAAAAAAAAAAAACTGTCACGTGACATTAAAAAAAAAGTATCGGTATTCGGTATCGGCGAGTACTTGAAAAAAAGTATCGGTACTTGTACTCGGTCCTAAAAAAGTGGTATCGGGACAACCCTAATATATACATATATATATATATATATATATATATATATATATATATATATATATATATATATATATATATGTATATGTATGTGTACATATGTGTGTGTGTATGTGTGTATGTATGTATATATATATATATATATATATATATATATTATATATGGGGGCGGAGAATATGCGTTAAAAAAGAACGTCAGGGGCAGGCAACGCAGACAGAGTTTCACGCATGTGCAGTGTATAAAAAGTTATTACGTATTGTATCGTACGTACGTTCTGTGCGTAGAGGATAGAGGACCGGAACGCCTATACGGCTTAAAGATTGATGAGGCCTATGTTGGGATAAGATGATGAGGGTTTGGCTGAAACATTAGTGTTTTTGTCTTGTGTCTTATCTTTTACAGAAAACATGAATGCCAAATTTAAGGACCCAGAATTTATGACAGCATTTATTGATAAGTACAGGGAGATGAGTAATTATGTGGGAGGTCAAACACCCTCAATATTACATCAAACCAGTAAGGAAGTCAACGCTGGAGAAACTTCTGGCATTTGTGCAGACTTTCATCCCAGAAGCAACCATGGAGATTTTGGAAAAGAAAATCGGGATCTTGCGAAATATGTATAGGAGGGAGCATAACAAGATCCAGATTTCTCTGAGATCAGGAGCATCAGCAGATGATGTATATGTACCCAGGCTGTGGTACTACAATAAACTATGTTTTCTTGATGACCAGACTGAAGCCAGGGTATCAATTTCAACCCTTCCCTCCACCCTTCCATGCACCCTTCCCTCCACCCTTCCCTCCACCTCGGCAGAGGCTATTGAGGACCAAGCTGGGTCTTCCATCCTGGAAGAACCGGATGTGACCATCTGGAGTCAGGTAAATTAATTTTAGACATATTTAGTGTCCTAACATTAATGATGTTAATTAGATGTTATAATTGATTAAGGATTTTATCCTAAAAATGATGTATACATATCAATTGAAAGTAGTGGCCAAAAATGTTTGTCACCTGCTTCAAAAAATGCTGGTGTCAGATTTCTATACTCTTAATATATGTATTAACTTTGAATTTGCAAGTCATGAGAAGAAAATTGTGTGTCATTGATGAACCAAAAACTAAAACTATGTCCCTTTTTTATACACAGGATGAGGTCAGCCAGGAGGAAGGTGTGGAAAGTGGCAGGCAGGAGGAGGCTGGGCCCAGGGACAGCCTGGAGGAGGCTGGGCCCAGTGTCATCCAGGAGGAGGCCGGGCACAGTGTCATCCAGGAGGAGGCTGGCCACAGTGTTAGCCAGGAGGTGGCCGGGCCCAGTGTCAGCCAGGAGATGGCCGGGCCCAGTAGGAGCCTGACAGAATCACAAGTGCCTCCCCTCCGCCTTCCTACAAATAGGGCCAGGAAGGGGACGGTGACAGAGGAGGCATCACTGCGCCTCATGAGAGAAGCCACTAATTTTCTGAAGAGCCCCCCCGAAGCTGAAGAGCCCTATGGCTGTTATTTAGCCAGCAGGTTGTTGCAAATGGAGTGGGGCCAACCCCTCCTGTGTGAAAAAATCTTTTCAGATGCTATTCACAAGGGTCTGAGGGGCCAGCTAACTGAGAATAGCCAGATATATGAGCAAGCCCCTCCTCTTCCTCCTCCTCCTCTTTCTCCTCCTGCCACAAGTCAACCACCAGAGCCACAGCCTACAAGGAAGGCTGCAGGGAAGGGTGCAGGGCAGCGTGGAGGAAAGGCTGCAGGGAAGAGAAGAAAGTGATGACCTGGGTTCAATCTGGTCTGACAGAAGACGCAGGCTGTTGTAGTATCACAGTCTGGGGACATCTATGTCATCTGCTGGTGCTCTTGATCTCTGGGATTCCTGGACCAGATTGTACTCCATATTATATGGACTTCTCAAGATCCCAATTTTCTTTTCCACAGACTTGATGTGTGCCCTGGGGCCAAAAGTATTCACCAATTCCAAAAGTTTAGCCAGTGCTGACTTCATCTTTATTTTGTTTACCATAAATAAATGGATATTTTATTTTATGAAAATACTTTATGTGTTTTAATTAACATCATTTTTTTAGAGACAATGTCAAATTAACAAGGGACAACAACCTCCTTGAGGTTGCAAAACCAAAAAAATAAAATAATATAATGTTCTTGTGGTAACTTTACTACAAAAAAAAATGTAAAACAAAAAAAAGATAACAAAAAAGGTTCTTGGTGGTAACTTTATAACAAAACAAAACTTAAAAATGTACAAAAGTAATGGTTCTTTGTGGTAACTTTACAAAAAAAAAAAATGTTTCTTTGTGTTAAATTTACGAAAAAAAAACAAACAAAAAAAAAAATGGTTCTTTGTGGTAACTTTACAAACCAAAAAAAAATAATATATGGAGATAAAGATAAAATAATTTTGACAATAATCATACAAAAAGATCGTGTAAACATTAGTATGGAGATATGGCTTTTAAAACAAATACAATATCATTCATGAGATCAAGTGAAATAATCCACAAATTAGTTTGGGAGAACTCTGTGTGAATAGGAACAGCAAAACAACTTTGTTCTTCTAGCATTATAAAGAAGACAATTAATAATGCGCTGCATTCAACGATCACAGAATTTGCAGCGTGAGGAATGAGCTACCTACAATACGAACACTAGTTTTACAAATCCGAGCGCTTCCGTTTCGTATTTGCTTCTGAGCATGCATCGTTTTTTTGTCCGTCGGACTAGCATACAGACGAGCGGATTTCTGGGTCCGGCGGAGTTACGACATAAAGATTTGAAGCAAGTTCCAAATCTAAAGTCTGTCAGATTTGCGACTGGAAAAACCCGCTGGAGGTCTGGTGAAGCCCACACACAATCGGACTGTCCGCTGGATTTGGTCCGTCGGCGTCCGTCGGACAGGTCCGGTCGAAAGGTCCGACCGTGTGTACGCTGCATAACACTTTACAGATAGGGATTGTTTGAAGATTTTCACAGGTTTAGGCTACTTTTGGGGGCGCGGTTGGTCTTCATATTTTGTTTAAATATATAAAATAGTTTAATTTCATAAATGTAGACTGGAACTTCTGTTTCTTGCGTATGGTAACTAAATATCTGCTGTCCCTGACTGCTAGTCTCAAGAGAGTCCCGGAGCTAAGGACAGGAGGGAAATGGGTGCAGGGATGGCATGACAGTGCTGGACAGCACAGTTGCCGTTTTAAGAATGGAAAGTGGTGTTCCCCCTGTAATTGAATAGGGGGAGGGGCTGGGTGAGGGCGGCGCTCAAGCTTGTGAGAGGAAGGGAGAAGGGGGAAGTGACGTCAGTTGCAGAGCAGAGGAGGAAGCGATTGGACGCCTCACCGCTCCAGGTCCTCCTCTTTCACAGGGCAGTAAGGCAGCATGGAGGGCTTTCCTACTCAGCGTAGAGTGGCGGTTGCACACTAGAAGCATGCTGGCTGTGTGCCCGGACCACAGCTGGAGCGGCTGATGGCGGAACGTTGACAGGAGGGGGGGCGGCACCTCGTGGCGGCATGGCCGCCGGTAAGGTTTAACCCGGCTGCAGGCCCTGGAGGCTCACAGAGCAGGCTGCATGTTGCAGAGAGGAGTTAACCCCCCAACCCCCAGGGCACAGTGGAGCCAGAGTATCATGTACAGGGAGGAGAGTGGCACTCGGCGAAGAGGCAGGGACGCGGCGGGGGGGGGAGCCCTGTACAGCGTACGGCTCTGCTCCCCTGGCTTTTACAGGAGCACAGTGAAAGTGGCCAGCCAGCCCCGCGAGGGAATACCAAACTACGGAATGGGGGCCAGACAGCCAGCACGGCCCACAGTCACACGCAGCCCGGAAGAAGGTCCACGCAGAGCACAGGGTTGTGGGGGAAGCGACGGCTGAGGTGACGAGGACCCAGTCTAACAGGAGGCGCAGGTGCCAGTTACGAGGGCCAACGAGCGGGTCTGGCGGGACGGCTCGGAGGACAGAGTGAGAGCAGCGCCACAGACCCACGGCAAATGGAGCGGGTCCATCGGGGATGCAGCCGTTCGAATGACAATGGGCAGCAACAGGCATGGAGGTGAACGGTCCGGGTCGGAAGGTGGCGATGGACAAGGACATCCAGCAGCGGTGGTTCCTAGAGTGGCGGCTGGTGGGCCCTGGCCTGGGCAGCTTGGTGAGAGTACTTCTTTACTTTTCTTTATACTTTACTGTATAGTTGGTTGGGTCAAGGTAGTCAACCGGGGTCATTAGGTTTAGGGGTAATTTGCGGGAAACGGGGGGGACAGGTCTACTCCCGTGCCGCACAAAGAGACAGTATTCAAGACAGGATCCATGTGCTTGGAGCCGGGCACAGGTAGTAGTCCTGGGCAGGCAGGGGCACACCTCCGGCAGGGGGCAGCCCCAGGGTTGCGGGAGATACAGCTGCGACAGCCACGGGGACAGCCACGGTGGTCGGTGAGTCTCTCGGTTTACCAAAATAAGCTCTGAATAGCCAGGGCAAGAAAGGGAACGAATCAGCGGACTCGGTCAGGTGGCGGATTCCGCAAAAGTGGTGCACAGCTGCTTTGAGGGCCCCCTGGAGCCCCACGTGTGCAGACAGCAATACCAACAATAATAAAAAGGTGAATGTGTAGCGATATTCACGTTATGGCATTTGGAGTAGTTCAACCTGGCCAGGTTGAAGCCAGAATAGAACAAGGAAGATTAGGAACAACGTAGGTATTGGTTGATTCCCCGTACCTCTGCCACTTAGATACAGGTGGTCGCCATATGGGCGAGCGTAATAGAGGAAAACAACCCCGAACACTGTTCGGCTCGGTTGGTTTACGTGCAGGCGTTGGTCAGCACACTGGATTTTATGGCTTAGGCGGGACGAATAGTTTTGGCAGCGGATGGCCGTCCGACTGTCACTACGCTGGGCCCAGAAGAACATCAGCCGGGGGATGAAGCTGTATCGCAGCGTCGTGGGCGCCTAATCAGTTTCAGGCTTGTGTAAATTTGGGACAAACTATCAAGTAAAAACACATGGGGTTCAGGTGAGTGGGATCCCTTTAACTGCCCAGAGGTTTTTGAGAGCAAAAAAGTACATGCGTAGGTTTTGGTAGCAAGAGGTACTACGCAGGGGCGGTTGGAAAGGATGCTTTCTTTCCTCGGTAGATACCCGAACCGAGCAGCTGCGCACATGTTAGGGGCCGGTTTAACTGAGAGTTTTAATAATATTGGTTGGGTTGAAGACAGTCCCGCCTGGGGCTGACCATTTTTCGGGTGGCCCTGGTTCATCCAGCAGTGGTTTTGAGAAAACTAGGGAAGGAGGTTGTTTTAGGGCTCATGGCCAGCCACCTTTAGTAGGCCGCTTCCAGGGAGGGTGGTCTCTCCACTGTAAGTGGTTCCCCAAATAGAGCCCAACAAGCTCGGATTGATTCATCACCTGCCTGTAGGAAAGGTGGGCTGGTCAGTGATTCAATTGCTCCGGAAGGGGGGGGGGGGTAACGTACACTTCTTTCAATTGAGCGGTTGCATAAATGCGGCGTTATGGTTAGGGGTCATTGTTGGCCCAGTCAGACATTGTATGGGTTTTTCAACTGTTTCGGTACATCCGGCCAGCTTGCGGCTGATGAGCGCCATAGGGAATAGGGCACAGTAGGTGGATCGTTGACCGCTGATGGGTTGCTTCATTTAGTGTGCCTTCTTGAAAACGTTCAGCTGCTTCTTATATGGGGCAGTTTGGGATGTTTTGGGTATCGAATCTGGCGTGCATTAGATGGGTCGGTTTGTTAGTGTTGGTCCAGTGGGTTACAATATCTACGCAGTCTTGTTGAAAGTTGCGACATTTGGCGGTATGTTTCGTGGTTCCTTTAGCTCCCACGGCAACATTACATTCCTGTGAATGGCAATTGATTCTATTGGGATGAATGCGGGCTGCCGAGGGACAAGCCAGGGAGGCTAAAAGGCGAGGTGCAAGGGACCTTTAGAGTAAGCAAGGTACAGTTACGTCAACTACAATATTGGCAGGGTAGCTGAATGTGGCTTGCTGCAGCATAATCCCCATGGGTAAGGTTTATTTTGCCTTCGGATGGCGGCAGTAGCTAAGGGAGTACGGGCTCCTATTCACGTGAGCCGCAATAAGGATTACAGGGAGGACTTGCAGGTGAGGCAGGATTTCCTAGAATCGCACAGCGGGCGTGTTTTTGTAGGTCATGTCCCGTCAGCGATTTTGACTTGGAACTAGTAATGCATGCTGCAGGCTCCACGGGGATGTAGCATTGTTTCAGGGAGTGCAGCTCGGCCCCCCCCCCAGCTTGTTGCCGGGCAGGGTTGCTGCAGAACCTGTCTTCGTGCGGAATTGTTCCAATTGTAGCGGCCTTGAAAATTCAAGGGGAATCCTTCAGCAACCAAAAGGTCTGAGGCAACCGGGTCGATTTGGGGGTGGTACAGGTGGTTTATCTATTGACAACGACATATGTGCCGGTGGTCAGGTTCTTGCGACATTGGGTACTGCGTGGCTTACAAGGGATGCATTCATCTACGCTGTACTCTTATCAGGGTGTGATAGCATTTTTTCTGATGTTTCGTTTTCAATGGGATAGGTTCCAGGAGTTGGGATCATTAGCAGGCATTACATGGGGTATGTAACAAAGGGTATCAAGCAACTTGTGCGTATGGCTATTTGGTATGCCTACTCAAATGATATGGCAGGAATGGTTTGCTTTATTAACGGGATTGTCAGGGCCCCAGAAGGTCAGTACGCAGCCTATGCAGTTATCTTGGTTTTCAACGTGGTACGAGACGGGGTATCTCAGCAGCTGCCTTTGACCACGGGTTGGCGGGTTTGGCCTTTCTTTTTAAGTATCAAGGGCAACATCACCACGCCAAAGAGTTTAGGGTAAAACGAACGGTGTCAGGGTACAGGATGGGTACAAGTAAGGGTATGGGAGGCGCCCAGTCTCCTGTAAGATGTTACAGGTTTTTGTACCCCAGTTTGGAGAAGGTCTATGTTCTCTTTATGCAGGGGCTTTATTACGGGCAGCATTTACATTAGCTTTCTTTGGTCAGGACATGCGGCCTGGGGTGTAGGAGTCCTTTTAATACGTTAGGACAGGTGCGTCCTTATCTCATTTCCAGAGCGTAACGGTGTCTGAAGATGTGTGTCAGCAGCTGGGTACGACCTGAAAGTTTCTCTTGTCAGTCTTTTGGATGGGGGCAGCCATGTAGGCGTTCATGCCGGGTCTTAGACAGGTATCGGTCTGGCACATTGGTAGGTATGACTCGGAGAGATGTTCAGTGGTACATTTCCCACATCCAGGCGGTTGTATGTCTCACATGACTTTGGGCTATTGTTATATTGTACTTGTGATCGATACTTTATGTGGTTGGTGCTGTCATGTATTTTGTTCACAGGTCGGGAGGCGGGCCTGGTGGTTATACTTGGTTATTTCTAAGTTTATTGGGGGGCCTGACGGGCGTAGGTTCGGCCGAACGGTAGGCAATCACGTAATCCCAGGCTGTAGGCTCAGGTCTGGTTCATGGGGGTCCCAGGCATGCGGGGAACAGGGTGTTTGGGTGAAGTACGCAGGTTCTCCTGTTTATACAGTTCCCCATATGGTTTTTGCTGCTACATGCGGGGGAAAATGGTATGGGAGCCAGATCTATGTGGCACCTCATTCGTGATGTAAAAGGTATTTGTTATGTTTGAGTGAGCTGGTTTTGGTTTTCATCAAAAAACGGGGGTTGACTATATACGCCACGGTGAGCTGTAGGTTGATCCATGGAGGGATCTGTGTAATTGTGGGGTACATCTTAATGGTGTGGGGACCATTTTTGTGGGCATTGGACCTTCCAGGAAGGCATACAGCGAGGGCTGAGGGTGTGGGGGCGCACACAAGGGTAAGGGGTTACCCCTTTCGTGCTGTGGCAGTGTTGGGTCGCTGGAGAAGGAGAAGATAGAGGTTACATTTATGGAACATGTTGTACCCATCCATGGGATGGGGGTTGTTTCTGGTACCCATCCATGAAAGGATGGGGGTTGTTTCTGGTACCCATCCATGAAAGGATGGGGGTTGTTTCTGGTACCCATCCATGAAAGGATGGGGGTTGTTTCTGGTACCCATCCATGAAAGGATAGGGGTTGTTTCTGGTACCCATCCACGAAAGGATGGGGGTTGTTGCTGGTACCCATCCATGAAAGGATGGGGGTTGTTTATGTACTTTCAGGTTACAAGGGGTTAACCTGGAAGGGTTAATAAGGGGGTAGGGCACTGCGAAAGTTGGGTACCACCTCCGAGTCAGGGGTTTCCGACTGGAGGCCTAAAGTTTAAAAGAAGTTGTTCGCAGTGACCAGTGGTATGTTGTTTCCCTATATGATACTAAGAAAGTATATTAAAAGTTTAATGGTTATTTATGAAAATGTTATTTTTTTGAATTTTATAATTTGTTTAATAAAAAGGCCGTCAAGGCCATTTACACCAAAACCTGGTCAAGTCATTTGTGAAGGGTTTGGAGGAGGGGAAGTTTTGGGGGATATAAGGTGATCAGGAGACTGGGCTTAAGTCCTACAAATGTCATGAAATTTGAAGTGAGATTTAATGATGTTTGTTGCGTCCTTTAGCGTGGGAGAGAGAATAGTTAGAGTGCTTTTTTAACAAGTTTAGGCTTACATAAAAATGTGCAGGAGTTAGTTATGAACTCAAAACATGCGTCTACCAGAAGTAAGAATGGCAATATCCTTCTAGACTTCCTTTCTGGGGACTCCTGTTGCCAAGGTTCTATATTACCGATATTCCACTCTGCACTTATGGAACGACTGCTTCTCTGGGGGGAATGCTAATGGCTGCCTTTCCAACTATTCCCCAGAAAGTTCCCGTGGATGTTAGCCTGCTGAATCCTCACTTTGGGATGATATAGCCACAGTCTTTGACATCTCAGCATCACACAAAGCTCAAGAGTGCATACTGCAATATACCTGATGCTTAAAGCTAAACTCCAGGCAAGCAGCGAAATACACAGGTGAAATACACAGAAGATTTAAAGGGAAGTAAACTTCCTTTACTGATTTTTACCTTTGGGTAAGCCTATAATAAGGCTTACCTACAGGTAGTGTAAATATCTCCTAAATGTGCAAATGTGAAATTACTGGCCATGCGCTTTGAAGGAATGGCCACCCATACTGCTCCTTCAGAACCCTGTGCCGTGAACGGCGACTCCCGTGGGCATGTACAGGAGTGACATCATCGCGGTTCCGGCCAGTCACAGAGCTGTAGCCTGTGAACCCGGAAGCAAGACAGTGAAGATGGGAGCCCCTGCAGCGCTGACATTGCGGCTCTAGAACAGCTTAGTTTTATGGTAAGTTTAACAGAATGTGCTAGTATGGGATGCATACTAGCACATTATGACTTTACCTTGCAGGGGGGAAAAAAAACGTCCAGCAGTAACCACTTTAAGGGAGGCACAATGTTCAATATGGTTCATTTATAGTTTTTCAACACTGATAAAATACATACAGTATATTAGAACCAAAGATTTGTATTTACGTTCATCTAGTCCTATGATTTACATGGCATGTCTGTTAGGGCAGTAGACCTGATTTTTTTTCTGTTCCAGTTAACTACTTGCCGACCAGGCTTTTTCTGGCACTTTTTGTTTACAAGTTTAAATCAGTATTTTGTGCTAGAAAATTACTTAGAACCCCCAAACATTATCCATTTTTTTTTTTTAGCAGAGACTGCAGGAAATAAAATGGCGATCGTTACAATTTTTTATGTCACACGGTATTTGTGCATTGTTTTTTCAAATACAATTTTTTACATTTTAATTAATTAAAAAAAACACACAATATATACCCCAATTTTTTTGGAAAATTCGAAAGATATTGTTACATCAAGTAAATAGATACCTAACACGTCACGCTTTAAAATTGTGCATGCTGGTGGAATGATAAAAACTAACTATGGTACTTAAAAATCTCCACAGATGATGTTTTAAACGCCTTTACAGGTTACCTGTTTAGAGTTACAGAGGAGATCTAGCACTAGAATTATTGCTCTTGCTCTAATGTTTGCAGCAATACCACACAAGTGTGGTGCAAATACCGTTTATATAAATGCGTGTGTGACTTACATATGTGTTCGCTTCTGAGCGCGAGAAAAAAAAAAAAAAAAAAAAAAAATCTTATTTATTTTACTTTTTTTTTTTTACACTGTCCCTTTAATTTTTTTGATAAGTTTTATTCCTATTACAAGGATTGTAAAAGTCCCTTATAATAGAAAAAAAGGATGAGAAGTCCTCTTTATGGAGAGATCTGAGGTCAAAAAGACCTTCTTTACCTATAAAAGCAAAAGATAAAAAACATTTTTTTTTGATCTTTTGCTTTAAAAAAAAAAAAAAATTTACTTCCAGCCTGGACCTGAAGTGACATCATGACATTGCTCCAGGCCTCCAAGGCCAAAGATTCTGCTGGATCATTTCTTAGGCGAACCGGCGGAAACAGTAAGCACGGGAAACACCAGCGAGTCTCAGGAGCAGGGGACGTCACCTCTCGCTGCTTCAGAAAGCATTCCAGCGGCTCATGAGCCATTCCGAATTCTGTCATGAGAAAGCCAGCCGCCGACTGTAAAAAAACAGTACCAGGGTTATGGCTGATATCTTCAGCCAAAATCCTAGTAAACCACTTGCAAACTCCAATAAATATAGATGTGTTGCGGTTGGCAAGTGGTTGATCTATGGTCTCATCATACACTTTCATTTTATAACATCAGCAATGTAATAGCAATACAAACAATAGTTATTTTTGACAATCTAATCTAAGCTTACTTGAAAAATGTATTTTTGTGTTGTGAGTTCTGCCTGTCTGCTGGACATCTCTTTCCACAACTTCCTGGTTTCCCTGCATGATCTGTAAAATCTATTTTGCTTTTTTCTTTCAATTTCTATGGATTACATATCCCTTGGTACCTTGCTGCCTTCTTATTATTCCTATACTGCCCCTAAAACTCCTCCTTTCAGCACATCTGTTGTTCAGAAGGCAGGTGTTCCGTCAGATTAGGTGACCCGTCAAATGTTGTAATGGAAGTGACGTTCCATCCTGGCCATCTTGGTACACCCCACAGTCAGCCGAAGGAAGCCTACAGTCTGAAGTTGCACGTGCTCAGCGTCATATCCAGAGGTTGTCTTTGGAAAATAGATGTATGAGTGCTGCCAGCATTGCTGCAGCAGTTGAAGGGGTGGGGGGTCAGCCTGTCAGTGCTCAGACCATACGCCTAAAATTCAACATCAAAACAGTGTCATGGACTTCTAAATCCTGAAACTGAGCTGCAGCATGGTGGCCTAGACCATACAGCGGTTTAACAGGACAGGTTCCACTCAGAACAGGCCTTGCCATGGTCAACCAAAGAAGTTGGGTGCACGTGCTCAGAGTCATATCCAGAGGTTGTCTTTGGGAAATAGACGTATGAGTGCTGCCAGCATTGCTGCAGCAGTTGAAGGGGTGGGGGTTCAGCCTGTCAGTGCTCAGACCATACGCCCCACACTGCATCAAATCTGTCTGTATAGTTGTCCTTCCAGAAGGTGATGCACAAGAAAGCCCGCAAACAGTTTGCTGAAGACAAGCAGACTAAGGACATGGATTACTGGAACCATGTCTTGTGGTCTGATGAGACCAAGATAAACGTATGTGGTTCAGATGGTGTCAAGAGTTTGTGGCGGAAACCAGGTGGGGAGTACAAAGACAAGTGTGTCTTGCCTACAGTCGAGCATGGTGGTGGGAGTATCATGGTCTGGGGCTGCATGAGTGTTGCCGGCACTGGGGAGCTACAGTTCGTTGAGGGAACCATGAATGTCAACATGTACCGTGACATACTGAAGCAGAGCATGATCCTCTCCCTTTGGAGACTGGGCCGCAGGGCAGTATTCCAACATGATAACGACCCCAAACACACCTCAAAGACGACCACTGCCTTGCTAAAGAAGCTGAGGGTAAAGGTGATGGACTGGCCAAGCATGTCACCAGGCCTAAACCCTATTGAGCATCTGTGGGGCATCCTCAAATGGAAGGTGGAGCAGTGCAAGGTCTTTAACATCCACCAGCTTCGTGATGTCGTCATGGAGGAGTGGAAGAGGACTCCAGGTGGCAACCTGTGAAGCTCTGGTGAACTCCATGTCCAAGAGGGTTAAGGCAGTGCTGGAAAATAATGGTGGCCACACAAAATATTGATACTTTGGGCCCAATTTGGACATTTCCACTTACGGGTGTACTCACTTTTGTTGTCAGCGGTTTAGACATTAATGGCTGTGTGTTGAGTTATTTTGAGGGGACAGCAAATTTACACTGTTATACAAGCTGTACACTCACTACTTTACATTGTAGCAAAGTGCTATTTCTTCAGTGTTGTCACATGAAAAGATAGAATAAAATATTTACAAAAACGTGAGATACTGTATATTGAATAAATAGATACCAAACACATCAAGCCCCAAAATTGCACGTGCCCTGAAATGGCGAAAAACTGCGATACCCAAAATTATTTATCAATAAGGCTTTAGAAGCCTCTATGGGTTTTAAATTTTACAATTCACTGTGAATTATTGCTCTCACTCAGGTGTTCATGGCGATAATTGTGTGGTGCAATTGCTGTTTACATACAAGTGTTTATGCAGGACAACCAAGGAGCTTCCTAATTTTTTAGGTGGCTTTGACCAATTATGGCTCGGGGGGCTTAGAACACGCCCCACACTATATAAGGCCGCCTGCACGGCGGCCCTGTGTAGTGTGTTGCAGCGTTGAGAGAGAGATAGATAGACAGAGAGACAGTGTCATTTGATTTAAGGTAGAGTAGGCAGGCATGTCAGTTAGCTGCACTTACAGTGTATTGTGTATATACATATATACATCCTAGTTGTTATATATATATATATATATATACACTGTATTCAGTTTAGCTAGATCCGTTCCTGTTATTCTCTTCCTAGTACTGAAAGGCAGGCAGGCGTTTTTACAGTATTTACAGCTACCTGAAGAAAATTGCTGGTGTTCTTCTGATCCTATTAGTCCTATAAGCTACAGAATTTACAGTTAGTGTAGTGCGTTCTCTGCACAGTGTGCACCTAAAGCTACCTGAAGAAAATTTGTGGTGTTCTTCTTATCCTATTAGTACAGTACCGCAGGCAGCTGCAGTATTTACAAGTTAGTGTAGTGCATCCTCTGCACAGTGTGCACCTAAAGCTACCTGAAGAAAATTAGTGGAGTTCTTCTGATCCTATTAGTACAGTACCACAGGCACCTGCAGTATTTACAAGTTAGTGTAGTGCATCCTCTGCACAGTGTGCACCTAAAATTACCTGAAGAAAATTAGTGGTGTTCTGCTGATCCTACTAGTACAGTACCGCAAGCAGCTGCAGTATTTACAAGTTAGTGTAGTGCGTTCCCAGAACAGTGTGCACCTAAAGCTACCTGAAGAAAATTAGTGGTGTTCTTCTGATCCTATTAGTACAGTACCGCAGGCAGCTGTAGTATTTACAAGTTAGTGTAGTGCGTCCTCTGCACAGTGTGCACCTAAAGCTACCTGAAGAAAATTAGTGGTGTTCTTCTGATCCTATTACTACAGTACCGCAGGCAGCTGCAGTATTTACAATTTAGTATAGTGCGTCCCCTGCACAGTGTGCACCTAAAGCTACTTGAAGAAAATTAGTGGTGTTCTTCTGATCCTATTACCACAGGCAGGCAGCTACAGTATTTACAGTTAGTGTAGTGCGTCCTCTGCACAGTGTGCACCTAAAGCTAAATGGAGACAATTGCTGTTGTTCTGCTCCTATTAATACCACAGGCAGGCAGCTACAGTATTTACAGTTAGTGTACTGTGTCCTCTGCACAGTGTGCACATAAAGCCACCTGAAGAAAATTAGTGGTGTTCTTCTGATCCTATTAATACCACAGGTAGGCAGCTACAGTATTTACAGTTAGTGTAGTGCGTCCTCTGCACAGTGTGCACCTAAAGCTACCTGGAGACAATTGCTGTTGTTCTGCTCCTATTAATACCACAGGCAGCTACAGTATTTACAGTTAGTGTACTGTGTCCTCTGCACAGTGTGCACCTAAAGCTACCTGAAGAAAATTAGTGGTGTTCTTCTGATCCTATTAATACCACAGGCAGGCAGCTACAATATTTACAGTTAGTGTAGTGCATCCTTTGCACAGTGTGCACCTAAAGCTACCTGGAGACAATTGCTGTTGTTCTGCTCCTATTAATACCACAGGCAGGCAGCTACAGTATTTACAGTTAGTGTACTGTGTCCTCTGCACAGTGTGCACCTAAAGCTACCTGAAGAAAATTGGTGGTGTTCTTCTGATCCTTTATTAATAGCACAGGCAGGCAGCTACAGTATTTACAGTTAGTGTAGTGCCTCCTCTGCACAGTGTGCACCTAAAGCTAAATGGAGACAATTTCTGTTGTTCTGCTCCTATTAATACCACAGGCAGGCAGCTACAGTATTTACAGTTAGTGTACTGTGTCCTCTGCACAGTGTGCACCTAAAGCTACCTGAAGAAAATTAGTGGTGTTCTTCTGATCCTATTAATACCACAGGCAGGCAGCTACAGAATTTACAGTTAGTGTAGTTCGTCCTCTGCACAGTGTGCACCTAAAGCTACTTGGAGACAATTGCTGTTGTTCTGCTCCTATTAATACCACAGGCAGACAGCTACAGTATTTACAGTTAGTGTACTGTGTCCTCTGCACAGTGTGCACCTAAAGCTACCTGAAGAAAATTGGTGGTGTTCTTCTGATCCTATATTAATACCACAGGCAGGCAGCTACAGCATTTACAGTTAGTGTACTGTGTCCTCTGCACAGTGTGCACCTAGAGCTACCTGAATAAAATTGGTGGTGTTCTTCTGATCCTATTAATACCACAGGCAGGCAGCTACAGTATTTACAGTTAATGTACTGCGTCCTCTGCACAGTGTGCACCTAAAGCTACCGGAAGAAAATTTCTGTTGTTCTGCTCCTATTAATACCACAGGCAGGCAGCTACAGTATTTATAGTTAGTGTACTGTGTCCTCTGCACAGTGTGCACCTAAAGCTACCTAAATAAAATTGGTGGTGTTCTTCTGATCCTATATTAATACCATAGGCAGGCAGCTACAGTATTTACAGTTAGTGTACGGTGTCCTCTGCACAGTGTGCACCTAAAGCCACCTGAAGACAATTGCTGTTGTTCTGCTCCTATTAATACCACAGGCAGGCAGCTACAGTATTTACAGTTAGTGTAGTGCGTCCTCTGCACAGTGTGCACCTAAAGCTACCTGAAGACAATTGCTGGAGTTCTCATACTAATAATATTACAGGCAGGCAGTTGATTCTGCTAGTTGCAGTATCAGTATATACATACATCCCAACTTTGTGCAGCTACATCTAACTGCAGTCCATTAGTATGTCTGGAAGGCCAACAAGGAGAGGCAGACAGTCACAAGCCAATAAAAGAGGGCAAGCAGGCTCTGTGTCTAGAGGCAACAGTGCTGGTCGTGGACACGGTGCATCCTCATCAGCACGTGGCGGTGGGACACGCTTGTCCTTTGTTTCGGCAGCTGGCCGCGTTGAGCCGCAACATGTGGAAGACTTGGTAGAGTGGATGACCAAGCTGTCCTCATCCTCCTCATCCTCTCTCACTCAGGCTCAGAGTACTTTGTCTGGTAAAGCAGCTGCCAACGCGGCCTCTTCCCTCGGCTCAATGGCATCAGTCACTCCTTCCCTAGCCCCACCATGTCCTCCTGAGGAGTCCCCCGAACTGTTTGACCACAGTGTTGGGTACATGCTCCAGGAGGATGCCCAGCGTTTTGAAGGCTCCGATGATGGTACCCAGCTAGAGGAAGGCAGTAACGTGAGCCCAGAGAGAGGGGGTGCCCAAGAAGGACAGCAATCTGGCAGTCTTGTTCCCCCAGCTGCAGCATACTGCCAGCTTTGCTCCAGTGATGAGGAGGGAGGGGATGATGAGGTCACTGACTCCATGTAGGTGCCTGATAGGAGAGAGGAGGAGGCACATCACCAACGAGGCAGGATGCCCTCCAGGGGCCAACTTAAAGACAGCACAACGACTGCATCACACCGCAGAGCTCCGCATGTGCAGGGCGCTGCTGTCTGCATGTTATTCCAAAAGTTCTTTGGTGTGGGCCTTTTTTGAGACGAGTGCAGATCCCACCACTGCTATTTGCAACATATGTCTCAAGTGTATCCTGCGTGGCCAAAACATCTCCCGCTTGGGCACCACATGCTTGACCAGACATATGTTGACCTGCCATGCAATTCATTGGCAAGTGTACCTAAAAGACTAACACCAAAGGACAAAGAAGACCTCTCCTTGCTCCTCATCAGCTGGGATCTCCAACCCCACTATACCTTCAGTCCTCTCTGAGACCTGCACTGAGAGGAATGAAGGTGTAGAATTAGGTGTGTCACAGCCAAGTACTTGGGGGCAATCTGCTATCAGTACACCGATGTCAGATTGTACCAGGCAAATTTCCCTGCCCCAGCTGCTGCACCGCCGAAAGAAGTTCGCTCCCAGCCATCCACGTGCCCAGCGGTTGAATGCTAGCTTGGCTAAATTGCTAGCACTTCAACTGCTGCCTTTTCAGTTGGTAGACTCTGCCCCCTTCCGTGAGTTTGTGGAATGTGCGGTTCCTCAGTGGCAGGTTCCCAAACGCCACTTTTTCTCATGGAAGGCAATTCCGGCTCTCTATCGGCATGTGGAAGGTAATGTCTTGGCCTCGCTGGACAGGGCGGTCAGCGGTAAGGTGCATATTACCGCTGACTCGTGGTCCAGCATTCATGGACAGGTACGTTACCTATCTTTCACCGCGCACTGGGTGACTCTTCTGGCAGCTGGGAAGGATGCAGGACAGGGTGCAGTAGTGTTGGAGGTTGTTCCACCACCACGCCTCCAAAATACTACTAGTGGTGATTCTGCCACACCTCTCTCCTCCGCCCCTCCTCTTCTTCTTCCTGCATGGCCTCTTCCTGTGCTGATTTGTCTTCGGAACCAGCGGTGCTCCATAGGCGTTCAAGGGGCTACGCAAGCACGCAGGCCAAAAGATGCCATGAGGTGCTTGAGCTGGTGTGCTTGGGGGACAGGAGCCACACTGGGGCAGAGATTCTGTCAGCTCTGCAGGGGCAGGTTCAGAGATGGTTGACGCCACGCCAGCTTAAGGAAGGTATGGTGGTTTGCGACAATGGCACCAACCTCCTCTCTACCCTCTGACAGGGACAACTAACCCATGTGCCCTGTTTGGCTCACGTCCTTAACTTGGTGGTGCAGCGGTTCTTGGGCAGGTACCCGGGCTTACAGGATGTCCTGAGGCAGGCCAGGAAAGTCTGTGTGCATTTTCGCAGGTCATATAATGCCAGTGCTCGGCTGGCTTACCTCCAAAAGGAATTTAACCTGCCTAAGAACGGCCTAATCTGTGACATGCCCACCAGGTGGAACTCAACGTTGGCCATGCTGCAACGGCTGCACACGCAGCAGAGGGTCATCAATGAGTACCTGTGCAACTATGGCACCAGGACAGGGTCAGGGGAGCTTGTTTTTTTTCCCCACGCCAGTGGGCCATGATCAGGGATGCATGCACTATCCTGTCACCATTTGTGGAGGCCACGAGGATGGTGAGCAGTGACAGTGCATGCATCAGTGACACTGTCCCTCTTGTCCACCTGTTCGAGCACACGCTGCATGGAATAATGGACAGGGCACTTGAGGCAGAACAGAGGCAGGAAGAGGAGGACTTCCTTAGCTCTCAAGGCCCCCTTTATCCAGACAGTGTTCCTGCGTGCCCGCCGATCACACAGGAAGAGGAGGAGGAGGAGCAAGAGGAGGATTGTGTCAGCATGGAGGTGGAGCCTGGCACTCAGCATCAGCAGCAGTCTTTAAGGGATCATTTACAGTCCCAAGAAACCCATGGACTTGTACGTGGCTGGGAGAAGGTGGCTGCGGATCATGTTGTCCTTAGTGACCCAGAGGACTCCGGACCGAATGCCTCAGCAAACCTACGCTGCATGGCCTCCCTGATCCTACAAAGCCTGCGGAAGGATCCTCGTATTCATGGTATCAATGAGAGGGATCAATACTGGCTGGCAACCCTCCTTGATCCACGTTACAAGGGTAAGGTTGCGGACCTTATCTTGCCGTCACAGAGGGAGCAGAGGATGAAACATTTTTGGGAGGCCTTGCAGAAAGGTCTGTGCAACGCGTTCCCAGAGACTGGGAGGTTACAAACTCCTGTTCCTGGACAACGTGTTGCTGAGGCTTCGGTCAGTCAAAGAAGGAGCGGTGGAGAAGGTGGCCGTCTGACCGATGCGTTCAGGCAATTTTTTAGTCCGCAGCCCCAAGGTATGATCGGTTCCAGCAACCATCGCCAGCGTCTGGTTTACATGGTGCAGGAATACCTAGGGGCAAGATCTGACTTGGACACCTTTCCCACCGAAAATCCTCTGGGTTACTGGGTCTTGAGGATGGATCACTGGCCAGAGCTTGCACAGTATGCAATTGAGCTACTGGCCTTTCCTGCACCCAGCGTTCTTTCGGAACGCACATTCAGTGCTGCTAGAGGTTTTGTAACCGATCACAGGGTGCGCCTGTCCACCAACTCGGTCGGTCGACTGACCTTCATAAAAATGAATCAGTCTTGGATCACCACCAGCTACCAAGCACCTGATGCCGATGTAACCGAAGAATTTTTTTTGAAATGTCAGATTCCCTTCAAGACTGCCGATGCTGATGCTGAGTGACTATCCTCTTCCTCCTCATTGATCATGCTGATAGCTTGTAAGAATATTTTTGATTCTGGGCGCCGCAAAATGGGCGATGCAAAATATTGCATCAAAAATTGTAATTACACGCCCCTGTTTAACAGGGGCGTGTAATTACAATTTTTGATGCAATATTTTGAAAGGAGGGTTTGTTGCTGCACTCAACTAGAGTATTTGTGAGGGGTTGCAGTGTTGTGGCACCAGCACCAGTGCCTAAGGCGCAATTTTTCAGCCCCTGTTTGACGGGGGCGTGTAATTTCAATTTTTGATGCAATACTTTGCAGCAGGGCTCGTTCCTGCGCTCCAACTAGAGTATCTGTGAGGGGTTGCAGTGTTGTGGCACCAGCACCAGTGCCTAAGGCCCAGTTTTTCAGCCCCTGTTTAACAGGGGCATGTAATTACAACTTTTGATGCAATACTTTGCAGGAGGGCTCATTCCTGCGCTCCAACTAGAGTATCTGTGAGGGGTTGCAGTGTTGTGGCACCAGTGCCTAAGGCCCAATTTTTCTGCCCCTTGTTCAACAAGGACATGTAATTACAATTCTTGATCTAATATTTCACAGCAGGGCCCGTTTCTGCGCCCACCAAGAATAACTGTGAGGACTTATAGTGTTGTGACACCAGCACCACCAAAGGCCCAATTTTTCTGCCCCGGTTCAACAGGTGCATGTAATTACAATTCTTGATCTAATATTTCACAGCAGGGCCCGTTCCAGCTCCCACCAAGTGTAACTGTGAGGACTTACAGTGTTGTGGCAACACCACCACCACCAAAGGGCCAATTTTTCTGCCCCTGTTCAACAGGTGCATGTAATTACAATTCTTGATCTAATATTTCACAGCAGGGCCCGTTTCTGCGCCCACCAAGAGTAACTATGAGGACTTACAGTGTTGTGGCACCAGCACCACCACCACCACCAAATTAGCCTTTAAAATTAGCACTTTTGATTTTGAACGTTCAAGTCCCATAGACTTCAATGGGGTTCTAACGTTCGTGCGAATTTTTGGTCTGTTCGCAGGTTCTGGTGCGAACTGAACCGGGGGGGTGTTCGGCTCATCCCTACAGAGCACCTTAACAGATATCTTCTTGCAAGCTACCCCTACCAGTTCTATAATTTCCTTGTCGTCTTCTCCCTCATCTACAACTCCTGATGACCCTGCTGGTAACTCCAATGATGACACTGTCGACCCTGCTGGTAACTCCAATGATGACACTGATGACCCTGCTGGTAACTCCAATGATGACACTGATGACCCTGCTGGTAACTTCAATGATGTCTCTGCTGGTAACTCCAATGATGACACTGAGGAACCTGCTGGTAACTCGAATGATGACACTTATGACCCTGCTGGTAACTCCAATGATGACACTGATGACCCTGCTGGTAACTCCAATGATGACACTGATGACCCTGCTGGTAACTCCAATGATGTCATTGATGACCCTGCTGGTTATTTCAATGATGACACTGATGACCCTGAAGCACTATCACCCTTAGAAGGATTTGATGACTAAAATGTTACTCTAAATGTCTACTGTATAAGTTTACATTTTGGGCACTGTACATCATTGTATCCTGTACAGTATAGTGTTGTTTATATTTTTGTGTTCTGTACTTATGCAAATTAAAACAATGTTATTGAGCTGGGGTTTTGTGTTTAGACCTTTTTTTTCAGAATACAGTACAGTACAGTAGTTAAAAATGCTTAAAATATTGATTACTTGTGGGTCCTCGTTTAACGACCAATTTGTTTAACCACTAAGCCACCGCCCACCGTCATATGACGGCTGGACGAGGCTTCTGTTATTCTGGGAGGACGTCATATGACGTCCTCGCCTTCCCGAGCCACTAGGGGGCGCGCGCGCGCCGCCGGGGGCGCGCGCGCGCCGCCGGCGGCGCGCGAGCGCGCCCGCCATGTCACTCGGGACCCGGTGCGCGTGCCCGGCGGCCGCGATGTCCGCCGGGCACCCGCGATTGCCGGGTAACACAGCAGGAGCGTGGATCTGTGCATGTAAACACAGATCCACGTCCTGTCAGAGAGGAGAGGAGACCGATGGCGTGTCCCTTGTACATAGGGACAGCGATCGGTCACCTCCCCCAGTCAGTCCCCTCCCCCCACAGTTAGAATCACCTCCTTAGGTAATACATTAACCCCTCGAGCGCCCCCTAGTGTTAACCCCTTCCCTGCCAGTCACATTTACACAGTAATCAATGCAATTTTATAGCATTGATCGCTGTATAAATGTGAATGGTCCCAAAAATGTGTCAAAAGTGTCCGATGTGTCCGCCGCAATATCGCAGTCACAATAAAAATTGCAGATCGCCGCCATTACTAGTAAAAAATAAATAAATAATAAAAATGCTATAAATCTATCCCGTATTTTGTAGACGCTATAACTTTTGCGCAAACCAATCAATATACGCTTATCGCAATTTTTTTTTACCAAAAATATGTAGAAGAATACGTATCGGCCTAAACTGAGGAAAAAATTTGTTAAAAAAAAAAAAAAAAATTGGATATTTATTATAGCAAAAAGTAAAAAATATTGTGTTTTTTCAAAATTGTCCCTCTTCTTTTGTTTATAGCGCAAGAAATAAAAACCGCAGAGGTGATCAAATACCACCAAAAGAAAGCTCTATTTGTGGGAAAAAAATGATAAAAATTTAATTAAGGTGCAGTGTAACACGACCGCGCAATTGTCATTCAAAGTGCGACAGCGCTGAAAACTGAAAAATGGCTTGGGCAGGAAGGGGGTGTACGTGCCCTGTATTGAGGTGGTTAACGACCTGGTCTCTGGAACGGAACCTGGTCGTTAAGTGAGGAGTACCTGTACTTGAATACCAGGCCATTTATGAATGGCCTTAAATGCTTAATATACTGTATATATATTATTTTGTTTATTTAAATTTTGGCATTGGTTCAAGTCCCCCGTGGCAGTGTCTGGCTTCCCATGCCTTTTGTATGACAGTAGCTTGCTTATTAGCCCTATAAATGTTAGCAAATTTTAAGCAAGACTTGTGAAATTACTTGTGAATAGAATACAGGCAGATTCACACAGTCCTAATATCTTATGTACACACGATCGGACTTTCCAACAACAAAACCGTGGATTTTTGTTCGAAGGATGTTGGCTTCAACTTGTCTTGCATACACACGGTCACACAAATGTTGGCCAAGAATTACGAATGTGGTGATGTACAAGACGTAAAAAGGATGTTCAATAATCATGTAATATCTCCATTACGAACGCTAGAAGACCGAGCGCTTCCGACTCGTACTTGATTCAGAGCATGCGTGAACTTTTGTGCAATGGACTTGTGTACACAGGATCGGACTTTCCGAAAACAAAGTTTTGTTGGCGGAAAATTTGAGAACCTGCTAGCCAACATTTGTTGACGGAAAGTCCGACAACAAATGTTCCATGGAGCATACACACGGTCGGACTTTCAGCCAACATGCTCACATCCAACATTTGCAGACGGAAAATCCGACCGTGTGTATGCGGCATAAGTCATAGACATCAGGTTGCTTGCTTTACTCTCCAGTGGGGCACAGCTCTAACTGAACCACACAGAACATCATGCCTCCCTGTAGATCCTCAGAAAAAAACCTAGACACCCTTGTTCTCTAAAGCTGGCTATACACTGTTAGTTTTTTGTAACTTTTTGTTAAGCTGAATGAGAAAAACAAAACAAAACTGGATATACCTTTATTCACATAAACAAGTTGGATAGAGGAATCCCTCCAGCGGTACATTGTATTGTGAAAGCTGCACATGTAAGTATACGCCGATCAGTGGCTGCAGCTAATTGGCAACATACACTGATCAATAAAACGTTTCCAATAAGATTATCAACTTCTGTCCAGTGGGGGAGCATACACACCGTTTACAACTTGAGCAGTCAAATTTTGATCCATGTATGCTCAGCTTTACACAGTATTGTTCCTGATTAATAAGAAAGATCATTTGTTATAATAATGGTGCATTTGGAGCAGTACTCTCTCCTTGTTGGAGGACACCTGTTTGGCAGTTACTTTTTTGGTCTGCATATTGCTAACCATATTTTTCTAAGCAAATTGTTTTATATCTTTTATCACATTTCATATTTTATAATGCAAACATAAGTATACTACAGTATATTGCTGACCAAGGAATGCTACAGTAGTAATACACATTGATTAGGGGTAAGGATTGCTACATATAAAAATTGCCTTGATTTCCACTGTAAATAGTTTCCTTTTTCCTGGTGATGAACAACAAGCCACCCACATGCCAGCTTTGCTCTAATTAGTTCATTCAGAGAACAAACAGGATTGAATGAACCTTTCAGTGCTATGGTAGGGATATTTTTAGGCTGTGATGGTATTAGGTATGTAATTAGAATTAAATGAATATACTGTATTTATTAGTCTGGTGCTGAGGCTGCTCTACAGTTCTGTACACGGTATTATTCTGCTACAATACAGCAAGGGATCATGGGATCCAGTGAGGCATGATGTTTCAAAGTTTAATCCTACTGACATGTCTCCTTCAGATAAAAAAAAAAAAAAACTTTAGTAACTTGTATGAAATTATTGAACATATGGGCCAGTAATATCAGATAAGGTAATGCCCAATGATCAAGAATTGACACAAAAGAATGAAGCCTGGTTGCGATTTCAGGGCATGCCCTTATAGTTGTGAAAACAACCGTGCACCAGGGAGCATCTGCACCACTTCCAACCCTTGCTCTTCTAATGAGAATATCCTTGCTCTTACTGGTGTGAGATCAAGGGTCAAACTCAGAAAGACCCCCGTAGGCTGCCTCCCATTCACCCTCAAATGGAACTTCTTTTAAGCTCTAGAGATGCCTCTTAACGAACAAAAATAAAATAGTTTATCTGCCCTACAGCTTGTGGTATAAATATCATTAAATTCTTGTGTAGGTGTATGGCCTTTAGCCTTTGACATAACACCAATATCTAGCATGCTTTTAGACTCATTACAAGTTTTGGATGATCCTTTCAAAAGATTTTTTTAGAGGATAATGCCTGCTAATGGCATGCTAGCGCTTTAGGCTTATGGGTGCTCAACAGTTGCATGACCGTTTTTGGAAGAGGTGGGGGTATTACTAACAGGTGTGGAAGGCTGCTTAAGAGGATGTTGAAGCTCTCCTACCTGTGGTGTGCTAGTGGCCTTATTGCAATGTTGAACACTGCACTTGGAAAAAGGATAACGTTTATGTTTACCCAAAATGTTATATTATGGTTTTGGATAAAAGGGTGAGGGGTTGAGCCCCTGTCAGGTTTGCCTTGTTTTCTATGTCCTTGCTAGGTACAGTCACTCTCAAATGTTTGTTCCCGTGAGAGTATTGTCACTAAAACAGAAACCAGATCCATCATTTCAGAGCTGTCACCAGAGTGGGACAGCTATTCAGGTGACCATTGTCTTAAGAGGGGAACTCATCTCTTTGTAGAGGTTTCTTGTTACTTCTTGTTGTGTGTCTGAGATAAAGTGATGGAAAATCTCCCCAACAAGACAGCATAAAACAAAACAGACAGTGTTTTATCCTTGCCTACCAAACTTAAAGCAGACCTTCAGTAATTTTTTACATTTTCTGCCCTTGTTGTTTTAACTTTGGATAGTAAAACATTTTTTTTTTCTGCCAGTAAATACCTTATACAGCCCACTTCCTCTTTCTTGTCTGGTCATTAGCCTAGGCTTATGACATCATGCACAGCTCTCTCACTCTTGTGAGAGTTTTCCCAGGAAGGGAGGGGGGGTGAGCCATATAAGGGCCAATGAGAGCTGCAGGGCTGCAGAGCTGGAGTTGTGCCTCTGTGTGTCTGTGTAAATCCAGAAAGTGAACAGGCAGCAGCTTCAAATGCCCATAGTTAAAATGATTGCAGCCAGACTCAGTGGAGGTAGATTTCTGCAGCATATTTTGTGTAGCACCCTCTAATTAGGTAGGTGCTAGAAGTAGGTTTTTGTAAGTGCAGGTAAATTTAATCAGGCCTAGCTGTAAGCTTGTTTGTTTTCATCTGTGTGGGCTGGGAGTGGCCTAGAGTAGCAGCAGGTGATTCACATGCAGCATCACTTCTCGGTTACCTCCCTCTGGTTTCTAGAGGATTTTAGAAGGGAGGAGGGGAAGAGAGGTGGAACTGCCTGGGGTGTTCTAAGGAGCCCTGACCCCTGCCAACTTGGATTGGCAGGGGGCAGGCCTCCTTAAATACCAAGAGTCAGCCCTGCTAGGGAGGAGTTGTCGGGTGGAAGAAGCTGGAGACGGAGCACTAGGTTGTCGGGGCCTGTGGGGCACTCCCCAGTCTCATAGTTGAGTGTGGGTGGGTGAGTGTGCGCAAAATGCCGAGCCTCCCAGTGATGACGAACCTGCCAACCGACAGCCACCCGCCACTACCGGACAGCAACAGATTTGTGTGTGGCTATCTCAGTTAGTTGGGCAGGCACAACCTTGTCTGAATGATGTGTCCGGGTTTAGAGCAGACTGAAACCCGGACATATAATTCAAAACCCGGACCTTTCGGGTGAATCTTGGATAGGTGGCAACCCCCCCCCCCCCGATCCCCTGTTTTGAGAGCAAGCGGATGCCTGACCACGTCATTCATTCACAGTGTTCTGCGAATGTGAAAACTACAAGTCCTGACATCTTTTGCAGCTGTTGGCTTGTAGTTCTCAATGAATTAGCAGGGAACTGTTACATGTTCTATGTAGGTGATTGAGCTTCCTGTCACTCAGTAACTGCCTGCCGATATTGGAGGTACAGGCAGACAGCTACACAGACAGTCTGTAGTACTGTGGCATTACACCCTTGACCTGCTGATCGTGGAAGGAATGCTTTACAGGCTCCCAACAAAAAAAATAATAATAAATGCTTATGTTTTTAACTGCAAAAAAATGTGCATTTATTATACTTTTTGTAAAGGTGAACTTTTATGGATAAGGATACAACAATCATATCACAATTAACAGTTGCAGACTTTGGGCGTTCTACATACACCCAAAAAAATGTCATCATTGGACACAGGGCTTGTGTAGAACATCCAGTATTTCTGCCCTGCTGCCGGGACCCCCCCGTCCCAGCTCTGATTAATCACGGCTGCATTGCCGAGTACACAAATAAATAGACGTGTGTACTGCTGAAAAATGTGTTCGTTTTCGTTTCATTCGTTTATTGTTTTTTTTATGTAAATTTGAAAATTGGCAAATTCGAAAGTCCGGAAATTCAGAAATTTGAAAATCCGAAAATAAGAAAGAAAATCTGAATATTTAAAAGAACAAAAACCCGAAAAATTAAAAATAATAACGAACTAACTAACTAATAATAACAAACTATTAAATTATAGGTATTGGAATTTCCTTTCAAATTTAGCTGTTAGGGAACATAATGAATACGAATTATCCGAAATAACAAATTATTATTTATTATTAATTAGTTTCGTACCATTTGTTTAGAAAAATGGAACGGAACTAATTAATAATAGATAATAATAATAATAATAATAATAATAATAATAATAATAATAATAATGCCGTGTACACACGGTCGGACTTTCCAACGTAAAATGTGGGATCGGAGCTTGTTGTCGGAAATTCCGACCGTGTGTAGGCTCCATCGGACAATTTCCATCGGAATTTCCGTCACACAAAATTTGAAATCTGGTTCTCAAATTTTCCGACAACAAAATCCGTTTGCGCAAATTCCGATTGTGTGTACACAATTCCGATGTACAAAGTGCCACGCATGCTCGGAATCAAGCAGAAGAGCCGCACTGGCTATTGAACTTAATTTTTCTCGGTTCGTCGTACGTGTTGTACATCACCGCATTCTTGACTTTCGGAAATACCGACAACTTTGTGTGACCGTGTGTATGCAAGACAAGTTTGAGACAACATCCGTCGGAAAAAATCCATGGATTTTGTTGTCGGAATGTCCAATCAATGTCCGATCGTGTGTACAGGGCATAATAATAAAAAGGTTTTATTATTATTATTGTTATTTATCATTAATAATTCATTACGTTCCATTCATTTAGAGGTCGCAGGGGTCTGTAGTTATGCAGGGGCAAGATCTGTAGTATGTATCACCCCACTAGTTCTACCATAATAGTTCTGCTTGTCTAAACTGCTCTGAGCCTGAGCAGACGTAGACTTTAACCTAATATGAGGCCTCAGCACACAGGTGGTTCAATGTGCAATGCAGCGGGGACTTGGTTTTTCACAGAGGCCCATTGCTACACAAAAGCTCTGTGACAAGGGAGGTGCGCCAGGGGAAGCTATCGACCACCACTCCAGACCAATCCCTCTCGCCATTACACCACCTCCACTCCTATCTCACAACTGGCTGCTTTCTCTTAACCTGGCTGTACACTAGTAGAATTTAGTTTGAAATCTTTCAGAACATATTTTCAATTTTCTATTTGTTGTTGGGGTCAAATGAATCGTTGTTTTTGACCACAGTGACATGAAAATTCAAAGGAACAGATGGATAATTTTTCCCAAACTAATGCATTTCTAACACTGAATGTGGTTTTCAAATTCTTTCCAAAATTGAATGTTAAAAGCAAAACAACATTTTGAAGTACTTTCGAATGACATTCATCCAGTAACTGAATCTAGAAAGAATTTGTACGAGTATTTGTACGAATATTCATGTAAATGTTTGTTCAAAGTTCTACTAGTGTATGGCCAGCTGTTTCTTTCAACCATGAACTTCCGCTGAATAATTTGCCTTACTTGAATGAAACAAGAACAATTAACATATTTGGCATGAGAATAACTTTCCATACACATGGCATAAATAAATCAGAAGTCTGTAAATCATTGGTCCATATTTATGGCAATAAATAAATAAATATATATACAGTGCCATGTATATGGCATTTTTTGTGTTTTGCTGCCTCACAACCTGGAATTAACCTGGATTGTTTGAGGATTTGCATCATTTAATTTACAGAACATGCTTACAACTTTGAAGTTTTTTTTTTTATTGTGAAGCAAACAACAAATAGGACAAAATAACATAAATAGTCAATGTGCATAACTATTCACCCCCCCTAACGTCAACAATTTGTGGAGCCACCTTTTGCGGCTATCACAGCTCCAAGTTGCTTGGATAAGTCTCTATGAGCTTGCCACATCTTACTATTGGGATTGTTGCCCATTCCTCCTTGCAAAACCGCTCCAGCTCCTTCAAGTTAGATGGTTTGCGCTTGTGAACAACAATCTTTAACCACTTGCTGACCGCCTAACGCAGATATACTGCGGCAGAATGGTACGGGCAGGCAAAATCACGTACCTGGTATGTGATTCGCCTCCCGAGGGCGGCGCATCGCGCCCCCCTGGTGCTCGAGTCGGTCGGCATCTTTAGGGGAGCGATCCGTGCTGAGGGGGAGGCCACTCATTCGTGGCCACCCCCTCGTTATCGCTCCCAACGAATAACAATCTTCCTCTGCTGCTGTAATGTAAACAGCGGCAGAGGAAGTGATGTCATCTCTCCTCGTGTCGGTCTTTTCGTTCCGGCGCCAAGGAGAGAAGACATCCAAGTAAGTCTGCACAACACTACACTAACAGTAGAACACTCTAGGTACACTTTTCAGCCCCGATCACCCCCCTGTACCCCCTGTCACAGTGACACCAATAGCAGATTTTTTTTTCTGATTATTGCATTGGTGTCATTTTGTGACAGTTATAAGTGGTAGGGCAGTTAGTGTTAGGCCCCTTTAGGTCTAGGGTATCCCCCTAACAAAGTTTTAACCCCTTGATCACCCCCTGTCACCAGTGTCGCTAAGCGATCGTTTTTCTGATCGCTGTATTAGTGTCACAGGTGACGCTAGTTAGGTAGGTAAGTATTTAGGTTCGCCGTCAGCGTTTTTTAGCGTCAGGGACCCCGATATACTACTGATAAGAAATATGCAAAGAATTACAGGTGATATCGACATTTGCCTTGTTCCTTATATGCTCTTTTTCTAGCTAAAACGGCGCTGACTTATTGTTTATGCAATCTGCTTAGTTCCGACCAACGCCTAAAACAATACTTAAAAGAACTAGCAAAAGTTTACCATAATAGGAAATCATGTGAAAGGCACATTGGATTTGGCGATAAAGCTAACAATGCATCATGAGTCATCAGTGTGCCTTAGCCAATGGCAGTTTTCCTAATACTGCTATAAAACAACCTGTGTACAGTGTTTCTGTGTGACTCTGCAGGGAACTCCTTGCTGTGAGAGTTCACCCCTATGTATCGATACATTTGTAATAAATCTGTCTTCTAATCAACATGACCAGAGTTGACTGATCAGTGAGAGAATGGAATTTTACAGACAACTACCTAGTAAAGGTTTTAACCCCCTGATTGCAAGTACTCCTCTCAATGAAGTAAGGTCTGAAAACCCAGTTGTGGAACGGACCTGCACTGAAGTAATAAATTGAGGAAGCAAATATAGATATCAGAGGAGGGAATGATAAGAAATATGCAAAGAATTACAGGTGATATCGACATTTGCCTTGTTCCTTATATTCTCTTTTTCTAGCTAAAATGGTGCTGACTTATTGTTTATGCAATCTGCTTAGTTCCGACCAACGCCTAAAACAATACTTAAAAGAACTAGCAAAAGTTTACCATAATAGGAAATCTTGTGAAAGGCACATTGGATTTGGCAATAAAGCTGACAATGCACCATGAGTCACCAGTGTGCCTTAGCCAATGGCAGTTTGCCAAATACTGCTAAAAAACAACCTGTGTACAGTGTTTCTGTGTGACTCTGCACAGAACTCCTTGCTGTGAGAGTTCACCCCTATGTATCGATACATTTGTAATAAATCTGTCTTCTAATCAACATGACTGGAGTTGACTGATCAGTGAGAGAATGGAATTTTACAGACATCATGGTCCTTTCGAGCCGGAAGTAAGGTTTAGGTGGTGGATTGAACGGTTCCGTCCAAAATATCAGTGAGTATCAGACTCCCTCTCGCCGAGACCTAGGTCCTCCCACTCAAGTTAAGTGGTAAAAAGAGGCTGGTCGGCTCCGGGATCCACACCTGACTTCTACTCCTGGACTTCTGATCCAGTCCTCCGGGTCTGTGAAAGGTAAGACAGATCTTTTCTTTTCTCTTCTTTTCCCTTCTACTCGAGGTGATTTGGGTTTTTATTGAGTATGCCGGCACTGTAGTTGACCGAATAAGATCTAGGCTACACAGGGGCCGAAGACAGATGCACTTGGGGATGTTGCCTATGGTAAATAGATGTAGCCCGCTATCCAAGACAGATTACAAAAAATGTAAGGTACCGAAAGATGATAGATGATTGATAATTGTTGTGAATAGTGACTACAAGTAATCTGGATAGATTACAGAGAGTCACAGTGGCCATTTCAGGTTTTTTTTCTAACTGAGTGGTGGTTGGGACAAAAGAGGAAGTGAATGTACGAGCAGGAATCAATCTAACTTGCTCAGAAACACTTCCCCCATAGATCGATTGTTTTTCTCTTTTTCTCTCGAGAGCAATATTTCCTGCACTGTTCCTTTTGCTGCATTTGTTAAAGTGCACTTCCTCTTTTGTGTGTGTGTAAAAAAAAAAAAATTCTGATCAGAAGACTAATAATACTGTTTGTTTTGACCAACTGTACTTTGTAGTGTATAAGGTAAAGGTATATATATATATGTATGTGTGTGTATGTATATACATGTATATATGTATGTATATGTGTGTGTGTGAGAGTAGAATTACCAGTCTAGCATTCTAAACTCAAGAAAAAAAAAAAAACAGAGACATGGGGAATAGTTTCTGTAAAAGAATGTCTTGTGCCTTATGCTGCTGTTGTGTTTCTAATGCGCCATTAGAAGGAGATAAGAAATGCATAGCAAATAACCAAAGTCTGTTAAATATTGTGCTAAGTGGGAAAGGAAGTTGGGATTCAGTGGTAAACTAACTGTGAAAGGGTGTCAGGAGTTGGTGGATAAGCTTAAATTGTTAGGACCCAAAGATAAAAAAAAAAAAAGATAAAAAAGAGTAGAAGGAAGGAGAACAAAAGAGAAATGCCAAGCCCAACTGCCCCTAGTGGACAAAGAGGTAGACAAAATGGTCAGCCCCTAACTATGACTGTTTTTAGACCATGGACTGAGAGTGACGTGCAGAAGGCTACCAAGCATATTAAACATCCTAAGTTTGGGGCCCCAGAAATCACTGAAAATATGGAAAGTCTCAGGAACAGTTATAGGCTAAACGGGGTCGAAGTGGAAAGAGCCTTAATGAGGGTTCTAGGATCAGATTGGGCATCAGTAAAGGGAAATTGGGACCCCTGTGTAGCCACAGTGCCCCCTCAACAAAGAGGGGAACCACTGGCCCTTGATAGCCAAGATTTGACAGACAGATTGACTGCCTTCTATCAGAGATGCAATCTCCAATGGGTATAACGAACTGACTGGCAAAAGATTATTATGACTGTACAGGAAGACAAGGAAAGTGTCAGTGATTATCTAAATAAATTATGAGAAGTTTTTAGTGTTCTCTGGGCTCCCCGAAGCTGAGGATGTGAATAGTGCATATCAACAACAGCTAAAGATAGCTTTTGCTAATGGATTAAAACAGGATCATAAGGATTACATTGTTAAAAACATGGTTACTTACCGAACTGCATCAGTTTTAGATGTTTTGCAATATGTTAAGCATTCTGAGAAGTATTTGAAAGCGATAGAAAAAAGTTTTTTGTGCAAGGTGATGAAGGAGATACCCCCTTAAGAAGGAAGCAGAGGAGGGTATAGCCCCTGCAATACCCCTCTTTTTCCTGTTAAGAAGGCTCCGACTTCCACAGGCTGGAGAATGGTACAGGATTTACAAACTGTGAACCAGACAGTTATACCAAGGGCATAAGGTAAATAAAACTAAACTCCAGTTGTGGCAACAGCAGGTCAAATACTTAGGGTATAACATCTCAAAAGAAGGTTGACACCTGGATGAGGAGAGAATTTGAGCCCTCCTCCAGGTGCCGAAGCCAGAAACAAATGATGTCTTTTTAGGGCATGACAAATTTTTGTAGAGCTTGGATCCCCGGGTATTCAATACTGACCTAAAACAAGTCATTTCTAGCTCATCAGTACTAGCCTTACCAAACTATGACAAACCTTTTGAACAAACAGTAGACTCAAGGGAAGGTCACATGACATTAGTACTTACACAGTCACATGGCGGGCGTCAGAGGCCAATTGCTTACTATTCTACAAAACTAGACAGTGTAACTAGAGCATTTCCACCCTGTGTACAGGCAGTGGTAGCTGCAGCAGAAGCAGTTAAGGCCTCAGCATCTATAGTGCTATATCACCCACTGATACTCAAAGTACCACATGCAGTATCTGTTATCCTTTTACAATAAAAGATATCACATTTGAGCCCAGCATGACACCTTTCCTGTATGATAATACTTTTGACACAACCTCACTTAACAATACAGAGATGTACTACATTAAACTCATCTACACTAATACCACTTCCTACTGATGGTCATAAACATGACTGTACTGCTGCCATCGCTGAAAAGGTACTGCCACGGAGTGATTGCAAAGATGTAACCTTATCTAACCCTGACATGACACTTTTAGTTGATGGCTCCAGTACGAAAAATCCAGATGGCACAAGTGTAACTGGATATGTAGAAGTGACACAGGATGAAATCTTGGAAGCTAGGCCATTACCAAAACATTATTCAGCACAAGTAGCAGAACTTGTAGCACTGACAAGAGCATGCATACTATCAGAAGGAAAATCTGTAACCATACACACTGACAGTCAATATGCATTTTCAACAGGGCATGTTTTTGCACAACAATGGAAAAACAGGGGGACGGTCACCTCCAGTGGTAAGCCAATTTCACACACGGACTTCATTCTAGAACTCCTAGATGCAATACAGTTACCAAAAGAGCTTGCAATCTGCAAATGTCAAGCACGCACAAAACATACAGAGCTCATCTTGGAAGGAAATAAAAGGGCAGATGAAGAGGCTAAAACAGCGGCACAAGAAACACATCAAATAATGACAGAACAGGAAATCATAGAGATAGATCATACAGTCCTTACTGATATGCAGCAGAATGTATCCCCTGGGGAGAAACAATATTGGAAAACAAAAGGTTGCACAATAATAGATTACATCTACACATCACTTGAAGGAAAGCTGGTATTGCCAAAATCCTTATTTAGGTATGCAGCAGTATTGACACATGGAGTAACTCATGTGTCAAACAGGGGGATGACTGAGATGTTAAATAAGGTATTACAGCCTATGGCTTCACAAACCACTGAAAAACTTTTTGTTGCATTATATGTGCAAGACACAATGCTCAGGGAGGCATAAGACCACGGAAAGGGAAGTTCCCCACACCGCAATATCCATTCTAACACATTTGCATGGATTTTACTGAATTAGACAAATGTGAAAGGAAGAAATATTGTTTGGTAATCGTTGATGCATTGACCAAATGGGTAGAGATATTCCCCACAGGAGGTGCTGACGCCTTAACAGTATCCAAAGCCTTACTAAAAGATATCATTCCACAATTTTGATACCAGAGAAGATTTATAGTGATAATGGTCCACATTTTGTAAATCAGACCATAAAAGACAGAAGTGATGGGTATAGAAGTAAAGAATCACTGTGCATATCACCCTCAGTCAGCAGGGCTCGTAGAAAGACATAATGGGATATTAAAGACCAAGCTAAAAAAGGTTATGGAAGAGACAGGGAAAAACTGGATGTACTGTCTCCCACTAGCTATTTTAAGCATGCACATCACCCCCACTATAGAGGGGCTGAGTCCATTTGAAATGATGTATGGTAGACCTTATAAAAATACCTTTATTACCAAATGAAACCCACACAGAGGAAGGGGAAAGAACCTTAGCAGAATACATGTCAAGGTTATTAAAACAGAAACAAATTAACCAAGAGTGTTCCATTCCAGAAGGAGAGCCCATAGGAGAAGACAAAGTACAAATCGGAGACTGGGTCCTCATCAAGGTGATCAGAAAGAAGCATTGGCACTCCCGTAAGTGGGACGGGCCATATCAAGTACTCCTTACTACTCCCACTGCAGTAAGAATTGCTGAAAGGACTATCTTGATTCACCAATCCCACTGTAAAAAGGTAAACATAGGCAGAGTAGGGACAGAAAGACTGAAGGAGGCAGATAAAAGGTCTGCTTGTCTCAACCTTGGTGAAGAAAAGGCCCTATTTAGGCCCCCCTCACTTCAGATAGGATGGTAGGCATTTTGTTCCTCGTGGGAGCATTGGTGACTCTAGGAAAGGCCTCTACATGGGGAGGTAGGAGACACGGGAGGATAGTGGAACCAATCAATTGAGAAGACACAGGAAGAGCACTGAACTTCACCTTTGTTGAAGGAACCACCAGTACTATACAGGTGGATTTCTGCCAGATGACAGATTGTGGAGATAAGGTAGAAGCAAGTAAGTTGACCTGGGCAGACAAATATGTGTGCTACCTGGCTGGAACTACCGGGTGTACTACTTGGGATTCAGTCAGTGGACAACTGCAGCCCAGGATTGGGGATATGAGATCCCAGCAGGAGATTAAAAGAATAGATTAGCCATAACTAAAAGCAGCCCACTCTCCCTGTACAGAACCAAAGAATTGCAATATATTATTGATTGGCCCCCAAACTAGAAGATCAGAGGTTATACCATGTAGGAGCTTGGATATAAGGAACTGACCCTTTGGGAAAATTCTTCCTTGAAGTCAAACCAAAGAATGAGACAAGAATTAGATAATGAGGACCGACTTACAGTAGAGGTATTAGGATCCACAGTGAGATTTACCAATCTCACAGTGGAAGAAGCTATAACATTAGAAACAGGATACCAGGATAAGAATGAATGGCTTGAATGGTTAATCTATACCGCTAACATCCTTAAAAAAAAGAGAACTGCTTGGTCTGTGCAGGGGCCCCAGCTGGCTACAGTGCCTTTTCCCTTAAATAACAATATAGATCCAGATGGTTTAGGGTGTATGCTAAAGCTATATAAAAAAAACATAAAAAACCTGACACCAACACTCCCTGTCACACGTTAAGTTTGTTGTTTCCCCAGGTTCAGAGACCTCAGATACCCCCTGCTGTCATGGCATACCCTGGCAACTTTACTTGTTTTGCACTTCTGGGGAATGAGAGTGGCACAGATTTGGGGTCTTTACTGGTTGACTACTGCATGGATAGGATTAACAAAATTGTAAAGGGAGAGGGTGACGACTGGGTTGAGCACGACACCCAGAGGGCGGATGCCTGGTGGTTATGCGGAGATAAGAGGCTCAGAGCGAGAATCCCAGCCAATTCCCGAGGGATTGTGCCCTGGTACAGCTGGCAGTGCCTCTGCGCTTACTGTCAGAGTCCCCTTGGAAGAAGGGTCACCAGAGGAGCAGAAGGGACACCTCTCCTGCAGGGTCTTTTGACCCCCAGATCTACATAGATGAGATTGGGGTTCCGCGTGGAGCGCCAAGCGAGTTTAAGGCTAGGAACCAAGTGGCAGCTGGATTTGAGTCTCTTCTCTGGTGGGTGACAGTAAACAAAAATGTTGACTGGATTAACTATATATACACTATAACCAACAAAGGTTTGTAAACTACACCAGGGATGCAGTTAAGGTACAGAGACTCCAGTCTCTGCTGCGAAACTCTGCAGCTCCTCCAGGGTTACCTTAGGTCTCTGTGCTTCCTCTCTGATTAATGCCCTTCTTGCCCGGTCCGTGAGTTTTGGTGTGCGGCCGTCTCTTGGCAGGTTTGCTGTTGTACCACGTTCTTTCCATTTGGTTATGATAGATTTGATGGTGCTCCTAGGGATCATCAAAAAATTGGATTTTTTTGATAACCTAACCCTGAATTGTACTTCTCATCAACATTGTTCCTTACTTGTTTGGAGGTTTCCTTGGTCTTCATGGCAGTATTTGGTTAGTGGTGGCTCTTGCTTAGGTGTTGGAGCCTCTGGGACCCTTTCAAAAAGGTGTGTATATGTAATGACAGATCATGTGACACTTAGATTGCACACAGGTGGACATCATTTCACTAAGTATGTGACTTCTGAAGGTAATTGGTTGCACCAGAGCTTTTTATGGGCTTCATAATGAAGGGGGTGAATACATATGCACATGCCAATTATCAGTTTTTTATTTTTGAAAAATGGTTTTATGCATATATTTTTCTAATTTTACTTCACCAACCTAGACTATTGTATTCTGATCCATCACCTATAATTCAGATAAAAAAAACATTGAACTAAAGGCTGTAATTTAACATAATAGGTAAAAAGCCAAGGGGGAGTGAATACTTTTGCAAGGCACTGTATACTTATGGTATTCTTCAAGATGGGGAAGGATATATATATAGCGAAAATACAATTTCGGCAGGTGTAAGGGGGGGGGGGTGGGGGGGGGGGGGGTGGGGGGGGGTGGGGGGGGGGGGTTATTGCAGTACTCACATTTCAGCAATCCTCAGTGGAAGGTCTATGTCTTCCTGTGTTTAGGCCTGAGGGCCTTCATTCCTAAGGTTGAGTTGCCTTCGAGGGGAAACCCATATCAGATCCCCCACTACATATCACTTGAGCTCTCTTTTCTGCCCCTTCCAGCCCATAAATACATAGGGGAGCTACTTCACACCTGCAAGGTAAATAAACACAGCAAAAGGGCAAACCGCCCTCTATAAGTGCATGCACTAAGCAGCTGTTAAGTAATTTACCAGCATTGCCAGCAACCAAGTGTATGCAACCCCACCTGTGATATTCTAGCTGTAAAGATTGTCTGTTCCTGGGAAAGTACGCACTGACAGTTCCAAAGAGTTGCCACGGCCAGAGATTGTTCTTACATGTCTGAGTGTATATCTTTGCAGATATTTTGCAGTGTGCAGTTTGGGACTGGAGAATTTACCAGCTCAGAACATTAGACAATTCACCCATGAGCTTCCTGTGACTTTTTTTTAGCCATGTGTGCTTTCCTCTTCATGGCAGAGTGTGCTGAATGAGTCCTGGCTTATGATGACCATTCTAGAAATGATTGCACTGGAGAATGTAATATTTTAAAACTGTTCAACAATTGCTGCTCTTTTATTATATTGTTCTTATGATCTCTGCACACTTGGTGCCTTACATTGCCTTGGTGTGCACTTCACTAGGGGCAATTTATAAAGCAAAAATATAACTTAATTATGCTGTGCTGCTGTTTAAAATTCAGAATACTCTGACACATTTAGAAAGCACAATATTGGGCTTTAGAAATATGCTCTCCATTTCTCTTGCAAAAAAAAAAAAAGTTCTTTAGTGAACACTCGAAAGGATACTGCAAGTTGCACACAGCATTCCGCATTGACAAAAAAAAACAAAAAACAAAAACATAAAATGCAGGCACAGTGTGGAGTAACTGCTACAATATATTATAGATATCAAAAGCCCATTTCCTGTAATGATAGGCCCTAAAGGCTGTTTAAAGTAGAACTGAGAAGTGAAAATATGATATGTTATAGGGAATATTTAGAAATGTTAATTGTGCCAAAACAGAATGCTGAGAAATGTACCCTTTGTTATGAATTCCTCCTGAAAACTAGTAGCGCAATTTCTGGTATTTTAGGGTATCAAGGCACTCCTGTACCTATAGCCTCATAGCTGTATATCTGCAGTGTGAGATCTAAGGCACTGCTGCCTCTCCCTGCTAGTATTAGTAGGAGCGGGACTCTCCTTGCTGAAGGGTCTGACATGAAAAAGCAAAACCCTGCCTCTACCAAGATGGCTACCCCCACAGGAAGACACAGTGCAGAAAAAGGCATGGTACATCAGTAATGGGGAAAAGATTAGCTGCAGTACAACTACAGGTAATAATGGTGATGAGTAATTTGCCCCCTTTTTAGACATATTTTCCATGGTTTATTTCCTATTTAATTAGATTGTGAGCTCTTCTTTTTTTTTCCTGTCTGCTGATAATTTTCTTCTTTTTAAATATGTCTGCCCAGTTTCTAATTTCGGGTGTAGCCACCTAAACTGCCTGGGGCTGCCTCAGCCTAAATCCCCTTCATTCTAGATGTGAACCAATCAGAAGAGACCTCCAGTCTTCAGTAAGACCTAGAAAGTAATAAAAGGATTATCCCTCACAATTGCTCCACAATTTACACAGTTTATTTTTCATAAAAGCAACATAAGGCCTCCAACTTCAATGCAGCGATATGAAAGTAGAGTTTAAATTAGCTTATAGCGGTGCATTTCCTTTGAAATGTTTAATATTCCGGGCTGTCTGGAAATATTTGCCTTTTGGAGATGCAGCATTCCAGTGACATGTGCGTTCTTGAATAGCTCATCACGCATGTTCTGGCCTGGGGGGGAAGTGAGCAGCTCAAGAAGTAACAATCACGTCTAATAAGTGGTTTCCCAACCTGACGTGGTAACATACTTCTCTGGATTAAATGCTTAGGAGAATCACTATGTTTTTTTTTTTTACTCTTAAAGGGTCAGCCCATGGAAAACAAATATTTTTTGTTATGGGTCAAAAATTACATGTTAAATCACCTACTATCTAGGACCTTAGTGAGCTCTATTGACCTTGGCATGATGACACCAAACACATAAAAAACATACACAAAGCCAGATCCTAGATATCTGAGGTTTAAATAAGCCAAATTACACCTGCATAGCTCTCAACAAGGTTATGATTATTGGCACCTAATCTGGAACATCCAATTCTAATTTCAGATGGTGTACTTACTCTTTATATATGGCATCTGTATCTATCTATCTATCTATCTATCTATCTATCTATCTATCTATCTATCTATCTATCTATCTATCTATGTTACTAAATTATTTTGAATTCATCAAAAGGACTGACATCACCCCAAGGTGAACTGGAAGGCTAAAAACCTGAATATTGGTGGAAAAAAGAGCCAGGGGCGTTTGGCCATAAGATCTCACCGCAGGAGTTCTTGATATAAAAGCCCACGGATTTCTTAAAGTGGTATTAAATATTCAGCTTTTTTTTCTTTTTAAATAACAAACATGTCATACTTACCTGCTCCGTGCAGTGGTTTTGCACAAAGCAACCCCATTCCTCTAATTCTCGGGTCCCCTGTGGGCACTGGTCAAGGGGGAGGATCCAAGCAAGCACGCACCAGTTTCTTGCTTGCAGCTTGCTATGGGGGCACTGGTGCGTGCTCGCTCCCAAGCCCTGCTCTATGTGTCCATAAGACACACAGAGCCATGGCTCGGCACCACCCCACTCTCTCCTCGATGGCTTACTGGCTGTGATTAACAGCAGTGGGAGAAAATAGCTCCTGCTGCTGTCTCAGCCAATGAGAAGAGGGAGTCCTGGGACAGCCAAGGCTCTCGTGCATCACTGGAGTGAGAGGGGGTTCAGGTGAGTATTTGGGGAGCTGCACCCAGAAGGTTTTTTAACCTTCATGCATAAAAAACCCTCAGCCTTTACAACCACTTTAACTGTGAAAATTCAACGTCTTAAAGCAGAACTATGCTATGTTTAAAACCCAAGTAATTAGGAATAGTGTTGCTGTCACTTCCCAACTTTTAAAAAATTCATTTGGTTTATATTCTTGTTGCATGCTGACATCTGAGGACTTTGAATCCATGACATGTCTTTGCAGTCTCCCTAGATCATGAAGGACAGTTTTTGTTATTTTTCTTATTACTGTAAGTCAGGAAATGTCCAATTGGACATATGCATTAAGTTGTATGTTAATGTGCATTGCATTAAGGCAGTACATTCGTTTTGAATGGGCTGCTAACCCACTCCCTATCGTACGTGACCCTTTTCTAGCAATGCACGGTGAGCTTCCTATTGCAGGACTTCTCCGGAGCTCTGGCCATGAATAGAAAGCGAGAGGTGACAATTTTGACAATGCCAACCCTTTCTGCCCATCTCCTCTCCAAAGTTACTGCATCCTACTAAATATTTTCACACTCTTGTAAAGCAGCATTTATGTCGATTTTCAAAGCATGTATCAACATGTAATGGTGAAAAAGAACATAGCAGATGATGACAGCAGTGTTGCCAAAAGGGATTCTCTCAAGAGCTTAAAGTTGAATGTTAATGAAGAATCTGGTATTCGCTGATAGTTTTAATGAACTTAGTATTTTCCCATGTCACTTTCTTTTCCTGCAAAGAAAATAAACATCACTTGGCTAGGCCTATGTTAAAATATTTGATTGCGTAAAATAAACAACTGTAGTTTATTAAACATCAGAAACCTTAGTCATCAACCAAACCTGTACAGGGCTAAGCTCTCCTCACTTGCCTCCATGGGGCATATTTTAAGACAACTGACTATAATGTTAGGGGCAAGCACTACTAATGTGTAAGTGTAATACCTTTTCACATGTTCTGCAGCGGGGGGCAGTGTGACAGGAGGGGGACAGTGTGACAAGAGAGTGGCAGTGTTACAAGAGGGAGGGCAGTGTGACAGGAGAGGGGCAGTGTGACAGGAGGGGGGCCAGTATGACAGGGGGGGTCAGTGTGACGGGGGGGACAGTGTGACAAGAGAGTGGCAGTGTTACAATTAGGGAGGGCAGTGTGACAGGAGAGGGGCAGTGTGACAGGAAGGGGGCCAGTATGACAGGAGGGGGTCAGTGGGACAGGAGGGGGCAGAATGACAGGAGGGGGGCAGTGTGACATGAGGGGGTAGTGTGATAGGAGGGGGGGGTAGTGTGACGGGAAGGCAGTGTGATAGAGGGGGGCAGTATGACAGGAAGTGGTCGGGCAGTGTGACAGGAGGGGGGTCAGTGCAACAGGAGGGAAGGCAGTATGACAGAAGGGGGCAGTGTGACTGGAGGGGGGACATTGTAACAGGGAGGCCATGTGATAGGAGGGGGGGCAGTATGACAGGAGGGGGGGCAGCATGACAGGAGGTGGGGTCAGTGCGAGAGGAGGGGGACAGTATGACAGGAGGGGGTGTGACAGGAGGGGGCAGTATGACAGGAGGTGGGCACTGTGATGGGAGGGCAGTGTAACAGAAGGGGGAAAGAATGACAGGGGGCAGTATGACAGGAGGAGGCAGTATGACAGGAGGGGGGGCAGTGTGACATTAGGGGACAGTGTGATAGGACGGGGGCAGTATGACAGGAGGGGGTTGGGCAGTGTGACAAGAGGGGTCAGGCAGTGTGACAGGAGGACACACTATATTTGCTCCAGAGCTGGGCAGTGCATTGTGGCAGAGAATGCATTCTCGCCAGGAAGCAAGACTTGGCAGGAGCAGCCTGGAGGAGTGGGAGCCGGAGTCGAGGGGGCGGAATTGAGAGGCGAACCAATGACTCCCTGTAAACATCAATGGATCAGGACACCAGGCTGGATAGGAGGGGGGCAGTGTGATAGGAGGGGGAGCAGTGTTATAGGAAGAGGGGGTAGCATGACAGGAGGGGGTCAGCAGGGTATCAGGAGGAGGGGGGACAGTGTGACAGTAGGGTGGACAGTGTGACAGGAGGGGGTCAGTATGACAGGAGGAGGGCATAGTGAAATGAGGAGGGGGCATTGTGACAGGAGGGGTGTCAGAGTGACAGGAGTGGGGCAGTATGACAGGAGGGGGCAAAGTGACAGAGAGCAGTGTAACAGGAGGAGGGGATGGGTAGTATGATAGAAGGAGGGGCAGAATGATAGAGGGGGAGGAAATGTGACAGGAGGGGGGCAGTGTGATAGGAGGGAAGTCAGTGTGACAGGAAGGGGGCAGTGTGATAGGAGGGAAGTCAGTGTGACAAAGAGGGGGTCAGTGGGATACGAGCGGGGGGCAGTGTAAAAGGAGTACGGGGCAGTATGAGGGGGGTTTGGGCAGTGTGACAGGAAGGGGTCGGGCAATGTGACAGAAGGGGACACACTATACTCGCTCCAGAACTGGGAAGTACATTGTGGCAGAGAATGCATTTTCGGCCAGGAAGCAAGACTTACCTGACTCACCTGGCAAGAAACAATATTTACCTATGATCTTGGATATCAGGAAAATTGCATCTTTTCAGCATACAGTGGGGACGGAAAGTATTCAGACCCCCTTAAATTTTTCACTCTTCGTTATATTGCAGCCATTTGCTAAAATCATTTAAGTTATTTTTTTTCCTCATTAATGTACACACAGCACCCAATATTGACAGAAAAACACAGAATTGTTGACATTTTTGCAGATTTATTAAAAAAAAAAACCTGAAATATCACATGGTCCTAAGTATTTAGACCCTTTGCTGTGACACTCATATATTTAACTCAGGTGCTGTCCATTTCTTCTGATCATCCTTGAGATGGTTCTACACCTTCATTTGAGTCCAGCTGTATTTGATTATACTGATTGGACTTGATTAGGAAAGCCATACACCTGTCTATATAAGACCTTACAGCCCACAGTGCATGTCAGAGCAAATGAGAATCATGAAGTCAAAGGAACTGCCTGAAGAGCTCAGAGGCACAGATCTGGCCAAGGTTACAAAAAAATTTCTGCTACACTTAAGGTTCCTAAGAGCACAGTGGCCTCCATAATCCTTAAATGGAAGACGTTTGGAACGACCAGAACCCTTCCTAGAGCTGGCCGTCCGGCCAAACTGAGCTATCGGAGGAGAAGAGCCTTGGTGAGAGAGGTAAAGAAGAACCCAAAGATCACTGTGGCTGAGCTCCAGAGATGCAGTCGGGGGATGGGAGAAAGTTATAGAAAGTCAACCATCACTGCAGCCCTCCACCAGTCGGGGCTTTATGGCAGAGTGGCCCGTCGGAAGCCTCGCCTCAGTGCAAGACACATGAAAGCCCGCATGGAGTTAAAAAACACCTGAAGGACTCCAAGATGGTGAGAAATAAGATTCTTTGGTCTGATGAGACCAAGATAGAACTTTTTGGCCTTAATTTTAAGCGGTATGTGTGGAGAAAACCAGGCACTGCTCATCACCTGTCCAATACAGTCCCAACAGTGAAGCATGGTGGTGGCAGCATCATGCTGTGGGGGGTGTTTTTCAGCTGCGGGGATGACTGGTTGCAATCGAGGGAAAGATGAATGTGCTCCAGAGTGCTCAGGACCTCAGACTGGGCTGAAGGTTTACCTTCCAACAAGACAATGACCCTAAGCACACAGCTAAAATAACAAAGGAGTGGCTTCACAACATCTCCGTGACTGTTCTTGAATGGCCCAGCCAGAGCCCTGACTTAAACCCAATTGAGCATCTCTGGAGAGACCTAAAAATGGCTGTCCACCAACGTTTACCATCCAACCTGACAGAACTGGAGAGGATCTGCAAGGAGGCATGGCAGAGGATCCTCAAATCCAGGTGAGAAAAACTTGTTGCATCTTTCCCAAAAAGACTCATGGCTGTATTAGATCAAAAGGGTGCTTCTACTAAAAACTGAGCAAAGGGTCTGAATACTTAGGACCATGTGATATTTCAGTTTTTCTTTTTTAATACATCTGCAAAAATGTCAACAATTCTGTGTTTTTCTGTCAATATGGGGTGCTGTGTGTACATTAATGAGGAAAAAATGTAACATAAATGATTTTAGCAAATGGCTGTAATATAAAAAAGAGTGAAAAAATGTAAGGGGGTCTGAATACTTTCCGTCCCCACTGTACATTTAATTTGATTTGCCAAGGTTAAAGCCTAGTACACACGGGCCTGATTGTTGGGCGTCAGTTCAATAGAAACTGGCCAACATTCGGCCCGTGTGCATGGCCGGCTTCTGTCGAAGGGTCATGACCGAAAATGGTCTTACGATCAGTGCTCTCAGTGGCTGATAGCTGGGGGGGGGGGGGGGCGTTCTCCTGTCAGAACACAATACCACAGCAGGGGAGATCACTATGCTAACATCAGATTGTTACTACAGGGGCTCCGACATGAGCTGAACTAAAGAAAACTAGTAGTATGTGTGAGGCTTTACAGTCCAACCCCAAAGAAAACTTATTTTAGTTTGAATAAAGTAGAAAAAGGTTACAATTTCTGTCTTTGTCCCTGCTGGGGGGATTTCCTTTCACTTCTTTTGGGATTGCTCTGACGGGAAGTGAAGGTAACTATTCACAATAGCAGACAGAGACAGCATAAAACCTGACACAGATTTTAACCTCCAATGAAGAAAAAAGCATCCAAGAGGTAATGGCATTTTGTGATGTGAGTTCATACAAAGCAGGGAGAGGACAAAAGCATTTGGATATCTTACTGGCTAGGCTGCTCAAAATAGACAGGTCTACCCTCCGGTGGGTATCAGTTTATCAGTTAAAAACAGGAGGGAAGCGAATTGCTGGAGTAGGAGAGCTACTGGCCAGCAGCATTTGCATGAGCAATCAAGTCCTTTCAAGTTTCTTATTTTAACTGAAGTCCTGATGAAGAGAGAGTCTTTCCTGGCCACGAAACACGTTGACAGGTTCTAACCCTTTCTTTTTTCTATACAAAAGTTTAATTTGTGCATTGTGTATGTAGCGGTACCCACGCAGGAGCCGCTTTGATATTAGTTTGTCCAGGCCTCCCACTGATTAATCCACAGCCAGTTACAGGGTATTTTCACACAGCCAGGTGCACACACTCCTCCGCTCATTATCTTCAATGACCAGTCTAGGGGATTTAGTTTTGTATTTTATTTGGAGAACTTGGATAGGAGAAGGGAATTAGTAGGATACTCCAAATTAACTATTTACAGGTGAGGACAACTTTCTCTATAGAACTGTGTAGCAGATTATCTGTAGGACCATACAGCACCTGTATGGAATGAACAAGTACATTTGTAACAGAAGGAACTCAGTGAACTTTGCCTCTTCAAGATACTAGCCAGTGTCCCCTTTAGCTTGCACCCAGTAGCTGACTTCTAGCACACAGAGGGGGATCTAAAAGTGCAAGTTCCAGGGATACCCTGTGGGGGTCTGTACTCACAAGGCTCCTGAATCATGGGTTGCAACTTCAATGTTTCAGGTCCTCAGGTTGACCATCTGTGGCTGAGGAGGGGCAGCAGGCTCCCTCCTCACTTGGACATTTCTCTCTGCAGAACACCACAAACCCATCTGCTCGTCAGATATAAATACAGTTACCCAGCATGCATTGGGGCACATCCCCTCCTTATTGGCCAGGGCTGTACAGGCATCCATGCTCTCATCTGCAAGGTTTCCACCCACTGTCCAGTGTACTCCATAGCTAATGAATCAGTGTGAAACATCAAGACAGCATGAGCAGCACCAGAGCACACTGAGCAGACATCACCAATCAATCACAGCTCTTTGTTAAGCAGACAGCACATAGATTTGCCTAGCGGTCTCCCTGTCAAACAGAAAAACCAAAAACAATATACAATCACTCTAGCACCTACCTAGGAGGGTGTAGATCGTTGTGATTTTTCATCTTCTAGTTATATATATTTTAGAGAATGTAACCAGCATCCTTCCAAAACAACAGCTGAGATAAAATAAATTTCAAGATATTTACTATTTAGTGGCTGGATATGGTTCATTGAACAAGTCTGAGCAGATCACAGATTTACACCGTTATGCCACGCACACACGATCGGAATTTCAGCCCACAAAAGACCAATGAGAGTTTTTCGTCAGAAAATGCGACTGTGTGTATGTTCCACCAGACTTTTGCTGGCCGAATTCCAGCCAGCAAAAGATTGAAAGCATGTTCTCAATTTTTCAGTTGGAAAAAGTTCCTATACGAAAATGCGATCATCTGTGGCAATTCCGATGCGCAAAATTCCTACGCATGCTCGGAAACAATTCGACGCATGCTCGGAAGCATTTATCTTCATTATCTCGGCTCGTCGTAGTGTTATACATCACCACGTTCTTGACGGTCGTAAGTTCAGCGAACTTTTGCATGACCGTGTGTACGCAAGGCAAACTTGAGCGGAATCCCCTCCGTGGATCCTCAAACTCATCCCTGACCCCCCCTACAGCGTCACTCCGATATCCCTCTCCCTCCTCCCTACTGACCTTCATCCGGGCGCCGCGCTCAGCCAGCAGGCCGGCCGCTCAGGACCCTCTGCGGCCCAGCCTAGCTCCGGCTGCTAGCTCGGCAGGACATCACTGCCACCCCGCACCACAGCCTCGATCATCCGGCCTCTCAGTTCCGGCCTTCCAGCCACCCATCCTCGGATCCGGATTCAGCTCGATCCCCCCCTGCAGCGGTACACCGGGACCCCCCCTCACTGACCTACATCCGGGCGCTGCATACAGCCAGCCAGCCGGCCGCTCAGGACACTCCGCGGCCCCGGCCCAGCTCTGGCTGACTGCCCGGCAGCACACTACCGCCGCTCCTCACACCAACCGTCAGGTAGCTCGACCGGCGAACCCGCGCCCCCCTCCCCTTCTGCTCAGCCTACTCCACACCGGATCTATCCGCCTACCAACAGCAGAAGGGTCCGGTTACTACGCTAGGACAGCCCGCGGCTCAGGCCTAGCTGGCGGCCATCTTGGTACTCCCTATTGCCGGCCAGCCCATGGCGCGGGCCTAGCCGGCGGCCATCTTGCTACACCTCAAGGCCGAACGGCACAGCTTCTTGGGCCTCCTTCTTGAGGCCGCAAGCTCTCTGGCCGCATCACCTCCTGACTGGACCCACCACCCACAGCCCCCTCAGTTCCCCCCCCGGACACCACCGCAGCCGCGGTCCAATCACCCCGCTCTAGCCGCTAGTTTTGGTGGGACAGACCACGACTGCGGCCTAGCTCCGGCAGCCACACACCCCCCCTCCCACTCTCGTCCAACAGAGCCCCTGCCCCTCCACACCTGGAAACACCCCCCTGCTACTGGACCTCACTGCAGGGGGCACTGGTTATTCACCAGAGACCAGTCTACCGCAGATCGCCCTAGACGCAGCCACCGCACCACCCACCATCCTACAGGTAAGCACCGAGGGTCACTAGCAGTTGATCCAGGGGCCGAGCCCGATCGCCCCTCGGGGGGTTAGAAGGAATTTTTTCCTCTGCTGCGCAATTGGCTACCACAGCTGGAGGTTTTTCGCCTTCCTCTGGATCAACAATAGGGTGGTAGGCACCCTCCCCTCCGTCAGGACCTCCGCAACACATTTTAACCCGTCTCCCACACCACTCCAGAAGCAGTGGTGACCATCTGATCCCTACATCCTCCAGCAAGCTCGTTATCGCTACATCAGTATCATCATTTAGATTAACCTTCCTTCAACAACTTTGCCTTCCTCATCATGTGCAACTTCAAATACACAACAGACGCCCTTCACAGGCTAAGAAACACTGCCTCAATTTTACCAACCGCCACTAAAAAAAGACTAAAAAAAGAACAATTACTAAAGACCAATCCACAATCAATCATCAGAAACAGGGAGACATTGACCCAACCACAACAACTAGCATGCGCCATGATCAACACCAGATCTGCAGTCAAGCACAGGCTGGAAATCCACAACTTTATCATCGAAAACAACATTGACTGACTCTTCATTACAGAAAGCTGGCTAACACCTGACTGCAACACCATCCTAATTGAATCGGTGCCCGAGAACTACAGTATCCTAACTGAGCACAGAATAGGAAAAAAAGGAGGAGGCCTAGCAGTGATTTTCAAATCGCACCTTGGGTTTTCCAAACCAACTTTACAGAACTCAGTGCCTTTCATGGAAACACTCTCACTGCAACTTCAAACAACACCTCAAGACACCATTCACATACTACTATGCTACAGACCACCAGGACCAAAGACCAATCTCCTTACCCCACTCACTGAATTCTTCTCAATACACACCCTGAAAACCAAAAACCTGCTGGTACTTGGGGAATTTAACCTCTGGGCAAACTCTGCCCAAGACTTCATCACAACCGCCTGCATCAACCAAATGGAAGAACTAGGCCTTCAAAAGCTGATAAATGCTCCCACACACGGTTCAGGACACACTCTAGACCTCATCTTCAAACAGAATATGGACATCAACATACTTGACAACACTCCACTACCGTGGACGGACCACCATGCTATCAACTTTAAAATCACCATCAACACCACCCCCCAAAAACAGAAACGGGCAACAACAAACTGGAATAGATCCCAGAAGAAACTACACTCCGAACTCTTCAAAACCACATTATCAAACAAATACTTCTGCTAAACTCAAACCTCTCAACGGAACAAACACTCAACTCCCTAAACAAGGTATTACTACAAACAGCAGACTCAGTGGCGCCAAAACGCAGAACACCTATCCGCAATAAAAACTCGAGATGGTTTAATGCCACGCTCACCCTACTCAAGCAAGAACGTAGAAGAGCTGAAAGAGCATGGAGAAGAAATCCCACCAAGGAAAACCGTACCAACTACAAAGAACTTACTGTGAAATACCACAAGGCAATCTTCAAAGCCAAAAAAGAACATTTCTCAGACACCATCTCAACTGCCCTAAACCGTCCGCGGGAACTTTTCAAATTAGTCACTCAGTCAATGAACCCGACCTGCTTAGAGCCACCCGGAAACAATACTCAAGAATTCTGCAATGAATTATCAGATTACTTCATCGACAAAATCGACAACATCAGGAAATCAATTCATCAGAAAAGAACAACCAACCTCACTCAACCAAAGCAAAAAGAGGATATCTACACGAACATCACACCACCACCGAAATTTTCTTTGTCCCCAATCACCACTGACATGACCATAAACATCATCAGAAGCCTTCGAGACAGCACATCACCAAACGACATCATTCCCACAAAACTCCTGAAAGAATGTTCCGACATCTTGGCCCCTACTCTTACACACCTCATAAATCAATCTTTCAAAGAAGGGACTGTACCGACCTCCCTCAAGCAAGGCATCATCAAACCCCTGCTGAAGAAACCCAATCCCGACCCTAAGGACCCTAACTGCCGCAGACCGATAACAAGCCTCAACACCATCTCCAAGATTATGGAGAAAACAGTAGTACTGCAGCTACAACGCCACCTGGACACACACCAACTCCTGGATCCTCTGCAATCATGCCCGGGCCATGGCACAGAAACAGCACTCCTCAAAATATGGGACGACGCCCTTGAAGCAGCAGATGACGGAGAATCAAGTCTCCTGGTACTGTTAGACCTCAGCACAGCATTTGATACAGTGGACCACAACACTTTACTTGTCCGCCTCTCAGAAGTGGCAGGAGCTACAGGTCCTGCTCTAAAATGGCTTGCATCCTTCCTAGAGAATCGCTCTAGTGAAACTAGGAACATTCACCTTGGAAACCTGGGCAATCTCATGCGGAGTTCCTCAGGGCTCACCCCTGTCACCAGTGCTATTTAACATCTACATCCGCCCACTTCTCAATATCATCAGGAAAACGGACCTCTGCTTCCACTCATACGCTGATGACACCCAACTCTACTTTCGCATCACCGGACAAAAAACCCATCATCGACAATTAGAGGAATGCCTCACTCTAATAGATGACTGGATGACCATCAGCTCCCTCAAACTTAACGGTTCACAAACAGAACTTCTTCTCCTACACGCCAACAAAAATTCCAAAATTAAGACCCCGTGGACACCTCCCTCCATCCTCAGACAGACCATCTCTCCAAGCATCAAAGCCAAGAGTCTAGGAGTCATCTTTGACTCAGGAATGACAATGGATGCACAAATAGGATCAGTGGTGAGCGGATCTCACCATCTTCTCCGACTCCTACGTAGGCTCATCCCGTACATCCCAGAAGAGGATAAAGCGGCAGTTGTGGGAACAATCATCAATTCCTGACTCGACTACGCAAATTCGCTCTACGTAGGACTACCCCAATATCAGCTTGCGCGCTTACAACTCATTCAAAACACGGCGGCAAGACTGGTAACAGGAAAAAACCCCTGGGAATCTATTTCACCATCCCTAAAGTGCCTACACTGGCTAACTGTAAAGAATCGGATCAAATTCAAGACCCTCTGCCTCACCCACAAATGCATAAATGGAAACGCTCCGCTATATCTCCAGGAGAAAATAAAACACTACACACCTAATCGCAGCCTTCGATCAGCTAACCAAAACCTCCTCATCATTCCCAAATACCTCGACTATGGAACGCTCTTCCGACCAACATCCGCAGGGAAGAAAACCATCAGGCCTTCAGGAAAAAACTAAAGACCTTCCTGTTCTAAGAAGCTGGCAAGAGAGAACGCTTTCTAGCGCCTTGAGGCGATTTAGTTCGCATTTGCAGCGCTCTACAAATCCTTCATTCATTCATTCATTCATTCAATCCCGTCAGAAAAGCCGTCATATCTTTTTCCGACGAGAAGTCCGATCGTGTGTACGCGCCATAAGAAGTGAAACTGAAGGTTTGTGTGACAATTTAAAAAAAAAGGAATCCTAGTATACTTTATTAACTAACCATTTAGTAAGTCTTATTGTTGCTTTTTCCAGTCTCTGCACAAAGGGGTGCTTTTGGGAGTGACTGATATATGTAAGTTTTAGCTAAACGGTGCAATAACTCTTCCAAATCTGTGTGTGGGGTCCTCTGACAACCCAAGAGTAAATACTGCTAGCTGCTTTTTATTTTTTAGTAGAGTTGTTTAATCACTGATAACATTCTTGAAGCATTAGATTTATTTAATTCCATCCTGTTTGGTAACAATCTGATTCACTATAAAAATTATCTTGCAAATAATGTAGACATGTTAAGCCTTTTTAAAATAGTTTTAAAAAGAGAAAAGGATTAATGCAACATTTCAAAAGAGACAGAGAAAGTAGCGAATGAAGGGATACACAGATGGACCAGTAGGGGGATGGATGGACAGGCTGATGAACACACAGATGGATGAACAAACAGACAGACATATGTGTTGTGTTGCATTTGATATAAAATATAATTTTTCTATAAGACTCATAGCATTCTGGTGTCACAGAGACAGACTTTCTCAAACAAATGCTGGATACAATGGGTATTGTTGTATTGTTACAGTTTTCAGCAGGCTATTGTCTCTATAGCTACAGTACACAAGAAAGAGATTTAGTTGTTTGAGGTTTTCAAACTGAAAGAATGACTGTTAGATTACTGTCAGGTGTTGGCTTGATTAGACAATGGGTACGTAGATACAGTTTTCAACAGTCCATTGTCTACACAGCTACAGCAAACAGGTATGTTTTCTCATGTTTGGTAACTATGGTAAACAGCCTGGCACATAAAAGGGGGATTCAGGCATAAGCTAGGGACACAGACACACACACACACACCATCATGCTGTAACATCTGACGCCACTCATGATAGAAGAAACTTGCCTGATGCTCCAGGAGAATCGTTGCCAATGAAGATCACGAACATACAGTAATAGAAGATAAGTAACCTTTAAGTGTATTTGTCCTATTATAGACCATAGGCTGTTCAGTTTGCTAGGCATTTTGCTTGTTATAGATATCTGTCAGTCTTGTATTGTATTCCTAATATTGTAATAGTTTTGTATGTACAGCATCTTTGTATAGTAAAAGCACAATTTACACACTGCAGAAATCTCAGCTTCCTTGCTTATACGACAGAGTAACCTAGATAGATAGACGCAAGCAAAACATTTGGGGGCTCGTGCCGCGATCTGTGCTATAATTCAATTGAAGCAGACCTGTTTTTCTGTAGTGTGTTGTGTAGCATGTGCTAGGTAAAATGCTGCGTAAGCTGTTTAGGAAAAGCAAGGCTGCAGAGGGTTCTGGTGGCCAGAAGGAAGTGTGCAGCTTACCTATCTGGGCCAGAGACAATGAGTGGGAGCCTCTTGCTAAAGAATTTGTTAAGTATGCTTCTCCCTTGAAGCTGACTTGGGGTGATAAAGTCTCAGATCATTTTGTTGATTTTAGCCTTAAGGGGTTGGATTTAAGTAAAAAAGAGAAGAGGACAGTGTCCATTGTGGGCTGGTATTTCCTTAATGCTATTTACACTGAATCACAGAGAAGGGAGAAGGCAGAGGCAGAAGTTAAGGTATTAAAAGACCAGCTAGCAGTTGCTTCAGAGTGTGTGTGCTCAACTGCTAGTTGGGCTGATGATTTGCAAGAGCGGTGTGCAGCCCTCATGACCAAATCAATTAATGCCTTAAGGAAAAGGAAGGGCTGTAAACCTGTTAGTAAAGCCAGGGTACGTGCCATTGTCACATCCCAAAATTGGGATTGTGAGGATGTGCTCTCCTCAAATGATAGTGAGGATGAGGAGATAGAGTTTGATATTTTGCATGATGATCTGCTAGTGCGAAAGAAAAAGTATGCCAGACCTCTCATTACTAAGCATAGGAAACGGCAACATGATAGAGAGGATATGGCAGATGGGGAGGTGAATTATCGCAACCCCAGAGATGTTGAATTTGAAGAAGTACGGGAGTTTACACAAACTGAACTCCATGAGCTGGCAAAACAATACAAACAAAGGTCTGGGGAGCCCCTATTGACCTGGCTCCTATGCTTATGGGATGAAGGGGCAGACAGTGTTGTTTTGTCTGGTAAGGAAGCAGTGACTATGTAAGTGTTAACCCATGATCCACAATTGCGTCAGGCATTGCGAAAAGCCCGAGAATTTAGCGTGAATTTTTCACTGTTAGACCTTGTGAGAGACGGAATAGTCCGAGTATATGCTAGTCCTACTGACCTGGAAAATACCTACTCCTGGAGATCAATAGGAGAAGGTATTTCCAGGTTACGTGAGATGGGTTGTATAACCGGATTAAATACGTTTCCAGAATGGATGGGTCCAGATATGGAACCCTTTAGGTCTGCTCTGCGCTCTAAGCTGATGAAGTCTGCGCCATTTAATTTCAGGGCTCCATTATTGTCCTTGTTGGGAGGCCTGGGATTAAACAGCAAGATTCATGAAGCCACAACCCTTTTAAGCCAGTTGGGGGAGCTAGATCAGACTAAAACAAAACCTGTCAGGGCAGTAGATAAGCTCAAGGCCAGACAGGAAGAATACAAACAGAACAGAGAAGAAAGGAAATGGGGTAGAGAAGACAGGAGGTTAAGAGAAAACCAGGCTAGTTATTTCTAGGAAACAAATGTGGGTGGACCTATTAAAGGCAGGAGTACTTAAAGATGAGATAGATGGGATTTCTACTGCAGAGGTGGAAACATTTAGTAGGGAAAACTGTCAGGGTTAGAAACACTACTCCTAGTGAAGATAACACCAGCCTGGAGTTAGAGAAAACAGAACAGACCCCTCCTGTTAGCCCCAAACCAATTCCCAAAACTGAAAATGAACCCAAACCCAAATCCCTTTATCCTGGGGAGTAATTAGAGAAAATCAGAAAAGGGGATTGGGAGGTTCCTTATCCTTTATGAAGGGAAGGTGAGTCTCCTGTAATAGCCATGAGGGCAGTGACAGCAGGAGACCGACGCCCATATGCACCTGTCACTACATGGTGGGGGAAGTCATCTTCTCCTACACATGTAATGGCTTTAGTTGATAGCGGAGCCGAAGTTACACTTTTGCAAGGAAATCCTTCCCATCACAAAGGAGAATTGATTTATGTAGAAGGTTTGGGAGGGCAAACTACACCAGCAGTTAGGATACGGGTGAAATTGGCTATTGGCAAGGGAACAGGATTTATGACAAATGTTTTGGTATCAGAGTTACCCTAAAATATTCTTGGGATGGATGTACTTCAAGGTCAGTCAATTCAGACTGAAAGAGGTACATTCACATTCGGGTATCCTGATAAAGCATATCTGGTTAGGGCGGTGAAGGCTGTGGTCAGAGGTCATGCGAAATGGACCCCTGTCTACATTCCTCCACCAGAGAAGCCAGTCTGTCTCAAGCAGTACAGACTTCCTGGAGGCCACAAAGAAATTGGGGAGACCATTCAAGAATATTTGAGAGCAGGGATCCTTAGACCTGCTGAAAGTCCTTTCTTGTCTCCGGTGTTCCCAGTAAAGAAACCCGATGGGACATATAGCATGACTGTGGATTACAGACGTCTAAACAAAGTGGCACCTCCATTGAAGTCAGCTGTACCAGATATGATCTCAATTGTTGAGAAAATTGCTAAAGATGCAGGAGAATATCATGCTGTGATAGACCTGGCTAATGCTTTCTTTTCAATTTTGATAGACCCAGAGTGTCAAGACCAGTTTGCTCTGGTGTGGGACGGCCACCAGTACACTTTCACCGTGCTTCCTGAAGACTATGTTCATTCTCCAACGTTTTGTCATGGACTGATTGCCCGAGATTTAAGTACCCTGAGTTTGAAAGTCGCTGTGTTTCACTACATTGATGACATCATGATCTCTGGGACAAAAGAAGATGTAACTGAAGCACTGCACCTGCTGATAGAGCACTTGGAGAACAGAGGGTGGGCTATCAACAGAGACAAAGTCCAAGGACCTGCCACAGAAGTGAAATTCCTGGGAATGATGTGGACTGGGCCGCAGAGGAAAATTCCTGAGACAGTTGTGCAAACTATCCAGGCGCTGTCGCCCCCCTACTACCAAAAAGGAGGCACAGAAGTTCATTGGAGTTGTGGGGTTCTGGAGATCATTCATCCCACATCTTGGACTGATTCTGAGGCCTATATATAATGTCACCAGAAAAAAGACTGAGTTCTCATGGGGTTCAGAGCAGCGGACTGCATTCCTGGCTGCCAAAGAAGCTAGTTTGCAGCATCAGGGATTAGGACCCGTGAGACAAGGAGTACCATTTTAGCTGGATGTAGTGGAGCAGAATGGTACCATATCTTGGAGTCTGTGGCAGCCAAATGAAAAGAAAGGACTGAGAGCAATACCCATTGGATTTTGGTCCAAACAACTGACAGAGGCACAGAAGAGATACACGCCCCTAGAGAAGTACCTGTTTGGGGCCTACACAGCACTTAAACATGTAGAGACCATTACAGGAAAGGACACAGTCACCATCTATACTGCATTGCCAATAGCAGGATGGGTGAGAGATAATGGACTGACCACTAGGGCAGCTGTAGCCCAGAACCAGACACTGATGAAATGGAAGTGGTACCTTCAAGAAAGAGGGGGTATTGCAGCTGGGGATGTTAGAGACATTTCAAAACAGTTGGCTGGGCTTGTCACTTTTACCAGCACCCGGCCAGAAGAAGAAATTCTTGTGCTGCAGTCATCCCCCATTCAAGAGGCTCCACCCTTTGAGTCTCTGTCAGAAGACATGAAGGAGTCAGCGTGGTTAACTGATGGTTCAGCCATAGTCAATTCGTCTGGACGTAAATGGACAACAGCAGCCTACAACCCAAGTACCGACACAGTCCTGCAGGAGATCGGAATTGGAGGGTCCAGTCAGTATGCAGAGTTGAAAGCTGTGGTGATGACTCTTCTGGAGTATCCTTCTTCCCATGTCACTATCTACACTGACAGCTGGGCGTTTTTTAAAGGACTGACAACTTGGATGCCCACGTGGAAGTCCAGTGAATGGATGATTCATGGAAAGGTGGTGTGGGGAGGCAAGGAAGTCTGGGACTACATCTGGAAGGAAGCTCACTCCCGCACCATAAAAGTGGGGCATGTTGATGCACATGTGCCCCTAGTCCCAGACTTTGAGAAGTATAACAGAGTTGCAGATGAAATTGCCAAAGTGAAGGCAGTTGTGCCAATTGATCCTGTCTTAATGAACTTGGCCAACTGGGCCCACAAGCAATCTGGACATTTGGGGCAGAAAGCAACATATGAATGGGCACATCAGAGAGGATTGCCTATATCCATGGACATGATAAAGACTGTAATAGGGAACTGTACAGTGTGTGGAGAAGTGCAACAATGCCATTGCAAAAGTACTCCACCGGGTCGAGTAAGAGGGGTGAGAGGCCTGCAGAGATCTGGCAAATTGACTTCATCGGTCCCCTGCCCCAGGGAAACAATGGACTGAGATATTGTTGCACTGCAGTGGACACCTATTCAGGACTTATGCTTGTTCATCCTTGCAAACGTGCAGATCAAGCCGCAATGCTTCAACTGCTCCAGAAACTTGTCGTTGCTTATGGTTGTCCCAAACAAGTCCAAATTGATAACGGCTCACACTTCACTGGCTCAACAGTACAGCAGTGGGCCAAAGATTCTGGAGTGTACTGGTTGTGCCATATCCCATACCATCCACAGGCAGCTGGTTTGATTGAAAGATACAACGGGCTATTGAAGGACCAGATATGCAAACTTACACCCACACGTACACTAAGGGGGTGGGATCGGGTCCTCACACAGGTAGTCATGTTGTTAAATTCTAGGCCAATAGCCAAAAGCACACCATATGAGAGGATGGTAGGGGCTGGGGCACAGATTCCACAGCTGGAGTGCAGAGTTCAGTATTTATGTAAGGTTCCTGAAAGAACAGGGTTTAACAGATACCATGTTACTGCTTCCCATGACATAGAAACCAAGAGTGACGTATCTGAAGCTGAAGCCTATCTAGGAATGAGAGGGAATCTGGCAGGAAGGTTTGAAGTTACATTTGCATTGACAGATGAGCTTAAAGACAGTGGCTGGGACTCTGATTGGTTAGTGGATACTTCTCAGCAAGAGTGGAAAGTGAGGCTACATAACAGCAAACCTTCCAAAATAAACAGCAGTGATCTTCTGGGAAATATCAGTATATTTCCTCTCCTCCCTATTGATGTTCTTTGGGAGGGTCAGAAGTGGGTACAGGCAGGGGGCAAAGTGTTAGTCAGATATCCAGGCAAGAAGCCATTTAGAGGAGAGATTGTAGCTGAAGAGCTTGGATCTACTGTTTATGTATTATTAGAAGGAACAGATAATCCGCTTTGTTTTCCACTCCACAGGCTGTCTCCGATTTGATCCATAGGACATGATGGAAAGAATGATGGAAGATCGCAAGAGTTGTGGAGAGCAAGGCCTTTAAAGTATTACAAGCCTGGACTTGTTTCTAAAGAACTTTAGAATGGACTTTCTAATGAACTTTTTAGTTAAAGACCTTCTCAATGACAGAAATGGGAGGTGTTGCATTCAAGGAAAATTAATGTTTAGAATGAGTTTAGTAATGAAGAGATTTTCTGTGTGTAGTCTGAGAGAAAAATCAAAGGCAGAATGTGTTGTGTTTGATATAAAATATAATTTTTCTATAAGACTCATAGCATTCTGGTTTCACAGAGACAGACTTTCTCAAACAAATGCTGGATACAATGGGTATTGTTGTATTGTTACAGTTTTCAACAGGCTATTGTCTCTATAGCTACAGTACACAAGAAAGAGATTTAGTTGTTTGAGGTTTTCAAACTGAAAGAATGACTGTTAGATTACTGTCAGGTGTTGACTCGATTAGACAATGGGTACGTAGATACAGTTTTCAACAGTCCATTGTCTACACAGCTACAGCAAACAGGTATGTTTTCTCTTGTTTGGTAACTATAGTAAACAGCCTGGCACATAAAAGGGGGATTCAGGCATAAGCTAGGGACACAGACACAGACACACACACACCCACCATCATGCTGTAACATCTGACGCCACTCATGATAGAAGAAACTTGCCTGATGCTCCAGGAGAATCATTGTCAATGGAGATCACGAACATACAGTAACAGAAGATAAGTAACCTTTAAGTGTATTTGTCCTATTATAGACCATAGGCTGTTCAGTTTGCTAGGCATTTTGCTTGTTATAGATATCTGTCAGTCTTGTATTGTATTCCTAATATTGTAATAGTTTTGTATGTACAGTATCTTTGTATAGTAAAAGCACAATTTACACACTGCAGAAATCTCAGCTTCCTTGCTTATACCACAGAGTAACCTTGCTAGATAGACGCAAGCAAAACAACATATGGATGCACAGATGAGCAGGTGGATGGAGTTCAAAAGCTGAAGTGGAAATTTACACCGACAAATGAATTTAGGGTACCAATGTAATGATCAAGGACTGGTGACTACTTCCCTCATCTCAGCTCATTTCATCTCTCTCATCTCAGCTCTCTGCTAAGAAGAGAAACCATATTAAAGGTGTAATAGGTTTACCCTGTATTAAAGTGCCTTTAAAAAGTATTCATACCCCTTGAAATATTACACATTTTGTCATGTTACAACCAAAACGTAAATGTATTTTATTGGTATTTTATGTAATAGACCAACACAAAGTGGCACATAATTGTGAAGTGGAAGGAAAATGATAAATGGTTTTCAACATGTTTTACAAATAAATATGTTAAAAGTGTGGCGTGCATTTGTATTCAGCCCCCCTGAGTCAATACTTTGTAGAACCACCTTTTGCTGCAATTACAGTTGCGAGTCTTTTTGGGGATGTCTCTACCAGCTTTTCACATCTAGGGAGTGAAATTTTTGCCCATTCTTCTTTGCAAAATAGCTCAAGCTCTGTCAGATTGGATGGAAAATTGCGAACAGCAATTTTCAAGTCGTGCCACAAATTCTCAATTGGATTTAGGTCTGGACTTTGACTGGGCCATTCTAATGCCACGTACACACGAGTGGACTTTACGGCAGACTTTGTCCGGCGGACTTTTCAACTGACTTTCTGAATGAGCGGACTTTCCTACACACAATCAACCAAAGTCCAATGGATTCGTACTTGATGACGTACGACCGGACTAAAACAAGGAAGTTCATAGCCAGTAGCCAATAGCTGCCCTAGCGTCGGTTTTTGTCCATCGGACTAGCATACAGACGAGCGGACTTTTCGACCGGATTCGAGTCCGTCGGAAAGATTTGAAACATGTTTCATTTCTAGGTCCGTCGAACTTTTGTGGAAAAAAAGTCCGCTGGAGCCCACACACGATCAAATTGTCCGACGGACTCCGGTCCGCCGGACCAAGTATGCCGTAAAGTCCGGTCGTGTGTACGCGGCATTACACATAAATATGCTTTGATCTAAATCAGGGATATGCAATTAGCAGACCTCCAGCTGTTGCAAAACTACAAGTCCCATCATGCCTATGCCTCTAAGTGTCATGCTTGTGGCTGTGCCTCATGGGAGTTGTAGTTCTGCAACAGCTGGAGGTCCGCTAATTGCATATCCCTGACCTAAACCATTCCATTGTAGCTCTGGCTATATGTTTAGGGTCATTGTCCTGCTGGAAAGTTAACCTCCGCTCCAGTTTCAAGTCTTTTGCAGACTCTAACAGGTTTTCTTCTAAGATTGCTATGTATTTGGCTCCATCCATCTTCCCATCAACTCTGACCAGCTTTCCTGTCCCTGCTGAAGAAAAGCATTATGGTGTGTTCAGGGTGATGTGCAGTGTTAGATTTCCGCAACACACAGAGAGCATTTTGCTTTTAGGCCAAAAGATCAATTTTGGTCTCATCTGACCAGAGCACCTTCTTGCACATATTTGCTGTGTCCACCACATGGCTTCTCGCAAACTGCAAACAGGACTTCTTATGGCTTTCTTTCAACAATGGCTTTCTTCTTGCCACTCTTCCATAAAGGCCAGATTTGTGGAGTGCACAACTAATAGATGTCCTGTGGACAGATTCTCCCACCTGAGTTGTGAATCTCTGCAGCTCCTTCAGAGTTACCATGGGCCTCTTGGCTGCTTCTCTGATTATTCTCTCCATGTCTGTCAGTTTAGGTGGATGGCCATGTCTTGGTAGGTTTGCATGTGTGCCATACTCTTTCCATTTTCGGATGATGAATTGAACAGTGTTCCGTGAGATGTTCAAAGCTTTGGATATTTTTTTATAACCTAACTCTGCTTTACACGTCTCCACACAGACAGAAAATGAACTCGTATGAGTTAAAACCCTGCAGATATACACAGATCAAAAGGGTATGATTAAAAACATCTCACAATAAGAGGTACAAAGTGCATGGCAAAAGTCTCTAAGATGAAAGGGGAGAGAAATCCATGTTCCAGCACTAAGGGCAGCCAGTGTAAAGAGCTAGAAGCAGTCTCTGCAATGCAACAAAGGAAAAGAAACAGAGCACCTCTAAGTGCAGTATTGGTAAACCATTTAATGATAAGGCAAAAGTAAAACTACTCACAAAATGAGAGAGAATACAAGCATTGTAGTGTTAAAGCTGCAGCAGGATCCGGGTGTCGTTTTCTCCTGAAAGTCTGTGTCTCTGGAGTGCAGCTGACAGCTCATGCAGGTGGAATCCAGCATTCACAGCCTCTGGGAACAGTGGGGAACACAGGGGAGATCGGAGATGATGTCACTTCCGCAGGGCCGATCCTAGGGTCACCGGCGCCTGGGTGCAGAAATATTTCTGGCGCCCCCACATGGGCGTGGTCATCTTACCAACTCCTCCCCTTTATAAATGTTTCTATGGCAACGACTCAAACACAGAGATGCTCCCCTAAGAAGTCTTTGTTACCCTAGGATCCTCCCATGATCTTTTAACAATAAAAAAAATACAGGAATAGCGTACACTAATGAGAACTGGAGGGGAGTCTCTCTGATGCACACAAAGAGGGCTTCTGTTAGAGAGTCTGTTAGAAAGAGCCCCCAGACATAGTACAGGAGATGGCCAGAGACTGCAGACATGATACAGGAGATGGTCAGAGACTGCAGACATGATACAGGAGATGGTCAGAGACTGCAGACATGATACAGGAGATGGTCAGAGACTGCAGACATGATACAGGAGATGGTCAGAGACTGCAGACATGATACAGGAGATGGTCAGAGACTGCAGACATGATACAGGAGATGATCAGAGACTGCAGACATAGTACAGGAGATGGTCAGAGACTGCAGACATAGTACAGGCGATGGTCAGAGACTGCAGATATTGTACAGGAGATGGTCAGAGACTGTAGTTATGATACAAGAGACAGTCAGAGACTGCAATCATAGAACAGGAGATGGTCAGAGCCTGCAATCATAGAACAGGAGATGGTCAGAGACTGCAGACATAGTACAGGAGATGGTCAGAGACTGCAGACATAGTACAGGAGATGATCAGAGACTGCAGACATAGTACAGGAGATGGTCAGAGACTGCAGACATAGTATAGGAGATGGTCAGAGACTGCAGACATAGTACAGGAGATGATCAGAGACTGCAGACATAGTACAGGAGATGGTCAGAGACTGCAGACATAGTACAGGAGATGGTCAGAGACTGCAGACATAGTACAGGAGATGGTCAGAGACTGCAGATATTGTACAGGAGATGCCCAGAGACTGCAGACATAGTACAGGAGATGGTCAGAGACTGTAGTTATGATACAAGAGACGATCAGAGACTGCAATCATAGAACAGGAGATGGTCAGAGACTGCAGACATAATACAGGAGATGATCAGAGACTGCAGACATGTTACAAGAGATGGTCAGAGATTGTAGTTATGATACAAGAGACAGTCGGAGACTGCAATCATAGAACAGGAGATGATCAGAGACTGCAGACATAGTACAGGAGATGCCCAGAGACTGCAGGCATAGTACAAGAGATGGTCAGAGACTGCAGACATAGTACAGGAGATGATCAGAGACTGCAGACATAGTACAGGAGATGGTCAGAGACTGCAGACATAGTACAGGAGATGATCAGAGACTGCAGACATAGTACAGGAGATGATCAGAGACTGCAGACAGGATATAAGAGATGGTCAGAGACTGCAGACATAGTACAGGAGATGGTCAGAGACTGCAGACATAGTACAGGAGATGGTCAGAGACTGCAGACATAGTACAGGAGATGATCAGAGACTGCAGACATAGTACAGGAGATGCCCAGAGACTGCAGGCATAGTACAAGAGATGGTCAGAGACTGCAGACATAGTACAGGAGATGCCCAGAGACTGCAGACATAGTACAGGAGATGATCAGAGACTGCAGACATAGTACAGGAGATAATCAGAGACTGCAGACAAGTGTTGGAGATGATCAGAGACTGCAGACATAGTACAGGAGATGCCCAGAGACTGCACACATAGTACAGGAGATGGTCAGAGACTGTAGTTATGATACAAGAGATGATCAGAGACTGCAATCATAGTACAGGTGATGGTCAGAGAAAGCAATCATAGAACAGGAGATGGTCAGAGACTTCAGACATAGTACAGTAGATGGTCAGAGACTGCAGACATAGTACAGGAGATGGTCAGAGACTGCAGACATAGTACAGGAGATGGTCAGAGACTGTAGTTATGATACAAGAGACGGTCAGAGACTGCAATCATAGAACAGGAGATGGTCAGAGACTGTAGACATAGTACAGGAGATAGCCAGAGACTGCAGACATACTACAGGAGATGGTCAGAGACTGCAGACATAGTATAGGAGATGCTCAGAGACTGCAGACATAATACAGGAGATGGTCAGAGACTGCAGACATAGTACAGGAGATGATCAGAGACTGCAGACATACTACAAGAGATGGTCAGAGACTGCAGACATACTACAGGAGATGGTCAGAGACTGCAGTTCCTATGGACACTAGTACATAATGGCCGATCGGCCCTCTCACCTGACCCAGCGATACAGCAACGGTTCCTCTGATCAGGAGTCAGCTCACTCTGAATTGCCCATGGTGACTCCGCTGGGTAGCACCCAGATCTGTATTCCTGCAATGACTCCATTCCTTTCTCTGCCAGGGATGGCGCTAGGCTGTGTGGCTTTCCCTCTGGTGGCGCAGGGCAGCGGGGTTCTCTCTCTGGTGTTCTCTCAGCACTGTCCTCTCCCTCTGGAGTCCTGGGTGTACTTCCCTGAAAGCTTTCCCAGGCTCCTGTCTCTCTCTCCCATTCAGCTGAGCATGCTGTGTGGGCTGCAGTTTCCGTGTTACAGTGGGGCTGACAGTCCTCGGGACTATATGTCCCACAATCCTCTTCTCTGCTACTTTTTCTATTCTGTTTCCTCCCTGGTTGATATGAAGGCGGGGGAAGAAACATAGTGGGCAGCTGTGCTGGCAAGCACCGCTCACTAGTACAACAGCACGCAGGAGGAGAGGGAGGGGGGAAGGAGAGGGAGGGTGGAAAGGAGAGCCCGCAGCTGCATTGGCTTCACTAGGGTTAGGGTCACCCCCCTTCCACCAACTATAGTCGCCCCTCAGTACAGACCCCCCTCCACTACATATAGACCCCCCTCCGTCAGTGCAGAACCCGCACTAAGTATAAACCCCTCCCTCAGTACAGACCTTACTCAGTACAGATCCCCTCCAGGTAACCCCCCTCTATTAGTACAGACCCCCCAGGACAGATCTCCCTCTCCATTAGTACAGACCCCACAGGACAAACCACCCCTCCATTAGTACAGACCCCCCAGGACAGACCCCCCTATTAGTACAGACCCCCCTCCATTAGTACAGACCCCCCAGGACAGACCCCCTCTCCATTAGTACAGACCCCCCCTCCATTAGTACAGACCCCCCTCCATTAGTACAGACCCCCCAGGACAGACCCCCTCTCCATTAGTACAGACCCTCCTCCATTAGTACAGACCCCCCTCCATTAGTACAGACCCCCCATTAGTACAGACCCCCCCTCCATTAGTACAGACCCCATTAGTACAGACCCCACCTCAGTACAGACCCCCCCATTAGTACAGACCCCCTCTCCATTAGTACAGACCCCCCATTAGTATAGACCCCCAGGACAGACCCCCCTCCATTAGTACAGACCCCCCTCCATTAGTACAGATCCCCCTCCATTAGTACAGACCCCCCAGGACAGACCCCCTCTCCATTAGTACAGACTGCCCTCCATTAGTACAGACCCCCCTCCATTAGTACAGACCCCCCCTCCATTAGTACAGACCCCCCCTCCATTAGTACAGACCCCCCAGGACAGACCCCCTCTCCATTAGTACAGACCCCCCCTCCATTAGTACAGACCCCATTAGTACGGACCCCCCATTAGTACAGACCCCCCCTCCATTAGTACAGACCCCATTAGTACAGACCCCCTCTCCATTAGTACAGACCCACCAGGACAGACCCCCCTCCATTAGTACAGACCCCCCCATTAGTACAGACCCCCCTCCATTAGTACAGACCCCCTCTCCTTATTAGTACAGACCCCCCAGGACAGACCCCCCTCCATTAGTACAAACCCCCAGGACAGACCCCCTCTCCATTAGTACAGACCCCCTCCATAAGTACAGACCCCATTAGTACAGACCCCCTCTCCATTAGTACAGACCCCCCAGGACAGACCCCCCTCCATTAGTACAGACCCCCCCATTAGTACAGACCCCCCCTCCATTAGTACAGACCCCATTAGTACAGACCCCCTCTCCATTAGTACAGACCCCCCAGGACAGACCCCCCTCTCCATTAGTACAGACCCCCCAGTACAGACCCCCCATTAGTACAGACCCCCCTCCATTAGTACAGACCCCCCCTCCATTAGTACAGACCCTATTAGTACAGATCTCCTCTCCATTAGTACAGACCCCCACAGGACAGACCCCCCTCCATTAGTACAGACCCCCCATTAGTACAGACCCCCCCTCCATTAGTACAGACCCTCTCTCCATTAGTACAGACCCCCCCTCCATTAGTACAGACCCCCCAGGACAGACCCCCCTCCATTAGTACAGAACCCCCCCATTAGTACAGACCCCCCATTAGAACAGACCCCCCTCCATTAGTACAGAACCCCCCCATTAGTACAGACACCCCCATTAGTACAGACCCCCCTCCATTAGTACAGACCCCATTAGTACAGACCCTCTCTCCATTAGTACAGACCTCCCCATTAGTACAACCCCCCCAATATTAGTACAGCCCTCCCATTATTAGTACAGCCCCCTCCATTAGTACAGACCCCCCCATTAGTACAGCCCCCCCTCCATTAGTACAGCCCCCCTCCATTAGTACAGCCCCCCTCCATTAGTACAGACCCCCCCATTAGTACAGCCCCCCTCCATTAGTACAGCCTCCCCTTCATTAGTACAGTACAGACCCCCCTCCATTAGGGTACATAAATACACCCGGGCGGCAGCTGGAGAGGAGAGGACAGTGTGCAGCCAGCCGCGCCGCCCGGGTGGAGAGCAGAGCAGATCAAAGCAGGCAGGAGTGGGAGACACAGAGAGGAGAATGTGTCAGGCACGGACCGCTCCTCCGCCCCCCCCACGCGACATCACTGTGCGGCTGGTCTCTCTCCACACAGAGACCAGCCGCTCTGCCTCCGATGTCATCTCCGGCTGGCAGCTGCTCTCTTTCTCTGAGGAGGGGCTTGAGCAGCAAACAGCGATGCCTTTCTTCTTGAAACACCGGCGGAGAGCCGCCGCCGGACACAATCAAGAGGAGGAGGAGGAGGAGGGAAGGGAGCACTCTGGCGCTTCAGCGCCCCCACCTCTCTGGCACCTGGGTGCACTGCACCCCGTGCACCCGTCTAGGACCGGCCCTGCACTTCCGGGTGCAGGGTATTGAAGGCGGCTTCGCGTTCAGAGCATGCGTGCTCCTTATTCAGGCCATACAAAACGCCACCCAGGGCCGGTCCTAGACGGGGTGCACAGAACTGCAGTCTCTGACCATCTCCTGTAGTATGTCTGCAGTCTCTGACCATCTCTTGTAGTATGTCTGCAGTCTATGATCATCTCCTGTACTATGTCTGCAGTCTCTGACCATCTCCTGTATTATGTCTGCAGTCTCTGAGCATCTCCTATACTATGTCTGCAGTCTCTGACCATCTCCTGTAGTATGTCTGCAGTCTCTGGCTATCTCCTGTACTATGTCTGCAGTCTCTGACCATCTCCTGTTCTATGATTGCAGTCTCTGACCGTCTCTTGTATCATAACTACAGTCTCTGACCATCTCCTGTACTATGTCTGCAGTCTCTGACCATCTCCTGTACTATGTCTGCAGTCTCTGACCATCTACTGTACTATGTCTGAAGTCTCTGACCATCTCCTGTTCTATGATTGCTTTCTCTGACCATCACCTGTACTATGATTGCAGTCTCTGATCATCTCTTGTATCATAACTACAGTCTCTGACCATCTCCTGTACTATGTGTGCAGTCTCTGGGCATCTCCTGTACTATGTCTGCAGTCTCTGATCATCTCCTATACTATGTCTGCAGTCTCTGATCATCTCCTGTACTATGTCTGCAGTCTCTGATCATCTCCTATACTATGTCTGCAGTCTCTGATCATCTCCTGTACTATGTCTGCAGTCTCTGATCATCTCCTGTACTATGTCTGCAGTCTCTGGGCATCTCCTGTACTATGTCTGCAGTCTCTGACCATCTCTTGTACTATGCCTGCAGTCTCTGGGCATCTCCTGTACTATGTCTGCAGTCTCTGATCATCTCCTGTACTATGTCTGCAGTTTCTGACCATCTCCTGTACTATGTCTGCAGTCTCTGACCATCTCTTATATCCTGTCTGCAGTCTCTGATCATCTCCTGTACTATGTCTGCAGTCTCTGATCATCTCCTGTACTATGTCTGCAGTCTCTGACCATCTCCTGTACTATGTCTGCAGTCTCTGACCATCTCCTGTACTATGTCTGCAGTCTCTGATCATCTCCTGTACTATGTCTGCAGTCTCTGACCATCTCTTGTACTATGCCTGCAGTCTCTGGGCATCTCCTGTACTATGTCTGCAGTCTCTGATCATCTCCTGTTCTATGATTGCAGTCTCCGACTGTCTCTTGTATCATAACTACAATCTCTGACCATCTCTTGTAACATGTCTGCAGTCTCTGATCATCTCCTGTATTATGTCTGCAGTCTCTGACCATCTCCTGTTCTATGATTGCAGTCTCTGATCGTTTCTTGTATCATAACTACAGTCTCTGACCATCTCCTGTACTATGTCTGCAGTCTCTGGGCATCTCCTGTACAATATCTGCAGTCTCTGACCATCTCCTGTACTATGTCTGCAGTCTCTGACCATCTCCTGTACTATGTCTGCAGTCTCTGACCATCTCCTGTACTATGTCTGCAGTCTCTGATCATCTCCGGTACTATGTCTGCAGTCTCTGACCATCTCCTGTACTATGTCTGCAGTCTCTGACCATCTCCTGTACTATGTCTGCAGTCTCTGATCATCTCCTGTACTATGTCTGCAGTCTCTGACCATCTCCTGTACTATGTCTGCAGTCTCTGACCATCTCCTGTTCTATGATTGCAGGCTCTGACCATCTCCTGTTCTATGATTGCAGTCTCTGACTGTCTCTTGTATCATAACTACAGTCTCTGACCATCTCCTGTACTATGTCTGCAGTCTCTGGGCATCTCCTGTACAATATCTGCAGTCTCTGACCATCTCCTGTACTATGTCTGCAGTCTCTGACCATCTCCTGTACTATGTCTGCAGTCTCTGATCATCTCCTGTATCATGTCTGCAGTCTCTGACCATCTCCTGTATCATGTCTGCAGTCTCTGACCATCTCCTGTATCATGTCTGCAGTCTCTGACCATCTCCTGTATCATGTCTGCAGTCTCTGACCATCTCCTGTATCATGTCTGCAGTCTCTGACCATCTCCTGTATCATGTCTGCAGTCTCTGGCCATCTCCTGTACTATGTCTGGGGGCTCTTTCTAACAGACTCTCTAACAGAAGCCCTCTTTGTGTGCATCAGAGAGACTCCCCTCCAGTTCTCATTAGTGTACGCTATTCCTGTATTTTTTTTATTGTTAAAAGATCATGGGAGGATCCTAGGGTAACAAAGACTTCTTAGGGGAGCATCTCTGTGTTTGAGTCGTTGCCATAGAAACATTTATAAAGGGGAGGAGTTGGTAAGATGACCACGCCCATGTGGGGGCGCCAGAAATATTTCTGCACCCAGGCGCCGGTGACCCTAGGATCGGCCCTGACGCCACCTTGGTTAATTCATTTTTCCGTATAACTCTTTATAATTTATTTCTTTATTTTTTTTCTCATGATTCATCTAATAATGTGTGTTTCTTACTGTACATGTGTGCGTATGTATGTATATATATATATATATATATATATATATATATATATATATATATACACATATGTTCAGTATTACTATTCTGCTACTGGAATAATCGCTACCTATTTTTATAAATTTTAACAATTTTTATTCACTGTTTTTATAAATTTTTATTATAATTTTTATTCATTGGTTCCCATTCTTATTCTAATCACTTTCCCTCCACCATCCACCCCCACTCCATCCAAGCGTTGTATGTATCTTATAGAGTTAGAGCGCCACCTTAATGGATCCTGTGCCTGGGCGGGCTTATCTCCCCAGTACAACCAAGATGGCGTTTTGTATGGCCTGAGGAAGGAGCACGCATGCTCTGAACGCGAAGCCGCCTCCTCTCAACCTGCACCCAGAAGTGAAGCCATCTCCGATCTCTCCTGTGTTCCCTGCTGTTCCCAGAGGCTGCAAATGCTGGATTCCACCTGCACGAGCTGTCAGCTGCACTCCAGAGACACAGACTTTCAGGAGAAAGCCACACCCAGATTTTGCTGCAGGATTACTACTACAAGGCTTGTTTTCATGCTCCTTTTGTGAGTAGTTTTACTTTTGCCTCATCAATAAATGGTGCGTTCCTTGGCCTTAATGATGCTGTTTGTTCACTAAGGTTCTCTAGCAAACCTCTGAGGGCTTCACAGAACAGCTGTATTGATACTGAGATTAAATTACACACAGGTGGACTCTATTTACTAGGTGACTTCTGTAGGCAATTGAGATTATAGATTTTAGTTAGGGGCATCAGACTAAATGGGGCTGAATACAAATGCACGCCACACTTTTCACATATTTGTTTGTAAAAAATGTTGAAAACCATTTATAATTTTCCCTCCACTTCACAATTATGTTCCACTTTGCGTTGGTCTATCACATAAAATCCCAAGAAAATTCATTTACGTTTTTGGTTGTAACATGACAAAATGTGGAAAATGTCAAGGAGTATGAATAATTTTTCAAGGCACTGTTAAGCCGCGTACACACGGTCGGAATTTCCAACAAGAAATGTTCGATGTGAGCTTGTTGTCGGAAATTCCGACTGTGTGTAGGCTTCATCAGACGTTTGCTGTCGGAATTTCCGACAACAAAATTTGAGAGCTGGTTCTCAAATTTTCTGACAACAAAACTTGTGGTCGGAAATACCGATTGTGTGTACACAATTTCGATGCACAAAATTCCACGCATGCTCAGAATCAAGCAGAAGAGCCACACTGGCTATTGAACTTCATTTTTCTCGGCTCAGCGTACGTGTTGTACGTCACCGCGTTCCTGACGTTCGGAATTTCCGACAACATTTGTGTGACCGTGTGTATGCAAGACAAGTTTGAGCCAACATCCGTCGGAAAAAAATCCACGGTTTTGTTGTCGGAATGTCCGATCGTCTGTATGCGACATAAATGTTATTTGTTTAAAACAAAAAAAAGTGAATATTTCAAACTTAATGAAAATAACATTAACTCTAAAAGTCTCATAGTTTACCCTTAAGTTCATAATAGATTTTGACACAAAGTTGTAATAAAATGTCGCTGCTTTGGGCAAAAGCCTTCCCCTTCCACAAAATTTTAAATCTGTGCTTATATGTTTCTACACGGTTATTGAAACCTGAACAAAACCAGTGTTGACCCTGAATGAATGAAATTTTGCAAAAATACAAGTTGATTTCCCAGAAAGCCCCCCAAATGACATAATAACATTCTTGTCCCAAAACCGATCTTGTGATTATAATTAAGTCTTTAGCATCGGTAAATACTCAGTTTTTGTATAATGAGGGCCCCTTATATGAAAAATCTGTCGCACTGGGATACACTGAACTAGTGTACTCTGCCTTCCTGGCAATGCATTAAGGGATTTGAGAGAATAAATAGAAAAATATACACTGCATATAACCAACATATTCACCAGTAGTTATTTTTACTATGAAATATTCAATTCCATAACCAATATGTTGTTAAAAGAAGGCATGCCAGCATATAAAGGATGGAATATGTTCTGATGTGGTGTGATTTCAGGGGTTCTCATGGAGTACTTTGGCATGACTTTGTGTCAACATGGCAATAGACTTAATGTGGGGGAAATAACAATTACATTTAATAGCCTGTTTTCCCTGCTAATTATACATGCCTTCTGTTCCCTACTTACCTTCTGTTATTGACTCCCAGCTTTACATGGGGGCAGCTGCTGCCTGCCAAGACTAGCACATGTATCTGTTCCATCCATCCCTCCATTTGGCCATTCATTCCTCTATCTGTTTGTTTGTTTGGTTGTTTGTACCTCCATTCATTCAATAATTCCTCCATCCATCCATTTACCTAGTTCTTCAGACAGATGGAGAAATAAAGTAGGTGTACCAAGGACACACCCACGTCAAACCCTCATTTGTCCAGACCATGAAGAATTATATGCAAGATATGATTAGTTAATTCCACTGATGCTTTTTTCTCCACTACTTCTCCTTAAAACTAGTGTCTTAAAATACCAAATTCAATCATTTAGGCAACAAATTATAAACAAGAATGTTTTCTTTCTTTTTAGATGTTGTTTAAGGGCAGAAAATTTTTCTCCACAAAACAACTCTAGCACCCCTCAACAGCAGTGCAGGAGATGGATATACTTGTACATGTTCTAGAGCCACAATCCAGACCAGTGCTTCTCTGTCATGAACAGAACCTCCCTATAAGTTAGACTTGCCACTGCTCCAATCTAGCACCTCTCCAACTTGCAGACAACAAACATCTCATGTGGGAGCAGAAGTAACAATTCTCATCAGAAGGTCGAAAACTCTGGTTGAATCCAGCTTCTAGTCCCCCTCACCAAGCTGCTTTTTCATGGAACTTGTTATTTTCTGCTTACACTCCTTAATCTCTGTCAACATCTTTCTCCAAAGCCACTCAAATTGCCCTGAGACTGGTCCTCTTAGTGGTGTAAAAGGAATAATGGAAGTCCAAAAGATTTGATATCACCAAACATATGAACAGCTTGCTAAATGTTCCTTCCTAAGAGGTAAAAGTGTTCAACTTTTAAAGTGGTTGTAAACCATAGGACAAAAAAGAAAAAAAAAACCTGCAAGACAAGTCATAATGAGCTAGTGTGCATAGCATACTTGCTCATTATGAATTTTTTACCTGAGATTGAAGCCCCTGCAGCCGTCCTTGTACACCGCTCCGGCGGCCGACATCGCACCCGTTACTTCCGGGTATCGCGGGCTCCGGCGCTGTGATGGGCCGGAGCCGCAATGACGTCACTCTCGCGCATGCGCGCAGGAGCCGCCAGTAATGGCACTCTCACTGAAGCAAATACAGGGGATTTCTCCTAAACCGTTCAGGTTTAGGAGATATCTAGGGTAGCTACAGGTAAGATTTATTATAGGCTTACCTGTAGCAAAAAGTGTGTTGTAAGGGTTTATAATGAGGCCACAATTTAGTGCACTCGGAACAAGATTAGAGATTTTTTGGATACATTTTGGTGTCTCTGGCAGGCTTTGGATGAAAATAACACATTTTTGTACCACAGTGAGCAAGCCTTATGTGAAGAAGCGATATTATAGTATACTTAGGCCAAGATTAACAACTTTTTTTTAGATAAAGTCTGGTGTCTCTTTTGCAGACTTTGGATAGAAGTAACAAGTGCGGAAAAATTGTTTTTGGGTGTTGGTGTTGCCTTCACAATGTAACCCTATAGAGATACTCTTGATGAAAACAAGAATTGGCCTTGCTGTAATTAATTGAAATTTGATGCTCCTGTCAAACAGTTGCGGAAAAATTGGTCTTTAGGTGTTGTTTGTGCCTTCACCCCATAACTTTCTAGAGGTACTCTTGATGAAAGCAAGAATTGGCCTTGCTGTAAAAAATTTAAATTTGACGCCCCTGTCAAACAGTTGGGGAAAAATTGGTCGTTGGGTGTTATTGGTGCCTTCACCCTGCAACCTTCTAGAGGTACTCTTTATGAAAACAAGAATTTCCCTTGCTGTAAAAAAATGAAATTTGATGCCCCTTTCACACAGTTGCAGAAAAATTGGTCTTTGGGTTTTGGTGGTGCCTTCACCCAGTAACCATCTAGAGGTACCCTTGATGAAAGAAAGAATTGGCCTTGTTAAAAAAAAATTTAATTTTATGCACCTGTCAAACAGGTGCGAAAAAATTGGTCCTTGGGTGTTGATTATGTCCATGAATACCAAAGAATTACTGCAAGAAAAATTAACAACCACAAAGCTAGGCAGCCTAGACAGTCTTGCAGATATTTCAAATCCCAATAACACTTAATCAGCGACATTGGCATCAGGGGCTTGATAGCTGCTACTAATCCAAGAGTGATTCATTTTGAAAAATGTCAGCCGGTCAACAGAGTATGTGGACAGACGCGCTCTTTTATCTGTCACAAAACCTACTGCAGCACTTAACGCCCATTCAAAAAGCAAGCTGTATGCAGGGCAGCACAGCAGCTCAATTGCATACTGGGCAAGTTCTGGCCAGTGGTCTATTCTCATGACCCAGAAACCCAGTGGATCATCTACTGAAAAGCTCTCCATGTCTGTTTTTACCCCTAGATAATCTTCCACCATATGATGCAGATGCTGCCAATGGGATCTTGAAGCTGACAGCCCTGGGCGCCGACAACTAAAAACATTTTGAAATTCATCACTGAGACGGCCACCTTTTCCACCGCTCCTCCTTTGACCAACAGAAGCCTCAAAACTAGCTTTTACATGAGACTGTAACCTACCAGAGTCTGGAAAGGCATTACATAAACTCCTTTTTAAGGTGTCTTCAAGATATTTCATCCTGTGCTCCCTCTGCGAGGGCAGGATGAGTTCCAAGATGTTCCCAACCAATAATGACCCTTATCCTTGATGCCACATATTCTCGGGTCCTTTCACAGGCTTTGAAAAATGAGTCCTCGGGGTCACTAAGAATTACAGTATCTGGAACTGCCTCCTCCCAGCCATGTAGTACTTCCAATGTTTTGGGGGACTGAAAACCATCTCGTAAGGTTTTACGTATGTCTTCCTCTGTTTCTATGCCAAAACTGCCAGAATTCTCCTCCCTCTCCTCTTGCATGTTCTGTGGCATCTCAAGAATGGTGTCTGCATAAAGTGAGCCTTGGGACCTCCTCTTCTTCCCACTGCTCTGCCTTGAGTGTCCTGTACATAATCCTTTATCATTGGCGTGAGGAAAAAAGCATGCCCTGAGCCTATCCTTGTGCTATATTCACACAAGTACTTATTGATGGCCCTCTGCTGCAAGTGCAGCCGCTGCAACATTGCCAAAGTTGAGTTCCACCTAGTGGGCATGTCACAAATCACACAGTTTGCAGGCAGGTGGAATTCCTGCTGAATTTCAGCCAACCAAACACTGGCTGTGTATGACCACCTGAAATGGCTATAGATTCTTCTGGCCTGCTTTAGAAGATCTTGCAAACATGGGTGGGTACCTGTTTAAGAAACACTGCACCACCAAATTGAGGATATGTGCCAGGCATGGCACAGGTGTCAACTTTCCCTGTCGAAGGGCAGACAGAAGGTTAATGCCATTACTGCACACCACCATTCCTGGCTCAAGCTTTCATGGTGTGAATCACCTTTAGGTCTGCCCCTGCAGAGCTAAAATAATTTCTGCTCCAGTGTGGCTCTTGTCTCCTAGACAGACCAGCTGAAGCACTGCATCTCATCTTTTAGCATGACTCATTGACTGCTTAGGGGTACTAGTGGTTCATTCGACAATCCAGCAGAAAAGGGCATGGAGGAGGAGGAGGAGGGGTGGAGCTGACAGATCTCGCATCATCACCACCAGCTGTATGGAGAAGTGGTGGCACAACAAGCTCCAGCACTGAGCCCTGTCCTGCATCCTTCCTAGTTGCAAGCAGAGTTACCCAGTTTGCTGTGAACAAAATATATCCTCCCTGACCATGCTTGTTGGACCACGCATCAGCAGTAAGGTGAACCTTGTGGCTGACTGCCTTGCCCAACTATGCCAAAACATTGCCTTTCACATGATGATACAGAGCTGGAATGGCCTTGCGTGCAAAGAAATAGCGACTGGGAACCTGCCATTGTGGTACAGCACATTCTGCATATTCACAGAAGGGGGCAGAATCCACCAGTCGGAAAGACAGGAGTTGTAAAGCCAGCAATTTGGAAAAGTTGGAATTTAGACACTCTGCATGTAGCTGGCAGGGAGTGTATTTTTTTTTCACTACAGCAGCTGGGGCAGAGAAATTTGCCTGCTATGCTCTATAGCTGGTGGTGTGGTGCTGCTGGCAGATGTGTTGCAAGGACCTGTGACATCCTTTGCTATAACATCATCAATGTCAGTGGAGGCTGCTGAGAGGCCATCAGACGTAGCGGGGGTAGACATGAAAGTTGAGGAGTGAGGAAGAGAAGAATTGTGTCCCTTGTGTGTGGCTTTCAGGTGCTCTTGCCAATGGGTTTAGTAGTGGGAGGTTAAATGCCTTGTCAAGCATGTGGTACCCAAATGGCTGGTGTTTTTACCACGCTTGATCTGCTTGTGGCAGAAATTGCAAATTGCAACAGTGCGATTGGCTGCACATGTGCTAAAAAAGGCCCACACAGTTCAGTGTGGGAAGTTGGCCAGGAGAGAACAGCTCCACAATCTGATGGAATAGGGACGCTGCTCAATACTCTTCTATGATGCCAGCCTCTGAAGAACATCCTGCCTCATTGGGGTTGTTTCTTCCCCTGACTTTCCTCCATTGCTCTATCCGACACCCAAGATGCATCAGTGACCTCATCATCAGCATCCCCTACATCCTCATCATCACTAGAGCCAACTTGGCAATACGCTGCAGCTGGGGGAACATGACTACCAATTTGTTGTTTATCAGTGTTCTCCCCTCTCTGTAGGCTCATGTTACTCCCTTCCTCTATTTCAGAACCAACATCAGAATCAAGTAATGTCTGTGCATCCTCAAGAAGCATTGTCATGATTGAAGAAAGTCATCATCACTTTGTCCAATCAGGGCTCCGACAGTGCTAATTGACGAAGCCTTGCACCTAACCAGCGGTCAGGTGCAAGGCTTCATCCAATTAGGGCTCTAGAATGCACTGTGAAGCGCACAGTGCATTGTGGGACGCTTGGCGGGCAAATATCCTGCCGAGCTTACCGCAAATTTGGGTTTTTGCCCAAAACCAGTAAATAAATCACTCTATGACTACTTTGCTTCCCAGACTACAAAGCAAACAAAGGGGGATATTCAATCCTATATATCTGGATTTCCCTATCTAAAAGATTTCCCTTCTGGTTCCTGTCCCTGTAACAACTCAACATTTTTAAATTTCTCATCACTTTCCAGAGACAGTAACATTTGTCACTTACTCAATGGTCAGCAGGACAAATCGAGAGATCGAATTTACCCAGCAGGGACACAGACAGTAATGTAAACCTGACAGGGGTTCTCATTCTTCCACATTCTGACCACAGAAAATGGCATTATATACACTGTAAGGTATCTAGGTCTATACATCAGACCTAAAATGGGGATAACTGAAGAGGAAATAATGGTAGAGGGCTTTGGTTCCAAGAGAAGGGCTGTTGTGAGCTGTGTGGATATAGAAGCTGTCTGATGCAGGCCAGGGATGTGCACTCATATATGCATGAGTGTGCGCCTGTGTGCAACCTTATACAACTCCTGAAGAGATGACAAGCTCAGAGAGACTTTGATAACCCTGAGGTGAGAATGTGAGCAAATAGAGTAGTCGGGCTTGTGTTCAAACCATGGAATATCTGCCTTTAGGGTTGCTGATTCTCTGTTACAGCTTGTCATTGGCATGAGATGCTTCCTCAAAGACTGTTAGACTAGCACCAGATTTCCTAATGTTGTGTGGAGGAAAAAAAAAAACAGTAACCTTTTAGTCTACTGCAATTAACTACTCATCTGCTAATCAAGGAGGTACCACAGCTCACCCACCCTCATTGTAAGATCGCGCTGAACAATATTGTGGTACCAATAACATTGAGGTTTTACTGGTCAGTTGTTGCATGTGTTTTATTAACCAATTATGGCAATTTAAGCAGGTTGGGGTTTTCATAAAAGGTTAAAGTGAGACTGTTCACAAATGTCAATCCAAAACTATGTTAAATTAACCCTTTCATTTCTCAATCCCTGCCAAATAAAAATGATTCAGCTTTAGTACAAGTTACAATTAATGATGAAAAACTCTGCTCCATTCTGTTCGCAGGTGACCTAGTTATTACCCCTTTAGATGTCACCATTTTTATTCTTACACAAGACAAAGAAGGTAAAGCCAGGCTACCAATCACAGTCCACATGCCAAAGATACCTCTGCCCTTCCTGCGACAGTCACATGTCACCACTCCCTGCAAACATCAGCAGCCAAAGGACGTGGTTACAGATGGAGATCAAAGTTTACTTGCTGACTTTTGACAAAAGTCAGAATTTGCATAATGGTAGCCGTACTGTCTAATCAGCTTAGGCTGCACGTTTTGATGAGTGTGTTTGAAACAGCTAGGTTAGGGAGATTCTGAATTAGTCATGTTTATATACTTTGGGAATAGAAAGGTTCATGGTAATATTCCTGCTGGGACGAATATATAAAGAAAAGTTGAAGGGCTGAAATACCTGTGTAGCCCGAGAAGAGAAGCAGATGCGGCTTTCCTTTATCTGCTGCCGCCTCTGTGTGTGTGTCCACAATGGACTTATTTACAAAGTATTGGCAGAGGATTTTACTGTGGAACTGTAACAGTCAGTGTAATCTTCCCTCCATCCACTAGAGGGCACCCAGGGAAACATGGATTACAAGAGACTATGAGAAACTGAGAAACTATGAGAAAGATGGTGATGGATTGTAGGAAGTTTATTTTGGAGACGAAGATGGGCTATATCACAGGCTGGCTGGAAAAACTACAGCTCCCACTACACAGACATTAAAGGGGAGGGGCAGGGTGATTTTCCTGAATTGGAAGAGGAAGGACTCTCGCTTTCTGTGGGGAGACCAGAATGGTGCACACCATAACCCACCTGTGTGCAGTGTGAACAGAGAACAGAACATCTTTACCTTGGAGTAGAAGGATGCTATCCTTGAGCCTTAGACCGTGATTTAGACTGTGGGGGAGCTTGCCATTCAGCAAGGAGACACCCACTGAGAATACATGGACACATGGACTGGTGGGTGGCCATCTGCCAACCATACAGCTGCTAGCAGAGAGAGAGGGAGATTTGCCAGCTAGGATGCTTTCCCAGTGCATGTAAAACTCTTAAAGGGAAAATGCCATAGCAAAGGTTTTGGGCCCCATCTAGCTGGCCAGGAGAAAATGTGAAGCTCGGTACACATGTACCGAAAGTAGGCCAGTTCCTGCTTTTGGTACGTGTGTACCGCTGTCTGTTCAACAGAAGCCAGTCTAGGAACCGGATTTGGTCTAACGGCCTTGAAGGAAAACTATAATTTGATCAGAGCTTAGTTAAATTTAAAAAATTGAACTTGAATACCCAGCTTTAAGCAAGTGTTTTTTTTTTTTTTTATGACTGCTGCTGTGAAGATCCTTTTTAGGTCCTTTCACTAGTTGGGCTACCCATTGTAGGTGTAAGAAAGAGGTGCACCCTGCGACATTTATTATTTGCTGTCTGATAAGTAAATTGCTCAGCTGTTGCATTATCACTATCTGATACTGCTTAACTGCTGCTGCTGTTATTCTTCATTTGTGTGGTATATCTCCCAACAGAGATAATATAATATCATCCCTTTTCTGGTTGATTCACCATTGCACAGTTCTCTTGCACATTCACCTGTGACAATATAATTTGCTTATAATCTAATGGTTTGGTGTAATTTTCTGGTCCCTTTGTATTACTGTGTTTGGGGATATATACACACACAGGTATCTAAAGCTATATCCTCAGCCCAGCCCAGGTGTGTCGGAGAATACCAAGCTGTTTGCAGAGTCGTGGCATTAGAACGTAGGACCTGATACATTAAGCAGCTTCTTCAGGAGTAAGTGCTACTGTACACTTATCTGGTGGAAATGCTGCTCTTGGCTCCTTCCAGTTTTGTACATTGCAGCTGTTAGATGAGAAAGTTGACGTTCTAACGTCAAAATCTACACTGTCCATTTTATACACTTTATGAAGTAATTGTAATGTGTAAAAGCATTACCTGTTTTACATCCTGGTGTAAAGATCACAGCCTCTCTCACTTCATGATAATTCTAATTCGGCATTGGGGCATGCCAAACCGATAGATCTTCCTGGCCTGATGCTTGTGTGATGTGCAGTGTCAGTAATTTCTGCCTTCCTCTTTCAAGCTGCAGCACAGATCTGGATAATGCAAGTGTCACTGCTGGCATCGCTTTCCTTTAAGAGACTATGATATTTTACTTATTAAAGTGGTTCTAACGGCTGAAGGTTTTTTTTGATCCGTTACTGTGCACAAGAGCAGAGGAGCTCTTCGCTCTCTCCCTCCTCATGGGCTCAAAGCCAATGGCTCATGCTGCTGTCAATCATAGCCAGTCAACAGGGAAAGGCGGGGTCGAGCTGCACTCTTTCCGCAGGGTTCAATATTGAGTTGGCCCACCCTTGCAGCTATAACAGCTTCAACTCTTTTGGGAAGGCTGCTCACAAGGTTTAGGAGTGTGTCTATGGGAATGTTTGACCATTCTTTTAGAAGCGCATTTGTGAGGTCAGGCACTGATGTTGGACGAGAAGCCCTGGCTCGCAGTCTCCGCTCTAATTCATCACAAAGGTGTTCTATCGGGTTGAGGTCAGGAGGTGTTCCATGTTCCATGTCTTTATGGACCTTGCTTTATGCATTGATCCAAATCATTTGGTGGAGGGGGGATTATGGCGTGGGTTTTTTTTTTCTGGGGTTGGGCTTGGCCCCTTAGTTCCAGCGAAGGGAACTCTTAAGGCGTCAGCATACCAAGACATTTTGGACAATTTCATGCCCCCAACTTTGTGAGAACAGTTTGGGGATGGCCCCCAAAAGACCCTAAAAAGACCATCCTCACCGTGAAACATGGTGGTGGCAGCATTGTGTTGTTGGGATGCTTTTCTTCAGCAGGGACAGGGAAGCTGGTCAGAGTTGATGGGAAGATGGATGGATCCAAATACAGGGCAATCTTAGAAGAAAACCTGTTAGAGTCTGCAAAAGACTTGTGACTAGGGCAGAGGTTCACCTTCCACCAGGACAAAGACCCTAAACAGACAGCCAGAGCTTCAATGGAATGGTTTAGATCAAAGTATATTCATGTGTTAGAATGGCCCAGTGAAAGTCCAGACCTAAATCCAATTGAGAATCTATGGCAAGACTTGAAAATTGCTGTTCACAGACACTCACCATCCAGTCTACCAGAGCTTGAGCTATTTTGTAAAGAAAAATGGGCAAAAATGTCACTCTCTAGATGTCCAAAGCTGGTAGAGACATACCCAAAAAGACTTGCAGCTGTAATTGCAGCGAAATGTAGTTCTGCAAAGTATTGACTCAGGGGAGCTGAATAGAAATGCACGCCACACTTTTCAGATATTTATATATTAAAAAATTTGAAAACCATTTATCATTTTCCTTCCCCTTCCTGTTCCAACATGATTGCGCACCAGTGCACAAAGTAAGGTATATATATAATTATACAGTGCATTGAAAAAGTATTCATACCCCTTGACATTTTCCACATTTTGTCATGTTACAGCCAAAAAACGTAAATGTATATTATTGGGATTTTATGTGATAGACCAGTGTTTCTCAACCTTTTTTCATTCAAGGCACCATTTAAAAATTATGGACAATCTCGAGGCACCCTTTAAAAATTACGAACAGCATCGAGGCACCCCATTCTAAATCGTAAAAGCTTTTGTAATAGTTTTACACAATGCAGCAACACTCACAAGTCCAAGTAGGACACCCAATGTTAGAGGTGATTTATTCTTTCAAAGCAAATATAGTTTTGCACATGTTTCTCTTCTCTGTAACTCCGCTAATATGATCCCAACGTTGATGGAGAGGTGCAGGGGAGAGTCAAACAAGTATGCTATGCAAGCATCTGACCTCCGTCTTATCAACTGATGATTCCATTGGTCATTAGGACACCGGCAGTTAGATGGTTGTAATGGTGCACAATAAAAACCTGTGAATTAGTGTAGCTAAAAAGGTAGCCTTCATCCACACGCTGGCTAGTATGTATCCAATTTTAGGGCATTTTGCCAAGGCACCCCTGAAGAAACCTCAAGGCACCCCAGGGTGCCTGGGCACCCTGGTTGAAAAAGGCTGTGATAGACCAATACAAAGTGACACATAATTGTGAGGTGTAAGGAAAAGGATCAATGGTTTTCACATTTTTTTACAATTATCTGTAAAGTGTGGCATGCATTTGTATTCAGCCCCCTTTACTCTGATATCCCTAATTAAAATCTAGTGGAACCAATTGCCTTCAGAAGTCACCTAATTAGTAAATAGAGTCCACTTGTGTGTAATTTAATCTCAGTATACATACAGCTGTTCTGTGAAGCCCTTAGAGGTTTGTTAGAGAACCTTAGTGATCAAACTGCATCATGAAGGTCAGGGAACACACCAGACAGGTCAGGGATAAAGTTGTGGAGAAATTTAAAGCAGGTTTAGGTTTTAAAAAATATACCAAGCTTTGAACATCTCACATAGCACTGTTCAATCCATCATCCAAAAATGGAAAGAGTATGGTACAACTGCAAACCTACCAAGACATAATCATTCAGCTAAACTGACAGACTGGGCAAAGAGAGCATTAATCAGAGAAGCAGCCAAGAGGCCCATGGTAACTCTGGAGGAGCTGCAGAGATCCACAGCTAAGGTAGGAGAATCAGTCGACAGGACAACTATAAGTCGTGCACTCCACAAATCTTGCCTTTATGGAAGAGTGGCAAGAAGAAAGCCATTGTTGAAAGAAAGCCATAAGAAGTTTGCAGTTTGTGAGAAGCCATGTGGGGGACACAGCAAACATGTGGAAGAAGATGCTCTGGTCAGATGAGACCAAAATTGAAAATTTTAGCCTAAAAGCAAAACGCTATGTGTGGTGGAAAACTAACACTGCACATTACCCTAAAAAGACCATCCTCACCGTGAAACATGTTGGTGGCAGCATTGTGATGTTGGGATGCTTTTCTTTAGCAGGGACAGGGAAGCTGGTCAGAGTTGATGGGAAGATGGATGGATCCAAATACAGGGAAATCTTAGAAGAAAACCTGTTAGAGTCTGCAAAAGACTTGTGACTAGGGTGGAGGTTCACCTTCCAGCAGGACAACGACCCTAAACATACAGCCAGAGCTTCAATGGAATGGTTTAGATCAAAGTATATTCATGTGTTAGAATGGCCCAGTGAAAGTCCAGATCTAAATCCAATTGAGAATCTATGGCAAGACTTGAAAATTGCTGTTCACAGACACTCACCATCCAGTCTACCAGAGCTTGAGCTATTTTGTAAAGAAAAATGGGCAAAAATGTCACTCTCTAGATGTCCAAAGCTGGTAGAGACATCCCCAAAAAGACTTGCAGCTGTAATTGCAGCGAAATGTAGTTCTGCAAAGTATTGACTCAGGGGAGCTGAATACAAATGCACGCCACACTTTTCAGATATTTATATATTAAAAAATTTGAAAACCATTTATCATTTTCCTTCCACTTCACATTTATGTGCCACTTTGTGTTTGTCTATCACAAAACACTGAAGAAATTACACTTTGCTACAATGTAAAGTAGTGAGTGTACAGCTTGTATAACAGTGTAAATTTGCTGTCCCCTCAAAATAAGACATTTCCCAATCCGCAGCTGCACAGTGTCTCACTACTTGTGATTAGCGCTGCACAGTGTCAGTTTCCTGGCGGGCGCGGGCACATGGAGTTGCGAACACGCCTGAGCCAATCCTTACCTCAAAATACGCAACACACAGCCATTAATGTCTAAACCGCAGGCAACAAATGTGAGTACACTGCTAACTGAAAAATTTCCAAATTGGGTCCAATTAGCCATTTTCCCTCCCCAGTGTCATGTGACTCGTTAGTGTTACAAGGTCTCAGATGTGAATGGGGCGCAGGTGTGTTAAATTTGGTGTTATCGCTCTCACTCTTTCATACTGGCCACTGGAAGTTCAACATGGCACCTCATAGCAAAGAACTCTCTGCGGATCTGAAAAAAAGAATTGTTGCTCTACATAAAGATGGCCTAGGCTATAAGAAGATTGCCAAGACCCTGAAATTGAGCTGCAGCATGGTGGCCAAGACCATACAGCAGTTTAACAGGACAGGTTTCACTCAGAACAGGCCTCGCCATGGTCGACCAAAGAAGTTGAGTGAACATGCTCAGTGTCATATCCAGAGGTTGTCTTTGGGAAATAGACGTATGAGTGCTGCCAGCATTGCTGCAGAGGTTGAAAGGGTGGGGGGGTCAGCCTGTCAGTGCTCAGACCATACGCTGCACACTGCATCAAATTGGTCTGCATGGCTGTCATCCCAGAAGGAAGCCTCTTCTAAAGATGATGCACAAGAAAGCCCGCAAACAGTTTGCTGAAGACAAGCAGACTAAGGACATGGATTATTGTAACCATGTCCTGTGGTCTGATGAGACAAAGATAAACTTATTTGGATCAGATTGTGTCAAGCGTGTGTGGCAGCAACCAGGCAAGGAGTACAAAGACAAGTGTGTCTTGCCTACAGTCAAGCATGGTGGTGGGAGTGTCATGGTCTGGGGCTGCATGAGTGCTGCCGGCGCTGGGGAGCTACAGTTCATTGAGGGAACCATGAATGCCAACATGTACTGTGACATACTAAAGCAGAGCCATTACTTTTAGCAAAAAACAAAATGGCACGTTTTGAGTTTGCAGAAATGCATGTGGGAGACTCCCAAAATGTATGGAGGAAGGTGCTCTGGTCTGATGAGACTAAAATTGAACTTTTTGGCCATCAAAGAAAACGCTATTTCTGGCGCAAACCCAACACATCACATCACCCAAAGAACACCATCCCCACAGTGAAACATGGTGGTGGCAGCATCATGCTGTGGGGATGTTTTTCAGCAGTCGGGACTGGGAAACTGGTCAGAGTTGAGGGAAAGATGGAGGGTACTAAATACAGGGATATTCTTGAGCAAAACCTGTACCACTCTGTGTGTGATTTGAGGCTAGGACGGAGGTTCACCTTCCAGCAGGACAATGACCCCAAACACACTGCTAAAGCAACACTCGAGTGGTTTAAGGGGAAACATGTGTAGCGCTTACCCCCGAAGGAGTGGCTGATTAATTATTATATCTGTAATTCACGTTCACCACCCAACCCTCGCAGCCCATAGATTCAAAACTCACAGTCCTTAATGCTTTTTCTCTTGCTTTATTCATCAACATAAACAGGGATGGGAGAAGGACTTCCTCTGAGATGCTCTTTGTTACATTATTATCTTCCAGTTGCTCTTACAGGAAAACTATAATCAGTTGTGGATAGTTGGGAAATCACTTTGTGTGATTTCCCCAATCAGGGAAGATGGAAGTAGATTTGATAGAGAATAATTGATAAAGAGTCACTCTGAATAACTTCTTCATCTGCATGACTTTTAAAGAACAGTCCGTCTCTCTATATGTGTGCTTGCAGCTTCACCGCTACCTTTTTACCACTACTTCCCATCTACATGGTACTTCCAAGTTGAGCTAAAGAAAAGTCACTCTGAATAACTCCTCCCACTTGACTGATTGGAATCCCTGGGCATTGCTGAACCCAAAGTCATAGGCCATCACTGCCCATCTCACTGACTTGCGTACCAACAACCCTCAGCCTCTGGTAGTACCCTTCCCTTTCACTCACGTGATCAATAGTCCATGTGCCACTCATAAATGATCGATCGCCCAGTTTCCTTCCGCTTTGTTGCTACTTCTTCCGCAATGATTCTTAGTTCCCCTTCTCCTTTATGGCCCGCTCCTCTCCTCGCAGGGGTGGCCATCGACACCAGCAACTACATGCTGTGAGATGTCGTCTGTTGCTCCATGAGGACCCGTTCTTCACCCTTATTGCAAGGGTGAAGCTCCATCGGTTCCCCGGAGGGGAAAACTTCCACTAACCCCTCCGGGAACCAGGCTGGCTTCTCTCGCTCCTCAGCGCAGGACTCTACTCAAACTCCCCCTGGAACCACGTGACTCCCCTTTTATATGAGAGTCCCGGGTGTTACCAAGCAAATTAATGATTGGCCGAGATTAGCATACAAGCTACCTGGCACTCAAAGGAAAATTAACAACAGACAGGTCTGCTGTAATAGCACAAGCTTGTCTAAATTTACCTGACATAGAAATTACCAGGAAAAAGGTCACCTACCAAAAGTAGGTGCCCACTACACATGTAAATGTGTTGGAATGGCCTAGTCAAAGCCCAGACCTCAATCCAATATAAATCTGTGGTCAGACTTAAAGATTGTTGTTCACAAGCGCAAACCATCCAACTTGAAGGAGCTGGAGGAGTTTTGCAAGGAGGAATGGGCAAAAATCCCAGTGGTAAGATGTGGCAAGCTCATAGAGACTTATCCAAAGCGACTTGGATCTGTGATAGCAACAAAAGGTGGCCCTACAAAGTATTGACTTTAGAGGGGTGAATAGTTATGCACATTGACTTTTTCTGTTATTTTGTCTATTTGTTTGCTTCACAATAAAAAAAAAAACATCTTCAAAGTTGTAAGCATGTTTTGTAAATTAAATGATGCAAATCCTCAAACAATCCATATTAATTTCAGGTTGTGAGGCAACAAAACACGAAAAATGCCAAGGGGGGGTGAATACTTTTGCAAGGCACTGTATATATATATAGGTTTACAATCACTTTAAAGGCAAAGTGACAATCTCTTGATATAGCTGATCTCAGGATCTGTGACCTGTAAACAATGAACACCAATCTCACCTATGTGCCACAGAATTTTTTTTAATAAAACAGTGCATATTGCATAAAGACAAATTATAAACTTAATTGCTGCCACTTTAAACTATGCACAATATCAATAAAATGCACCTAAAAGATCTCTAACGGGTAAATAGCAGGGTCAATAAATATATAAACCATAAAGTGAAAAATTAAATGAAGATGAAGCTACACATGCCTCAAAACAATGTGCACACATATAAATCTCCCAGTGTAAAACAGTGTAAAAATTGTGAATAAAGAGTGAAACAAAACAGTCTATAAAAAGTCCATGTGAAACTCAGAATTTCAATATTCGCCAGAGATTAAATTCAATGAAAATCCAGTTAAATAGAGTCAAACCATCTTCACACCACACCATGTGAGAGCGTTCTACCACTTTCCCATTAGGTTTACACTCAGCAGATGGGTTTGCCTTACATCAGGGATATGCAATTAGCGGACCTCCAGCTGTTGCAGAACTACAAGTCCCATGAGGCCTAGCAAGACCCTGACAGCCACAAGCATGACACTGAGAGGCAGAGGCATGATGGGACTTGTAGTTTTGCAACAGCTGGAGGTCCGCTAATTGCATATCCCTGCCTTACATTCTCATGTTTGGAAAGTACGCTGTATAACCATAGGGTTAATTAATCCATCAGCGGCAATCTCCAACTCATATGTAGTAAACCCAGAATAAGAACTCATATAAGGGAAGAAAGAGGAAAGCTTTCTTCCAAGTTAAAAAAGCATTTTGCCGTAAACGGCATCACCATCAAACATCAGTCCCGATAGACATAAAGCCTGGGAACGTCACATCCGGTTTGGCCGTGATGTCACTTCTGGTTGCCGTACAGCCATGTCCCCCGAGGCTGTACGTGGCTGTACGACCACCAGAAGAGACATATTCCAAATCTAGTCTAGTGACAATGTTCTAGGAGGGGATTTCCCATAGCTTTAAGACATTTCCTCTTACTTCCTGCTGCATAGTTGCCAACATTGTAAAAAAATTTATAGAGGTACTTTTTTGTCTGTAGGCGGAGACTTTTTATAATTAGGGGCGGGGGCGGCATTCATTTGTGGGCGTGACGTATCGGGGAAGAAAAATGCACTTTGCAGTGAAAAATGGGTGTGGTTTAAGCACAATATTGAGCATGGTTTAAAGGGGGCGTGGCTCAAAGGGGATGTGGTTAGAGTCTGAGATGAACGAGGGATGGAGGGAGAAACAAAGGGAAAAAAAGAGGTGGTTGTTATGGTGTCAGGATGATTGAAGCACATTATTACTATTGTTACATTGTAATATAAAATGAAATAGTTCAACTCATCATAATGTAGAATCAGTGGGAGCCCTGGGCGTGTCACTTGCCACATCGCCTGCCACCAGATGCCATCAGGTGTCCCCAGCAGAGTCCCTCCTTACATCAGGCATTCCCAGTAGAGTCCCTCCATACATCAGGGATTTCCAGTAGAGTCCCTTGTTACATCAGGTGTCCCCAGCGGAGTCCCTGCTTACATCAGGTATCCCCCAGTGGAGCCCCCACTTACATCAGTTATCCCCCAGCAGCGGAAACTCTCTCCACTGCCATTACATTAGACCAGAAGGAAGTAATATGCAGAGTGGAAGAAAATAGAAGCAGAGCCGGCCGGGTGGCTGCCAATAGAAATTGAGCTGCGGCACCACCCAGACAATGCCTTGCGGCCTTTCCCACAACAGGTCACAGACAGACAGATCGGCAGCGGGGTGGGGGGTGGGCGGCGCCGCAGCTCAATTTCTATTGGCAGTCACTGGGCCTCTTGTTTGTTCTTGACATTCTGGTCTTCTGTAAAAACATGGTGGACCTCTAGCAGCGATGGCGAAAAATCAGGGAAAACGCAAATTGTCCTGTTAAACCGCTGTATGGTCTTGGCCACCATGCTGCAGCTCAGTTTCAGGGTCTTGTGCTGCTGTACCACAAAGAAAAGAAGTGAGGGGAAATCTCCTCAAAGGGATGCAGATAATTAAAAAAAACCTGACAGGGATCTTAAGCATTACCTATCCTATCAAAAACTAAAAAAAAGTTTTGGCTTTACATATATACTGTATATTACAGTGTATGAGCAAAACACACACCCATTTACTGACCCCTGGTGGCTAAAATCAACAATATATGACATATATTAATAGAAAACTACAGTTAGTAGAGTGTCAGTCAGTAGGATGAATTGGTAATGCTGGAAGCTGCAAGAGTAAATATTATTGATGATTTTGTTTTACTAGTTGTGTGTGTTTCTAAATGAATAAATAATAGTTACACCCATGTAAAGCAAAAAGCAGAAAAACTACAAAACAAGGCAGATTGCCATGGGATAGCACAAAGGAGTTAGTAGCAAATAACAAACAGCACACAATAATTATTTAAACACTTTATTGGAATTTATTTTGGCCACGGTGCTATTTATGGGGTAACCTTAATTAGAATAAAAAAAGCTGATTTATTTAACCAACATATAGCGGTCTTTGGCTAAACCATCAACCATAAACAAAATTAGTCACGATGTCCGTCCAGATAAACTGAACGATTAAACCCTACTAGCAAGGAATTGGCTGGCCGAGGCCCCCCCAACACTGTGGCTAAATCAATCAAGTTTTGCAGACCCATGTTGAATATGTCTAGGCCAATGTCTGACAGATACACCAGGTCGTGCCTAAATAGACCAGGCAAAAAACCCTCATGATCAACATGATGATATGACAGTCCACCAGAGGAAACTAAATAGTTATGGACTGTCCTATTCAGGCGTCTCCTAATCTTATCAATGTAGTGAAAATTACCCTGTGGAGATCATATAAACCTAGGAATCATCTGCGAATAGGCCAAGACAGCATGAGGGAATAATAGTTTAAAAGAACATAAGTCTTTTTTCATCTCACAGAGAAGCTCCCATGTCTTCATTTTTCCAACATCATTAGCCCCGAGGTGAATAATTAAAACATCGGACCGGGGCCAAATACTTGACAAATAGAATAGTTGGTGTCTAACATTCCTCCATTGGAGGCCTCTAATGCCCCACCAAAGAACCTGGAATATATTAGAGTTCAAACCTAAATTGGCTGAATAAGTCGTGGACTCAGCTCGATTCTTGGCCCAATAATTAAATGAATGACCAACTATCCAAATTGTACTCTTGGACGAACCTGAAAAAGAACAGAATTAATCAAAAGGTTAGGACGGACATAAAGTTTGTACCTATCACTATCCCAATGCCCCACCCTTCTAAGATCAGCAGGGGAGAAACCTAAATGATTGTCAGTTGTGGCAGCACCAATCCTAAAGGAATGGGAAGTAAAGTGGAACCCAGAAAGATTTAACTTCTTGAGGCATGAAGAAAGAATAGCCGAAAACTGGAATCTTGTGAGTGGGGAAAAATCAGCATGAATGAAAAAAGAACCATGGCACAAAGGCTTAACCAACATCGAGATGCATTGGAAACAGGACAGATAGCCAGATTTGAGTCAGTTGTAGATCTACTGATGTATATTTTAATAGAATTAACCTCAAAAGAGACATGAGAAGATAACAGAAAGCTGGATGATGATTTATTTGGAGCGGTAAATTCACCCAGTCTTAATGCTCCAAAAAAAGGCTAAAGTAAAGGCAGATCGAAACAGCAGGACTTCGAGGGGAGAAAAACAGAGAACCTCAAGGACTGAGATGAGATTACCCAATTTCAATTGATATAGGACATCTGGTGTTCAAACTCGGGCGGGATTTCTTGAAACCCTTCAGAACCTGCGAAACTTGATAAAAGGATGTTAGGCTAGGAAGGCCAGAAAATTTCAGGAAAAAGAATAATCCTGCTAGTATTTTGTGTATTGAGGCCGGACAGAAACTAGAATGCATTAAAAGGACACAAAAGATAATGCCACATACGCATCTACTTCCAAAGGATTGATAGACATATTACAACAAAAAGAAGACCATTTGTACCAGGAATTCATGTAATCCTCCCAGGTTTTGACAGAAACAGAATTCTTGAGGGTGACAGAGATCAATCCCAGATCAAGCCCCAGAGGAAATCTGGGCAAGGGAAACCGATCGGATCTGCCTCTGGAGCCAGTTCTCAGAACCTGAAAAACTGGAAATGGAATAAAGCATGCGCTATGTTATTCTCGACTCCAGGAATAAATTTTGCCCTTAAAAATATATTAAATCTCATACAATGTAACACAAGAAAACTGAGTAATTTAACAAATAATTCTGATCTAGAGGATAACTGACTAATTGCATATAATACCCCCCTATTATCTGTGTGCAAGAGAATATACTTATTCTTGAACATATCACACCAGATAACCACTGAAACTACCACTGGAAATAGTTCCAGTAAAACTAAATTATATAGAACTTCTGAAGTTCTCCAAGTCTTGTGCCATTCAGCAGCACACCAGTGGCCTTGCAGAAATGCACCAAAACCTATAAAGCCAGAGGAATCAGTGAAAATGTTTTGGCTAAAGTCATCAGTCAATTCTTCCTGCCATATAGTAGAACCAATAAAACTGCTCAAGAAAATATCCCACATCTTTAAGTCTTCTTATTTGTCATACTAAAAATAACCATAAAGAAGTGATTGATCCACCAAAAATAAATGAATTATAAAAGAAAAGAACAAGTCTCCCATAGAAGACAGAGGCAGATGCCTCACCTTATTTCACTTCTTTATGGTTATTTTTAGTATGATATATAACTCAAATTTTAGTTTTAGCGCTGCACTCATTTTGTTTTTTTGATGTTTTGGAGTTTAGTATTAGACTTTTAGTGCTGGCGGCTTCTACAAATTATCTATCAATATATATTTTTCTAGCGCAGCGTTAACCCTTTTGTGGGTTTTTATTTTATTCTTCTTATTTGTGCAAAAGGGTTTTTTTGTAGCCAGAGCCAATCCACGATAAAATATTCTAAAATAAAATAGAATTAATTCCGCGCTTAGGATAAAGAGGTATGCAGCCTCCCCTAAATTACATCCCCCAAAGAGGGTGAAATAGAAATATATAAAAGAAGGTAAGAGGTAAGTGGCTCTCCCTAAACTAATGGGAATGAATTCCCTATGTAAATACAGACAAAATTACCACCTAAGCATGTTGTGCTGTAAGCCACCTAAAGTAATAGAATGACAGAATAGGTGTGATGCAAAAAAAAATATATACGTATATATATCACAATAACCATATATGAGTGAATATATTAACAGCAATACATTAAATTGGTGTGGTGTAACAATGTTTGCAATACCACTAGCCGTGATGTAATCAGAAATGTATCCAATAATCCTGTTAGCAAGAGGGAGAAAAAATGGGGATAACACCCAAATATTCCCCTACTGTCACTAGAAATTAACCGTGGTTGACAAAATTAATAAGTCCACGTGATAAGTGTCCAACTCAGCAATATAAATATTCAATATTGGAAAATGTTGAAAAGCAGCAATGTGGAAAACCAAGCAGAAAAAATATTTATAGGTGACAATTAAAAAATAAAAAATAAAAGTGAAGCTCCAAACTGGCAAAATGTTCACACAGAAATGTGACTCTTGTGCTTCATCAAAATCCACTGACTTCTGTGATCCCCCTTAAGGGTCCCCACTCACCAGCTCTTGATACCCCTGCAGGGGTGATTGGCATATAACAATAAGGGTGGATGGGCTCCTGTATCCGGTCAGAACGTCCACATGGATCTTATATACAGCACAGCCTCCAGCATCATATCCAGGAGATGGTGCACTGGCTTCTTGTGGTCACATCCTCATAGGAAAAGACAGGGCTCCCATAGTGTAGTAGTTTAAAAGGCTTTATTTTAAAACTAATTAAAAACAAATAATTCCCACCAAAGGGACAGCCTAAAAATCACACACACTACAGCATATGGTAGATAGCAGTGTCCAGGGAGCAGTCAGCGCGAATGGCTCTTCTGCGACACACTTAGGTGGTAATTTTGTCTGCATTTACATAGGGAATTAATTCCCATTAGTTTAGAGAAAATATTCTAGCCACTGGTATCACCCTCACTGCAAAAGCGAAAAAGACCAAGAAGGGATTGAATTTCCTATAAAGCTTTAGGCCTAGACAGGAAGGAAGTGATTATGAACTTCATATGCACCAATTTATTCATGGGTAGCCTGAACTCCATATTATAGGAATCAATATTAATTCCAAGGAATTCAGTAACTGTGGTTGGGAATAGGGATGAGCCGAACACCCCCTGGTTCAGTTTGCGGCAGAACATGCGAACGGACCAAAAGTTTGAGCAAACATGCGAACACCGTTAAAGTCTATGGGACCCGAACGTGAAAAATCAAAAGTGCGAATTTTAAAGGCTAATATGCAAGTTATTGTCCTAAAAAGGGTTTGGGGACCTGGGTGCTGCCCCAAAGGGACATGTATCAATGCAAAAAAAAAAACAGCCATTTTTTCAGGAGCAGTGATTTTAATAATGCTTAAAGTGAAAAAATAAAAGTGAAATATTCCTTTAAATATCGTACCTGGGGGGGTGACTATAGTATGTCTGTAAAGTGGCGCGTGTTTCCCGTGTTTAGAACATTTAAAACTGTTTGCGGCTGTAATGTAATGTCGGGTCCCGGCAATATGGATGAAAATTATCGAGAAAAACGGCATGGGTACCCCCCCAGCCCACTACCAGGCCCTTTGGGTCTTGTATGAATAGTAAAAAGAATGTAATGTCGGGTCCCGGCAATATGGATGACAATTATCGAGAAAAATGGCATGGGTACCCCCCCCCGCCCACTACCAGGCCCTTTGGGTCTTGTATGGATATTAAAAGGAACCCCGCACCCGAATTAAAAAAAGAAAAGGCGTGGGGCCCCCAGGCCCTATATACTCTGAACAGCAGTATACAGGCAGTCCAAACAAGACAGGGACTGTAGGTTTGTTCTTAAGTTGAATCTGTTTTTGTAATTTGGAACAGGTACATTTCGTAAGTGTAGCTCCAGCCAAAAAATCTATTTTTAAGCTTTTTGGATAACATAGGGAAGGGTTATCACCCCTGTAACATTAGTTTTGCTGTCTTTGCCCAGGTTCAGAAGATTTCACCTCACTTTCTGTCCCAAAGACAATTGGATTTTGAAAATTTGGGGTTATTAGGGAAACAAGGATTGGTGATAAAGCATCAGTGAAGACACCTTTTTCCCACATTAACTCTTACAGGAGAGAATTTCCATTCCTAGGTAGATTTCCTCTCACTTCCTGTTGTCTCCCTCTGTTTGTAAGTAGGAGTCGTTTGTAAGTTGGATATTTGAAAGTAGGGGACCGCCTGTATATACTGTACTATATGGCCTGCCCTATATACTCTGCAGAAAATTGGGCCTTAGGTGTTGGTGGTACCAGAACACTGTAAGCCCTCACAGTTACTCTTGCTGGGCGCTGGAACAGGCCCTGCTGTGAAATATTATATCAAGAATTGTAATTACGTCCTCCTGTTGAACAGGGGCAGAAAAATTAGGGCTTTGGTGGTGGCGTGGTGGTGGTGCCACAACACTGTAAGCCCTCACAGTTACTCTTGTTGGGTGCAGGAACGGGCCCTGCTGTGAAATATTAGATCAAAAATTGTAATCACATGCCCCTGTTAAACAGGGGCAGAAAAATTGGGCCTTAGGCACTGATGGTTGTGCCCTGAAACAAAAATGTTCTTAGAAGCTATTGACATGAACATTGAGGAGGAATAGGACAGTCACTCAGCATAACAGGATAGTCACTCAGCATAGGCAGTCTTCAAGGGATCTCACATTCATAGAAAAAATTAATCGGTTACATCAGCATCAGGTGCTTGGTAGCTGGTGATCCAAGACTGATTCATTTTTATGAAGGTGAGCTGATCAACTGAGTCTGTGGACAGGCGCACTCTGTGATCGGTTACAAAGCCTCCAGCAGCACTGAATGTGCGTTCAGAAAGAACGCTGGATGCAGGACAGGCCAGTAGCTGAATTGCATATTGTGCAAGCTCTGGCCAGTGATCCATCCTCAAGACCTAGGAACCCAGTGGATTTTTGGTTCAATAGGTCTCCAAGTATGATCTTGCCCCTAGGTATTCCTGCACCATGTAAATCAGACGCTGGCAATGGTTGCTGGAACCAATCAGACCTTGGGGCTGCGGACTAAAGAATTGTCTGAACGCATCGGTCAGACGGCCACCTTCTCCACCGCTCCTTCTGTGACTGACCGAAGCCTCAGCAACATGTTGTCCAGGAGGACCAGGAAATTGTAACCTCCCAGGCTCTGGAAACGCATTCCACAAACCTTTCTGCAAGGCCTCGAGAAGATGTTTCATTCTCTGCTCCCTCTGCGAAGGTTGGATAAATTCTGCAACCTTACCCTTGTAATGTGGATCAAGAAGGGTTGCCAGCCAGTAATGATCCCTCTCCTTGATACCACGAATCCGAGGGTCCTTTCGCAGGCTTTGCAGGATCAGGGAGGCCATGCAGCGAAGGTTTGCTGAGGCATTCGATCCGGAGTCCTCTGGGTCACTAAGGATGACATGAGCCACAGCCACCTCCTCTCAGCCACGTACAAGTCCATGGGTTTCTGGGGACTGAAAACGATCCTTTGACGACTGCTGCTGATGCTGAGTGCTAGGCTCCACCTCCATGCTGACACAATCCTCATCCTCCTCCTCCTCTTCCTGTGTGATCAGCGGGCCCGCAGGAATACTGAAAAGACATAAGAATGGGGAAAAATGGCGCTACCTACTGGCAAGAGTGACAAAAACGTAGGTGGAGGGAGTATAGATGCTGCACTGAGGATATGTATGCCCCAATGTTACGCAATACATGTACCCCCACCTCAAATAAAGTGACTGTGCTTCATATGTGAAAAATATTTATAACGTACAAGTGGGTATTAAACTCACATCATATGCACCAAAAAAAAAAAATGTATATATATATATATATATATATATATATATATATATATATATATATATATATATATATGTGCCCAAACTGCTATGCAAGATGCCCACCAAGTGGTCACAAACCGCAGCTATAAGTGTGTAGCAAATATTTATATTTATATCAGGTGCGTATCATTAGCCACAGGCCTAAAGGGGAAAAAGGGCACGTATGTGTCCAATGGACCATATGTGGTGGCCTAAAGCTTCCTTAATGATAAACACTCCAATAACCAGGATGTAAAATATTGTGAAACTAATATTAAATAAAAATAAAAATACACATAATAATAAAAGAAAAAATAGATAAAAATAACTTGTTAACATGTATACGTGAAAATCAACCCAGGTTCTGAATCTGGGGAAGCAACTGTCAGCACTGAGAAGTCCCTCCATACTAAAGGTGAGCCAGGAATGTACACGGCAGGTGCCGGCAGGGGCCAGCACAGAGGCGGGTGGAGACAAAGAGGTGCAGGCACTAGCAAAGAGTAGATGGGTGACAGTCAGGAGGGGTAGAGGGGGAAGTGCCAGGGAGGCCGATCCAGGACTGGAGCATCCCAATAAGTACGCTCCATTGAGTGACATTGGTGTTACCAGTCAGGGACCAGCACTGCTGGAGATGAGGGACTCTCCTAGCTGCCAGGGGAAGAACTCCTCCAGTGAGAGTGGGGGGGCAGCAAAGGGAAAGGAAAGACAGATTCTGGTGGTAGGGGACTCAATTCTTAGAAGGACAGAGAGGGCAATCTGTAACCAAGACCTGAAGCGCCGAACAGTATGTTGTCTACCGGGCGCTCGGGTTTGGCACATCACGGATCTTGTGGACAGATTACTGGGAGGGGCTGGGGAAGACCCGGCTGTCATGGTGCACGTTGGCACCAATGACAAAGTCAGAGGCAGATGGAGTGTCCTAAAGAACGATTTTAGGGACTTAGGAGCTAAATTGAGGAAAAGGACCTCCAAGGTAGTGTTCTCAGGAATACTACCGGTACATCGAGCCACACCAGTAGGCAGAGGGAGATTAGGGAAGTAATCAAGTGGCTGAAGAGCTGGTGTAGTAAGGAGGGGTTTGGGTTCCTGGAGGACTGGGCCGACTTCTCAGTCGGTAACCGGTACTATAGAAGGGACGGACTGCACCTAAATGAGGAGGGTGCAGATCTGCTGGGAATGAAGATGGCCAAAAAGTTAGAGGGGTTTTTAAACTAGGCGATGGGGGGGAGGGTCCAGAGACAGTGATAGCCAGCGCGGAAGATATTCCAGAGGGTAGTATTGGGGGCATTAGTGGTAGGTTAACCAAAGCACAAAAACACAAGGTGAGTATAGTAGCAAGTCCAAGTTGCAATCTTGAAACACCCAATACGAGGACAATATGCGACCGGTCTAAACTATGTGGCATGTTCACCAATGCCAGGAGCCTGGCGGACAAGATGGGTGAACTAGAGATACTGTTGTACAAGGAGGATTTGGATTTTGTGAGAATTTCAGAGACCTGGTTCAACAGCTCTCATGATTGGCTGGCAAACATTCAAGGGTATACCCTATACCGCAAGGATAGAGAGGGTAAAAAAGGGGGAGGGGTATGCCTATATATCAAGAATAATGTACAAGTGAATGTGAGAGATGACATCACTGAGGGGGCTAGGGAGGAGGTGGAATCTTTATGGGTAGAGCTCCAAAGGGATGAAGCTAAGGGGAAAATAATACTGGGAGTATGCTATAGGCCCCCTAACCTGAGGGAGGAAGTGGAGACGGATCTCCTATCACAAATTGGATTAGCAGCAAGGATGGGAAGTGTTATCATAATGGGGGATTTTAATTATCCAGACATAGACTGGGCGGAGGGAACCGCGCATTCATTTAAGGCTCGCCAGTTCCTTAATGTCTTGCAGGACAATTTTATGGGTCAGATGGTAGACGCACCAACTAGAAATAAAACATTACTAGATCTACTGATTGCCAACAATACAGACCTGATAACAGATGTGGAAATACGGGGCAATTTAGGTAACAGCGATCACAGGTCAATTAGTTTCAGTATAAATCACACAAATAGGAGACATGAAGGGAACACAAAGACACTGAATTTCAAAAGAGCCAACTTCCCTAAACTACAAACCTTGCTAAAAGGCATAAATTGGGATAAAATATTAGGAACAAAGAATACGGAGGAGAGATGGGTTTGCTTTAAGAGCATATTAAATAAGGGCATTAGCCAATGTATCCCATTGGGTAATAAATTTAAAAGAGCGAACAAACATCCTGGATGGCTTAACTGCAATGTAAAAATGCATATAAAAGCAAAGGAGAAGGCCTTCAAAAAATACAAGGTTGAGGGATCATCCACAGCATTCAGAATTTATAAAGAATGCAATAAGAAATGTAAGGGTGCAATTAGGATGGCTAAGATAGAACATGAAAGACACATAGCGGAGGAGAGCAAAAAAAATCCCAAGAAATTCTTTAAGTATGTAAACAGTAAAAAAGGGAGGACAGACCATATTGGCCCCATAAAGAATGAGGAAGGACATCTGGTTACAAAGGATGGGGAGATGGCAGAGGTATTGAATTTATTCTTCTCCTCAGTCTTCACGAGTGAATCGGGGGGCTTCAGTAACCAAAACTGCAGTGTTTATCCTCATGACACAACACAGGAAGCACCTACATGGTTAACAGAGGACGGAATTAAAATTAGACTTGAGAAACTTAACATTAATAAATCACCGGGACCAGATGGCTTGCATCCGAGGGTACTTAGGGAACTCAGTCAGGTGATTGCCAGACCGTTGTTCCTAATTTTTACAGACAGTCTATTGACTGGAATGGTACCAGCTGATTGGAGAAAAGCCAATGTAGCACCAATATTTAAAAAGGGCCCAAAAAACATCCCTGGGAATTACAGACCAGTTAGCCTAACATCAATAGTATGTAAACTCTTGGAGGGGATGATAAGGGACTATATACAAGATTTTAGTAATAAGAATGATATCATTAGCAGTAATTAGCATGGATTCATGAAGAATCGTTCTTGCCAAACCAATCTATTAACCTTCTATGAGGAGGTGAGTTGCCATCTAGATAAAGGAAGGCCCGTAGACGTGGTGTATCTGGATTTTGCAACAGCATTTGACACAGTTCCCCATAAACGTTTACTGTACAAAATAAGGTGCGTTGGCATGGACCATAGGGTGAGTACATGGATTGAAAACTGGCTACAAGGGCGTGTTCAGAGGGTGGTGATAAATGGGGAGTACTCAGAATGGTCAGGGGTGGGTAGTGGGGTCCCCCAGGGGTCTGTGCTGGGACCAATCCTATTTAATTTGTTCATAAACGACCTGGAGGATGGGATAAACAGTTCCATCTCTGTATTTGCAGACGATACTAAGCTAAGCAGGGCAATAACTTCTCCGCAGGATGTGGAAATCTTGCAAAAAGACCTGAACAAATTAATGGGGTGGGCGACTACATGGCAAATGAGGTTCAATGTAGAAAAATGTAAAATAATGCATTTGGGTGGCAAAAATATGAATGCAATCTATACACTGGGGGGAGAACCTCTGGGGGAATCTAGGATGGAAAAGGACTTGGCGGTCCTAGTGGATGATAGGCTCAGCAATGGCATGCAATGCCAAGCTGCTGCTAATAAAGCAAACAGAATATTGGCATGCATTAAAAGGGGGATCAACTGCAGAGATAAAACGATAATTCTCTCGCTCTACAAGACTCTGGTCCGGCCGCACCTGGAGTATGCTGTCCAGTTCTGGGCACCAGTCCTCAGGAGGGACGTACTGGAAATGGAGCGAGTACAAAGAGGGGCAACAAAGCTAATAAAGGGTCTGAGGAAAGGTTGCGAGCACTGAACTTATTCTCTCTGGAGAAGAGACGCTTGAGAGGGGATATGATTTCAATTTACAAATACTGTACTGGTGACCCCACAATAGGGATAAAACTTTTTCGCAGAAGAGAGTTTAATAAGACTCGTGGCCACTCATTACAATTAGAAGAAAAGAGGTTTAACCTTAAACTACGTAGAGGGTTCTTTACTGTAAGAGCGGCAAGGATGTGGAATTCCTTTCCACAGGCGGTGGTCTCAGCGGGGAGCATTGATAGCTTCAAGAAACTATTAGATAATCACCTGAATGACCGCAATATACAGGGCTATGTAATGTAATACTGACACATAATCACACACATAGGTTGGACTTGATGGACTTGTGTCTTTTTTCAACCTCACCTACTATGTAACTATGTAACCACAATCAAGGGTGTACCATGTGCGTATCAAACCATAGTGCGTAGGTGGAGGGAGTATTGATGCTGCACTGAGGATATGTATGCCCCAATGTTACGCAATACATGTACCCCCACCTCAAATAAAGTGACTGTGCTTCATATGTGAAAAATATTTATAACGTACAAGTGGGTAATAAACTCACATCATATGCACCAAAAAAAAAAATGTATATATATATATATATATATATATATATATGCCCAAACTGCTATGCAAGATGCCCACCAAGTGGTCACAAACCGCAGCTATAAGTATGTAGCAAATATTTATATTTATATCAGGTGCGTATCATTAGCCACAGGCCTAAAGGGGAAAAAGGGCACGTATGTGTCCAATGGACCATATGTGGTGGCCTAAAGCTTCCTTAATGATAAACACTCCAATAACCAGGATGTAAAATATCGTGAAACTAATATTAAATAAAAATACACATAATAATAAAAGAAAAAATAGATAAAACTAACTTGTTAACATGTATACGTGAAAATCAACCACAATCAAGGGTGTACCATGTGCGTATCAAACCATAGTGCAAAGGAATTGATACATGTGTTAGCATGAGGCCATATTAGGCGAACATGATGAATGCTTGTGAATAAAAAATAAAACTAAGGTAAAAGTTCATATGTATATAAAAATAGATGACAGTCCATATGGTATACGTCTGATGCTCCTCGAGTGTGTGACAGGAGAAATATATATTATAAGTGACTTGAGTGCTCGCAGTGTTCACAGGTGACTTCCGTGCTCCCCCTCAAGGGTCCCCACTCACCAAATCCAATCACCCCACTGGGGCAATGCGCATGTGGATAGTATCAGTACGACCAATCCACCATCAGGACTGTCAGTGTGGTTCCAGGAAAAAAACTCTATCTTCAAATAGATGCCAGCGTGATCTTTACCGAATCCCTCATACAAGAAAGCATAGAAGAACTTCCATGGTGTAGTATAATAAAGTTCATTTATTGAGCGACATTAAAAAATCTAAAACCAACAAAACTTTTCCAATAGCATATATATGCAGACTGTGTGAAGGCCGAGTCCTATTAGCAATAGTCAGGCCGAAAAACAGACAACAGAGGGTGGACGCAAGGTGGAGACAGTAGTGGTCCTCTGCGCTCCAACTGCGTTCCACCAACTCGAAAAACAGGAAGTGACGTAGCGTGCGTGGCGCCGTCGTACGCGTTTCGTTGTTGACATCCTCAGCGACGGTACCAACACGCCACGCACCACGTCAATTCATAGGAGAAGCTGCCATGCCTGTCCCACCCTCTACTCAGGGGGCCCAACTGAAACTGATCAACAAGGCGGAGTCAGGGTCCCATGGGCTCGTGTTTGAACCCACATAATGTACATATTATTAACCTACGTGGTGTGTATTAAATATGTTGGGTCTTATCTGGACGCCATGGCTAGCTCTCGTCAGCACAAATAAGGTGAAATAAATTGTTAAATAGATACAACAGGTATATGCCTGAATTACGGACCAAATCTCCTAGGTCATGTGATATATGCCCCCTACAGGTGAACAGCAATATCATCGGGTGGCTAATGCCAGATATTACCTGGTACAATTCAATAATCAAAAATGTTATTATTTTTTTCAAAAGACTATGTAGTAGGCTCCCTCGACAGTACAGTCATATCTAATCTACCAAAAGGAATAATTGGGTAATCATAAATAGAAACTATATATATGAAAATGAAATAAAATAAATAAAATAAAATAAAATAAATATAAAAATGTGACAATGTGTCTAGATTTAAAGTTGGTATTAAAATTAGTACCCGAATATGTAATTTAAGACAAAGGTGCAGGTACGCTAAATGCTCAAAATTACATAGCTCCCCCATCAGGCCCACTTAGCAGTTAGTACACGGGATTTGTCATAATAAAACCGCATGCATATAGGATACAGGTTGGTGTTGTAGTGCTCCAGTTCCCTATACCTAGGGTGCTGCAATGTTGCTCATGTTCGCTCGATAGCAGGCTTAACTATATGCATAGTGTCCCAGACCAAGGTACAAGGCCAGATCTGTCATAATCTGGGTCGTACTACTAAAAGCAGGAAAAACTAAAAAAAACGAATTAAAAATATATAGAAACTAGGTGGAGTAGTCCCCAGATCAAGGGGGCAGATAGTAGAAACCACAATTCCACCATGGAGGGGGAAAGAAGAGATATTGCACCATGAGAACCACTACTCTCAGGTGTATAGATAATATCTATAATACGCCTGATTTACAGCAGACCAAGCCTCAATATAAATCCCAGGTGGTAAAAGATACCTTAAGGGTTAGCTATGAAACAGTTCAAATCTATATCTAGATTGAGGCCCCTTGGAGCAAGGGACCCCAACCTATATATCCACGCAGTTTTGTTTGCGAGATGAGTGTAGTTTTATTTCCACCTCTCCAATGGTCTCTTATGCAATCAATCCCATAAAAGATCAGGCCACTAAGGTCACGATTATGTACTGCATCAAAGTGGCGTGAGAGGTGGTGTTTTGGGAATCCCTTCCTGATGTTTTTAATATGTTCCCGTATACGTACAAACAGGGGGCGAGTGGTTCTGCCCACATACTGCAAGTGGCAAGGACACTCTATGACATATGTCACATGAGTGCTTTGACAGGTTATAAGCTCCTTGATACGGTATTCTTTGTGGTTGGTTCTAGATTTGAAGGTTTCCTTTTTCCGGGGTTGTTTTTTGCTAACCCTACGTGGTAGGCATCTCTGACATTTATAAAACCCTTTCATATCTGGAAAGATTTTAATCGGTCTGGGTGGGTTGATTACATTATGGACTAGGTGATCTCTGAGAGTAGGGGCTTTCCTATACACAACCTTAGGTTTATTAGGGAGTAAGTTTGCAAGAACACGAACTTCTTTAAGAATGGGCCAGTATTTTTTTAGGATTTGCTCAAATTCTTTGTATTGGGTGTTGAATCCTGTAACGAACACCATATCCATTTTGTTTTCCCTTTTTTTGGATTTGATGAACAGGTTGTTGCGGTCCATGTTTGCTATATTGGTCTTCAATTTAAGGAGTTGATCTATCTTATATCCTTTTTCATGGAACTGCTCGATCAGGATGTCTGCTTGCTCCAGGAAATCCTCAATTGTGGCACAATTTCTGCGCAGTCTTATAAGCTGTCCTTTAGGGATATTCCCTTTCCATTGAGGGTGATGGCAGCTAGTTATTGGGATATACCCATTTCTATCTGTTACTTTAAAAAGGTTTTTGTATATAGGCCATCCCCCCTCTTCAGGATTTCAAGGTCAAGATACTCAATCTTGTGGTTGTCCCTTTTACCGGTAAAAGTAAGACCATATCTGTTGGTGTCGAGATCTTGCAGAAATTTTTCAAAGGACTCAGATGTACCTTCCCACAATATAATGAGATCATCTATGTACCTGCGGTACAGCTTTAGCTGAGGGATATTTTTGGCATAGACATACTCTTCTTCCCACATGTTCATCAGGAGATTGGCTACACTTGGGGCATAACGTGCACTCATAGCTATGCCTTTTGTCTGGACATAGTATTCTTGGTTGTACCAAAAATAATTACATCCCATGGCAAGCTGTAAACCTTCAAGTATGTAATCAATTTGTTCCTGTTTCATTGAAGTAAATTCGTGGAGGGCTTTCTCTACACCCAATAGCCCATCTTTTTGTACGATGCTCGTGTATAGAGAATTCACATCGATGGTGGCTAATAGAAGATTCTGAGCCCCGCTTATTTCCTGTAATTCCTCTAGGAGCTGGGTGCTATCTCGTAAGTACGATTTCCCCATGCTAACCAATGGTTTAAGGAATTTATCCAGGTATTCACCTAATCTTGAAAAAACTGAGTTGATCCCACTAACAATGGGTCTTCCAGGCAGCTTGATAAGCCTCTTGTGGATTTTCGGTGTATAGTAGATCACTGGGGTTTTAGTTTAGTTGGATACCAGATATTCAGCTTCTTTAGCACTCAGTATGCCTGTATCCTTTCCTTTCTTAACGAAGGCTTTCAGCTTCTTCTCATATACACGTTTTGGATTTCCTCTCAATTCATTGTAAGTGTTTTCCACCTGGAGTAAATTCTTCATTTCCTCCTCGTTGTCACTCTTATTTAAAATAACCAATCCTCCCCCCTTGTCCGCGGGACGAATTACCACTTCATTTTTTCTACCCAGAGATTTGATGGTTTTCCAGGTATTCTTAGTTTTGTTATAGCTGCGTTTTTCTAGTTTCCTCAGATCATCCTCGACCATTTTTTGGAAGGCCCCCAGGCACTGGTTACCTGGTGTGGTAGGGTTAAAAGTAGAATTATTTTTAAGTGTGGTATGAACATAAAAAAGCTGAATACCTGGTATCCAACTCAACTAAAACCCCAGTGATCTACTATACACCGAAAATCCACAAGAGGCTTATCAAGCCGCATGGAAGACCCATTATTAGTGGGATCAACTCAGTTTTTTCAAGATTAGGTGAAAACCTGGATAAATTCCTTAAACCATTGGTTAGCATGGGGAAATCGTACTTACGAGTGCCCAGCTTCTAGAGGAATTACAGGAAATAAACGGGGCTCAGAATCTTCTATTAGCCACCATCGATGTGAATTCTCTATACACCAGCATCATACAAAAAGATGGGCTATTGGGTGTAGAGAAAGCCCTCCACGAATTGACTTCCATGAAACAGGAACAAATTGATTACATACTTGAAGGTTTACAGCTTGCCATGGGATGTAATTATTTTTGGTACAACCAAGAATACTATGTCCAGACAAAAGGCATAGCTATGAGTGCACGTTATGCCCCAAGTGTAGCCAATCTCCTGATGAACATGTGGGAAGAAGAGTATGTCTATGCCAAAAATATCCCTCAGCTAAAGCTGTACCGCAGGTACATAGATGATCTCATTATATTGTGGGAAGGTACATCTGAGTCCTTTGAAAAATTTCTGCAAGATCTCGACACCAACAGATATGGTCTTACTTTTACCGGTAAAAGGGACAACCACAAGATTGAGTATCTTGACCTTGAAATCCTGAAGAGGGGGGATGGCCTATATACAAAAACCTTTTTAAAGTAACAGATAGAAATGGGTATATCCCAATAACTAGCTGCCATCACCCTCAATGGAAAGGGAATATCCCTAAAGGACAGCTTATAAGACTGCGCAGAAATTGTGCCACAATTGAGGATTTCCTGGAGCAAGCAGACATCCTGATCGAGCAGTTCCATGAAAAAGGATATAAGATAGATCAACTCCTTAAATTGAAGACCAATATAGCAAACATGGACCGCAACAACCTGTTCATCAAATCCAAAAAAAGGGAAAACAAAATGGATATGGTGTTCGTTACAGGATTCAACACCCAATACAATGAATTTGAGCAAATCCTAAAAAAATACTGGCCCATTCTTAAAGAAGACCCTGTTCTTGCAAACTTACTCCCTAATAAACCTAAGGTTGTGTATAGGAAAGCCCCTACTCTCAGAGATCACCTAGTCCATAATGTAATCAACCCACCCAGACCGATTAAAACTTCAACGCCACCCTTATAACAGTATAAATTTGAGCATCCTTAAGGGGGGAGCACATTGCAATGGCTTCTATCCTTAAGGCTTCTATCTCTAAGTGATTATTTCTACAAGTGATATGCACTTCAATCTCTGCATTTCAGCGATTGCACGAAGCAAACAAATACAGCAATCTGCACTGGAAAGCAGCTAACAGACTGCAGGTGACCCTGTCTCTCTAATAGGCTCTCCTTCCGCTCTGTAACATGCACTCTCTACCACTGCTTCTGACTAGGGATGAGCCGAACACCCCCCTGTTCGGTTCGCACCAGAACATGCGAACAGGAAAAAAATTCGTTCGAACACGCGAACGCCGTTAAAGTCTATGGGACACGAACATGAATAATCAAAAGTGCTAATTTTAAAGGCTAATATGCAAGTTATTGTCATAAAAAGTGTTTGGGGACCCGGGTCCTCCCCCAGGGGACATGAATCAATGCAAAAAAAAGTTTTAAAAACGGCCGTTTTTTCAGGAGCAGTGATTTTAATAATGCTTAAAGTCAAACAATAAAAGTGTAATATCCCTTTAAATTTCATACCTGGGGGGTGTCTATAGTATGCCTGTAAAGGGGCGCATGTTTCCTGTGTTTAGAACAGTCTGACAGCAAAATGACATTTGGAAGGAAAAAACTCATTTAAAACTACCGCGGCTATTGCATTGCCGACAATACACATAGAAGTTCATTGATAAAAACGGCATGGGAATTCCCCACAGGGCAACCCCGAACCAAAATTAAAAAAAAAAAATGATGTGGGAGTCCCCCTAAATTCCATACAAGGCCCTTCAGGTCTGGTATGGATATTAAGGGGAACCCCAGCCAAAATTAAAAAAAAAAATTGACGTGGGGTTCCCCCTAAATTCCATACCAGACCCTTCAGGTCTGGTATGGATTTTAAGGGGAACCCCGCGCCAAAAAAAAAAAAAAAAAACGGCATGGGGTCCCCCTAAAAATCCATACCAGACCCTTATCCGAGCACGCAACCTGGCAGGCCGCAGGAAAAGAGGGGGGGACGAGAGTGCGGCCCCCCCCCCCTCCTGAACCGTACCAGGCCACATGCCCTCAACATTGGGAGGGTGCTTTGGGGTAGCCCCCCAAAACACCTTGTCCCCATGTTGATGAAGACAAGGGCCTCATCCCCACAACCCTGGCCGGTGGTTGTGGGGGTCTGCGGGCGGGGGGCTTATCGGAATCTGGAAGCCCCCTTTAACAAGGGGACCCCCAGATCCCGGCCCCCCCCCTGTGTGAAATGGTAAAGGGGTACAAAAGTACCCCTACCATTTCACTAAAAAACTGTCAAAAATGTTAAAAATGACAAGAGACAGTTTTTGACAATTCCTTTATTTAAATGCTTCTTCTTTCTTCTTTCTTCCTTCATCTTCTTCTTCTTCTGGTTCTTCTGGCTCTTCTGGTTCTTCCTCCGGCGTTCTCGTCCAGCATCTTCTCCGCGGCGTCTTCTATCTTCTTCTCCTCGGGCCGCTCCGCACCCATGGCATGAGGGGGGAGGCTCCCGCTCTTCTCTTCATCTTCTTCTCATCTTCTTCTCTTCTTCATCTTCTTCTTCATCTTCTTCTTCCTTCTTCTCTTCTTCCTGTCTTCTCCGGGCCGCTCCGCAGCCATGCTGTGGCATGGAGGGAGGCTCCCGCTGTGTGACGGCGTCTCTTCGTCTGACGGTTCTTAAATAACGGGGGGCGGGGCCACCCGGTGACCCCGCCCCCCTCTGACGCACGGTGACATGACGGGACTTCCCTGTGGCATTCCCCGTGACGTCACAGGGAAGTCCCTCAAGTCACCGTGCGTCAGAGGGGGGCGGGGTCACCGGATGGCCCCGCCCCCCGTTATTTAAGAACCGTCAGACGAAGAGACGCCGTCACACAGCGGGAGCCTCCCTCCATGCCACAGCATGGCTGCGGAGCGGCCCGGAGAAGACAGGAAGAAGAGAAGAAGGAAGAAGAAGAAGAAGAAGAAGAAGATGAAGAAGAAGATGAAGAAGAAGATGAAGAAGAGAAGAAGATGAAGAGAAGAGCGGGAGCCTCCCCCCTCATGCCATGGGTGCGGAGCGGCCCGAGGAGAAGAAGATAGAAGACGCCGCGGAGAAGATGCTGGACGAGAACGCCGGAGGAAGAACCAGAAGAGCCAGAAGAACCAGAAGAAGAAGAAGAAGATGAAGGAAGAAAGAAGAAGCATTTAAATAAAGGAATTGTCAAAAACTGTCTCTTGTCATTTTTAACATTTTTGACAGTTTTTTAGTGAAATGGTAGGGGTAAGTACCCCCTTACCATTTCACACAGGGGGGGGGCCGGGATCTGGGGGTCCCCTTGTTAAAGGGGGCTTCCAGATTCCGATAAGCCCCCCGCCCGCAGACCCCCACAACCACCGGCCACGGTTGTGAGGATGAGGCCCTTGTCCTCATCAACATGGGGACAAGGTGTTTTGGGGGGCTACCCCAAAGCACCCTCCCAATGTTGAGGGCATGTGGCCTGGTACGGTTCAGGAGGGGGGGGGGGCCGCACTCTCGTCCCCCCCTCTTTTCCTGCGGCCTGCCAGGTTGCGTGCTCGGATAAGGGTCTGGTATGGATTTTTAGGGGGACCCCATGCCGTTTTTTTTTTTTTTTTTTTGGCGCGGGGTTCCCCTTAAAATCCATACCAGACCTGAAGGGTCTGGTATGGAATTTAGGGGGAACCCCACGTCAATTTTTTTTTTAAATTTTGGCTGGGGTTCCCCTTAATATCCATACCAGACCTGAAGGGCCTTGTATGGAATTTAGGGGGACCCCCACATCATTTTTTTTTTTTATTTTGGTTCGGGGTTGCCCTGTGGGGAATTCCCATGCCGTTTTTATCAATGAACTTCTATGTGTATTGTCGGCAATGCAATAGCCGCGGTAGTTTTAAATGAGTTTTTTCCTTCCAAATGTCATTTTGCTGTCAGACTGTTCTAAACACAGGAAACATGCGCCCCTTTACAGGCATACTATAGACACCCCCCAGGTACGAAATTTAAAGGGATATTACACTTTTATTGTTTGACTTTAAGCATTAATAAAATCACTGCTCCTGAAAAAACGTCCGTTTTTAAAACTTTTTTTTGCATTGATCCATGTCCCCTGGGGCAGGACCCGGGTCCCCAAACACTTTTTATGACAATAACTTGCATATAAGCCTTTAAAATTAGCACTTTTGATTTCTCCCATAGACTTTTAAAGGGTGTTCCGCGGCATTCGAATTTGCCGCGAACACCCCAAATTGTTCGCTGTTCGGCGAACTTGCGAACAGCCAATGTTCGAGTAGAACATGAGTTCGACTCGAACTCGAAGCTCATCCCTACTTCTGACACTCCTGTCCTCTCTCCTCAAACTCTCTTACCTTCACCCCCCCTCTCCACCCGCCTGCTTATACATATCACCCTGCCTTCTGTCTTCTCCCTACTACTGCTCCTACCAACTCTTGCTCATTCTACATCCATACACTGATAAAACCTCCAGTATTCTGAGACATGCCCCTTCACATAAATCACATTCCCACATTACCTCCCTCACCCTCCTGCTTCTCCTAATCTCTGGTGACATATCCCCAAACCCTGGGCCACCATCATCTGTCTTTGCCCATCGCTCCCATCCCCCTACACCCTCTGGCAGGAGCCGCAACCCACAGAACTTGGTCTCTATTCCTCTTTCCAAAACCAGCCCCCCCTTTTCCTGTGCCCTGTGGAATGCACGTTCTGTCTGCAACAAACTCACCGCCCTTCACGACCTCTTTATCACAAATTCCTTTAACCTACTTGCCATTACTGAAACCTGGCTTCATGAATCGGATACTATTTCGCCTGCTTCCCTCTCCCATGGGGGCCTTCTCTGGACTCACTCCCCCAGACCAAGTGGACGGAAGGGAGGTGGAGTGGGAATCCTTCTAGCCCCATGCAGCACCTATCAGGTACTTCACCCACCTCCCTCTCTGACACTCTCCTCTTTTGAGGCACATTGCATTCGTCTTTTCTCTCCCATTTCTCTAAGAATTGCTGTAATCTACAGGCCCCCTGGACCAGTATCAGCCTTTCTTGATGACTTCTCTGCCTGGCTACCCTACTTTCTCTCTTCTGAAATCCCCACAATTATTCTTGGGACTTCAACATCCCTGTTAACACTAACACTACTATTACTTCTAAACTTCTCAGTCTAACCTCATCGCTTGACCTGAAGCAATGGATACAGGCTCCTACCCACTCTAACGGCAACACCCTTGACCTTGCCTTCTCCTATCTGTGCACTCCGTGCAACCTTTCCAACAATCCACTCCCACTCTCTGATCACCACCTTATTAGTTTTGCTCTCTCCCTGTCTTCTACCTCTTCTCCCTCCAACCGCCTAACAATTACACGTAGAAACCTTCGCCACCTCAACCCTTCTCTTCTCTACTCTGCTACTGATCACCTCTATGACAAAATCTCACCTCTGTCCTGCCCCAACCTAGCTACTTTCATCTACAACAGCTCACTGTCTTCCTCCCTAGACAAGCTTGCCCCCCTCACTACACGCAGAATTAGGCCCCGACTGCTACAACCCTGGCAAACAGATGACACCAGAAGTCTCAGAAAACATAGCCGCGCTCTACTCTGTCCTCCACTGCCTCCACCCACCAACTCACTCACTGCCCAGGAGATTGCCAATCACTTCAAAACTAAGATTGATACAATTCATGAGGAGATCACCAATGCGCAAAAACCTCCCCCATGCAACACCCCATGTCCACAGACACAATCATTACTTCCCTCATTCAACCCTGCTACTATTACTGAGGTTGCTAAACTTTTATCTAGCACTCATCTAACCACTTGCCCCCTGGATCCTGTTCTCTCGCAAATGCTACGCTCACCCTCTGACTCGATTCCAAGCTCTCTAACTCACATTTTCAACCTCTCCCTCTCTTGTGGCATCTTCCCAAACTCTCTAAAACATGCGCTAGTCACCCCTACACTAAAAAAGCCCTCACTGGATCCCATCAATCTCAACAACTTACGTCCCATCTCCTTACTCTCCTTCTCCTCCAAACTTCTTGAAAGACTGGTCTACAACCGACTAAGCGACCATCTGACCATGAATAAACTTCTTGATCCCCTTCAGTCCGGTTTTCGCCCTCAACACTCCATGGAAACTGCTCTCCTTAAACTCTCAAATGACCTACTAATGGCTAAAGCCAATGGACACTATTCTGTACTACTTCTCTTGGATCTCTCTGCTGCCTTTAACACAGTGGACCACCCCCTCCTCCTCAAAAAACTCCACTCCTTTGGTCTCCGTGACTGTACTGTTCGCTGGTTCTCATCCTACCTATCCCACCGCTCCTTCAGTGTCACTTACAACTCTACTTCCTCCTCTCCTCTTCCTTTTTCCGTTGGGGTCCCCCAAGGTTCAGTTCTTGGACTCCCCTTTTCTCAATCTACACCACCTCCTTGGGTCAGTTGATTGCCTCCCACGGCTTTAAATATCATCTCTACGCTGATGACACCCAAATCTATCTCTCCACCCCCCAGCTCTCTCCATCTGTCTCCTCACGCATTACCAACTTACTAGCAGACATATCAGTCTGGATGTCACATCACTTCCTCAAACTCAACCTATCCAAAACCGATCTCATGATATTTCCTCCCTCAGGTGCCACTTCCCCTGATTTCCCTGTCAATATCAACGGCTCAACTATCAACCCATCTCCCCACGCCAAGGTCCTAGGTGTAATCCTGGACTCTGAACTAACCTTTCGACCACACATTCTATCACTATCCAAAGCTTGCCGCCTCAATCTTCACAACATCTCCAAGATATGCCCCTTCCTAACCAATGTCACCACAAAGCTTCTAATCCACTCCCTGGTCATCTCCCGCCTCGACTGCTGCAACTCCCTCCTCATTGGTTTACCTCTAAATAGGCTATCCCCACTTCAGTCCGTCATGAACGCTGCTGCCAGGCTCATCCACCACACAAACCGCTCAGCGTCTGCCACACCCCTCTGCCAATCCCTCCATTGGCTGCCACTCAGTCACCGAATTAAATTCAAGATACTAACTATAACTTACAAAGCCATCCACAACCTGGCCCCCAGCTACATCTCTAACCTAGTCACAAAATACCAACCTAATCGTTCTCTTCGCTCCTCCCAAGACCTCCTGCTTTCAAACTCCCTTGTCACCTCATCCCATGCTCGCCTTCAGGACTTCTCCAGAGCCTCCCCCATCCTCTGGAATGCTCTACCCCAATCCGTCCGATTTTCTCCTACTTTATCCACTTTCAGACGATCCCTGTAAACTCATCTCTTCAGAGAAGCCTATCTGTCCCCCACCTAACAACTGTACATTTATCTTCTCAATCAGCACATCACCCATAGTTATTACCTCTTGTATCTCTTGACCTTCCCTCTTAGATTGTAAGCTCTAAGGAGCAGGGCCCTCTGATTCCTACTGTATCAAAGTGTATTGTATTTGTACTGTCTGCCCTCAAGTTGTAAAGCGCTACGTAAACTGTTGGCGCTATATAAATACTGTATAATAATAATAATAATAATCTTTCCAGATATGAAAGGGTTTTATAAATGTCAGAGATGACTACCATGTAGGGTTAGCAAAAAACAACCCCAGAAAAAGGAAACGTTCAAATCTAGAACCGACCGCAAAGAATACCGTATCAAGGAGCTTATAACCTGTCAAAGCACTCATGTGACATATGTCATAGAGTGTCCTTGCCACTTGCAGTATGTGGGCAGAACCACTCGCCCCCCTGTTTGTACGTATACGGGAACATATTAAAAACATCAGGAAGGGGTTCCCAAAACACCACCTCTCACGCCACTTTGATGCAGTACATAATCGTGACCCTAGTGGCCTGATCTTTTATGGGATTGATTGCATAAGAGACCATTGGAGAGGTGGAAATAAAACTACACTCATCTCGCAAAACGAAACTGCGTGGATATATAGGTTGGGGTCCCTTGCTCCAAGGGGCCTCAATCTAGATATAGATTTGAACTGTTTCATAGCTAACCCTTAAGGTATCTTTTACCACCTGGCATTTATAGTGAGGCTTGGCCTGCTGTAAATCAGGCGTATTATAGATATTATCTATACACCTGAGAGTAGTGGTTCTCATGGTGCAATATCTCTTCTTTCCCCCTCCATGGTGGAATTGTGGTTTCTACTATCTGCCCCCTTGATCTGGGGGCTACTCCACCTAGTTTCTATATATTTTTAATTCATTTTTTTAGTTTTTCCTGCTTTTAGTAGTACGACCCAGATTATGACAGATCTGGCCTTGTACCTTGATCTGGGACACTATGCATATAGTTAAGCCAGCTATCAAGCGAACATGAGCAACATTGCAGCACCCTAGGTATAGGGAACTGGAGCACTACAACACCGACCTGTATCCTATATGCATGCGATTTTATTATGACAAATCCTGTGTACTAACTGCTAAGTGGGCCTGATGGGGGAGCTATGTAATTTTGAGCATTTAGCGTACCTGCACCTTTGTCTTAAATTACATATGCGGGTACTAATTTTAATACCAATTTTAAATCTAGACACATTGTCACATTTTTATATTTATTTTATTTTATTTAATTTATTTTATTTCATTTTTATATATATAGTTTCTATTTATGATTACCCAATTATTCCTTTTGATAGATTAGATATGACTGTACTGTCGAGGGAGCCTACTACATAGTCTTTTGAAAAAATTAATAACATTTTTGATTATTGAATTGTACCAGGTAATCTGGCATTAGCCACCCGATGATATTGGTGTTCACCTGTAGGGGGCAAATATTACATGACCTAGGAGATTTGGTCCGTAATTCAGGCATATACCTGTTGTATTTATTTAACAATTTATTTCACCTTATTTGTGCTGATGAGAGCTAGCCATGGCGTCCAGATAAGACCCAACATATTTAATACACACCACGTAGGTTAATAATATGTACATTATGTGGGTTCAAACACGAGCCCATGGGACCCTGACTCCGCCTTGTTGATCAGTTTCTCCTATGAGCAGGGGGTGGCACAGGCATGGCAGCTTCTCCTATGAATTGACGTGGTGCGTGGCATGCTGGTACCGTCGCTGAGGACGTCTATGACGAAACGCATACGACGGCGCCCCGCACGCTACGTCACTTCGTGTTTTTCGAGTTGGTGGAACGCAGTTGGAGCGCAGAGGACCGCTACTGTCTCCACCTTGCGTCCACCCTCTGTTGTCTGTTTTTCGGCCCGAATATAGCTAATAGGAGCCGGCCTTCACACAGTCTGCATATATATGCTATTGGAAAAGTTTTGTTGGTTTTAGATTTTTTAATGTCGCTCAATAAATGAACTTTATTATACTACACCATGGAAGTTCTTCTATGCTTTCTTGTATGAGGGATTCGGTAAAGATCACGCTGGCATCTATTTGAAGATAGAGTTTTTTTCCTGGAACCACACTGACAGTCCTGATGGCGGATTGGTCGTACTGATACTATCCACATGCGAATTGCCCCAGTGAGGTGATTGGATTTGGTGAGTGGGGACCCTTGAGGGGGAGCACGGAAGTCACCTGTGAACACTGCGAGCACTCAAGTCACTTATAATATATATTTCTCCTGTCACACACTCGAGGAGCATCAGACGTATACCATATGGACTGTCATCTATTTTTATATACATATGAACTTTTACCTTAGTTTTATTTTTTATTCACAAGCATTCATCATGTTCGCCTAATATGGCCTTATGCTAACACATGTATCAATTCCTTTGCACTATGGTTTGATACGCACATGGTACACCCTTGATTGTGGTTGATTTTCACGTATACATGTTAACAAGTTATTTTTATTTATTTTTTCTTTTATTATTATATGTATTTTTATTTTTATTTAATATTACTTTCACGATATTTTACATCCTGGTTATTGGAGTGTTTATCATTAAGGAAGCTTTAGGCCACCACATATGGTCCATTGGACACATACGTGCCCTTTTTCCCCTTTAGGCCTGTGGCTAATGATACGCACATGATATAAATATAAATATTTGCTACACACTTATAGCTGTGGTTTGTGACCCCTTGGTGGGCATCTTGCATAGCAGTTTGGGCACACATATATATATATATACATTTTTTTTTTTTTGGTGCATATGATGTGAGTTTATTACCCACTTGTACGTTATAAATATTTTTCACATATGAAGCACAGTCACTTTATTTGAGGTGGGGGTACATGTATTGCGTAACATTGGGGCATACATATCCTCAGTGCAGCATCTATACTCCCTCCACCTACGTTTTTGTCACTCTTGCCAGTAGGTAGCGCCATTTTTTCCCCATTCTTCTGTCTTTTCACCATTTAGAGTTCCCTTAGGGGGGCCTATTAGGGGAGGCAGCACACCTACATATATTCATCCTAAGCGCGTTTTTTTATATATATTTTCATCCGCAGGAATACTGTCTGGATAAAGGGGGCCTTGAGAGGTAAGGAAGTCCTCCTCTTCCTCCCTCTGTTCTGTCTCAAGTGCCCTGTCCATTATTCCACGAAGCGTGTGCTCCAACAGGAAGACAAGAGGGACAGTATTACTGATGCATGCACTATCACTGCTCACCATCCTCATGGCCTCCTCAAATGGTGACAGGACAGTGCATGCATCTTTAATCAGTAGCCACTGGCGTGGAGAAAAAAAGCCAAGCTCCCCTGATCCTGTCCTGATGCCATACTCACACAGGTAGCATTGCCAACGTTGAGTTCCACCTGGTGCGCATGTCACAAATGACAGGTTGGGCAGGTTGCATTCCTTTTGAAAGTCAGCCAGCCGAGTACTGGCATTATATCACAAGCGGAAATGCCCACAGACTTTCCTGGCCTGCCTCAGGAGATCCTGTAAGCCCGGGTACCTGCACAATAACCGCTGCACCACCAAATTAAGGACGTGAGCCAAACAGGGAACATGGGTCAAGTGTCCCTGTTGGAGGGTGTAGAGGAGGTTGGTGCCATTGTCGCAAACCACCATTCCTGGCTGAAGCTGGCATGGCGTCAACCACCTCTGAGTCTGCCCCTACAGAGCTGACAAATACTCTGCCCCAGTGTGGCTCCTGTCCCCTAAGCAGTCCAACTCAAGCACCGCATGGCATCTTTTTGCCTGAGTGCTTGCGTAGCCCCTTGAATGCCTACAGAGAACCGCTGGTTCAGAGGAGAAATCTGCAGAGGAAGAGGCTATAGAGGAAGAAGAAGAGGGGGGGGGGGAGAGGTGTGGCAGAATCACCACTACTAGCATTTTGGAGGTGTGGTGGCGGAACAAGCTCCAACAATACTGCACCCTGTCCTGCATCCTTCCCAGCTGCCAGCAGAGTTACCCAGTGCGCCGTGAAAGAAAGGTAACATCCCTGTCCATGCCTGCTGGACCATGAGTCATCGGTAATATGCACCTTACTGCTGACCGTCCTGTCCAACAAGGCCAAGACATTGCCTTCCACATGCCGGTAGCGAGACGGAATGGCCTTCCGTGAAGAGAAATGGCGTTTGGGAACCTGCCACTGAGGTACCACACATTCCACAAATTCATGGGGGGGGCAGAGTCTACCAGCTGAAAAGGCAGCAGTTGGCGTGCTAGCAATTTAGCCAAGCTAGCATTCAGCCACTGAGCATGTGGATGGCTTGGAACGAATTTCTTTTGATGGTTTAGCAACTGGGGTAGGGAAATTTGCCTGCTACAATCGGATGTTGGTGTAGCGATAGCAGATTGCCCGCAAGTACTTGGCACACCTAATTCTACACCTTTATTCCTCTCAGTACAGGTTTCTGAGAGGACTGAAGGTATAGTGGGGTTGGAGATCCCAGCTGATGAGGAGCAAGGAGAGGTCTGCCTTGTTCTTTGGTGTGGGTCTTTTAATGATTTTTGCCAACGGACTGCATGGGAGTGCCCAAGCAGCTGCTGTTTTGGCCACGTTTGATATGCTTCAGACATATGTTGCAAACAGCAACAATGTGATCTGCTGCACATGTATCAAAAAAGGCCCAGACCAAAGAACTGTTCAAAATACGCGGGGAGTCAGCAGCGCCCTGCACATGCGGAGCTCTGCGGTGTGATGCAGTCGGGTGGCTGCCCTCAAGCTGGCCCCTGGAGGGCATCCTGCTTCATTGGAGATGTGCCTCCTCCTCCTCCTCTCTTCTATCAGGCACCCATGTAGAGTCAGTGACCTCATCATCCCCTCCCTCCTCGTCACTGGAGCAAACCTGGCAGTATGCTGCAGCTGGGGGAACATGACTGCCAGTTTCTTGTCCTTCTTGGGCACCCCCTCTCTCTGGGCTCAAATTACTGCCTTCCTCAACCTGGGTACCATCATCGGAGCCTTAAAAACGCTGCACATTCTCCTGCAGCATGTACCTGACACTGTGGTCGAACAGTTCGGGGGACTCCTCCGTGCATGATGGTGGGTGTAGGGAAGGAGTGACTGATGACCATAAGCCGATGGAACAGGCTGCTTTGGCAGCTGCATTGGCAAGTAAACTAATCTGATCCTGGGTGACAGAGGATGAGGAGGATAAGGACGGCTTAGTTATCCATTCTACCAACTCTTCTGCATGTTGTGGATCAACATGGCCAGCTGCCGAAAAAAAGGACAAGCGTGCCCCACAGCCACGTGCTGAGGATGCACCGTGTCCATGACCAGCACTGTTGGCTGTAAACACAGAGCCTGCTTGCTCTCTTTTAGTGGCCTGTGAGCGTCTGCCTCTCCTTGGTGGCCTTCCAGACATGCTGTAAAATTTTATTAGCAAAACACCGCCTGAAATTTACTAGAAAAAGTACACCAGGAATGGCCTGCAGTCAGATATAGGCTTGGCTAGACTGGAATGCAGTGGATATATATATATGTAGGAGACTGTATATATATATATTTAATGCACTGCAGATGACTGAATCACCTGCCTGCCTGCCTGAAAGTATTATTTGAAAATGTACACCAGGAATGGCCTGCAGTCAGATATAGGCTTTGCTACACTGGAATGTAGTGGATATATATACAGTGGGGACGGAAAGTATTCAGACCCCCTTAAATTTTTCACTCTTTGTTATATTGCAGCCATTTGCTAAAATTATTTAAGTTCATTTTTTTCCTCATTAATGTACACACAGCACCCCATATTGACATAAAAACACAGAATTGTTGACATTTTTGCAGATTTATTAAAAAAGAAAAAGAAAAACTGAAATATCACATGGTCCTAAGTATTCAGCCACTTTGCTCAGTATTTAGGAGAAGCACCCTTTTGATCTAATACAGCCATGAGTCTTTTTGGGAAAGATGCAACAAGTTTTTCACACCTGGATTTGGGGATCATCTGCCATTCCTCCTTGCAGATCCTCTCCAGTTCTGTCAGATTGGATGGTAAACGTTGGCGGACAGCCATTTTTAGATCTCTCCAGAGATGCTCAATTGGGTCTAAGTCAGGGCTCTGGCTGGGCCATTCAAGAACAGTCACGGAGTTGTTGTGAAGCCACTACTTTGTTATTTTAGCTGTGTGCTTAGGGTCATTGTCTTGTTGGAAGGTAAACCTTTGGCTCAGTCTGAGGTCTGAGGTCCTGAGCAGTTAGCTCTAGCTACACTGGACACAGTGGATATATATATATATATATACACACACAAGACTGCATATATATTAAACGCACTGCAGCCAGCTGAACCACCTACCTGCCTAAAGTATATTAGAAACAGTACACCAGGAACATACTGCAGTCAGATCTAGCTAAACTGGATACAGTAGATATATATATATACACAAGACTGACTGTATATATATTAAATACACTGCAGCTAACTGAATAAGTATATTAGAAACAGTACACCAGGAACAGACTGCAGTCAGATCTAGCTAAACTGCATACAGTGGATATATATATATATATATATATATATATATATATATACACACCAAGACTGATTGTATATATATATATATATATATATATATATATATATATATATATATATATATATATATATATTAAATACACATATATTAAATACACTGCAGCTAACTGAATCGCCTGCCTGCTCAATCTAAACGAAATGACACTCTCTCTCGGTCAACGCCAGCAACACACTACACAGGGCTGATGTGCAGGCGGCCTTATATAGTGTGGGGCGTGGACTTAACCCCCTGAGCCATAATTGGCCAAAGGCACCCTGCCTTTGGCCAATTATGTCTCTCTTTGCTGACGGCGCTGTGATTGGCCAAAGCATGCGGGTCATAGTGCATGCTTGGCCAATCATCAGACAGCAATGCACTGTGATGTCCCAGTGCATTATGGGGTGTGATGCGCAGCTCGAATTTGGCGCGAACGCCCCATAATGTTCGTATTTCAACAAACGCTCGAACAGCCAATGTTCAAGTCGAACTCATGTTCGACCCGAACATAAAGCTCATCCCTAATTAGGAACACTGTCTTTTCTTGTGCCAGAGGGACCCCAATTGACGAAACAAGTTAATGTATCATAACAGATACTTGAATCCGGGGGGCCAACAAAAAGAAAATCTAAATAGTGCAGGGACTCACCCAATGGACCCACCCGGAGGATAGGATAGATAATGAATTCAAAGAAAAGCCCCCGGCTCCTTTTTTGGGACTAGACCTAAAGGAGAAAATCTAAAATCTGAAAAGGGGGGGGGGGGGACTGGCTATCCTACCCTCCTCAATTTCTTTTTTAATCTTATCTTCCACATTACTGGGGTTAAGCAAGATTGAACGCAAATTTGCGTCCTGGCTTTTGATACCTGATTCCCGGTTTTGCAAGTGAAGTAATGAAGCAGAGGCTTTCATAAAGCATCTAACAGCTGGGTGTGTCCCACTAGAGTACGAACACTCATGTTTGTATCTGCAGTTTGATAAAAACCGACACTGGCCTTCTTTGAATGCAAAGCAAAAACCTTTGCGAAATTAATTTTGAATATTGCTGGGCTTTTGTGAAATGAAGGGTCTTTGTGGTAACATCAGGTTCAACCACAGTCCCACATCTTTAACTCCCCAACGTAAAGAAGGGTGGACCGACAGCTTTTGCCTGAAATTTTTGTAAGATGTGTACAAAAACGCCTTTGCTACGATATCCAAATGCTGGAATAAGCCTGAGCATTTTTTCAGAAAGCGTTCACCCAAAACCGCAGCATAAATACAAAAGGCTTGAAGCCAACACTGAAAAGTTTTTGGTATGGCCCTCTTATCTTCCTCAGTTCTTTCTTCTCTCTTTTTATCAGTTTTAACCAGAAATTCTTTAGATGCCAGCAAAAAAGACAGCAAATCCACGAAACTACCCTTCCAAACTTTTTCTTTTACTGCGGGGGCTAAGTGAAAATCGAGGGGGGATAACTCACATGGGAGAGCCTCCTTAAGGCATGTTTCAGCCACCAAAGTGTTAAGAGCAATAGCATTTGCAATAGACAAGGCATCAGTTGATGGAATTGTAGAAGAGCTGACAGGCAAACAGGATGGCTTACTATCAGGTAAATTAATACCAACAGATGAAGGGTTAACTTCCCCTTGCCAAATTGACCCAACATTTAGCATCAGAAAACTGTGCCCCTGAACTTTTGTCTGAAAACATATCAAAATTAACACCAATAGCACCAGAAGACTGTGCCCCTAAAATTTTATCATGAAATACCTCAGGACTTTGAGCATTTTTAACACCAGCTAAAATATTAGAAAGAGAATTAACCACCAAACTTAATTCATTAATATTGGACATAGACCAATTCTCACCAGTATTTATGCCATTAGAATGCCCACTAGAGGCTGCTGATAAAGCCTGTGGACTGGCAGCCTGAGCCGTATGTGAAGAAGTGCCTCTGTCTGAGCCAGAGGGAGCACAGACATTGTTGAGCAAAGGAGAAACAGCATCCTTCTTCTGCCTTTTTCTACCAGACTGCCTGCCTGTACCACAAATGCCAGAAGCTCCTTCAGCCACATTTTCAGAGCTGACTTGCGTCTGTGCAAGGGGTGCGAGGGGGCAGGATTCTTCTTCCAGGCACTGCCTCAGCCATTCTTCCCTGCCTGAGCTCTTGGCTTTTTCTATGAGATGAAGCAGGAGGTCCTCCATGTTGCAGGTGTCTGTCTTTCGTGAGCCGCGGTTTGGTCCTTCTGAGGCGGCAGCAGCGTGGGAGCAGCTGGCTTTTATGAGAGCAGGAAGCGCGGGCTGCAGCTGCCCGCCATATTAGACTAATCCACCTCCTGTTGCCATCATGATTCTCTGCTGTAATTGTCAATAGCAACCTGCAAGAGAGGTGAAAAGAGGGAAAAGAAATACCCAGCCCTTTGTGCCATCCCACGGGGGTCCCGCTGAAGGCTAGGGACCCTGTCGTTCTGACAGGAGGGAAGGGATGGAATTTGTGTCCCTGCAAAGCAGAGAATAAATTTCATCTCTTCCCCTAGTAAAAGCACCTCACACAGTATAGTAAAACACTGGCTAGGCATATAGTTAACCTTTTGATTGCCCCTGATGTTAACCCCTTCCCAGCCAGTGTCATTAGTACAGTGATATTTTTTAGCACTGATCACTGTATTAGTGTCACTGATCCCCAAAAAGTGTCAAAAGTGTCAGTTAGTGTCAGAATGTCCGCCGCGATATCGCAGCCCTATGAGTCACTGATTGCCACCATTACTAGTAAAAAATAAAAACATCCCATAGTTTGTAGACGCTATAACTTTTGTGCAAATATACGCTTATTTTTTTTACCAAAAATATGTAGCAGAATACATATTGGCCTAGATTTATAAAGAAATTGGATTTTTAAAAAAATGTATTGGATAGGTTTTATAGCAGAACATAACATTTTTTTTTTTTTTTTTTAATGTCCGTCTTTTTTTGTATATAGCGCAAAAAAATGTAAAACGCAGAGGTAATCAGATACCACCAAAAGAAAGCTCTATATGTGGGGAAAAAAAAGGACATACATTTTAATTGGGTACAGCGTTGCATGACTGCACAATTGCCAATTAAATTAACGCAGTGCCGTATCGCAAAAAATGGCCTGGTCATGAAGCGGGGAAATCTTGGAGGTCAAGTGGTTAAGGTAGGTTGATGTGGCTAAGAATGGCCCTGAAGATGTTGTTAGACTATTGGTGTGTGCTTGTGCTTCCTACCACAAATAAAGGGGGTTTCCTACCACTGTCTTATGTCCATGACCAACTTTAGCCACATCAAGATCCAATAACAGAGCGCAAAGTATTTTAAAAGCGCTGTGCAAACTGTTGGCGCTATATAAATCCTGTATAATGATAATAATAATTAACAACACTGTTTCAAAAAAGAACAAGGCTTAGAGGCTAGGTCTGATGTTACACAACACATTAGACCTCCTGCTGAGGACGTTGGATGTGCTTGATAGCCTGTGCTCTAGGGCAATAGCTCTGTCTTTTGAAAATATCACAGATGACTGAAGCCTAACACCTCATTGTAGGTGATTTATTAATCCAAGGTCAAAGTGTCCTCACCTCCGGCCTTGGCGCAGGTCTTGGAGTATCTGCATTGGAAATTAGGCCTCAAGAGGTCAAGGTCTTCTGAGGATGAGTAAATTTTCTTTAAGTAACATGTCAGGCTCTGTTATTAGAAAATTGTTAAGGTCAATTGTTTGACCTTTTCTAATAACTATGACATTGCTACCACCTCTTACTGAAATTCATGCTGCTCTGTGAAGTAGTTACTCTGTAACCATTGTAAGCTATAACTTAAAGCTGAACTCCAGGCAGATGTCAAAGCTAAAAATTAATGTGACTATGTATTTACATGTAGTACCCTCCTAGGTAGGTGCTAGGATGAGTGTATAATACTTTTTGGTTTCTCTGCTTAACAGACAGACAGCTAGGTAAATTGAATTGCTGTCTGCACACATAGCTCTCAACTGTCCCTGATTTTGAGCGGCTGCCCCTGATTTGGAACAAAGTCCCCCTGTCCCTCTTTCCTCCTCATTTGTCCCTTATTTTGGTCTGATCTATATGGTTGTATATAAAATACACTTTTTATCTTTCAAAAAGTGTCTCCAAGTGCTAAACCTTTCATCCAATTTCTAAATGGCTGCATTTGTAAATTTCAAAAGCCAATATAAAAGAACAGTAGTTGTAAAAAAACACTTGTGGGCTTAACACATTTTTTATTTTTGTATAATTCTCCTTTAAGGGCGTGTGGCAGGGGGTGTGCCCAATGCCTAAATAGTTTTGCTAATAATTGTCTCCTGTTCCCATCTCAAAAAGTTGGGAGATATGTTAACATAGAGTAAAAGTAAAAAATAATTACAAAATAATTAATAATAAAAAAATTCTGTTCTACTGATACCATCCAGTGGCCCCCAAAAAACATTTTTGAACAAAAAAACCCCCAAAAAATTACATTGCAAAAAAATTATTTAAAAAAATAAAGAACTACTGACACTGTCCTACTGGACACCATCCTGCACATACTACCCACCGCCGTACACTCCACACTCCTCACCTGCACATTCTACTCACCTCCATACACTACGCACTCCTCTCCTGCACATACTACCCACCACCATACAGTCTACACTCCTCTCCTACACATACTACTCTCCTCCATACACTCCGCACTCCTCTCCTGCACATACTACCCACCACCATACAGTCTGCACTCCTCTCCTACACATACTACTCTCCTCAATACACTCCGCACTCCATTCCTACACATACTACTCGCCTCCATACACTCCACACTCCTCACCTGCACACTCTACTCACCTCCATACACTACGCACTCCTCTCCTGCACATACTACCCACCATACAGTCTGCACTCCTCTCCTACACATACTACTCTCCTCCATACACTCTGCACTCCTCTCCTACACATACTACTCTCCTCAATACACTCCTGCACATACTACCCGCCGCCTTACACTCTGCACTGTACATTCCCTATTTAACAATACCACATTCTGCATTATGTAAGTAATCTCAGACTCTATTAAACTACACCCCTTTAAGCCATGCCCAATATTTCACACAATTTAAGCCACGCCCACATTTTGCCACGGCATGCTACACGCACCACACTTTATTTTATCGAGGCCTGGGGCCCACTTTTTATCTTGCACATGGGCACCCCCTCCACCAGTTCAGACCCCCATCAATGCAGACCCCCCTCATTGCAGACCACCCCCCTCCATCAGTTCACACCCCCCCTCAGTACAGACCCCCCCCTCCATCAGTGCAAACCTCCCCTCCCTCATTGCAGACCCCCCCTCCATCAGTAGGGCAGTAGACAGTGTCAGTAGACCAGTGGATGGTGTCAATAGTTTTTTTACAATCTACCGGTAATTTGTTTTTACAGTGGAACCTCGGATTGCGAGTAAGGCGGTTAATGAGCGTTTCGCAATAGAGCACTGTATTTTTAAAAATCGTAACTCGGTTTGCGAGTGTTGTCTCGCAAAACGAGCATGATTCAGGTCAAAGCGGTGTGCAGTACCACTTTTGGCCTGAGGTGGGGGGGCGCTGGAGCCGAGCAGAGCCGAACGTCACGTTCAGAAATGCGCAGAAAGGCTCGAGTACAGCACGTCTGACCTTGGCAAATCCCAGGTAGGAAGTCTTTCCGAGGTTTGCCGAGGTCCGCCGAAGTGTCCTCGGGCCTTTTCGGCCATTTCCGAGGCTCTCCAGCCGCATGCGGTATTGCATCAAATTGAAGTCAATGCGGAAGGCATTATTTTCGTTTCCATTGACTTCAATGGGAAAACATTGACTTCAATGGGAAAACTCGCTTTGATATGCGAGTACTTTGGATTACGAGCATACTCCTGGAACGGAGTATGCTCGTAATCCGAGGTCCCACTGTAAATTTTTTCCACAATGCTTTTTGGGGGGGAGGGGGTTGGGACTGTAGACAGTGTTGATAGGGCAGGCGGGGGGCGGGGAGGGTGGGGTGTTAGTAGTTTTTATTTTATATTCTTTTTTTATTCTTTACCATTTTTTTACAATGTTTTTGTAGTCTTTATTGGATATATATATATATATATATATATATATATATATATATATATATATATATATATATATCTCAGTTGGAGGGGCTTTGGGACAGAGAAATAGACTGAGGACAGAGATTCCCCAGTCCCTTTCTCAACATTGAATATGAGTGGACAGAGGCTCCTGTTCATTCATAAACTGAAGCAGAGTAACACACAGGTTACTCTGCTCAGTTATTACAGGACATTGAGAGCGTTCGGTAGCGAACACCCTATGTCCAATTTAAAAAAAGAAGGAGCCGGTAAATTACATATTTACCGGTCCCTTCTTCCTCCCTCTCCATCCTGACACATCCCCTGCAGCTACCGGGAGAGGAGGGGAGGGAGTCGGCTGCAGGGGAACGAGGGGGGGCAGGAGGAGGAAGACAGCGGACCAGAGAACATGGGACTGGAGGAGACGGACACAGTGGACATATAGGGAGGGATGATCGGTGTGGCAGAGGGACAGTTGCGAGCACTGATCTCCCTGTATGGCATTTCAGCTGACAGCCGCGGAAGGAGAGGAGGAGAAGCGGCTGTCAGTCATGCATGTGTGGGTCACAGTGCCCCCCCTTCTCAGGGGCCCGTGTGCAGTGAACACCCTGCACACATGGATGATACGCCACTGCCCTTATGTGCTCCAAGTCAGCTGAGGGTCCATACAAGGAGAACACTGACTAGTGTTCTTAGAGCTTTGTCCAGGACTGTCCACTATTTTACTAAGGGACATTGCTTTGTTCTGCAGTCAGTTTTCTGCTGCGAAGAAGTCTTAATCTGCCTTCTGCAAGTACTTCAGCCCCATTTCACTAGGAAAGGAAGGAAGGAAGGAAGGAAGGAAAGGGAAGTTTCACTAGGAAAGGAAGTTGGAGTCCTCGTTGTGAATAGTTCAATTTGGAAGTATCCCACTAAATCCCTTACCCTATCCAAGTTCTCCAATAAAACAACAAAAACAAAACCCCTAGACTGGTCATTTGAGACAATGAGCAGACGTGTGTGTGCACCTGGCTGCAGAGCAAAAGTGGGGAAGACCCAGGCTAATTACCAGCGACTCCTGTGGGGGCACTACATACCTTCTAACTGAATGTGATTTGGTATCAGCTTTTTACAATCTATCTACAGCAGCACTCGAACTAGGAGAAGAAAGTCAGGACAGAGAGCCGATAAGTGTGTTGCATGAAAATGTCCTAACAGGGATAATACTGATAGGAGGAGAGAGCAGACTGAGCAGGGAGATGTCCTTAATCAGCCTGGCCGTGCACTCTTATTGTCCAATCAGCAGGCTGGGGGTGGACAGATGACGCTTCTACAGTCTATAATTGTACCAGAGAAAGTGCAAGAGTTTTCACTCTAGGACAGGAAGTGTGTACTGGCAGGATCACCAGGTAAATAAAAAGAAAAAAAAGTAAACGGAGAAAAATTATTCAGCTGCCACTTCTAAGGACTTGTATTCTTGTTTTTAGATAATTTTAAAGCCCATATTTCCCCTCTCATCCCTTTTCACCCTTTCAGCTGCTTTAAAGAAGAACAAAAACACTAGACAGCCAATGTGTAGTGTTCACCTCACCCAGGCAACAATATGGAGACCCAAAGAATGAACCTTCTACTCTGAAGTAAAGAAGATAAAAGACTGGAGGTGGTGCCTCACATGGCCACAAAAAGTGAATATTTTTGGCTTTTAGCTGTGGCCTGCGGATTTTTTATAAACTAACTCAATGATTTGTTAGCAAGGGTGGCAAGGGAAGGGAGGGAGCTCCGCCTGAAATTCAGCTTTAGCTGTGGTCTTCACCGTGTCCTGTCACATAGGCACGTTTGAGGAAGTGGATAGATTGTGCAGGATTACCTGAACCTTTTTCCCATTATTGCACAATTGAGTAGAGATATTAACTGCACACCAAAGGGCTTTGGCAGTCATTTTGGGTCATTACTGGATAAAGTAAATATGAAAGAGAAGGTGGGACAAACTGTGCTTTTAAAGTCCAGGTTCATAAATATTCAAATCAGATGGAGACTGTACTGTACACCCAACTAAAATGCTTTGGAGGCTAAGCCGCAACCCTTCATCAGTGCTCAAAAGATGAGAACTGTTGTAGCAAAGACTTGTTCATACTTGGACCAATGTATTAGATAAGATAATGTATTAGATAAGCACAAGCTCGTCAGCAGCTGGTGTTTGCAACCTGGGGCACGTTGGCTGTTTGTACAGCCAACAGGTCTCGAACATCCACCAGCTCTGTGATGTCATCATGGAGGAGTGGAAGAGGACTCCAGCGGCAACCTGTGAAGCTCTGGTGAACATGCCCAAGAGGGTTAAGGCAGCACTGGAAAATAATGGTGGCCACACAAAATATTGACACTTTGGACCCAATTTGAACATTTTCACTTAGGGGTGTACTCACTTTTGTTGCCAGCGGTGTAGACATTAACCACTTCCGGACTGCCGCATGCCGATATACGTCCTTACTTTGAGGACGTTACTTTGAGGACGGATATCGTTGTAATGGCAGCAGCTAGCTGCCCTACTCCCGGTATCCTTGTTTTCGGTCGGCGGTCTGCTACAAGATAAAAGTGGTCTCTTTGGCAGATTCGCCACAAGATCACTTTTATTGGCGTCGAGAGAGGGGCCCCCCCGCCACTCTCCGGTGCCCTCCGCCACTTACCGGAGTCGCCGGCAGCGGCAGAGGCGATCGGGTCCTCTCACTGGCTGTAAATGGAGACGAGTGAGGGGAAGATGGCCCCCACCCGTCTCCATGACACTGCAGGGTGGAAGCAATGTCAAAAGGTCACTTCCGCCCATAGATCTTAAAGGGCCATTTTTTTAAATTATTTTTTTAAATGACAAAATTTTTTTTTTTTTTTTTATTGCATTTAAGTGTAAATATGAGATCTGAGGTCTTTTTTTTTTTTTGACCCCATATCACATTTAAAAGGTCCTGTCATGCTTTTTTTCTTTTACAAAGGATGTTTACATTCCTTGTAATTGGAATAAAAGTGACACAATTTTTTTAAATAGTTTAAAAATAAAAAATGAAAGGTGAGTTAAATAAGAAAACTTTTTTTTTTTTAAACGCACCCGGTTCCGCCGAGCTTGTGTGCAAAAGCGAACGCATACGTGAGTAGCGCCCACATATGTAAACGGTGTTGAAACCACACATGTGAGGTATCACCGCGATCGGTAGAGCGAGAGCAATAATTCTAGTCCTAGACCTTCTCTGTAACTGAAAACATGCAATCTTAAACCTTGCCTATGGAGATTTTTAAGGGTAAAAGTTTGTCACCATTCCACGAGCAGGCGCAATTTTGAAGCGTGACATGTTGGGTATCAATTGACTTGCTGTAATATTATCTTTCAATACAAAAAAAAATTGGGCTAACTTTACTGTTGTCTTATTTTTTAATTCAAAAAAGTGTATATTTTCCAAAAAAAGTGCGCTTGTAAGACCACTGCGCAAATATGGTGTGACAGAAAGTATTGCAACGACCGCCGTTTTATTCTCTAGGGTGTTAGAAAAATGTATAATGTTTGGGGGTTCTAAGTAATTTTCTAGCAAAAAAAAAAAAAATGTTTTTAACTTGTAAACAACACATTGAAAAAAGAGGACCGGTCCTTAAGTGGTTATGGCTGTGTGTTGAGTTATTTTGAGGAGACGGCAAATTTACACTCTTATACAAGCTGTACACTCACTATTTTACATTGTAGCAAAGTGTCATTTCTTCAGTGTTGTCACATGAAAAGATATAATAAAATATTTACAAAAATATGAGGGGTGTACTCACTTTTGTTAGATACTATCTGGACTTTAGGGATATAGTACTCTTCAGGACTGAGATCCATCACCAAAAAAGTGGTGGTAAATATGAATCATCCCTATAACGCAGCGTTTGGCAATTTCCTGTAATTGTAACAAAACTGATACCTTCCCCCCTACCCCAGTCCCAAATTTTAGGAGTGTGTTAGGCTCATAAAGTACAATAGTCACCAGCGAACAAACACCACTTTACTCTCTGCTACATGTGGCTTCGATTACACTTGTAACATATTATACAAAGAGGAATTATTACACTATGAATGATTTAAAGCACTTTAACAGTTATACACTATTTGATCATTTTAGATAAGGATGACTTAATCCCGAGCAATTTTATCCCTAATTACTAGGAGTAGCTGAAGGTGACATTGCTGGCTTTCTCCGTTTAAATCAGATAAATGTCTTTATCACGCAAACGTGTGCGGTCCACGACCGTGGCATCATGCCAAAGCATTTTACTGGGATACATTAAGGAAAATAAATGGTGGTCAAATCATGGGAAAAAATATGACAAAGATTATATTACACATGACAGTATCGTCATTCCAGTAATACAGTTCAGCCATCTTACTCCTATACTCTCATGGTATTAAAAATAAAAGATTTTTTTTTTCTTGCACATGACGTGATATTATGAAATTTAGAATTAAAGCAACTGCAAAATGCCAACATTAATTATTTTTAGTTCGTTTTCTGGATATCTTTAGCCCTAAATGAATGAGAGAAATAGTTATACTACCAAGCTCCAGGGTTTATATGGTTTTTTTTCGTATCAGTCAGTCTCAGTCCAGGATAGTGACCCTGGATGATGATTTAACAAAGTTGATGCCGTCGTTCTGGAGAGAAAGGCAGATGAAGGCTTTGTCTGAAGAGTAATGCGATCCCTGTAGGAGGAAATTAATATTCAGTGTTACCGTTTCTCCTTACAAACTTGCATGCACATAACAGGAAAAATATATTTGTTCAAAGGTCCACTTTAGATGCATGTGCTTGTAATGCATGTTAACGCAAGGGTGTTCCATGGAATTCAAATGCGTTGTCAAGAATCCTGTGCAGCTGATTTGGATTATATAATACAACACTGATTTCCTGAAATGATTTTCTGTTGCCTGTTTATTGATTTGCTATTGAAAATCTCTATAATGTAGAGGTAAAGGTCCCTTACACAACTAGATGCCTGATTTTTTATCCTTAAAGAAAACCTATAATGGTTTTGGTTAATTTTATCATCTTTTCTTTTTTACAAATTCATTAACTGTTGTTTACTTTTACTAAAAATGTAACACAAATGCAGCGTACACACGGTCGGAGTTTCCGACAACAAATGTTCGATGTGAGGCTCTATCGGACATTTCCTGTCAGAATTTCCGACAGCAAATGTTTGAGAGCTGGTTCTCAAATTTTCCGACAATAAAACTTGTTGTCGGAAATTCCGTGCATGTGTACACAATTCCGATGCACAAAATTCCACGCATGCTCGGAATCCAGCAGAAGAGCCGCACTGGCTATTGAACTTCATTTTTCTTGGTTCGTCGTACGTGTTGTACATCACCGCGTTCTTGATGTTCGGAATTTCCGACAACATTTGAGGGACCGTGTGTATGCAAGACAGGTTTGAGCCAACATCCGTCGGAAAAAAATCCACGGTTTTGTTGTCGGAATGTCCGATTGTCTTTACACGGCATAATAGTGCAGTGGATTGAAACTAAATCCGAATGGTCCCCAATGAAGGAAAGTCTTGACTGCTGGATTCATAATTCTAAGGGGCTATAAATTTGTTTATTATTATTTATGGCCTAATTGGGAACGTGGAATGAGGGGGGGGGGGGCCTTGCTGTGAACCTTTTTAGGTAGGAGTTGGGGTGTAGGCAGTGAACAAGTTTCCTGCATTCGCTCCCTGTAGAGCAAAAGCGGCTCTTTAATTAGGCAAATTAGGCGGTCCCCAAAGGCCTCACGGCCACCTAACGCATTATCCCAGTTTTGAGGGACAGGTGCTGTGCCCAGGCAGCGTTAAGAGCCCTATCTCAATCAGGAGCAGAGTCGCCGGCCTCCTCAACAACCAGTAAATAGCTACTTGTTAATGGAGTTGTAAAGGCAGAAGGTTTTTTATCTTAATGCATTCTATGCATTAAGATAAAAAACCTTCTGTGTGTAGCAGCCCCCAGCATCCCCCAATTACCTACCTGAGCTCCTTCTCTCTCCAGTATGTCCAGGATCCCCTCAGCCATCCAGTACACTCCTCCTGATCAGCTGAGACAGAGCAGCGGCACTATTGGCTCCCGTGGCTGTCAATCAAAGTCAGTCAGCCAATCAGGGGAGAGAGGAGGCGGGGCCAGGTCAGGGCTCCATGTCTGAATGGATACACAGAGCTCTGACTGAGCTTGGGTAACCCCAGTAGCAAGCTGCTGGCTGAGGGGAACTCAAAAGAGTTAGGGGTTAGGAGCAGCAAAGAGGGAACCAAAAAGAGGAGGATTCAGGCTGTTCTGTGCAAAACCAACTGCACAGAGGAGGTAAGTATAACATGTTTATTTAAAAAAAAAAAAGATGAGCCTTTACAATCACCTTCTGCCTTTAGAACCACTTTAAGTAATCATAGGCGTGCGCAGGGGGTGTTCCAGGTGTGTCTGGACACACCCTAATCCAGGGGCAGCTCCAGGAGGGGGCTTGGTTTCACCCCCATCTCTGCGACTATCTCTGTCACTGGGCCAGGTCTGCATTTGACTCTCATGTGTTGTATCTCCCCGGGCTTAGGAGGTGGTGGGCGGGATGGGGGTGTGGCCTAACGCTCCCCCCTACAGACTTACATGTGGCTGCTCTGGCTGATTGAGCAGCTGAAAATGTGAAGGAGGCAGAGCAAAGATGGCAGTCTACTTCCAGCCATGTGATAAGTGACTGAAGGGGAGAGGGTTACCTTTATCACTGCAGGAGTTCCCTCCATGCTCCATCTGTGCTGCTTCAACCCTTACATTGCACACAAAGAACTGCTCCCAGACCTCCCGCTACATACTGCTTACTGACTGGCTGTCGTCACTGCATGCTGCCCACTGACTGGCTGTCCTCATCGCACACTGCTCACTGACTGGCTGTCCTCACCGCACACTGCTCGCTGACTGGCTGTCCTCACCGCACACTGCTCACTGACTGGCTGTCCTCACCGCACACTGCTCACTGACTGTCTGTCCTCACCGCACACTGCTCACTGCCTGGCTGTCCTCATCGCCAGGCCCGGACGGAGACAAAAAATAGGCCCGGGCATTTTGGATTGAGCAGCCCATGACATGTTAACCGGCCCCTTCCCCACTCACCACCCTGACAGATTCCCTGAGAGAGGGGAGGGGGGAACCCAGTAGAGGTGTGGGGGGAGGTGAGGTGGGACCAGGAAAGAGCATGGGGGGATGGAGAGCACAGGGAAAAACCTTGAAAACATGGGGTGGGGCGACAGCACAGGGAGGAAGAGAAGAGCATGGGGGGACGTTGAGAGCATGGGGGGAGGTGGAGAGCACAGGAAGGGCGGCGGAGAGCATGGGGGGAAGGTGGAGAGCACAGGGGGGGCATGTGGAGAGCACAGGAAGGGCGGCGGAGAGCATGGGGGGAAGGTGGAGAGCACGGGGGGCATGTGGAGAGCACAGGGGGGAGCTGGTGGAGAGCATGGGGGGAGGTGGAGAGCACGGGGAGGGCATGGGAGAGCATGGGGGGAGATGGAGAGCACAGGGAGGGTGGCGGAGAGCATGGGAGGAGAGGGAGAGGACAGGGAGGGCGGCAGAGAGCATGGGGGGAGGTGGAGAGCACAGGGGGGCTGGTGGAGAGCATGGGGGGGGAGGTGGAGAGCACGGGGGCTGGTGGAGAGCATGGGGGGATGTGAAGAGCGCATGGGGGGTGGCGAGCACAGGGAGGGCAGTGGAGAGCATGGGGAGAGGTGAGGAGCACAGGGGGGGCAGCGGAGAGCATGAGGGGGCAGCGGAGAGCATGGGGGGATGTGGAGAGAACGGGGGGGAAGCAGAGTGCGTGGGGGGATATGAACAGCACAGGGGGGGTGAGCGCAGAGCATGAGGGTGGCAGAGAGCACAGGGGGTGGCAGAGAGCACAGGGAGGGCGGCAGAGAGCATGAGGGAGGTGGAGAGCACTGGGGGGTCGGCAGAGAGCATGGGGGAGGTGGAGAGCACTGGGGGGCGGCAGAGAGCATGGAGGAGGTGGAGAGCACTGGGGGGCGGGAGAGAGCATGGGGGGGTGGAGAGCACTGGGGGGGTGGCAAAGAGCATGAGGAGGCAAAGAGTATGGGTGGTGTGGAGAGCCTAGGGGGGGGGGGGGCAGCAGAAATAAGCAGGATAGGAGAAGCGGTGGGGGCGGCTGTATATAGAACAATCGTTCTCTCCATCTTCCTCCTGCAGTTTCCTGCTTCTCCTCTACCTCTTGCAGGCATTCCGATACTGCAGGAGGAAGATGGAGAGAATGATTGTTCTATATACAGCCGTCCCCACCGCTCCTCCTATCCAGGTTACGGGGGGTGGGGGAGAGCACAGGGCTGCACTCACGTTTTCTGTTATCCGGCTTCAAGTTGTTAGCAGCAGCAGGTGTCTGCTCTGGCTCCTCCCCTTTTGCAGTCACGCCCCCTGGCAGCTGACGGCCGACCTATATGGGCGGCCGCAGAAGGCTCTAGCTCCACCCCCCTCTATGTTTACGTCCCCCCGGCGCTGATGGACTAAGTTTAACTGGCAGCCGGGCGGTAGCGGAGAGGCTGCATGAGTGGCGTGGGCTCAAATAGCCTTGTGCCCCGCAAGGACTTGCAGCCTGGTGAGCCAGGTGGCCGCGGCCCACCGGGCAAGTGCCTGGTTTGCACTATGGCCAATCCGGGCCTGCTCATCACACACTGCCCACTGACTGGCTGTCCTCACTGCATACTGCCCACTGACTGGCTGTCCTCATTGCACACTGCTCACTGACTGGCCATCCTCACCGCACACTGCTCACTGACCTGCCTCACTGCAAGTGCATTTTTGTGCATGTATTATGTATATAGATATACACACACACACAGATATAGATAGATATACGCACACCCGCATATGTGTTTGAGCTCAGGGGTGCACACCTATGTAAATCATCTTAATTCCATAATGCAAAAGACGTCACAAATTCTTTGCCGTCTTAACAAACAGACCTCAGTCATTTCGAATATGGTCTTGTGGTAGACATGGATCTTTACAAGGATACAAGGCCACAAAGATAAAACTGTTATGAATTTACTTGCAGTCTGTAACATCTATATAGTGTCATGTAGAAATGTTTCCTGACAGAAAGAGAAGGCAGGGTGTAATTAGAGGGACATCATCAAGTTCTAAGCAATTTGGATTATTGTGTAAACACAGCTTCTAAATTATGGGTGTTGGGGAGAAAGTCACAAAGTGGCCACCCGTGACTTTAATACTGGAAGAAACCAAAGCCATGTAACTGTCATTGCCATGTAACATTGCCACAACAAAGGGGACGCACAATTTGAGGAAAGTTGTCCCACAAGCACTAAGGAATTTCTAGTATACTGTGCATAATAAAATAAGGATATAATGTCATACTAAGGAGAAAAGCTTTTTCCTTCACACACAAAAAGAGCATTAAAAAAAGTGAAAACATCTTGTCCCTATATACTACGTATTTTCATTTAAACTCCACATATGTAATCAATGAAAACTTGCTAAACTTATGTTTAAACTGTGTTCAGTGCAATATTTGTTCATATTAAAAATATTTGCTGATAGAATATGAAAATGTTGCATTTAAACGCATGTAAAGCTTTGATGAATGGCTTTGATTCTGATCCTGGCTTTCATCCTTCATCCTGACCGAATCCATATGGTTGGCACAATCTTTTTCTGTATGGCCCACATTTCAGCAGGTATTGCCGCATTCCATGTGCCGTCCTCTCTAGGTCTCGGATACAGAACTTGAACAGCACAGAGTTAAAAGACAAAAGGCTGTAGTGATTGGTGAAGCCAATGAACACACAAAAACAAGCAAATAAATTGTCAGTCTTGAGATTTGTAAAGAATGGTCAATTATAGATTGGCAAAGTACAAAAACAAATGAAGTAATAGTGCTGCAGGGTAACAATTCTCCAGCATGCGGGCAATCAATCACAGTAGTAAAATTACTTATCACAGGTTTTAAATTACTGTTTGGCCTAGAGACCCTCTACTTTTGTCTTGATCCAGTGTCTGGGAGTATCTGCTGGTGTTCTAAGCCCAGTTCTCTTGGCACTCTTCTATATATCTAATAGCTACATAGATGGGTGCTCCAGTGCCCATGCTGCTTAAAACCTATTGGCAGGGCCAAAACTGCCCCTTTAAAGGCTCAGCAGCTCTGATCTCCCACCACCACTACATGCCGCTTTAACCTGCCAGCTTGTTCACCATATACTACATTCCACTTCACCCTGTACACTGTGCTGTACATTATATTCCTATGGGGAAACTCGCATTGATATACAATTGCTTTGGATTACAAGCATGCCTCTGGAATGAATTATGCTCGTAATCCAAGATACTACGGTATACTCCACTCTACTTTATAATGTGTAACAATGACTGACCCCACTGCTGACTGTTTGCCCATCAGACTCACCTGATTGCATACATGGTCACAGACCCTTTTGAGCTCAAACTTTTGCTAGTAGACTAATAAGTGGGACTCAGGGCTATGTCATTTAGCAATGGAAATAATTCTGCAGCCCCTCCTAGTTAGACTGCTAGGTAGATTTAGTTTTTGGCTCCTTCTGTAATCAAGGGAGTAGTGAATATTTGCTCTGCTCTGTTCAGGGTTTCATAGGCTGGGAGTTTGATTGCTTCCCTATGCCTCTAGAAGGAGTTTCTAGAACTTAGACCCCTTTCACACTAGGGCGCTTTGCAGACGCTACAGTGCTAAAAATAGTGCCTGCAAAGTGCCCTGAAAGAGCTGCTCCTGTCTCTCCAATGTGAAAGCCCGAGGACTTTCACACTGGAGCGGTGCGCTGGCAGAATGCTAAAAATAGTCCTGCTAGCAGCATCTTTGGAGCGGTGAAGTAGCGGTGTGTATACCGCTCCTCCACTGCTCCTGCTCATTGAAATCAATGGGCAGCGCGGCTATACTGCTGGCAAAGCGCTGCTGCAGCAGGGCTTTGCGGGTGGTTTTAACCCTTTCTCGGCTGTTTTTAACCCTTTATCGGTCGCTAACGGGGGGGGGGGTAAAAGCACCGAATAGCACAGCCAAATTGATGATAAAGTGCAGCTAAAAATAGCGGCGCTTTACCGCCGACACACCCACCGTCCCAGTGTGAAAGGGGCCTTAGAGAGGGAGAATTCAAATAACCAGCCTGAATATTGATCAGGGCCTAGCCAAACCCTGGGGTGGTGTGCCCAGATGGTGGTTGGGGAAGCTAAAAAATAGCCTGCAGCATTAGAGAGATTGTCTGCCCCAGCAAGGAGAAGTTCCCAGCCTTAGAGAGGGCTGTTGCCCCTTTGAGGCAAGCCTTGGATTGTGTTGCTGTTCTCTGAGGTCTCAGGGCAGGAGACCTGGAAGGGTCTTCACCAAAGGAACCTAAAGAAGGATTTTCTCACTCACTGGGAGGTGACTGGAGGAAGCTGGAAGGTGGCAACTGTCATGGGGACCTGTGAGCAATGACCCTGTACTGATTCCTAGTGACTGTGCGCTTTTGGGATATAAGTGCCAGACATTTCTTTGAATGAGCCTTCTCTCATAGGGTCTCAGATACTGGCCATTTTGCTGTCCTCAGCAGTGAGATTAGTGAAGAGTGATTTCCTGTACTGTGTTCCCTGCTTACCTACAGCTGTGCAGTTGTGCAAAGCCTCATGGTATCCAGCTGTGAGCCCTTAGACCAGTCAGTGCCCACAATTACTAAAGAGAACATTGCCTGTTAAAGAGACGGGCCTCATGTTCTTCAGCTGTGAGGCTTTAGATCGCTCTGAGATTTGCCTTAGGCCTCTTTCACACGGACTGTCCGTTCAGGTCTGCCTGTCAGTTTTTTAGGCGGACCTGAACAGACGTTCCATAGACCTCTACGGAGCGACGGATGTCAGCGTTGACATCCAACCCGCTCTGAAAAGTGTGATGGAGGAAAACCCTACTTTTCCATCCATCTGCAGATCGGATCGGATGAAAACGGACTCTACGGTCCGTCTTCATCCGATCCCCCATGGGGAGAGCGGCGCTCTGACAGGTCCGTCCCTGCACAGTGTGCAGAGACGGACCTGTCATCTGCCTGCTCAGCGGGGATCAACGGAGCGATCCCCCGCTGAGCAGAGCGGAGCCCGTACACGGACACGTCCGTGTGAAAGGGCCCTTATGGTCTTCAGCTGTGAGGCCTTAGACCAGGGTTGTCAACCTCAATTTCATTGTGGGCTGCATCAGCAGTATGGTTGCTCTCAAAAGACTGGTTGTATCTGGGGTGTGCTACGTACAGGGTGTAAGGGTAAGGATTACACTACATATAGTGTGAAGAGTTCAAAAGCACATTATGTACAGAGTGCAGAGTTCAGGGGTGCGCTATATACAGAGTGCAGTTCCAGGAGTGCCCTATGCACAAAGTGCAGAGATCGGGGGTGCGCTAGGTATAGAGCGCAGGGTTCAGGGGTGTGTTACTTACTGACTGCAGAGTTTGGGGGGGTGCTTTGTAGAGAGTACAGGGTTTAGGGGTACACTACGTGCAGAATTAGGGAGTGCGTTACATACAGAGTGCTGGGTTCAGGGATGTGCTGTGTACAGAATGTAGAGTTTAGGGGTGCACAATTTACAGTGAGCAACTCCAACCAACCACCCCCCTTCCCTCCTTCAAAGCTTCCTTGCATTGCTTACTCCTACCTGGCCTGGGTCTAGTACCTGCCTGTGTAGGTGGTTCTACTGCCCTTGTATTCAGCTCTAGTACCTCCCTGTGTAGGTGACACTGCTTTCCCTTGCCGGGAGATCGTTCTCTCTCAGATTTTGTAGATCTGTCCCTGCAGCGCCCCACTGTGAGTGCGTGCAGGGATCTACTAGATCCGGGAACTGCTGAGAGCAAAGCTGTCCCCTTGGTGCCTTAGACTGTCCCATTTCTCAACAAGTGCTAAAGAGAAGATCACATATACCAAAGAGACTTGCATTATGGTCCCCAGCTGTGAGGTTTTTGCATGCACAGAAAGTAACCTCATGGTCTTCAGCTGTGGGGAGTGCAGACTCAGGGAGAAGATTGTCCTCCAACTGTTATATGCTAAACATTCTTGAGTATCCCATGCCCCTAATCCCTCTTCTGTTACAAATTATATTAGCAATGAATCACAAAAAGACAACCCCCAGACCAGTGATGGTGAACCTTGGCACCCCAGATGTTTTGGAACTACAATTCCCATGATGGTCATGCACTCTGCAGTGTAGTGAAGCATCATGGGAAATGTAGTTCCAAAACATCTGGGGTGCCAAGGTTCGCCATCACTGCCCTAGACTGTTTATTGGAGCTGGAGTGAATGGACTGTTGCTTGGGTTGCTGGTTGCCTCTGTACTTTTTGGGGAAGAACCAGGTAAAATCAGTGACACCTGTGGGGGTAGCACTATAATTATTTTCCACTTTATAATTACAAACTAATCTGACATACTGAGAAATCCACCACTTTCAAGGTTTCCCCAGTGACCATGAACTAGTTAATAAATATCAGCCCTCCAAACGAACACATGCATTAATTAAACTGGTGAAACTTGACTCTGACAAGTCAGAACTATGTACCTTGTCATTGTACTGAGTAGCTCAGCAAGGTCACATCAGTCACCTGCGCAGCGACGTTGCTGGGCCCAAACAAGCCTCTTTATATTCCTCTCCTCTGTGATAAAATCGCATGATTTTTGTTATTCTTCTCTTGTTCTATCTGGTACAATACAATATTTTCCAGAAAGTTGCCTGCAAAGATAAAATGAATCATGAAATGCATGATTGCTCATATAAAGCTGATTGAACCCGCAGTCCAGGTGAGCTTTTGATGTTAGTATTCGCCACCATTCACAAGAGTCCTAACTTGTCAATGCCAACTAAATGGCTCTGTATAGCAAACTGTTCTGAATAGATAAAACAAATGGTAGGAAGTTGACTAACGGATGACCTTTCATGTGAGGACACCTATTCTTCATTGGCTCCTTTTACATTTAAACTGAACTCCAGGTAAACACACACAAAGAATATATATGTGAAAGCAAACTGTCATTTCTGTCCATCCAGTTCTGAGATTTACACAGCTCTGCCACACAAACAGCTCAGCCTGGCAGTGGAAGGGAACTAATCATTCTCTACTGCAGCTTCATTTTCACTTACACGCCTTCCTTCCACCCCCAGCCAGTGACTGGACAATGAAAAAATAAGCTAATAGCTCAATTCTATGTTACTATGCTCTCTCATCCTATCAGCATGATCCTTGCACTGCAGCGTACATGATTGCCTCCTTGTACTGTACAGTTTGCTGTACAGTAGACTGAAAGATGCAGGTCAAATTGAGGTGCTTAACCGCTTCCCGACCGCCTCTGCGGCAGAAGGGCAAGTACAGGCAGATTAACGTACCTGTACTTTGCCCTTTAAGAGGCGGCTCGCGCCCACCGGGAGCTCCGTGATCGCTGGTCCCGCGGACCCGATGTCCGCGGGGAGACCCGCGATCGTCTCACGGTGAGGAAGAACGGTGAAATGCTAGTGTAAACAAGCATCTCCCCGTTCTGCCTAGTGACACTGTCACTGATCACAGCTCCCTGTGATTGGGAGCGGTGATCAGTGTAGTGTCACACATAGCCCCTCCCCCACAGTTAGAAACACTCCCTAGAACACACTTAACCCCTACAGCGCCACCTAGTGGTTAACCCCTGCACTGCCAGTGACATTTTTACAGTAATCAATGCAATTTTTTAGCATCGATCGCTGTATTAATGCCAATGGTCCCAAAAATGTGTCAAAATTGTCCGACGTGTCCGCCATAATGTCGCGGTCATGATAAAAATCGCTGGTCGCCGCCATTACTAGTAAAAAAAAATTATCAATAAAAATGCCAGAAAACTATGCCCTATTTTGTAGACGCTATAACTTTTGCACAAACCAATCAATAAACGCTTATTGCGATTTTTTTTTACCAAAAATATGTAGAAGAATACGTATCGGCCTAAACTGAGGGAAAAAATTGTATTATTTAAATATTTTTTGGGGATATTTATTATAGCAAGAAGTAAAAAATAATGCGTTTTTTTCAAAATAGTCGCTATTTTTTTGTTTATAGCGCAAAAAAAAAAAAAATGCAGAGGTGATCAAATACCACCAAAATAAAGCTCTATTTGTGGGAAAAAAAGGATGTCCACTTTGTTTGGGAGCCACGTCGCACGACCGCGCAATTGTCAGTTAAAGCGACGCAGTGCCAAATCACAAAAAGTGCTCTGGTCAGGAAGGGGGTAAGTTCTTCCGGGGGTGAAGTGGTTAAACTGCTTTCATTAAAATAATTAGTATTAGTTTAATAGTATATTATTACTTGTAGAGCTGCATTATCCACTTGCCTACCATGATAGTTTATCAATTTTTTAAATGTGTTAAAATTTCCTTTTTTTTTCGTTATAAATTACTGTAATTTCGGGTCTTTATACAACACAACATGCTTTTTCTTTAACCACTTGAGCCCCGGACCATTATGCTGCCTAAGGACCAGAGGTCTTTTTCCAATTTGGCACTGCGTCGCTTTAACTGCTAATTGCGCGGTCATGCAATGCTGTACCCAAACGAAATTTGCGTCCTTTTCTTCCCACAAATAGAGCTTTCTTTTGATGGTATTTGATCACCTCTGCGGTTTTTATTTTTTGCGCTATAAACGGAAAAAGACCGAAAATTTTGAAAAAAAATGATATTTTCTACTTTTTGTTATAAAAAAAATCCAATAAACTAAATTTTAGTCATACATTTAGGCCAAAATGTATTCGGCCACATGTCTTTGGTAAAAAAAATGTCAATAAGCGTATATTTATTGGTTTGCGCAAAAGTTATAGCGTCTACAAACTAGGGTACATTTTCTGGAATTTACACAGCTTTTAGTTTATGACTGCCTATGTCATTTCTTGAGGTGCTAAAATGGCAGGGCAGTACAAAACCCCCCCAAATGACCCCATTTTGGAAAGTAGACACCCTAAGGAAATTGCTGAGAGGCATGTTGAACCCATTGAATATTTATTTTTTTTGTCCCAAGTGATTGAAAAATGACAAAAAAAAAAAAAATATTTACAAAAAGTCGTCACTAAATGATATATTGCTCACACAGGCCATGGGCCTATGTGGAATTGCACCCCAAAATACATTTAGCTGCTTCTCCTGAGTATGGGGATACCACATGTGTGGGACTTTTTGGGAGCCTAGCCGCGTACGGGGCCCCGAAAACCAATCACCGCCTTCAGGATTTCTAAGGGTGTAAATTTTTGCTTTCACTCTTCACTGCCTATCACAGTTTCGGAGGCCATGGAATGCCCAGGTGGCACAAAACCCCCCAAAATGACCCCATTTTGGAAAGTAGACACCCCAAGCTATTTGCTGAGAGGCATATTGAGTCCATGGAATATTTTATATTTTGACACAAGTTGCGGGAAAGTGACACTTTTTTTTTTTTTTTTTTTTTTTTTTCATAAAGTTGTCACTAAATGATATATTGCTCACACAGGCCATGGGCATATGTGGAATTGCACCCCAAAATACATTTAGCTGCTTCTCCTGAGTATGGGGATACCACATGTGTGGGACTTTTTGGGAGCCTAGCCGCGTACTGGACCCCGAAAACCAATCACTGCCTTCAGGATTTCTAAGGGTGAAAATTTTTGATTTCACTCTTTACTGCCTATCACAGTTTCGGAGGCCATGGAATGCCCAGGTGGCACAAAACCCCCCCAAATGACCCCATTTTGGAAAGTAGACACCCCAAGCTATTTGCTGAAAGGCATGGTGAGTATTTTGCAGCTCTCATTTGTTTTTGAAAATGAAGAAAGACAAGAAAAAACATTTTTTTTTTTTCTTTTTTCAATTTTCAAAACTTTGTGACAAAAAGTGAGGTCTGCAAAATACTCACTATACCTCTCAGCAAATAGCTTGGGGTGTCTACTTTCCAAAATGGGGTCATTTGGGGGGGTTTTGTGCCACCTGGGCATTCCATGGCCTCCGAAACTGTGATAGGCAGTGAAGAGTGAAATCAAAAATTCACGCCCTTAGAAAGCCTGAAGGCGGTGCTTGGTTTTCGGGGTCCCGTACGCGGCTAGGCTCCCAAAAAGTCTCACACATGTGGTATCCCCGTACTCAGGAGAAGCAGCAGAATGTATTTTGGGGTGTAATTTCACATATTTCCATGGCATGTTTGAGCAATATATCATTTAGTGACAACTTTGTGCAAAAAAAAAAAAAAAAAAAAAAAATTTGTCTCTTTCCCGCAACTTGTGTCGCAATATAAAATATTCCATGGACTCGACATGCCTCTCAGCAAATAGCTTGGGGTGTCTACTTTCCAAAATGGGGTCATTTGGGGGGGTTTTGAACTGTCCTGGCATTTTATGCACAACATTTAGAAGCTTATGTCACACATCACCCACTCTTCTAACCACTTGAAGACAAAGCCCTTTCTGACACTTATTGTTTACATGAAAAAGTTTTTTTTTTTTGCAAAAAAATTACTTTGAACCCCCAAACATTATATATTTTTTTAAAGCAAATGCCCTACAGATTAAAATGGTGGGTGTTTCATTTTTTTTTTTCACACAGTAATTGCGCAGCGATTTTTCAAACGCATTTTTTGGGGAAAAAACACACTTTTTTTAATTTTAATGCACTAAAACACGCTATATTGCCCAAATGTTTGATGAAATAAAAAAGATGATCTTAGGCCGAGTACATGGATACCAAACATGACATGCTTTAAAATTGCGCACAAACGTGCAGTGGCAACAAAATAAATACATGTTTAAAAGCCTTCAAAAGCCTTTACAGGTTACCACTTTAGATTTACAGAGGAGGTCTACTGGAAAAATTACTGCACTCGATCTGGCCTTCGCGGTGATACCTCACATGCATGGTGCAATTGCTGTTTATGTTTGACGACAGACCGCCGCTTGCGTTCGCCTTAGCGCGAGAGCAGGGGGCGACAGGGGTGTTTTTTTTTTTTTTTTTTCTTTATTATTTTTTTGCTTTTTTAATCTTACTTTTAAACTGTTCCTTTCATATTTTTTTTTTTAATCATTTTTATTGTTATCTCGGGGAATGTAAATATCCCCTATGATAGCAATAGGTAGTGACAGGTACTCTTTTTTGAAAAAATTGTGGTCTATTAGACCCTAGATCTCTCCTCTGCCCTCAAAGCATCTGACCACACCAAGATCGGTGTGATAAAATGCTTCCCCAATTTCCCAATGGCGCTATTTACATCCGGCGAAATCTAAGTCATGAAATACTCGTAGCTTCCGGTTTCTTAGGCCATAGAGATGTTTGGAGCCACTCTGGTCTCTGATCAGCTCTATGGTCAGCTGGCTGAATCACCGGCTGCATTCTCAGGTTCCCTGTTGAGACAGGAGAGCCAGAGAAAAACACGGAAGACGGTGTGGGGGGGGGGGCATTCCCTCCCACGGCTTGTAAAAGCAGTCTAGAGGCTAATTAGCCGCTAGGATTGCTTTTACATGAAAGCCGACCGCTGGCTGAAAAGAATGATACCAAGATGATACCTAAACCTGCAGGCATCATTCTGGTATAACCACTCAAAGTCGTGAATGGCGTACCTGAAGACAAAAAAATGGTTAACAATGGTTAACAATAAAGCACAGTAAAGTGTAAATAATTACACACCTGAAAAACAAACATGATAAAACATAATAACAATAACAATAACAATAAAACATTGCAGAATAGAATACAGTAAAAAAGAGCAGAACAATAGAGAGAGAGAATAGAGAGAGAGAGAACAATAAAACAACAACTATTTTTTTTTATTTCATATTTTTTTTTTTTTTTACACTTTTTTTGTAACTAACTTTTATAACGGTAACCGGTTCCAGGTTCGGGTCTCTCAAAATGCGATGGCATCTTGGGAGACCCTGTGAAAGTGTGCCTAGTCTGTGCAATGCTGTACCCTACGCTAATACTCAACTAGTGAATGGTAGCGTTCAAAACATTCACCAATGCAAAGACCAGGATTGTCAGGACAGGAGGGACAATAATAGCGGGTGTCACGCCTATATCCGCGCTTGCTGCAGACACGACATCTTTTTTGGGGGGTTCGTTGGGTAGGGGTACTCGGGAGGACATAAAAATGCCTCTCATGCAGCCGACTGCATTTGGTTGGGGATGTGAATGGGGGAAGTACGGGCGCTGCAGAAGCGGTGGGTTCCCAATTAGGATTGGCGAATGCAGCAGGAAGGGCACTATGGGCACGATGGGCCTGTGTTTGTCTTTTTGGTGGCAGCGGGACACTACTTGTGCTTGCCACCTCACCAGCTTGAACTGCACTTATGGGACTCGCCACGTCACCAAGTGTTACTGCAGTGCTGGTTTGACTACGACCGGGGTGTACTAGGCCGCTGGCGCTTGCCAGTTCACCAAAACGCTACCAAAAAACGTTAGCGATCGCAGGGATCAGGCCTGACTCTGCGAACGCTGCAGTTATGCGTTTAGTGTTTTGTAAGTGTCAGTGATCGATCGATACTGCACTTGGGTGGGCTGGGCCGGGCCGGGCGGAGGGGCAAAACGCAGGTGCTAGCAGGTATCTGGGCTGATCCCGCTAACACTGCGTTTTTGGGAACCCTAAACTGCTGGTGACGCTAGTATAGATCTGATCGGATCAGATATTGATGCGATCAGATACTATACCACTAAGGGAGGTGTACGGTGCGTGCGTGGGTGTTAGCGGTACTGGCGCTAATCTGACGCTGCCTGGGGCTGGTGCTTGCCAGTTCACCAAAACGCTACAAAAAAAACTGTTAGCGATCGCAGGGATCAGGCCTGACTCTGCGAACGCTGCAGTTATGCGTTTAGTGTTTTGTAAGTGTCAGTGATCGATCGATACTGCACTTGGGTGGGCTGGGCTGGGCCGGGCGGAGGGGCAAAACGCAGGTGCTAGCAGGTATCTGGGCTGATTCCGCTAACACTGCGTTTTTGGGAACCCTAAACTGCTGGGGACGCTAGTATAGATCTGATCGGATCAGATATTGATCCGTTCAGATACTATACCACTAAGGGAGGCGTATGCTGCGTGCGTGGGTGTTAGCGGTACTGGCGCTAACCTGACGCCTGGGGCTGGTGCTTGCCAGTTCACCAAAATGCTACCAAAAAAACTGTTAGCGATCGCAGGGATCAGGCCTGACTCTGCGAACGCTGCAGTTATGCGTTTAGTGTTTTGTAAGTGACAGTGATCGATCGATACTGCACTTGGGTGGGCTGGGCGGAGGCACAAAACGCAGGTGCTAGCAGGTATCTGGGCTGATCCCGCTAACACTGCGTTTTTGGGAACCCTAAACTGCTGGGGACGCTAGTATAGATCTGATCGGATCAGATATTGATCCGTTCAGATACTATACCACTAAGGGAGGCGTATGCTGCATGCGTGGGTGTTAGCGGTACTGGCGCTAATCTGACGCTGCCTGGGGCGACGCATATCACCGCCGGGCGATCAGGGGGCTAAACCTTTATTTGGTAATAAACGGCGGGTGCCCTGACACTATAAAAAATAAACGAACTAACCAGCGTCACCCGTAACGGTTATACGGTGATCAGTGGTGAAAGGGTTAACTAGGGGGCAATCAAGGGGTTAAAACATTTATTAGGTAGTATATGGGGGTCCCTGACGCTATAAAACGCTGACGGCGAACCTAAATATTTACCTCACTAACTAGCGTCACCAGCGACACTAATACAGCGATCAGAAAAATGATCGCTTAGTGACACTGGTGACAGGGGGTGATCAAGGGGTTAAAACTTTATTAGGGGGGGTTAGGGGGGTACCCTAGACCTACAGGGGGGTAATACTCACTGTCCCAACACTGTAACTGTCACAAACTGACACTATGCAGTAATCAGAAAAAAAAAAAAAAAAAAAACTGCTGGTGTCAGTTTGTGACAGGGGGGGGGTGATTGGGGGGGGATCGGGGGGCGATCGGGGGGGGGATCGGGGTGTTTTGTGTGCCTGGCATGTTCTACTGTGTGTGTGTGTGTTGGTGCACTCACATAGATGTCTTCTCTCCTCGGGCCGGAACGGAAAATACCGACCCGAGGGGAGATGACATCACTTCCTTTGCTGCTGTTTAGCATACAGCAGCAAAGGAGTGTTTTCATTGGCCGGCGGCGATCGCGAGGGGGGGGCCACGAACGGATGGTCTCCCCCTCATCACCGATCGCCGCTGGACAAAAGACGACCGCCTCGGGCACCGGGGGGGGGTCCGATCGGACCCCCCACCCGCGGAAGGCAAATCACGTACCCTGTACGTGATTTTGCCTGTCCGTGCCACTTTGCCGACGTACATCGGCGTGAGGCGGTCGTCAAGTGGTTAAAGGGTAACTCCACTTTTCTTAAGAAAAAAAACATTCCCCTCTGGGTGATCTATGTACATTGCAAGGAGTACAACTTTGTTGTAGATTCCTATCTTTTGTTATTCTGAAGAAATCACTGTGAGTTTATCTGTGCCTCTAGGCTGAGTGGCTCTAATGGGAGTGGTTCCATAAATAACTGTCAGGTGTGGCGGCAGCAGGACACTAATGAGGAAATCTGCTGGGCCTGCATCCCTTTAGACGGGTTCCTATTGAAAGTATCTCTCCAAAAATTACATTTTTTTGCAAGGGATGCCTGAAATCTGACTTGTATCTTATTGCAGACTTCTGGGAAAATTGGTGAGCCAATCACACAAGCAGGAAATGATGTTTCTGGGGAGTGGTCAGTACACACTCTGTGTACAGAACAACCCCAGGTAGCCGTATTGCATTGCATTCTCAGAAAATTACAGAGCTGCAGATTGAAAAGGAAAGGTAATTTTTAATAACATTCAATCACAAAATGATTAGTTTTGCAATTATATGTGCTATATTATTTTTTCTTTATTTGCTATTTTTTTCCCCACGAAAGTGGAGTTACCCTTTAATCACTTCAGCCCCGGAAGATTTGGCTGCTGAATGACCAGGCCATTTTTTGCGATTCGCCACTGCGTCATTCTAACTGACAATTGCAAGTCGTGCAGCGCTGCACCCAAACAAAATTGACGTCCTATTTTTCCCACAAATAGAGCTTTCTTTTGGTGGTATTTGATCATCTTTGCGGTTTTTATTCTTTCCGCTATAAACAAAAAAAGAGTGACAATTTAAAAAAAAACACAATATTTTGTACTTTTTGCTATAATAAATATCTTTTCGCTCGTGGACAGAGGTCATCGCGACTGTCGGCCATGAGCATCGTCACCCCCGTAGTGCAGCGTGCGCGCTTGCTATCCCGCTTAAAGGAGCGGACATATAGCTACGACGGCTTACGGGATCGTGCTGACCTGCCACAGTATAATGATGGCAGCTGGTCAGCAAGCGGTTAACCACTTCCCACCCGGCCTATAGCAGAATGACGGCCGGGTGGTTCAGTTATCCTGACTGGGCATCAGATGACGTCCAGCAGGATAACTGCTGGGGTGTGTGCCCGTGGGGGCGCGCATCGCGACGATTGGTGGTGCGGTGTGTCAGTTTGACACACCGCTACACCGATCTCAGACAGGCTCTTTACCCCATGATCAGCTGTGTCCAATCACAGATGATCACGATGTAAACAGGAAGAGCTGTTTATCGGCTTTTCCTCACTCGCGTCTGACAGACGCGAGTAGAGGAGAGCCGGTCGGCGGCTCCCCTGACAGGGGGGGGTCTGTGCCGATTGTCCATTAGCGCAGCCCCCCCCCCCCCCCCGCAGGATGCCCGAACTGGACCACAAGGGATGCCGCCAGGACCACCAGGGAAGCCCCAAACGCATGGATAGCCAGGTACGTCCCCCATGGCCACCAGGGATGCCACAGTGTGTCCAATATATGCCAATCAGTGCCTACAAATGGTGCCAGTCAGTGCCTATTATGAATGCCTGCCAGATCAGTGATGTCCATCAGTGCCCACCTATCAGTGCCCATCAGTTCCCATCAGTGCCGCCTATGAGTGCCCATCAGTGCTGCATACCAGTGCCACCTCATCAGTGCCCATCATTAAAGGAGAAAACGTACTTATTTACAACATTTTATAACAGAAACAAAGAAAAACATTTTTTTTTTTTTTCAAAATTTTCAAGCTTTTTTTTATTTGTTGCGCAAAAAATAAAAACCCCAGCAGTGATCAAATACCACCAAAAGAAAGCTCTATTTGTGGGAACAAAATTATAAAAAATTTGTTTGGGTACAGTGTAGCATGAACGCGCAATTGTCATTCAAAGTGCGACAGCGCTGAAAGCTAAAAACTGGCTTGGGGCAGGAAGTGTAGCGGGTGTAAGTGCCTGGTATTGAAGTGGTTAAGCAAACCTTGGAGCTTGGGAAAAAGTGCCCTCTCTGCTATGTGTCCTATGAAGCCTTAATGTTCTTCGGATGCTCTAATGTAACCTTAGTGCTGCTGCTTGCTGTTACAATCGCCATAAAGTCTCCAGCATGATTGGAAATATTGACCAAAATCATTAGGGTAGCTACCTGCAACCTGTTAGGGGTCATTTCTCATGCCCTCCATATCCCAGGATTTAGGCATGGCCACTAGCTACTGAGATACCAAGCATGGCTTATGGAAAGGCAAGGGGATGTCATGTGTCCCCCCCTTACATGAATGTACCTGAGTTATAGAAACAGGTAGCAATGGGGATCAGGATGGCAAGCAACACAGCAAGAAGAAAGGTACCTGGGGCACACAGGCGGGGTGCCTTTTTCTTTATAAAATATTAAGTTTGTTTAAATTCTATGGCACTGCATTTTCCAAATTAAACTATTATACAATACAGTGGATGACGCAAGTACTAAATTGAAGGGGCACTTAAAATAGTTTTTTTTTTTTTTTTTGGATGCTTTTTAATAATCTAATATTCTTTAGCTTTGTTACATCCTCTTCCTGAATCACATTGCTGGAAATAGACCAAGATTAGTATTTTTAAATTATTCACATAGAAAAGAGGTATAATTGTATCTACTGTTAATAGAAACATAAAAGCTAATATTAAGCAGCTATAAAAAAAGAAATCGTGTGGCAGGTACTATATATCTTATTAAATACTAGAGTACTTCAAGCTGTATGTGAGGACATTGCCACCTAGTGGGAGTTTATGAGATATGTCGATTTTTCATTAGAGAAGCTTCTATGTGAGAACTAGACTAGAGGAAAAAAAAAACTCTGTACCAGGGTTACCTGCACAACTCTTTTTTACTGGTAACATATGAAAAATTGACTAAGTAATTTTTACTGACAAACTGAAACAAGACAGAAACTCATACTATAAACTAAGACAATCTATATTTTTCTCTGTTAAAAAAAATACAATCTATATTTAAACAGTGTAAACAATATGTACACACTGGGTGAGATTTACTAAAACTGGAGCAATCAGAATCTGGGGCAGCTTTCCATGGTACCCAATCAGCTTCTAACATCAGCTTGTTCAATTAGGCTTTGCCAATAAAACCTGGAAGCTGACTGGTTTCTGTTCAGAGCTGTACCAGATTTTGCCAACTCGTAAATCTCCCCCATTATGTAGCCAGTTGCTAGGCTAGAGTTATGAAGACAGAGGCATTGCTCTCTACCTGCCACTCTTCTTTCACTGTGATCTTGATTTTATGCTGCATCACCCTCCTCCAGCCAGAAGAGGGAGAACTAAAGTCAAGCAAGCCTATGGACTTCTATGCTGAGTGTTAGGGATCATGGGAGCTGTGGTGCAAGGTATCAGCCATGTAATGGATTCTTTGCACTGCAGGGTTCTTCTTGAGCTGCGTGGGAAAACCCACTGTGTTGGTGCTGCTGGAGTTGATGCATGCAGACTGTTTGGTGTACTCGTCTATCAGCAAGAGGCCAGGCCAGTGAGACTCAAGTCTGAGACTGGGAACCGAGGTGTCTGGGACATGTGTTGCCTGGCATCCAATCTGTCAAAATCCTCTGAAAACAGGCGTATGGCAATACGTTCTTGAGAAAGTCACAAGATCAGTGAGGCAATGCGATGGGAGGCAGGGCTGGATTAACATAGGGGCTATTGGAGCTGCAGCTCCAGGCCCCTTACCTTAAGATAGGCCCATTTGAAAAAAATAATCACCAAAAAAAAACAAAAAACGATTGAGCTTCGAGAGTCGTAGAGACCCTCAAAGAATTTGGTAGATAGCCGAAGACTTACCCCACCACTGATCAAAATTTGGGTCTCCTAGGACCTATGGTTCCGGAGATACGGGGCTCCTTGTGCAGCCTGTCAGAAGCTACATACAGAGCGGACAGTTTAAATACAAGCTGGCACACTCTGTTTGCAGCAAACAGAGGATGAGCTCACAGTGCCCTAATTACCTAAAAACAATATATAATAATTATTTGTATATTACTTATGGTAATTAACCCCTTACCACCCAGGCCAATTCTGACACTTCTCTCCTACATGTAAAATCATAATTTTTTTGCTAGAAAATTACTCAGAACCCCCAAACATTAAATATATATGTTTTAGCAGACCCTAGGGAATAAAATGGTGGTCATTGTAACTTTTTATGTCACACAGTATTTAGGCAGCAATTTTTCGAACGTGTTTTTTTTTTTTTTTGGAAAGAAACTGTTTCATGAATAAAAAAACAAAATACTAAAGTTAGCATGATTTTTTTGTATACTATGAAAGATATTGTTACGCCGAGTAAATAGATACTTAAAGGGGTTGTAAACCTTCCGTTTTTTTCACCTTAATGCATCCTATGCATTAAGGTGAAAAAACATCTGATGCTTATAGGCCCCCCAGACCCCTAGTTTACTTACTTGAGCCCTCGAAAGTCCCGCGTCGAGAACACACTGGCTTCTCGGGCCGGTCTTCTCGGCTCTTCATTGGATAGATTGTTAGCAGCGCAGCCATTGGCTCGCGCTGCTGTCAATCCAATACAAATGACGCGGCCGCCGGGGGGCGGGACCAAGACATACACTCTGTGTCTATGGATGCGGAGCGTGCCCGCAAGGCAACCCCATCGGGAGAGCGCTTCCCGAGGGGGTTATCTATTGCGGGGAGGAGCCGAGAGAGGCGCCGTGGGACCCCAGAACAGCAGGATCAGGTCCACTCTGTGCAAAACGAACTGCACAGTGGAGGTAAGTATAACATGTTTGTTATTTAAAAAAAAAAAAAACGGACCTATACAACCACTTTAACATGTCACGCTTAAAATTGCGCACACTTGTGGAATGGCGCCAAACTTTAGTATTCCATAGGTGACGCTTTAAAATTTTTTACAAGTTACATGTATAGAGTTACAAATAACATCCTTGACCCAAATCTTAAAAATACATTTGGACAGGGCTGTACGAGTGCCGTAGCTGTGATGCTTTACTTCACAGCTGCAACTTTTTTTATTTTTATTTTTTTAGCTGCAGCATCTTTAACTCAGCCTCACCGTCTGTCAAACTCGCCTATTGATTTCAATGGGGCCACTCTGCAACTGCAAGCCAAACTCACTCGCAGTAGCAGCATAGTCCAACAATGTAAAACTACCATTCAGCAATGTAAAATAAAAACAAGGAGGCAGCAGTAGCACCTCATGAAAGCCTGTCAGCTGCTGCTATACCACTCGTTAAAAAGCAATCCACCACAGATCACTTTTCGGAGGGCAGTATTACAGCAAATGTGAAAAAAACTTGAAACACATCATCCATTTCACACTCACCACCAACCAGGTCACTCCCCAGCCACTTCCCATGTTAGCCACCTCCCTTCAACTTATATCACAGGTGACCATTTCCCAACCTGCAGATGACAGACTCTACTCCAAAAGATATCACTCCCAGTTACTCTCCCCACCCGCTGATTGATATCCCTCCATAACCACCTCACAACCCCCTGCTGACAGACCTCTCTACCCCAGCCTGTCCCCACACACCTTCTCACCTGCTGACCTGTGGATGGGGGAATCACTCCCGCAGTGTTATTGTGTTCTGCCAGTGGGGAACCTTCCCTACCCACACAATACAATGATTGGTGTTGCTAACCATAGCTGGCAGCACTGATTGTTTTGGGAAAAACCTGACAGGCTGGTTTTACTCAAGTCGATTAATAGATTGACTTGTGTACAACCAGCTAGCCCATACATAGATCAACTATGGCTGGTCTTTTCCTAATTGACTTAATTTCAATCCATGTATGGCCCGCTTAACCACTACGCAGCCCCTAAACATCCTTCCACAAACCTTTACATTTTTCCTTCCCAGATTCCTTCATCCTTCTCACCTGTACATAGTGCCCACTGTCATACCCTCCACACTCCTCTACCTGTACATACTGCCCACGGTCATACCCCCCCACAATCCTCTCCTGTACATACTGATTACTGTCATACCCTCAACACTCCTCTGCTGTGCATACTGCTCACTGTCATACCCTCCACACTTCTCTCTTATACATAGTGCATAGTACATAGTATGTATGGCAGTAATTCCGCGCTTAGGAAGAGAAGGGACTGCTGCCCCCCTGCAAATGAATATCACCAAGGTGATATCCAAAAAATGGGTAATGATCTAGACAGGGGTGTTGGCGCTGTCCGGCTATATGCACATAAAGGTATATAAAAAAACTACTCAGATAAATAAAGCAGAAGTACTTGTGAAAGAGGTGATGCGTGTAAACAATACGTAACAGGGCTAGGGTGTATTAAATGCAAACAATACCCTAGGCAGATAATAATACTAATAAAGTGCTACGTGCTCCTGAAAGTGAAAAATGTGCCTTATGCTGGCCATACACTATACGAAAAATCGGCCGAAAAATCGTTCGTATGGACACTTCGTTCGTTTTTCGGCAAGTTAGTGGGTACAAATCGATAATCGTTTGTGACGTTTTTGTGGAAAAAAAACGAACGGCATGTTTGGAAAATTTCTGCCGAACGTACGATAAATTGCAAGGTTAATGTGTTTCCCGTCCGAAACTGCCTGCACTAGGTATATGTAAAAAAACGAACACAAAATTATTTATTCATGTCCACTGAACAGATTATCGGTCATTATATGATGGCACGATCGTTTGCGGTCACGGTCGAACGTTCGTTTTTCGAAAATGGGTTCGGCCGATTTTCTGTATAGTGTATGGCCAGCATAAGTTCCAATTAATCAAATGTCCATATGTGTGTAAAAGAATATACCACTAATGCAAAGTGTGTAAAATACAACCAGTCTCCCTGGCATAAAAATGCAGTAAAGTGCAAAGTGCTCCTGAACAAATGTGTCTTAACCTCAATGCATCAAATACCATAAAAATAAATAAATCAGTACTGATTGGTCAGAGGTTCTCCGTTCTAATTGGTGGGCGTAAAGCAAGGCAGCGTGGAGAGAGCACGTTTGTCATGGACTTTTATCAATAAAATTCATATAATTTTTGTGGAGTTACGCTATGAAGTTTCCTTCTTCCTCACTTTACATGGATGTTCGTTACCGGGGATATTACTAAGGACATAACACCCTTCAACGGAGGAAACCCCCCCCCCCCCCTGGATTCGCCATCGTGGGATTTTTCCACATATGCCTTTACCCCTGCAGGGGTGAGGTAGTCCGGTGAGTGCAAGCACGAGTGGGTGTGCGGTGGAGGACGGGGACTACATCAGTTAAAGCTGAGATCACTGTTTTTTCACTATAAGGACACATTTTTTGGGATTTTGAACTTTGGACATTTATATACCTTTCTATATATTTTTATGCACACTTGTTGGGGATATCTTCTAAATTATTATTTTTTCCATTTTTATGCCACAAATTGTGTGCTTGATTTGCAAAATTTCTGTTTTGATTGCCACTATTGTTTATTCACCTGCGGGTACATTTTTTATTTTTTATTTTTATTTATTTTTATGGTATTTGATGCATTGAGGTTAAGACACATTTGTTCAGGAGCACTTTGCACTTTACTGCATTTTTATGCCAGGGAGACTGGTTGTATTTTACACACTTTGCATTAGTGGTATATTCTTTTACACACATATGGACATTTGATTAATTGGAACTAAGGCACATTTTTCACTTTCAGGAGCACGTAGCACTTTATTAGTATTATTATCTGCCTAGGGTATTGTTTGCATTTAATACACCCTAGCCCTGTTACGTATTGTTTACACGCATCACCTCTTTCACAAGTACTTCTGCTTTATTTATCTGAGTAGTTTTTTATATACCTTTATGTGCATATAGCCGGACAGCGCCAACACCCCTGTCTAGATCATTACCCATAGTACATAGTGCCCGCTGTCATACCCTCCACTCCTGTACATACTGCTCACTTGTCATACCCTTCACATTCCTCTGCTGTACATACGGCCCGCTGTCATACCCTCCACACTCCTCTCCTGTACATACTGCTCATTGTCATACCCTCCACACTCCTCTCTTGTGCATACTGCTCACTGTCATACCCTCCACACTTCTCTCCTATACATAGTGCTCACTTGTCATACCCTCCACACTCCTCTCCTGTACACAGTGCCCTCTGTCATACCCTTCACACTCCTCTCCTGTACATACTGCTCACTGTCATGCCCTACACACTTCTCTCCTCTACATAGTGCCCATTGTTATACACTTCTCTACTGTACATAGTGCCGGCTGTCATATCCACCACACTCTCCTCTCCTGTACAAACCACCCACTGTCATACCCGCCACACTCCTCTCCTGTACATACTGCCCCATCATACCCTCCACACTCCTCTCTTGTACATACTGCCCACTGGCATAACCTCCATACTCCTCTAATGTACATACTGCCCACTGACATACCCTCCACACCCCTCTGCTGTGCATACTGCCCACTGTCGTACACTACACACTTATCTCCTGTACATATTGCCCACTGTTATACCCTCCTCTCCCTCACCTGCACATAATTATATTGAATATCCACAATGTTACCAGCTCTAGAATGGGCACACTTTTTTTAGTTCAACTAAAGGAAATATTCTTAGTCCTCATATTTGTTCTGCCCATTATTAGTACCCATTTAATTGTGTGATTACTATTGTTATGTATAGAGGAACATAGGGGATGTCAGCTACTCTAAATATACCACTGAAAAACCACTGGTAAAAAAAGTGTCCCTGAAAATATTTTTGAAATGTTGGCAACTATGCACTTGGGCACTGTCAAAGGGTCATAATGTACTAGTATGCACAGCATATTAGCACATTAGGGTACACTTTTCTGTCAGACTGAGCCCTACAGCGATGCGCTGTGATCAATCCGGCGGGTCCCGGTCGTTTCCATCTTCACCCGGTCTTCTTTCCAGGTTCTGTGCCTTAGGGGTCACTTGCCTTGGCTGGGCTGCATTGCTGTCACTCCCACGCATGCTCATTGGGCATCCTTTCTCTCTCTCATCCTCCTTCCCTTACCCCTCATCTGTCTTTCTTTCTTTCTTTCTTTCTTTCTTTCTTTCTTTCTTTCTTTCTTTCTTTCTTTCTTTCTTTCTTTCTTTCTTTCTTTCTTTCTTTCTTTCTTTCTTTCTTTCTTTCTTTTTCTCTCTCTTTATTTTCATTTGTTATAACAAAAAAAGTTTGCATTTTTTTATTTAATAAAAAGCCCCACCAAAATCCTCAGAACCAGGCCCATGATGTTCTTAATCTGGCCCTGACGGGAGGAGACGAGTGACGTCACTTCTGGTCGCAGTCGAGCCCGGAAGTTTTGAGTTTTATTGATGCTGATTGTTCTTGTCTTGCATTTAAGTTACTACTTTTTTAATAAATTACCTTTTATGGAGAACTCCTTTTGTCTTATATGGCCCTTGAATGGAGGAGAGTATATAGTACCGTGGGAGAGCTCTGTATACTTATTATCCCCAATAGCTGCCTATACACCTTATTCCTGGTTTGGTGCTCTAAGGAGAAGAGAGGAGTGGAGATTGGAAGGTGATCTGCCATCAAAGATTTATTTACCAAAAGCGCTGTTAGACCCGCTGTGGTCTTTGTTTAAGTTGAGCGGCTGGGGCGAACTTCTAGTGGATTTTGGATGTGGAAACAAATGTGACCACAATGTTTAAGAGTTGATGTTTTCTTCTGCACCTGATTTCCACACTTCTACTATCAATCGCTACATAGCTCCCAACGGTCCCTGATTACGAGGGACTGTCTCTGATTTGGAGCAATGTCCCCCTGTCCCTCTTTCACCCTCATTTGTCCCTCATTTTGGCCTGATCCATATAGTTGTATAGAAAATGCACTTTGTATCTTTTTAAAAGTGTTTTTCCCAGTGCTAAACCTTTCATTCAATTTCTAAATCGCTGCATTTGTACATTTTTAAAAGCCAATATTAAGGAATAGTAGTGGTAAAAAAAAAGTCCTTGTGGATTTAATTAACCTTCTTTTTTTTTGGGTTAATTCTCCTTTAAGGGGGTGTGGCAGGGGCGTGTCCTATACCTACATACGTTTGTTAGTAGGTGTCCCTCATTCCCATCTCAAAATGTTGGGAGGTATGTCACTACAATATATTTTTTACACATGCACTTTAATGTTTGAGATTTTTGGACTATTGTCCAAAAAATGTTGAGTATTTTTTTGGACTATTATTTCACTGAATGGATTACAGTTATGGACTTTATTCAATAATATATTTAGGTTGTCACCTTTTGTTTGTTATTTGATGCTATATGTGAATAGCTCGTCACAACTTCACACTATATTGTTACACAATTGTTTTGAGTTAGGACCACATTCATTTATTTATATGGCAATACGTTCGCCATCCGTCCAGTGGGTCTTTTTGGATGATAACAGACATGCAGTCCGTTTCCATCTAACCGCCCCATAGAGGAGAGCGGGCTCTGTCCTTGTCCACTCTGCATAGCGGAGCAGACAGGACCTGTCATCCACCTGCTCAGCGGGGATCAGCGGAGAGATCCCCTGCTGTGCAGGTGGATTCCACTCAAATGGATCCGCCTAGGGTTGCCACCTTATCCCTTTAAACCCAAACACATATTAATTACACAGGTTCTGTGGCTGATTAAGGTGGCAATTAAACTCTCTTGGTGCCTTATCTGCATTAAATTAGCCTCAGAACCTGTGTAATTCATATGTGTTCGGGTTTAAAGGGATGAGGTGGCAACCCTAGATCCACCCCGTGAGAAAGTGGTCAAAGAGGTAATGAAATCATACAAAGAGGGAAGAATTACAGATAATACATGTAACCAAAACATAGACCACAAGGCGGCGACATAACCAAAAATGAACAATTGAAAAAGAACATATACAGTGTGTGTGTGATAGATATATATATATATATATATATATGCAACTGCATTGCCGATATTACTGCTGGAGGCAGCAAAAGGAATATATATACATAAACGTTTTGTGCCTAGAGTTCAACTTTGAGCCTAGGTTCACATTGAATGCAAGTTTGAAATCATGCAAGTTCAGCTGAACTCGCACAATTTCAAACCGGCATTTCAGTCCGACTCTGGGGGCGATTTAAGAGACATCTGTGTGGGTTCATGCACAGATGTCTATTGAAATTGCCCCCGAAGTCGCCAAAAGTAGTGCAGGAACTACTTTTGGGAATCGGTGCAACACCACAAAGTCAGCGTGCATAGTACAGTACACAGTCAGTATAGAGTGCAGAGTTCTGGGGGGTTACACATAAAGTGCAGAGTTGCGCTACATGCAGAGTTTGGGGGTGCGCTACATACATAGTGCAGAGTTCAGGGGTGCACTGCACACAGAATGCAGAATTCAGGGGTGCACTGCACACAGAGTGCAGATTTCAGGGCTATGCTACACACAGAGTGCAGCATTCAGCCTTCTTCCACAGCTGCCTACCTCTACATCCTCAATCCATATCTCACTTTCACCCCTCTTCTTCTCTAGTACCTCCCCACACACTGTAGGTGGCTCCGCCTCTCTCACTTGCAGGTAGATCATTCAGTGGGGGTGTTGGCATCCGCACTGCACCCTGGGAACCTGCATCTCCCTTGTCCCCAGCCTAGCTGTCACTTGTAAACACAGAAGCTGGACTCCTCTGATTACAAGTGATAGTGGTGAGTGGGAAGAGGAGGGCCAGAGGTGGTGGAACTGAGTTCCACCAAGTTCCAGCTGAAAAATAGCACTGCTGATTACTCATATTCTACGGAAGATGGGACTTGTAGTTCTTTTATCCACATTTGACAGCTGCTGTGGGGTAGAAGAACCCCTATATGCTAGAGAGTGCCTAGGTGTCCTGGGAGCCGCACATCAAGGAGCTCATTAATGGGCATGGCTCCCCTGCATGCTGGGGGGGGTGAGCTGCTTTGGGAGTGGTGGGTTGTAAACAACGAAGAGGGTGCAAAGCTTTGATGATTGCCTTAAAAAAGTTTAAGGCTGTATTAAACCTAAAACCAAAAAATGTTACATATTGCAGCTTTCCAATCATTAGAGATGGTGGCTGCATTCATTTATATAATAGGCTTTTTTCACATGGTGATCTGGCCAGTAACACACCTCCTGTATTAGAGTGCTCCCATTTTGTATGAAGGAGCACAGGGGTCACTTTTGGATAGCAGCATTGCCAGTCTGGGGGTGGGGAGTGTCAGATGTACTAGCATATGTTTAGATACACTAACAAACTTAAACCAAACTCCAACTCACACTGCAGGTACACAAGCAGTTACAACAACATTTTTATTTTTTGGATAAAGATTTTACATGAATAAATAAAAGCTGATCATTGTAAGCACCCATGTGGATGGTAAATGGTATGTCTCAACCCTCTAACTATTACATTTGAAGAATAGCTTGTTCTGTTGAAAAACAATAAACGTGTTGGCTGGATTACCAGGTGTAAATAAAGGAACGAAAGTCTAAAAAAAGAAAATTAATGCAGCAATCACATGTAAGAATTGGTAAGCTGCAATATAATAAACTTTTTTGGGGGGTTTAATACTGCTTTAAAAAGTATAAATGTCAAAAATATACTTACAAAGGTCAGAGGTTACAGTGTATCATTACCGCTCACTAACTGTGAGCGGTCACATTATGGCTCACTGATTATTTGCTAGAGATTACTGTACATCACAACTGCTCACTGATTGGTTGCCAGGGGTTACTGGACATCCTTACCACTCACTAATTGGTTGCTAGAGGTTACTGCACATTATTACTGCTCATTGATTGGTTGCTAGAGGTTACGGCACATCATTTCCTCACTGCCTGCACACCATGGACTGAGAAGGTGAGGGGACCCATAAATAGACAGAAAACTCTTAGGGATCGACTCCTGGGACCAGTGACAATGCTGGGGGGTGGGGGGGTGGGATTAGTCAGGAGGCAGTACACTGTGGCTAATTCTGAATTAGTAGTATATAGTAATAGTATATAGTAGTGGATTCTACACTGAATACCAATGTAATGGGGAATTTACAATGACCACCAACGCGAGGGGGGATTTACATTGACCACCAACGTGAGGGGGAATTTGCACTGACCAACATGTAAAGGGGGATTTTACGCCACCCACCAATATAAAGATGGATTTCTACACTGACACCAATGTAATAGGAGCATTTACACCAACCACCAGTGTAAGGGGGAATATATAATGACCTCCATGTAAGGGGGAATTTACACTGACAACCATTGTCAAGAAGATTTGCACTGACCCAAATGTAAGGTGACAATTCTACACCAACCACCAATGTTAGGGGAGATTTACACTGACCACCAATGTAAAGAGGGATTTACACTGACCACCAGTGTAAGGGAAGTTCTGCACTTACCACCAATGTAAAGGGAAATATACACTGATAGACAAAAACAGAACATTCCATAGCTCAACTCACCAACCAGTCTGCCAATTGACCAAATTAACCTGTCCAACAGTCTGCATTAAAAACAGGGGTTTAGTTAGCATGTATTTGCAAATGTATGCATAAGCTGCAAGGCCTCTTCACGGCACCCTGTGTATGCTTGCAGTCCTAACGCTACTGAATTTATAAGCGTTTCCACAATGGAAGAACATGCATTAAATGGATAGATGAGGGGCAGGTGGGCCTGGAGGCAGCTCAATCCCCCTTAAAGGAACAGGAGCACACTGAACACCCAGCAAGAGCACAATGGCAGCAAAGATGTACAGTGTGTCCCTGGACCATATTTACACCAGTAACAAACAAATGGCCCCTGCCCCACCTCTAACTGGCCTTTACAGCAAAGAGCAGGGGGATTGGGCTGCCTCCAGGCCCACCTGCCCCTCATCTATCTATTTAATGCATGTGCTTCCATTGTGAAGACGCTTATAAATTCAGTAGCGTTAGGACTGCAAGCATACACAGGGTGCCATTAAGAGACCTTACAGCTTATGCATGCGTTTGCAAATGCGTGCTAACTAAACCCCTGTTTTTAACGCAGGCTGTTGGACAGGTTAATTTGGTCAGTTGGCAGACTGGTTGGTGAGTTGAGCTATTGAATGTTCTGTTTTTGTTTTTCATGTGATAGCCCTTCCATGTGCTCCTTGCTGTGAAGGCCAGTTATAGGTGGGGCAGGGGCCATTTGTTTGTTACTGGTGTAAATATGGTGCGGGGACACACTGTACACCTTTGCTGCCATTGTGCTCTTGCTGGGTGTCCAGTGTGCTCTTATTCCTTTAAGGGGGATTGAGCTGCCTCCAGGCCCACCTGCCCCTCATCTATCTATTTAATGCATGTGCTTCCATTGTGGAGACGCTTATAATTTCAGTAGCGTTAGGACTGCAAGCATACACAGGGTGCCGTGAAGAGGTCTTGCAGCTTATGCATGCATTTGCAAATGCGTTCTAACTAAACCCCTGTTTTTAACACAGACTGTTGGACAGGTAAATTTGGTCAGTTGGCAGACTGGTTGGTGAACTGAGCTATGAAATGTTCTGTTTTTGTCTTTCATGTGATAGCCCTTCCATGCACTCCTTGCTGTGAAGGCCAGTTATAGGTGGGGGCAGGGGCCATTTGTTTGTTACTGGTGTAAATATACCCTGATCACCAATGTAGTGAAGAATTTACACTGACAACCAATATAATGGGGGATTTTAAATCAACAACCATGATAGAGGGGATATCTACACTGACCACCAATGTAAGGGGGGATTTATACTCGCCACCAATTTAAAGTGGGCTTCTACATGGACCACCAAAGTAAGGGAGGATTCAAAACTGACCACAAATGCAAGTTTATTTTTCTTTCCTGATGGAGTTTCTACACTGGCCACCAATGTAAGACAGGATTTACACTGACCGCAATGTAAGGGGGACCTTCACACTGGCCACTAGTGTAAATGAAAGGATTGTACACCAAGCTCCGAAGTAATGGTAAGATTTACACTGACCACCAATGTAACTGAGACATTTAGCCTGCATTCACATTTGTGTGTGTCTGGAACACATGCAAAATCGCTTTCCTGACACCACAGAAACATGCTGCCCTTTAGCAGATACACATCAGCACCATTAATTGTTGATGACACCCTTGTGCATCTGCAGAGATGTGCATATTCACATGCACCAAAATTAACGGTGCTGTGGCACCATGTTATTTTGAAAAAGGGTTCCACCTCTAATTTGCTTACCTTTGCAGAACAGGCTGATGTTAGGCTTGATGAGCACAGTTGTAGACAGGTCTTTCAAGCATGCCCCTTTACCTCTACAGTGGGCAGCATTCAGCAGAAGTGATGGTGGATATGACCTCAGGGGGGCATGATATACATATGAATGCCGCCTCTATTTACCTATCAATGCGCTGGTCTAAGGCTATTTACATATTAATGCAGGTTATGTAAACACAAGGTCTGCAGGTGAGTCATCTGCAAAACGGCAGTAGAGCTGGGTAGCATTAGTAACAGGACTTCACACTGAGATTTCCGGACACAACACAGGACTAAAACTTCAAGGAACAAGGGAATTTAAACTGGGATAGTTGGCAAGTATAAGGCAGATGCTTTGGGCGCCACAACAATGTTGGGGCCCAGGGTAGCTTCCCCTTTTGCCCTGCCTTATAGATGGCCCTGGGTACACAGACAGCAATGCTGGCAATGGACACAAAGTGTGAGTGCTCTGTGATGACCTGGACCTTACTCAGCAAGTTCTGCAATCCCTTAGTCATGCCCGAAATCCAGACAGGAGCACTGATGTAAATTCAAAAAATGTGTGTTTCCCTGTATAGTGCCCTGGGGTTTAGGGAGCTCCTCACCAAATTCCTTGTCAGGGGTAGCTACCATATTTAATTTGTTAGAGATCCATTGATTTCTCTCTAAGTTTGGCCTTTTGTACTTTTCTCTTCTACCACTAGGTGGCCAGGCACTTGGTTGTACTAGATTTGAGGACAACTCAAGGTCAGGTTATGGGTATGTGAGGTATCTCAGCCAATGGGCAGGGCTTTTCTTGAATCCCTTGGCTTGCTGGGAGAGCCTATATATTCGGGTGGAATCAGGTGATCTGTGTTCTATGCCACCCAGGCTGCCATCTTGGTGGACGTGTGGTGTCTGCCTCGGACTGCTAGGCTAGGCCGGCGATTGGGCGATTTGGCCTATGCCGGGGGCATCTGGCTGCCAGGCTGTCTGAGGGCCTATCCAGAAGTAAGAGGGCAGCGCAGGGTTGGGACTTCGGCTGGCAGTTCAACCACAAGAGATGGTTCTGCCGACTGGAGAACCTGTCGTGGTCGGAGGTAGAAGGGAAGCTGTCGCCACTAAGGGACCAGCCACCTTTACCAGGGACCACAGTGAGTAACTGAAGCAAGTACCGGAGCAGTATTCTCACTGAACGGGCACGGTGGAGAATCGGACACTTCAGGCGTTGATCAAGTCAGGGACCCAACCAGCGGAGGTGACGCTTGCAGAGCAGCCTTGTGTGTCAAGCCAGGGACCGAGGTGGTCAGCAGGGGTGAAGCTTGAAGGTATCCGAAGTGCCAAGCTTGGAACCCAACAGGGAATTGTGGGTGACGCTTGAGGGAGATACCACCGCAAAAGCCCTGAGGAGCTCACGGGATTCAGAGTTAGTGAATCAGAGGGTCCAGTGAGAGACCAGGAGCTTAAGGGGCTGAAGAACTACAAGTAGACATTGTAGTAAAGCTGAGAGAACTGTTATGTTTGAAATAGGAACTGTTAAGTACTGTAGCCATAGGGGATAGCAAACCTGCGCATGCAGAAGTGGCACCTTGCTGGGTCCTTTCCCTATACGGCTGTCCTCCTATTGAAGTCTCAGAGTCTTCCTATTGAAATTGCAACTACTTAAGGGTGTCCTGGCCCCAACCCTTTTTCCCTTGCAAAATATAAAAGGACTGTTAAAAGAAATAAAATCTCTTTTGCATCCAAGAATTGTCTGACGCCCAATGACTTTTACCACCTTTGCACCCACTGTGCCTCACAACCCACTACATGTTGAAGGATGTCAGCGGTCTGTGGCCTCAAAGGTTCTCATTATACTGGAAGAGGTTAGAGATTCTGCTACACCTGTTTCTCAAACTGGCTCTCTATGAAGACCTTCAGAACCCCTGTCTGTTAGTCCCCATGGCTGCTTCCTAAAAAGATTGTCAGCGAACATTGAGCATAACTGATCTAGTCAGTATTTGCACTGCCAGTCAATTTTCATGGATTCCATGTGGTAGTGACTGGGTCTGACATTGTCTGTTAGGCAGCATACATGACATAGTGGGAGAGCAGAAGAGTTTCACATTTTAGGCCCATTGGCAGCATTGTTCAGAATGCTGGAGAGCAGATATGTGTGGCTTTTAAGCCAGGTGGCAAAACCTTGATTGGACTCTCAAAAACTGCCAGTGTTTGGCCAGTACGTAGACCCCTATCCATGCTTATTCTTTGAGGTCCTTTGTAGTTGTCAAAGCACAGAATTTGGTTCCACTCATAGCTGGCCTGTGCTATGGAAGAGCTCCTAATTAAAGTTAAGCAGTTTTTGAAGAGTGCATCTAGGGTTTAGCACTCGAGGGGTACACAGAGCAGCCTTTAACAATAGGTAATGTTATGTACAGTATCTTACAAAAGTGAGTACACCCCTCACGTTTTGTAAATATTTTATTATTTATTATTTTCACGTGACAATGCTGAAAAAATGACACTTTGCTACAATGTAAAGTAGTGAGTTTACAGTTTGTATAACAGTGTAAATTTGCTGTCCCCTCCAAAATAACTTAACACACGGCCATCAATGTCTAAACCACTGGCAACAAAAGTGAGTACACCCTTAAGTGAAAATGTCCAAATTGGGCACAATTAGCCATTTTCCCTCCCCGATGTCATGTGACTCATTAGTGTTACAAGGTCTCAGGTGTGAATGGGGAGCAGGTGTGTTAAATTTGGTGTTATCCCTCTCACTCTCTCATACTGGTCATTGGAAGTTCAACATGGCACCTCATGGCAAAGAACTTTCTCAGAATCTGAAAAAAAGAATTGTTGCTCTACATAAAGATGGCCTAGGCTACAGACTGGCCTGAGGGCTCCCCATACATTTTCAGGCTGCATTTCTATTCTTTCTCCCACTGTGATTTTAAAATGATCTAGAAGGAAGGGGGCAATAGTCAGACCAGCAGCCTGTGAAACACTGAGCAGACAAAAACAATCAATGCATGTTTCACTGATTACAGAGGAGCTCAACTAAATTTGCCTAATGTCCTTCACCAACTGGGAGGGTGCTGCTGGTACAACCTGCTTTTGAGGTCTTACATTCTACCTGTTGAAATGATGTGTTTACCCCAAGCACAGGGCACACTAGGACCAGTAGTGGTTTAGTGCTCAGTGGAATGAACCACTTTATACAGCAGGGCCAGGAGTCCAATACTCCCTAAACATTCTTTAGAGCAAAAAGAGATAACCCCCTAGATGGGACTTTGACAGACCACCAACTCAATAATAAAAAAATGTCTTTTAATAGTATAAAATGTAAAAAAACATGTGCCATTAACACATAACACGAGTACATACAACGCATCACATGGAAGACAAAAAAGAATATGCACAAATACAAATCATCCTATATACTCTCCAAGGAGTTGTGTGCCCTGAAGCCTGACGCGTTTCCAGTATTCAACATTCAGATACCTTCATCAGGGAATGAGAGTTGGATGTGTTTACAAAAATATTGATTCCACTGGAATGACTCCATGTTGACGAAGCCCAGAGGTGACTGAATCCAATCAAATATTGTAAGGGCGCCAGACTCTAATGATGAACAAATTTATTTAAAAAAACATGTAGTGCATATACTGCATCAGAAAATGAAGGACGAGGTATATGGGACAAAATGTCGTTGGAGCCTGAAATCTGGGCTCAGTGACAGATGGAGAAATATCCAAATGTCCTAAGGTTAATGTAACCTATATATGTTGGAGGCGTCCTGATTCAGTATGTGGCATGCTGTCTTCTTCTCAGTGCCTGTGTAAACTAGACTGTCTAGGCTGCCTAGGCACTGAGAAGAAGACATATGTTTGGGGGTTCGGTGTAGTTTTCTAGCAAAAAAAATGATGATTTTTACATTGGCTTGGTAGGTAAGTGGTTAAGAGGGGAACCAAAATTTCAAAATACGAAAAAAATGTAAAAAAATCAATAAAAATACAGAAACCGTTTTTGAAGTTCTGTATAAAAAAAATCAATTATGATAAAAGCCACCACTGCTGCCCGTAAAAAAGTCCTCACCCAATGCTAGCTCCTGCCACCTGACAGCAATGTTGCCTCCTGCCACTAAAAAAAACTAAGGGGTGGGGCCACCCTTTTTTTTTTTTTTTTTTGTTATTTTGGGGTCATGGCGGCGTTCATTGTGATTGATGCTGGATTTACTTTAGGTTTTTTTTTTCTTTTTTAATAAAATAAAATACATTTGTTTACATTCAACTGTCAGCGGGATGTTGGTGGCCGCCGCTCCTCAAAAATGACTATAATTAACCAGGAGGGCTGGTGGTAGTCAGCTGGGATGGTGCGGGACTAATTGCTCCCCTCTAAATGTTGCGCCCACCCCCCACCCCACGCTATGCCACTGCTTCCTGGACAGAAGGTTAGGGAAACCTCTGCAACGGCACACAGATGGCAAAAAAATCTTTGATTCTTATTCCATTTTAAATTCAAATTTGGAGGGAAGTTTGAGTCAAGAATAATCTTAGGCCTAGGATACAGGAAAGACAAGCACAGTTTACGTGTAATGTATAACCCCCTTCCCGCCGAGCGTATGCAGATGTACGTACTTGGCTTTCGGGGGTTATACCGGGATGATGCCATCATCCCAGTACTGTTTTTTTTTAGAGCCGACGATCAGCTTTCCAGGGATAACAGCCGATGCGACTAAAAGCCACTCGGCTGTTACACCGGAGGAGCGGGAGGGACGTTCCCCCCCCCCCCCTCCTGCCGCCTCCCGCCGCTCTTACCGGGGCCTCCCATTCCATCGGGAGGCCCAATCAACAATCCGCCTCCTCCGGTGGCTAGTGACGTAAGCGGCTTCGTTCCAGCATCCTGCGTGTAAGCATGGAAGCGGCATCATGACGTCACTTCCCGTTTACTTGGCTGCCAATGGCGCCAGTTTAAAAAAAATATACAGTATTCAGAATCACCGAAAACGGCGATCTGAATACTTTGAAGTGCAAAGGAGGGATCGGGGGTCTTTTAGACCACCAATCCCTCCATAAAGAGTACCTGTCACCACCTATATATCAGCTCTGCACTGACGTCACCTCGTGTTGTTGTTTGAGCATCCAGAAGGATGGGTCTGTTCCGAACGTGCACCGGCTAGCACTTCGGACTTCAGGCGTTCGGACTTCATGCGTTCTCATTTGATGCAATATTGTAAGTGCTTTACTTTGTTTTAATATTTCAATAAACCTAAGGTTTTTACACTATTGGAGCCTTTTACATTTTTTACATGCCATGGGTAGCAATTCACGGGCTTGATTATCGATGAGAACACCCGGAAGTTAATAGGTGAATCTGATGTACCCCAGGGCAAGCTGTATCTACACTATATGCTACATGCTTTCCTTGATCCTCTGTAATTGGGGATCATGGCTATCTGGTAAGAAGTGGTTCCTTCTAAAGTGGTGGTGGATTCAACACAGTTTTATTTCGTTCATCAGAGATTCAAGATTTTATTTATGGATGGACTTTATTTTTGATTTGGCACGGGTGGATGCCACATCTCACTATTTGCTACATTATGACTTTTTTTGTTTGAACACTAGTTCCCAATATTTAATTTCTCTTATTGGGTCCTCTTTTCCAATTTTTATTTATATTGGGTTTTTTATACTGCTTCTAATATAATTGTTAGCACCGTATGGTTATACTAACCACGGATATATACTTATTTGTTTAGGTTTATCACTTAATTCTGGGTTTACACAGCACTGTGTTTTAGTTCATTTGGATGTGGTCAGATTTAGCGCGGTTCTATATTTTTCCCATATTTTTCACTGTTTGATGTTACACAGGAGAATCGCTGCTTCCATCCTTTACAGTTAATTTTTTGGTTACACTTATCTTAGGGCAGTTTCTTTTCTTTTTTTCCACATTAAAGTTCATGTGGGTGTAAAAGCAGGCGTCCCAATACTTTTGGAAAAATAGTGTATATTTCATAAGCTCAGTATAAATTGCTTAGTTCTGTAACCTTAAAGCCCATCTCCAGGCAATTTTTTTTTTATTAAAATGGAACCCCCAGCAGACTGCAAAAAAAATGTAGCTGCAATGCCTACCATTAATCTTAATAAATCTCCTGTAGTACTTTTTTATCGCCACAAGATTTCCATAATCTTCCAGGTTCAATGTCACCCAATATAATTGAATGGCTGTATGCAGCCAAGCTCACGTAAATGATGATGGCTGCTGTATTGTTAATAGGTCAGTGATGTCACAGTACCAGGACCCCCCCATACCTCATATTATCATGCATTGACTGCACTGATCACGTTTCTCTTGCTGGAGGCTCTGACATAAAGAAGTAAAGCCCTGCCTCTACCAAGATGGTCACCTTCCACAGACAGGCACAGTGTAGAACAAGGTGTGGTAAGTCAGTAATGGGAAAAGTTTGGCTACAGGGAGACAAAAGACAATGTTGGAAAAATGATGAAGACAGTTGACGCGTTTCAGCCTATAATGCCCCGTACACACGATCGGACATTGATCGGACATTCCGACAACAAAATCCATGGATTTTTTCCGACGGATGTTAACTCAAACTTGTTTTGCATACACACGGTCGCACAAAGTTATTGGAATTTCCGATCGCCAAGAACGCGGTCACGTACACCACGTAGGACGAGACTATAAAAGGGCAGTTCAGAACCAAGCGCGGCACCCTTTGGGCTCCTTTTGCTAATCTCGTGTTAGTAAAAGTTTGGTGAGAAACGATTCGCGCTTTTTCAGACTCGTGGCTTTCAGATCGTTTTCTGCTGTTCAGTTTCTGTGGGTTTGTATCTGGTCTTCAGTGCATGCAACGAGTACAATTGACTTGTCATTGTGTTCTTGTTCGTTACTGATTTTCCGGTCGCTCTTCACAGGCCTTGCTGTTCTTCAGTGTGTTCTGTTACATCGTTCTGAGCAGCCGACCGTTTTCTAGCCATGTTGCGTATACGTACTCCTCGTAGAGTTCGTGCTGTGCGAGGGCTTAGTGTTGGGGACATTACCTTGACACAAGCCCAGTCCATGAACAGGGTGGGGAGGAGTTCATGGACCAAGAATTGGTTGCTCCAGCGTGACCAGTTCTGTCATATGCCTTTGCTCCGTGAGATCTGTGAGAATAATCCTGATGATTTCAGGAACTTTCTCAGGATGACGGACCCTGTATTTCACTGTTTGTTGGCTTTGCTGACCCCCTATATCAGCAGGCAGGATACCTGCATGAGGCAAGCCATCACTCCGGAGCAGAGGCTAGTCACCACCCTGTGGTACTTGGCGACAGAGAGAAGCCTGCAGGACCTCACGTTCTCGACAGGCATCTCCCCCCAGGCTCTGGGGATCATTATCCCAGAGACCTGTTCTGCCATCATTCAGGTCCTGCAGAAAGAGTATATTAAGGTAAGATTTATCCTTTAACATCACATTTTATTGTATATAATGTTTGATCATTCCCTAATTACCATGATTGTAATATGCTGTGAATGTCCCCTTTGTCCTCATGCATGCTGGATTTTTAACAATTTTTTTTTTTGTCCTTCATACATATTTGCCTTCACTTGCCTCCCCAGCATGCTCTCCTGGGCCTATATTCACCTCGTGTAGTCACTTAACAATGTATTTTGTCAGCTCCATAGTAGTGCTTTACCCTAAAAACCCCCTAAAATGTTAAAAATTGTGATGTGTGTTTGAAATTCAGGCAGAGCGCCAGAGGCTTTTTTTTTTTTTTTTTTTTTTTGGTTCACAAAATCATTTGGAACACTCCCTCCCTCCAACTGCTAACTCAGCTGATACCAATCCTCTATCCTCAATCATCTATCTGCTGACTTTGCCAAACCCATACACACTATACCCACCTCTTTTGTGGTCAGATTTATGGATGAATTCCCCAAAGCATGTAGTGCAATGGCCTGCCTGAATACTTTTAAATGGTACTGTTTGAAGTTTTTGTATCCTATTATTATCTTGCTAGGTAACAGCAGAATGTAAAAATGTGCTAAAATGTGTACAGTGTGTATTTTTATTTTTGTATTATGACACTTCTTACCTGTCCAGTGGGCTGCCAATAGAGTAAGTAAGGAGGTGCTGGCCAAAGTAATCCACATTATTTAGGCATTCATCTCTCAATGAAGTGGAGAGGGTTACCTGTCCAAAACATCTACCCCCCCCCGTAAAATTCACAAAATGGCCCATGAGGGAGGGGGGGGGGGGATCTGATAGGTGGACCTCATACCTTTGTCTTTAAATAGTCCCTAAAATAAATGTTATACTGATGTTGGCCAAGAATGTCTGTGTCTAATCTGCTTTCCATGTTTATGTGCAAAATGATTAATTTTATTTTCTTGTTTGACTCCACAGTTTTTCCTTCCAACCCACAGGAATGGCAGACTGTGGCCTCCCACTTTGCCCTGTGGTGGGACTTTCCTAACTACGGAGGGGCAATTGATGGGAAACACGTCCACATCGTCCCCCCACCCAACTCGGGGATTATACTATTACAACTACAAGGGGTTCAATAGTATTGTGATGTTGGCGGTGGTGTCGGTTACTTACGAGTTCCTGTATGTGGACGTGGGAAAGAATGGCCAGATGTCAGATGGTGGAGTCATCAACCAGACGGAGTTCTACAGGCGTCTCCAGAATGGCAGCTTGGACTTGCCACCTCCAGAGGACAATGCAGAAGGACTCCCATTCGTCTTCATTGCGGATGAAGCATTTTCGCTGGGGGACTATCTTATGCGGCCATTCCCTATGAGAACCCTCACCCCGGACCAGAGGGTTTTTAATTACTGGAAGAGTGGTTGAGAACACGTTTGGAATAATGGCCAGCCGGTTCCGCCTATTTCTTACACCCATACATATGGCGGAGTATAAACTCAATCATATCATCCTGGCTTGCTGTGTTCTCCACAACTTTTTAAGGAGAAATTCTGTGAACTATGCTGGCTCAGTTGGGCCTGAATCCGGAATTCATGTAAATGAACCAACCCTGATGGCGCTTGAAGCTGGCCGTCCTGGCTTGCCCCCCCTGAGTGCCCGCGAGGTCCGTATAAGATACATGGAATACTTTGCGGGTAGGGGGGCCATCGATATGCCAGACAATGTCTGAGACATTTTTTAAATAAAAAACAAATTTTAACTACTAAAATATTTGCTGACATTTACTGCTTGTCTTTCTTTTAGCTGTAACATTAGAAAGCATTGTTGGGTGTTATTTACTAAAGGCAAAGACACTTTGCACTACAAGTGCACTTGACACTGCATTGAAACTGCACTTGTAGTGCAAAGTGGATTTGCCCTTAGGAAATAACCCCCATTGTCACAGAAACCAACAATTTTAACAACAAAAAAGTTTTTAAACATTTAAAGAAGAATCCACACATTCTTGATTATCAATCTTTTTAATACAAGCACAATCACATGCATTTATCAAAGGTTTTTAAAACAAACCAACGTTTGTTGTATAACAATTTTTTGGGTCACATTAATAAAAGTAGAAATGTCCATTGAAGGTAAAACAGGCATGTTTAAAACCAACAAGAAATACACAAATCTGGAACTTACAAAGTTCAGCTTTGTTAGAAATTGAAGGCAATATCAGACATGAGTATTTATAAACTGTGTTTGATATTGCATTCCAATGGGGTGAAGTCACCCCTGGAAAAGCCAAATTTTAAAGGTGCACACAAATTGCAGAATGTCAACATGTGCTAGCTGCCATCACGGGGGATCAAGGGATGTGTTTTGGGGGTGCAACCCCTTCCTCTTAGCTACTTTATTATTGAGGAAGGGGTTGCACCCACAAAACACTTACATTCATCTCCCGTGATGGCAGATAGCACATGTTGACACACTGTGTGCATCTTCAAAATTTGGCTTTTCGACAATAGGTAAAAGGTGCAAGAAAATTTTGGGAAAAAATGCCAACTACATTAGGGGTTTTAAATTCTCCCTAGAACATCAATGGTGTTCTTCATTTTGTTTTTAACATCATTTGATGTTTTTCTGGATGTTTTCCAAGTCCCTATTACACCCATGATCTCCCCGATTAGGATCTGGGCACTTTCACTGGTGAAATGATCACGATCACCTAAAAATATATCATAAAAATGCACCATGTATTATAAATATGCCGGCATCCATCTCTTACCTGAGCCTGTGGTCGCAGACACTCACCTGTTGTTGTGACAATTTCCACCACGTCTCCTTCCTCCTCCTCCTCCTCCTCCTGTTGGCTTTGGGGGATTTCCCCTTCTTCCTGAGGTGGGGGGTCCCTGGTCTCCTCGCATGAGTGGTGTCCTCCGAGTCTTTTAGCCCCTATGTAAAAAAAAAAAAATAGGTATACTTAGCACACAGGTATTTGATGGCAGAAATAGGAATATGAAACATTACTTGGAAGTGGGGTACAATTGTCTGCTTTGGCAGAGCTGAAGACATTTTTTTGTCCTTTGTCAAGCTTGAATACTTACCTGTTTTGTACAAGCTTCACAGATGGAGTCACCCCTATAGTATACACTGGAGCACCTACGTGGGGCCCCGAATAAAGAGGGTGTTCTGGTGTCCCACACTAGTGCTACAGCGTCCAGATGTGTAATCAGCTGCTGAGTGTCCTCTCCTTACACAGAATCTAGTTTGCATTTCATTATAGTTACCAACCCATCTAGACACCAAAATTATTTGAAGAGAAGTAGGCTAGCAAAAATGTATTCAAATGCATATGTCCAAAACATAGTGTTTTCTATGCCGAACGAACAATGTTTCATACAAACGAATAATGTGCCCATGTACATGAAAGTTGCCATTTTAAAAAGTACAACAGTTAAGAAAAGCACATGCAGCAGCACGAACATTAGAAAAATAATAGGAACACAGGACAACTACTTACTTTTTTGCAGCACTCTCCTGATCCTTCTGTACTGCTCGTGCTCCCTTAATTTGAGGTCTGACCACCGCTTCCTGAGTTGATCCTTGGATCGTCGTACCCCAAAATTCTTCTGCAGACTCTTAACAACTTTCGCCATGATCTTGGCCTTTCTGACATTGGGGTTGGGGTAAGGTCCATACTTCCCATCATAGTTGGTCCTCTCCAGGATGTTGACCATCTCCAACATCTCCCCAAAGGACATATTTGAGGCCTTAAATCGTCTCCTCTGGGATCAGGACATTTCTGGCTCCGGGCTTTCCTCCTCCTCCTCGTTGCTGTAATTAGCACGCACCTGCTGTGTCTCCGCCATGTGCTCTTCCCCCACTGCGCCAAACGAGAAGGGGTGGGGAATAGACTAGAAAGAACGTCAGGGGCGGGCGGAGTTTCACGCATGCGTAGTGTATATAAAACGTAACACGCATGCATAGTACGTACGATCTGTGAGTGGAGGAAGGAGTATCAGAGGCGCTGATCGTGATAATGAAGGTAAGATAGAAAATTGGGCCTATACTGCTTCTAGATTGAGGCCTATATTGTGACAAGATTAGGAGACTTTAGCCTGACATTAGGGTTTGTCTTGTGTTGTGTCTTGCAGATAAAATGGATGGCTTCAATGACCACAACTTCCTCCCCCTGTTCATAGACAAATACAGGGAGCTGCCCTGTCTGTGGCAGATCAAACACCCCCAATACAATAATAAACAAAAGAGGCAGGCAGCGCTGGAGAAGCTGCTGGAGTTGGTGAAGCCGGTGGTCCCCACTGCAACCATCCCCTATTTAAAAGACAAAATTGGTGGCCTGAGGAGCACTTATCTTAGGGAGCACAAGAAGGTTCAGGATTCCCAGAGATCTGGAGCTGCAGCAGATGACATTTATGTCCCCAGGCTCTGGTACTATGAGAGACTTTGTTTTCTGTCAGACCAGACTGAAGTCAGGGAATCCCTCTCAACCCTTCCTTCCACTCTTCCTTCCACCCCAGCTGAGGCTTCCGATGTCCAACCTGGGACTTCCAGCCAGGAAGAAGTGGAGGAGCCCAGCCGGAGTCAGGTATAGCATTCTTCTACAGATTTCTTGGCAAGGCCTTTTGCCTGCATGGCTGCCACAAAACTGAAGGACATGCAGGAGGGCCAACGCCTCATGTGTGAGGACATTCTTTATAAAACCTTAACTAAGGGGATGAGGGGCGAAATCACACCCAATACCCACCTGTGTGAGTTGGACCATCCTCCTCCTCCTCCTGCCACAACTCCACCACCACAGACACAGCATGGAAGGAAGCGTGGAAGGAAGACGAGAGTGATGACCTGGGTTCAGTCTGATCTGACAAAAGATGCAGGCTCTTGTATGACCACAGCCTGGGGACATAGATGTAATCTGCTGCTGTTCATGATTCTCTTGGACTTCTGGACCAGACTGAACTCCCTTAGATAAGAACTCCTCAGGCCACCAATTTTGCAGTAAAATAATTGATGTGTGCCCTGGGGGACAAAGGCTTTGCCAATTTCTGCTGTTTCTCCAGCGTTGCCTCCCTCTTTGTTTGGTTAGAACCCCTTAATAAAGGAATTTTTGTTTCAATTATACTCGCCTATGTGTGTTTTCCTTCAAAAAGGACAGTTTGTGAGGAGGCAGGAACATTTCAGAAATACAATGTGAAATTAACAAGAGACACCAACACCAACCAACCTCCTTGAGATTAAATAATACAAGATAATAATGTGTTGGGGTAACTTGACACACAAAACACACCCAAAACTATTCTGGAGTTAAAAAAAAAAACACAAGATCAGGCTTGAAAAAAATACAAACCAAACAAAAAAAAAGTTTAAAATTTTTTAGTCAGATGTGACAAATCAAAAATCAGATTTTGTTGTTGGAAAATTTTATAACCTGCTCTCAAACTTCTTGTGTCGGAAAATCCGATGGAAAAAGTCAGATGGAGCCCACACACGGTCGGAATTTCCGACAACAAACACCGATCGCACATTTTCCGTCTGAAAATCCGACCGTGTGTACAGGGAATAAGGCCTAATGACTTAGGCCTTATAGGCTGAAACACATCAACTGTCTTCATCTGCGGTTGTTCACTGTGGCTTGTTAATAAAAATGAAGATTTTTTTTAAAGAGCAACAACCGGAGTGCATATCATTTTTTCCTACATTACTTTACTCAGCCAGCGACTGTGGATCGAGTATCCGGGAGCTCTGTTATCTATATGTTGTATGGGTAGTAGCACTGACTTTTCTGTTTTATACTTTAAACCACAGATAATACTGGTGACTAGTCCCTTGCTCAGATCTTTTTAAATCCTTCCCGATTCTATCAAAAAAAAAAAAAAAAAATCAATGGTTGGTTACAGCTTTAAATTACTGTTACATATTACATGCAGTATATTTTTTTGTTTAAATAACTCCTATAATACATATACAGTGGGTATAGAAAAGAATCACTCCTTTAAAATAATCTAATTTTGTTGCTTTGTGGCCTGAAATGAAGACAGACACAGTTTTTGTTTTATGTAGCTGTATTTATTCAGTGCAACCTATAACAAGTTAAAGATCTAACGCCTGTAAGAGTAGCCTCTCTGACCAGTTTACTCCTGGCTCTTTCATCCAGTTTGGAGCGATGTCCTGATTCAGCAAGGGTCTGTGCTGTACCAAATACCTTCCACTTCCTAAAGCGGAGTTCTGCTTAAAAAAAAAAAAATTAAAAGTCAGCAGCTACAAATACTGCAGCTTCTGACTATTAATAATCGGACACTTACCTGTCCCAGGTTCCAGCGATGCGGGGGAACGAAGCCCCGCTCGTCTCCCCCTCCTCTCTGCGGCGCCGGCATAGTCACTGTGGGCGCCCGGCTGTGGCTTCACAGCTGGGCACGCACCACGTATGCGTGCCGTGTCTGGCCGGCAATCATCTGGGACCTGTGATGTGTCCCAGATTATTGTCGAGAGGGAGGGGGGAGAGGTGATCTCCCTGACGGTGCCGCGGTGCGCCGGGAGGAAGTGGGAGCTGGAACCCTGGTATCCGCCCCCCCCAAAAAATGACATGCCAAATAGACTTCACTGTGGTTCTGGGCATTGAGAATGCCTTTGACATCTCTAATGAGCAGGGCCCTCTGATTCCTCCTGTATTGAATTGTATTTTAACTGTACTGTCTGCCTTAACGTTGTAAAGTGCTGTACAAACTGTTGGCTCTATATAAATCCTGTATAATAATAATAATAATCTCCTGACTTGTGCCTGTCCACAACTTCATCAACTTCTGCTGATCACAGTTGAAAGTCAAATGGCTTTGTGTGCCATTGAGAAGGTGATTCTGTTTTTGTTTTTGTTTTTTTATGTTGGTGTTATATCTTTCACTTAGATGTTATAAGTTGCACTGAGTAAATACAGCCGGATAAAACAAAAACCGTGTCTGTCTTCAGTTCAGACTGCAAAGCAACTGTTTGAACACCTTGACTGTGATTCATGTTTTTTTTTTTTTTTTTTTCTGTAACATTGATGTGAATTCAATATGTTCTAAATAGGGGAATGGCGCTGTTCACAAACTATAAAAAACAAAAAACCAACAACCCAAAATAACACCAAGAAAAATAAATGGATACAAAATATTAATAAGTGTATGTGAACAAAAAATGTGAAATGTGCACCAAAGTCCACAGCAAGTGCAAGATTCTACATAGAACCCTGCAAGCTATTCCATGGCGTGTATAGCATAGGGTGTAGATGTGCAAAACACTGGCATTAGTGAAAAGATGAAAAAAGTGCATAATAAAAATATTAATGGAAAAAAACATAAAATATGTGTACATCACCATTTAACTCATGTGCCCAGTACATGAAAAATACATGTGAATTGACCAGATGTAAATGACATTAATATCCCCTCTGACATGAGTCGTGAACAAGATGTGGGTATGTATTGGAAAGATGATCAAGAAAATTATTTATGATAATGGATAAATGCGGTCAAAAAAATAATATATAAAAAAAATGCAACATATAATGTGTGTACTGCAAACAATATCGTCCAATATAAATTGTCCAATGAGTGACGGAAATTCCTCTCCACAAATGGTAAGTGTATTCAACAAATGTGTAATCCCCAACGAATATTCAATAATGATGTGTCCGTGTCATACAGGCCCCCTCTTGTGCCCTCACTCACCAGAGAGCCCAACCCCTGCAGGGGTAAAGGGCATGGATAGATCCTGTGGCCGGAATCCTGGACGCCCGAAATCCCCCTCTCGGGTTCAGCGAGCTCCTTCCCTCTGGGTCCACAGTATTCTTAAGTAAGTATCCACCGGAAAGAACAATATACAGGTGCTTGAGTGCACCAGCCTTTCCAGAGTATAGTGTATAAAACAAACGCTCATATGGCGTGCGGTGTGATGTATTTCCTCTGTTCCTCTTGCGGGATCTCCCAGAGGAGATCCCCCAGAGGATGGCACGTGATCCCTGCCGAATACGCGTTGGGGAGGGGTAGGACGGAGCTGTCAGCAAGAGGAACAGAGGAAATACATCACACCGCACGCCATATGAGCGTTTGTTTTATACACTATACTCTGGAAAGGCTGGTGCACTCAAGCACCTGTATATTGTTCTTTCCGGTGGATACTTACTTAAGAATACTGTGGACCCAGAGGGAAGGAGCTCGCTGAACCCAAGAGGGGGACTTCGGGCGTCCAGGATTCCGGCCACAGGATCTATCCATGCCCTTCACCCCTGCAGGGGTTGGGCTCTCTGGTGAGTGAGGGCACAAGAGGGGGCCTGTATGACACGGACACATCATTATTGAATATTCGTTGGGGATTACACATTTGTTGAATACACTTACCATCTGTGGAGAGGAATTTCCGTCACTCATTGGACAATTTATATTGGACGATATTGTTTGCAGTACACACATTATATGTTTCATTTTTTTATATATTATTTTTTTGACCGCATTTATCCATTATCATAAATAATTTTCTTGATCATCTTTCCAATACATACCCACATCTTGTTCACGACTCATGTCAGAGGGGATATTAATGTCATTTACATCTGGTCAATTCACATGTATTTTTCATGTTACTGGGCACATGAGTTAAATGGTGATGTACACATATTTTATGTTTTTTTTCCATTAATATTTTTATTATGCACTTTTTTTTCATCTTTTCACTAATGCCAGTGTTTTGCACATCTACACCCTATGCTATACACGCCATGGAATAGCTTGCAGGGTTCTATGTAGAATCTTGCACTTGCTGTGGACTTTGGTGCACATTTCACATTTTTTGTTCACATACACTTATTAATATTTTTTATCCATTTATTTTTCTTTGTGTTATTTTGGGTTGTTGTTTTTTTGTTTTTTATAGTTTGTGAACAGCGCCATTCCCCTATTTAGAACATATTGTATCACGTGGATTTCACTTCGGTGTTCCATTTTGCCTGGGGGGCTGCAGTTCCTTGGTGACATTGATCCTAAGCGCGGAATATCTGATCTCCATTGATGTGAATTCAAAGGGAAAAAAAGTTCTGAAGCCAATTCTTTGCTATTGTAATGTGTACACTGCGCCACTAGATGGAACCATTATCCTACACATTCATTCTAGGGCACTACAAAGAAGCTTCAAAAAATGCTATTTTTCTAGTTGCTATGCTGACCTTTCTGCTTCAATACTTTTTTGAGCAACAAGTATGCAATTATGCAACAAGTCTACATATATCTTTAACTTAGAAACATTTTCCCTGATTCCTCCTAGATTTATGTGATCTGCAGAAAATCATACCATTTAGGAATCCATTTACCCATGAATTGTACAATTCTTTGCAGACTGGGTAAATCTTCATACATGTATTCAGTAGAATAAAACATGAGCAATTCACCTGGTTTTCAAACCAATCCACAAAATACTAATTCATTAAATCTTTTTCAAAAGTCATTTGATTGTGTTCAAATTGTACTAACCTATAGCAACCAATCAGCAATTAGTATTAACTGTCCTGACCTTTGCCGACATTTGAAAGTGTAACTGCGAGGCTGTTATCTGTGCTTCACTATTGGTAAGTCATCAACTCCACCTTTACCTTGCTGATCCATTACTTTTTCGCAACCATCATTTGAAGCCCTGATGAAGGGGAAAAGTTGTAGCCCCCAAAAAGCATTGACTTGTTTGAACTTTGATGAAATATATACTTTAGGACTCCAGAACCTGTGGTGTGGCACTATACATACCTGAAGGAGGCATGAGTAAATTATGTGTCAGAACACACAGGGGTGTTTAAAAAAAAAAAGTTGTAGTTCTATTTGTCCTGTGAATCTGAATATACATACGTTCTGTGCGAATTCTGGCAATATTGAGTGATCCTAGGTTTTTTTTTTTTTTTTCCACGTCAGATATTTTTCACATTCACAAGAATAGCATGAATAAGGAAAATATCCCATTATGGCCACTAGATGGAGGTAACAGTCATAGTAAATATTACTTTTCTATGATCACCAGCTCCGTCTTGTGGTCATGATGTGGTATTTTCCTGCATGAAGAACATCCAGCCTGGCGAAAAAATTGCCTCGTAACATTCAATTTTGTCAGCATTCAGGACAATTGTACGAGCAGTTTCACAGGAAAAGTAGCTCAGCAACTGTTCTATAAATACACTTCTTAAAGTATATATGAAGTATAGTCAGCAAAAGCTAGCTATCACATAATTTCAATAACAACTCTAAAACGCGACATTAACAAAAAGTTACAGTCCAGCAGTCACATAAACACAATTACAATTTCAACCTTGGATGTTTGTGAAGGTTCCCATTTATCAGGGTCATGGTTTAGCAGTAGTAATTTGTAGTAGGGGCTATTTAGGGGGTATGGGTTAATGTGACTGGTCCTCCGCACATTCATGTTGTTTTTGTAAATATAATGCTCTGTGGGTTTTTTGTTTTTTTTGTGTCCCCCGTTTCCCTTTTCGCTCTTCCTTTTTCCCTTATGAGGACAGCTTCTCTGAGGAAGAAAAAATCTTTTGTATGTGTATTGTATATGTATACCCATGCATCCATATTTATTGTATACACTTTTTTGTTTCTAATTATAGCTACAGAATGTTTTATAGTGGATATCTGATTCATATGAGTAAATGTTCTGAAGAAGCGGCAACAACCATGAAACGCATCAAATGACTTGATACATATGCCAGCAATCCTATTTTGTGTGTAAAATAAGTGATTTTTGTATTTCTGTTTTTAATATTTATAATAAAATTCTGTATATTGATGGTTTTACTTATTCAATTGCCTTTGATGTATTAATAATATACCGGTGGGTCACCCTAGAACCCCCTACTCCTCTTCCTTCTTTTTTTATTGCTGCAATTTTTGGGTTGTGCCCTTCTGTTATAAGGCTGTTTGAGCTATTATCTCTCAGCTGAAACCTCAGCCCCACATTATCTATGATTGCTAATGTGTTTTGCTACATACCCAAGTAACTTCTTTAACTAAAGCAGCTACTTGGTGAGGAGCAAAGATCCTTCCAATTACAAAACAAGTCCCGTTGAATGTGACTAACTACTACAGCCCTGGAAGCTGCATTAGAACGGTTGAGCCAGGGGCCAGGTTGTCAATTCACATGTGTCTTCAAAACTGAGTAGAGATGGTAGATCATTAACCACTTATTGCCATCACCCTGGTCTGATGCACCAAATTAACCTCTCACTTTGGCCAGGAGACACTATGGTCCAATGCACCAAACTGATCTCTCACTTTGACCAGAAGACTCTTTAGTCTGATTACTCAAATAGATCTCCCACTTTGACCAGAAGACACTCAGACTGATGACTCAAATTGACCTCTCCCTTTGACCAGAAGACACTCAGACTGATGACTCAAATTGACCTCTCCCTTTGACCAGAAGACACTCAGACTGATGACTGAAATTGACCTATCACTTTGACCAGAAGATACTCAGACTGATGACTCAAATTGACCTCTCACTTGGCTGGGAGACACTCAGTCTGATGACTCAAATTGACCTCTCACTTGGCTGGGAGACACTCTTCGTGCAAGGTCTTGCATATTTTGTGGCTACAGACTAGTGTCAGGAGATCCCACAGTTCTCCCGAGTTAAGATCTTAGACAAGCAGGGATAGGGGAGTGGGATTGAGGACAATTGCGTTGTTTCCTGCTTTAAATTTATCTTTGAGTGGCCTTTAAATTGATTCTATCACTGTTTTTCAAGCATAATGTAAAGGTCTTGCTGCAAAGCAAGTAAATAATACTCATCCGTCCCGATTAATGAACTCTGTTGGTTGAAGAGATAACCCTGCTCAAAGATATTCAGCATTCCCCAATTTCAGGAGTATAAGATGCCAGTGTTCCCTGCTGCGCTCTGTGTTTCCTCTGCCAGGCTCTATATCACTTTTGGAATTGGCAGAAGGAACCACAGTGCACAGTAGGGCCAGGTATCTGACACACCCAGAAGCCTGCCAGATGGTGAAGATCTTTCAGCAAGATTATTATTAATAATAATAATAATAATAATAATAATAATAATAATACCTTTTTTAGCATCAGAGGCAATTTAATAAACAGCACCTTTTTTATTTTAATTGGTTCCCTTTTTTAAATTGTATGGTAAATATTTATAATGTTATTGAAATAATTATATGGTCCCAGCTACCATCCGGTGTGTCATATTATAACACAGCAGCCAGTTTTTATTTTTGCTCTTTTTCGCTATCTTCCTACTTATCATGTTTTCATATCTCAGCTTCTATGTTTGTACCTGAAATTATCACAAATTCAGCCAGAACTTGAGACTTTTTCTTTATTTCATTTCAAATGACTTGTGATAAATTTTGGAAAATAAATGTGGAAAAAGGGATGGCACCTAAAAAAAAATGTAATAAATATTTAAATAAATTAAATTGCAAGGTAGGGATGATATTTCAGCTTAAAAAAAAGTTCAGTTCAATATTCATGGTAAAAGTCATTGTCTCCAGTGGATTCGGCCAATACAATAAATATAAAACAAGTTCATGAAATGAAGCTGAGGACCGAATTAAACTTTTTGATGCAACTCTTTGTACCAATTGTCAGCTCTTTGATCAGACAACTCAGATTTCACTGATGAGCACTTCCTGAAAAAAGAAAAACATGAAAAATGTTTTACAAATTGCAAATGTTAATAAACAAGTTGGGGTGAACACATTCAATTTGATTTAAAACCTGTTTAAAGAGACAGTAATAGACTGCATGCACAATTTTGAATTAAAATTTTGTTTTAAAGTCAATCAATTACTTTATTACCAGTGATGAAAACAGAGTATACAGGGGCCCTGACAGAAACAGAATTATTTCTATGGGCCTTTAAGAACAACAAGACCCCCACAGTCTGCTTTTGTAATTAAACGTATTAGTGCAGTTACACTTAGGGGACAAATGTATAAAGCGATGAATGTGACTTTTACCAATCATTCATTAATTGCCATTTAAAATACATGCACTGGAAAGATTCACCTGCAGTGAATGTTAGGTGAATGTCAGATTACTTGCTTTATAAGTACAGTAAAACCTTGGTTTGAGACTAACTTGGTTTGAGAGCATTTTGCAAGACAGGCAAAATTTTTTAATAAATTTTGACTTGATATACAAGCGATGTCTTGATATACAAGTAGCTTCATGTCACAACTGAGTATAAAAGAGAAGAGGATTGCCTCTAAGTGTAGCAATATGGTTATATTTAATGAAGGTGTAACATTTAGCAACATATTGCTACACTTACACTTAGAGGTCAGTGGCGGCCCGTCCATAGGGGGCGCCCGGGCGCCGCCCCCCCCCCCCCCTTCTGTGTAGTCACAAAAAAAAAAAAAATTAAAAAAAAAAAAAAAAAATTTTTTTAAACTGCCCCTTTAAAAAAAAAAAAGTCCTTTAACATAGTGCACTGTGTTCGAGAGCGCCGGACACAGTGCACTATGGCAAGCGCCACGTCAATGCAATCACAAGATTGCAGACGCAGGGCTTCATTTGCGGCCGTTTATCCCGCCTTGGGGCGCTTTCTGAAGCGCTGAGTAGCTTCCGCCCGGCACTATTACTATGGCCGGGCGGTTTGATTGACATCTGAGGTTTGATGTCACTTCCTGTTGTCTCTGTCCCGGGCGCAATGGGAAAGAGATAACAGGAAGTATGAAGAGCGGATCTCTCCATTGCTTCTGGAAGGAGATACCGCCGGAGAGGAGAGGACGAGGAGAGGAGAGGACAAGGAGAAGAGAAGAGAAGAGGACAAGGAGGAGAGGAGAGGAGAGGACAAGGAGGAGAGGAGAGCAGAGGACAACACAGTCAGCATGGTAAGTGCCGCTGCTGTGTTGGGGGGATCTGTCTTAGCATTTTTTAAACCTGCTGGAGGTTTTGTGTTCTTTCTGTGAGATACATATTGGCATGGGGGTTTTCTCTGAGAGCTTTGAGCCAGCCCCTGCCTGTGTTACAAAAGATCCGGAGCAAACATAGAGAACTCCTCTGGTCTGATCTGCACACTGGCTCTCCCTCCCGCACTAACTTTGGGATAACAAGATAAGATAAGAGAACAGTCGTGTCAGTGAGTACACTTGCTATCACACTGATCCAGCCTGTCCCTGACAAAACACTAGCCCTGCAGCCGCAAAACAGATGCCTCTGATCCTTCCCACGCGCTCCCCCCTGTGCTTGATAATGAAGTCCCCTCCAGCCAGCTACTATCTGTAATGTTAACCACTGCACAGTGCCTCTCTGATCCTCCCCCATGCTCTCCCCCTCCTCTACTTAGGCTTGATAACAGAGGTCACTGCAATGGCTCCTTTTCAGCCTCACAGACTGCACACCTCCCGTCCCTGCTTTCTCTGCATGCCTGGTTGCTGTGAATCTCCCTGAGCTCCCTCAAACAGCACAGTAGAAGAGAGGGCACATTTAGGGCCGGTTCACACTGCTGCGATGTCAGACATCACATGTGATTCGCACCGCACTGCTGTGCAAATCTCATGTGATGTCTGTGTGATGCAAATTCAGCCATACAGATAGTATGGCTGAAATCGCATTCAGACCAAACTCACACAGGACCCATTTTTTGATCCGCACCAGAATCGGAACACATAGGTGTTCACACCCATGTGATCCGATTCCTGTCCAAATTCACAGTTCGCACTGCGATATGCAAACTTTACTGGAGGTGTCATTAACATTGTATTGACACCCCCAGCATTTCGCAAAGGGCAGTGTAAACTGCCTGCGAGTTGTATGTGATGCAGGAACCCGTACTGGATTCGCAGGGTTCCCGCATCGCTGCAGTGTGAACGGAGCCTAAGAGTACCCGTCTTGCTCAGCAGTAGCCTGGCCTGTCATCACCAATTCTGGCCCTGCTACCCGCACTACCTGCAATTTCTGCAGGGAAGCAAGCAGCAAGTACTTCTGGCTCCCTTGCGAGCCTGGCCAACCACAATTCACAAATGGATGTCAGTAAAACACTTTGGGGAAAAAAAAAGTCTGTTATTCTGAACTGTGCATGCGCAGTCTGAAGTCAGCCATTTAGAGAACTGCGTTTTGATGTGCACAGTGGCTGCGTTTTGATGTGCACAGTGGCTGCGTTTTGATGTGCACAGTGAGGCTGCAATTGATGGAGTTTTTTTCCCGAATTTTTCAGTTTGTTTGCGCCCCCCCAAAAATTTTGAGCACCAGCCGCCACTGTTAGAGGTGCCTCTCTTCTCTTTAATACTCCTGCTGGTTTTTGCTTCTAATCTCCTTGTGGAGGCTTCCATTTGTGGATGGACATTTTATGGTTACACAACCTGGTCACATTGCTATATTCTTTTTATAAGGACTATAAACTGAAGGACCTATGAGTAAATGGTTTTGGAACGAATCATCTGAGTTTCCATTATTTCTTATGGGGAAATTTGCTTTGATATACAAGTATTTTGGATTACAAGCATGTTTCTGGTACGAATTATGCTCGCAATCCAAGGTTTTACTGTATGTCCCTTCTTGTACTCTAATGCCTTCTTGTAATCTAATGCCTTCTTGTACTCTAATGCCTGTCCCCCCTCCAAGTCCTATGCTTACCTTTCCCAGCTTCGGAGTATGAAAAATCCATGGGTTTTAACTGAGTTTATGGTGCCAAAGTAGGCCACACAGGGAAGATTTTGGAGCTGGAACAAGTACAAAGCCTTGAGCAAAGGCCCTGGGCAGGCATCAGAGCCCAAAGGGTGTAACAGCGGGGACGGGGCATCTGGAAGTGTAAGATTCTGCTGGAGGTCATAGCTTTTGAAGGGAATGGATGGCAGTCCCCCCTTCAAGTCTTATAATTTCCTTTCCCTTTCCTGCAAAGGTTTTAGGAGTAGAATTTTTCTTTAGGGTTGAGCCATGTTCATGCACGGGACAGACTTTATTTTCTTTTTTTCAACAGTTCCATATATCAAAACAAGACACCATATAAAACCAATTGAATCTTCCATCATTATCAATTGTTGGTTTGTTACCCCCCCCCCCCCCCCGACCTCCATCAACATGCTCTTTTACTTCGTTCTTACTTGTTTACTCTAATCCAGCCCCACCCCCCCATAAACCTCTCTGTATACTTCCTCTTCTTTTTAAAATCTATCCAACTTTCCCATAGTTCCCCACTTAAACCATTCTCATCCCAGTCACTTATTCGCAGCACTTCCATTTTGTATCTAATTTAGACTTTCTTCAGCCATTCTGCTATTGTTGGACTTTCAGAATCCTGCCAGTGAAGTGGGATTAAGCGTTTAGCAGCGTTTATTAGATGTGGTATTAGGCAGTTTGTATAGTGTTTTATTGATGTCTCCATTCCATGAAACAAACATACTCATGGGTCTTCGAGGAGATCTATCTTTGTAATCTCCTTAATCAGGGCCAGCACCTCCTTCCAGAATTTTTTTTATATTGGGACAATCCCACCATATATGAGAAACATGAAACCTCCTTGGTGGGTGGGACTTTGAAAGTGACCAAAAACAATACTTATATCATATAAAACAGAAGTTTATTACAAAATAATATATTCCATAAAAAAGATTTGTGTCAACAAAGACAAAAAGTGCATTAGCATTTGTATGGATTGTGATATATATACAGACACATGTAGGCTTAATGGATGAACCCTATGTTTCCGGCTTGATGCCCTTCTTCAGGGTTTTTTTTACATACAGAGCCAGGTGTCGAAGAATATCAGAAACCCATACAATATGGGAACTGAGAGGGTCCCATATATCAAATAAGTAAATGAATAAAAAACTGCTCCCACGTGGCCCCGAACAGTCCAAAACAAAGATCTCTCAGCGAAGGTCCAAAGAAAGCCCCCAGTAAAAAATCAGATCAGATGATCTAAACGGAGAGCATCCCAGGGATATCACCCAAAAACAGGAGACACATCCAATGTTTGAAAATCCCAGACTTGGCTGGATATGTTCAATGGGTATCCAGCCCAGGGAATATACCTCCGTCCGGTTGCACGCCGAAAATGCTGGTGATCAGAAGTTGCGACAGGGGGTGTTTCGTGTTTCTCTTACAATGTTGGGATGTGGTGACCTCAAACATTTGATCCTGCAGGTCTTGGAATCTTTATCCCACCATATATGTGCCATATTCCCGATTGAATCACAATCCTGCCAACAATTAGGAGATTTTTCTATTTGAAACTTATGGACAATATCCGGGGTTATGTACCATCTAGTTATACATTTGTAGTTCATTTCTATGGTATTTATATCTACCGCTGAACAGAAAACTAATTTTATGATTCTTTTCATTTTCCATCACTCACCCATGTACCTAATTCCCTTTCTCATTTTTCGATAAATGGTGGCCTCTCCGGCTACCTCCAATAATATTTTATATATTCGGGATATTCCCCTTTTGTCCTTCCCCATTACGCACAATTATTCTAATGGTAGCGGGTTTTCTCCTGATCTTATAGGTTGCAGTAATGATGGTACAAAGTGCCTCAACTGGGAGAGGAGCCAGACTTAATGGCAAAGAATATGAAATAGCGGCTGTGTGACACTGAGTTAAGCAGGGGCAGGTTAGTATTATTATTATTTATACAGGGTTTATATAGCGCCAAAAGTTTGCACAGGGCTTTACAACATGATAGCAGACAGTATAGTTACAATACAAATCAATACAGGAGGAATCAGTGGGCCCTACTCATTAGAGTATAAAACTCAATGCGGGGATGGCAATAATCAGTGAAGTAAAAAACAGCAGAATCTGTAGCATCCAGGTATATTGGATTCCACCACCCCTGCTGTCTCCTGTGGTTCCATCTGCTGGTCCCTAAGGCTAGGTTCACACATATGTGAATTGGATAAGTTTTAAACCGCATCCAATTCGCATGACATGTGAAAGAACATTGCTTTCTATTGTGCCTGTTCACATATGTCCGGTGCAGCCGGAGTGCGGATTTAGGCTGGGTTCACACTAGAACACGCAGTGGCTCACAGCAGGAGTCCGGTGCATCCTCGTTTCAGGTCCGATTTCAGCCCAAATTTGTGGCTGAATTCAGACCTAAAACTGACCAAATCGCACCGGAGCCGCTGTGGAGATATGTGAACCGGCTCCATAGAGAGCTGGTCACAATCCCCTGCTATTGCAAATTGGATGCATCCAATTTGCACTAGTGTGAACCCAGCCTTAGTGCAAATTGAAAAAGAGTCCTGTCAGTTTTGTGAGCAATGCGGTCTGGCTCAGGTGTGAATTCAGGCCTAATGACTTCTATGGGAACGCTTTTGAATCGCACATGTTATTCAGTTGTAAACCAGATAAAATCCTGACCTGATCCCGATGTAAACCTGACCTTATACTGATGCAATCCTGACCTGATCCTGGTCAAAAGTTGACCTGAAACTCTGAACAACTACTTTGTCAATTAGCTGTAAGGCTCGATTCACACCTATGCATGTTGCTTTTGAGCGTTTTTGGAGGTTTTTTTTTCATGCTTGCCACGTTTTTGAGCAGCGTTTTTGCGGCGTTTTTGCCGCGATTTTGCCGCGATTTGCGTTTTGCGGGTTTTTTTTGTTTTTTTTTTACAGTTTTTTTTTACAGTCTAAAAAAAAAATTAAAAAAAAAAAAAAAAAAAAAACGGCAAAAACGCTGCAAAAACGCTGCCAAAACGGTGCACTTGCGTTTTTGATGCTTGTCCATTGAATTCTATTACATGCAAAACGCTGCATTTTGCATGAAAAAAAGTCCCTGACCCTTTCCAAAAATGCAGAGAAACAAAAAGGCATTGATGTGAACATGTTCCATAGGAACCCATGTTAAAAAATTCCCGTGCATTTCTGCAAAATGCAAAATGCATCAAAAAACGCGCTAGTGTGAATGGAGCCTTAAAAAGGAGCTTCAATTCGCACCGCACATGTGTGAACCCTGCCTAAATCACTACAGAACACAATAATGGTGTAGAGGATGGTGGGATAAACCACTGAGCACAATCAGGGACCAGGCATTCCACATACCCGGACGTGTTAGAAGTTAAAGTTAAGGTTCAAATGGCCGCCTCCACAAGGGGGTTAGAAGCAAAATCTAGCAGGAGCTACAGAGTATAAAAGAGAATAGAGTCTCCTCTGAAGCCCTGTTTCGGACTTTCCGACAACAAAACCGTTGTCCGAAGGGCGTTGGCCCAAACTTGTCTTGCATACATACGACCACACAATTGTTGGCCAACAATTACAAACGTAGTGATGTACTAGACGTACTACGTTGTTTTTCAGCTCTTTAGCACCACCCTTTGGGCTCCTTCTGCTAATTTCGTGTTAGTGAAAGTTTTGGTGAGTGTTGATTCGCGATTTTCATTTCGCACTTTTCATTTCGCACTTTTCAGTTAGTTTCTGAACAGCCGTTCGTCAACCAGACATGTTGCGGAATCAGAGGAGATAACGTGTTATTTATTATTGGCCTTGGAGTTATTGCTTTGACATTCATTTTTTGGTTGAATAATGATTTGATTTGGTATATTTTCTATATTTTTGGATGCATAGAATACACTTTTTGGTTAAGTTCTATTGGCAGATAGCATGTCTAATTTTATTTGTTTTCTTTTTTTAATGCGCAATAAAAAAATTGTGGAGAATAATACTTGGCTATGTGTTTTACTTCAAATGACAGTTTGGGAGTAGGCAGTTACATTTAAAAAAATACAATGTAAAATTGACAAGGGACACCAACATAGTTGTATCTTTGATCTTAAAAACTATGGGATAATGGTGTTGTGGTAACTTACCCAAATAAAAATAAAAAAAGTATAATATTATTCTTGATATCACTAGAAAAAAAAGCCTTTGAAAATTTGTTTGCAAAAACTCCATCAGTATCACCAGCAAATCAGCTTCATTATTATCCCATTAAAGAAGAAGAGAATGTGCGCTGCATTTCGAGATTTCATAATTTGCCACGTCACGAATGTTACTTCTCCATTACGAACGCTAGTTTACAAGACCGACCGCTTCTGCTTCCGAGCATGTGTGTTTGTACTTTGGACTTTTGTTCGACGGACTTGTGTACACACGCTCGGAAAATCCGACAACACACATTTGTTGGCGGAAAATTTGAAAACCTGCTAGCCAACATTTGTTGGTGGAAAGTCCAACAACCATTGTCTGATGGAGCATACACACGGTCGGATTTACCGACAACAGCCTGTCATTGAACATTTCCCGTCGAAAAGTCCAATCGTGTGTACGAGGCTTAAGTGTAGCAATATGGTTACATTTAATGAAGGTACAAAATTTAGCAACTCAAATGGTTGATGATTAAAACAGAGGCAACTTTTTCTGGTGTTTTTTTATAAGTGGTATTAAACCCAAAAGCAAACATTTATTATATTGCAGCTTGCCAATGCTTAGATCTGATGGCTGCATTTGTTTCCTTTTTTTAGGCTTTTTTTCTTCTGTTTTCATCTGGTGATCTAGCCAGCAATTCTGTTGTTTTCCAAAAGCACAATCTCTTCAGTAGAATTATTAGTTCACATGGATGAGACAAGCAATTTAACACTGGCAGGGGTGTACAAAATGATCAGCTTTTATTTATTTACAGTATGTAAAACCTTCATCCCAAAAGGAAGGAATACTGTGTTGTAACTGATTAGTGTAAGCTGGAGTTTGGCTTCAATGTGTTAGTGTATCTAAATCTGTTAATACATTTACACTGCCCTGTCCCCCAGACTGGCAATGCTGCTTTCCAAAAGTGTCCCTGTGCTCCTTAATCCCTGTGTATACAGGAGATGTGTTACTGGCCAGATCACCAGGTGAAGGTGGAAAAAGCCAAAGAAAATAAAACTGATGCAGCCACCACATCTAAGGCCTCATGCACACTGGACGTTAAAATAACGTTAGAAAAACACCAGTAGCTTTGCAGTGAGTTTTTCAACGATTTTGCAATAGCGTTTTTTTACATTTATTATTGGTTTTTAGCGTTTTCCGCTTTATCGTTTTTTAGCTTTTTTTTTTTTTTTTCCAATGGATCATAAAATGCTGGTGAGAAACATTTTTGAACGTTTATCAGCGTTTTTTAACATTAGAGCATTTTTACAGCTGAAAACAGCTGAAAAACTCCTTTCAGAACCCACTAGTTTTGTTTTTTGTTTTTTGAAGCCAAAAAGCTCCCCAGCCAAAAACTGCTGATAAGAGCCTATGTGTGCATGAACGCAAAGGATAACATGATGGGGAGTTTATTGACTGTAGAAAAAAATCTCTGAAGCCAAAAACAGCTGCTGTAAAAACGTCCAGTGTGCATGAGGCCTAATAATTGGTAAGCTATAATATATGTTACACTTTTTGGTTTGGGGTTTATTACCGCTTTAAGTGACAGAATTGCTTTGAGAGGTTTTACATGATAATGGAATCCTATATTTCAGTGTAGTCCCAAGAAAGACAGCAGAATCTATGCGAGGAAGAAAAGCAGTGGAACAAAACTGTCAGTTCTTTACTGTCGGTATATCCTCTATATAGGGCTTGATTTGCCATTACATATAACAGGCATGTGACTATAGGCAATCAGAGACAAAGAGGTGGTTTTTCAGTTACAGTTATTGGCTACACCTCATTTCCCATAATCAGCAGAAGTAATTGTAAGGTTACTCACACATTGGCAATTTTATAAGCTAGATTAGGACTAGTAAAAGTGTGTTGCTATGGGAGCAAAAGGCCTGTGTGCCTACAGGTTTTAGTATTGGAAATCTGTCTCCTAAAACATAAAGGTGTCCTTATTTCCCATGGGCCCTCCACTGCTGTCTGACATTCCATTAATGGAACGAAGTCTTCATCTCAAGAATTCAGCTGGAGAATCTTATTTAAAATTGAGCTTCTATGACAGCTTTAATTGCAGCAGGCCCACAATCCAGAATGGACACCTAAACAAACAAAACAGATGTCTGCATTGGAATTATGGTTGGCGGTACGACAGAAGTCGAGACCCCAGGTAAAGCAAGCAGCAGAGATTTGGAAGCTCAGCATATAGAGTAAAACCTTGGATTGCGAACATAATTTGTTCCGGAAACATGCTTGTAATCCAAAGCACTAGTATATCAAAGCGAATTTCCCCATAGGAAATAATGGAAACTCAGATTTGTTCCACAGCCATTTATTCATAGGTCTTTCTGTTTATAGTCCATATAAAAAGCAATGTGTGTAACCATTAAATGTCCATCCACAAATGAAAGCCTCCACAAGGGGATTAGAAGCAAAATCTAGCAGAAGCTACAGAGTATAAAAGAGAAGAGAGGCGCCTCTAAGTGTAGCAATATGGTTACATTTAATGAAGGCACATTTAGCAATTCACATGGTTGATGATTAAAAGAGGCACATCTAAGTATGCAGGCATCCGGGGTAAAGCTGTCCACATAGACCATCCTCTGCACTGCCAGCTCTCACCGCTGTCAGTCTGCAATCGTGACCGGGAAGACTACCCTGCAGTGAAGCGATCTGAAAGCGTGGCATGAAGCGCTCGTGGAGCACAGTGTGTAAGGGATGACATCTATGGTGGTGTGGAGGATGGTATTTGTCAGGGGTGTCCAAACTTTTTTCAAAGAGGGCCAGATTTGATGAACTGAACATTCGTGAGGTCCGATCATTTTGCCTGACTTTCTTTGAACCATTAAATTTCGGTCTAAGTGTGTTCGTCCGAGCACTAATACACTGCCCAATAAGAATTCTCTTGTCTTTGTGGCTGTGTATAAAGAGATGAGCTTGGGTGTGTTATTTGGAAATACCATATTTATTGGCGTTTAACATGCACCTTCACTTTAAGAGGGAAGTTTCAGGAAAAAAATAAAATTTTAAGTAAAGAACTGTGAAGCAAAATAAGGGTCAGTGCCCATTAATGCAGCCTAATCTGTGCCCATCTGCAGCCTCACAATTGCCCATCTGCAGCCTCACCATTGCCATGAATGCAGCCTCAACAGTGCCATGAATGCAGCCTCACAAGTGCCATGAATGCAGCCTCACAAGTGCCATGAATGCAGCCTCACCATTGCCATGAATGCAGCCTCACCATTGCCATGAATGCAGCCTCACCATTGCCATGAATGCAGCCTCACCATTGCCATGAATGCAGCCTCACCAGTGCCATGAATGCAGCCTCACCATTGCCATGAATGCAGCCTCACCATTGCCATGAATGCAGCCTCACCATTGCCATCAGTGCAGCCTTATCGATACCCGTCTGCAGCTTTGGAGGAGACAGGGAGGGGGCTGGATGAGCGCCAACAGATTACATACAGGAGAATCTCCTGTTTACTCGGGATGGGATCACCCAGGTGACCTCGCCCATTTGTTTACTTTAGCGGCAGGGACCATCCGACGCAAGGGAAGCAATGGAATCAGACATGTTGGCGGCTTTGGATTTTTTTTCTGCAGGTAGGCCGGCATTGTTGATCGTGATTGACAGTAAATTAACATTGTGGGACTTTTTTTTTTAATTAAAGGATTTGTCAAAAACAGTGTGCTCGTGTTTAAATTTTTTTTTGTGAATAAGTAGGTGTACTTATTCACAGTGGGGCAGTATCTGGGGTCACCTTATTTTTAAAGGGGGCTTCCAGATTCCAATAAGCACCCCAGCTGCAGACCCCTCATCAACAGGTGACAGGGTGCTTTAACGGGGGGGGGTCCCTCCTGGCAAGGCACCCCCATATGGAGGACATGTGATCTGGTACCCCCATGCGTTTTCTTGTTTTGTGTGTGGGGTTCCCCCATAAATCCATACTAGACCTGGAGGGTCTGGAATGGAATTTGGGGGCAACCCCATGCCATTTTTTGTGGGGTTCCCCTTAATATCCATGGCATGGACGTGGCATGAATGGAGAGGGTGCACACCTTTTTTTTTTTTTTTTTTTTACACTGCCCTCGGCTGGCAGCTGAATGTGCCGGATGAGGATGAGTCATTGGTTGTTAGGACACCAGCGGGTTCCAGCTCCCTAACAATCAGGAGCCCTGAGCAGGAAACTTTCACATTTAGTAGCAGCTGCTAAATCTTTAAGTTCCGCTGTTGCTGGAAGTTCAGCTCAGTCAAACGCCCATTTGTTTGAGGCGTTCGCTGAACCTCCCAACAGTGAAGAAACCTGCGACTGATGAACATTGTACCTAGTTCATAGATCTCATTTATTTCCCTTTCTGGTCGAATGTTCTTTATTCCTTCTGGTCAAAAGTTCTTTACTCCTTCTGGTTGAATAATCTTAAGGTTTTTTTGTTCTCTTATGCCCTGTACACACGACCGGTTTTCCCGTCGGAATAAACGCTGAAGGTTTTTCCGACGGAATTCCTCTCAAGCTGTCTTGCATACACACGGTCACACCAAATTCCAACCGTCCAGAACACGGTAATGTACAGCACGTATGACGGGACTAGAAAACGGAAGTTCAATAGCCAGTAGCCAATAGCTTCCGTCTCGTACTTGCTTCAGAGCATGCGTCGTTTTTGGTACGTCGGAACAGCATACAGACGAGCGGTTTTCCCGATAAGGATTGGTTCCGTCTGAAAAGTTTAGAACATGTTCTCTTTCTAGGTCTGTCAGAATTTTCTGATGGAGCAAAAGTCCGATGAGGCATACACACAACCGGAATATACGATGAAAATCTCCCGTTGGACTTTTTCTGTCTGACATTCCGCTCGTGTGTACACAGCATTAGTATCAAACGTTAGGGAAGGTTACATTTGCTCTATGTAAGGCAATAAAAAATAACATTTCACACACATTAAACACATTATAGGTATTATTTGTGACTTTCACACAAATGCTGAAACATTTACAAAACTTTTTTGTAATACATAAAACCCTAATTGTATGGAGAATGGCTATATATAATAAGTAACCTTACCTAATTCTCCTATCAATGACTTCTCCAGAATCTCTTGGCTGAATATTCATACTTCAGTCAGTTTCTGTGAAAACAGTAAAAAGAGGATTTTGTAAGAAGTGAATTGTTGACCAAATCATTGAGTAATAATTGAAATTCTCTGATGGGCAGTCATGTGTGAGATTAATGACAGCTATAAAGATCAAATTAAAATGATGGCAAAGGCAAAGGGGGATTACAGCCAAATTCATGAATCTCCCTTGTAACCAATTTAGTACAATTTATGTGGAGAAGCAGTACTGTATTAGAGATTAAATTTTAGAAGAAAACAAAACAAGTCAAAGGCTCATTTTAAACAAAAACTGAATTTAATAACTCACACTATTAACATAACGGGGCTGAATGTAAATTTAGGGGAAAAAAATACTCTTTGCAAAAAATATGGCATGAATCCTCCAACTATTGGTCTATTGACTATTGATAAACAAATGAAGCATTAATCTTGCCACACATCATAAATACCTTCTTTAACACCTATCGGGAAATTAAACAGCTTTTTAAAAAAAAAAAAAAAAAAGATTTTATTTTGCTTCTTTAGTGTGACACTTCAGTCAGTCGTGAGAATGGGCACAGGCACAGCACATCTTTCTGGCCAACCAATCAGCCTCCAACAAGGTGGGTACAAACAACACATTATTCTGTATATCTAGTATAGCAGAATGGCTTTACTGCACATTGGCATCGGCAGACCTCCACAGGATTACAATTGTAAAATGATATTTAGTAATCAAAACAGCCATGCCATAAAATGTATACAAAAACAAAACAGCCGTGCCATAAAAAGTATACAAAAATTATTGTTTATAGCAGGGGTCTCCAAACTTTCCAAGCAAAGGGCCAGTTTACCGGGCTTCAGAATTGAGGGAGGCCAATGGAAGTAGAAACTGTTCCAGCCAGACAAGGTGGTCAGTGTGAGAAGGAAGAAAGCCCCATCTTATATATTATTAGGAGAAATAGCGCCCCATTGTTGGTGTCGATGGGAGGAATAGTCCCCCATCTTTGGTGTCACTGAGAGGAATAGTGTCCCATTGTTGGTGTCACCGGGAGGAATAGTGACCCATCATTGGTGTCACTGGGAGGAATAGTGCCCCATCGTTGGTGTCACTGGGAGGAATGGTGCCCCATCATTTTTGTCACTGGGAGGAATAGTGCTCCGTTGTTAGTGTCACTGGGAGGAATAGTTCTCCGTTGTTAGTGTCACTGGGAGGAATAGTGCTCCATTGTTAGTGTCACTGGGAGGAATAGTGCTCCGTTGTTAGTGTCACTGGGAGGAATAGTGCTCCATTGTTAGTGTCACTGGGAGGAATAGTGCTCCGTTGTTAGTGTCACTGGGAGGAATAGTGCTCCGTTGTTAGTGTCACTGGGAGGAATAGTGCTCCATTGTTAGTGTAACTGGGAGGAATAGTGCTCCGTTGTTAGTGTCACTGGGAGGAATAGTGCTCCATTGTTAGTGTCACTGGGAGGAATAGTGCTCCGTTGTTAGTGTCACTGGGAGGAATAGTGCTCCATTGTTAGTGTCACTGGGAGGAATAGTGCTCCGTTGTTAGTGTCACTGGGAGGAATAGTGCCTAGACATGTGCGGTTCGTTTCATTCCGAATAAATATTCAGACACATTTTTTGTTATTCCGAGATTCAGATATATCCGAATACCTGAATGACAGTATATACGAAATTTACTGAATGCTCCAAATAACGAAACGAAATTCGTCCGAATTGAATTGAAATTCAAATAGAATTTTACATCAAACTCCAGTTGAATTCTAACTGTAAACATATTTCTGAAATCAAAGACTGTGTGTGTTATTAGAGTGCCATTTCAAAATAATGCTGTTTTTGTTAAGCAAAAGGTGATTTAGGGAGTCATTGTAATCATATGATTACTTTTTTCTTTTGCTTGTTCACTTTGCCACATTCGAATCGAAAAAAAAAAATCTAAAGTTTTAGATTCGACTGATTTAAATTTATTGATTTGAACGTTTTGAATAAAAAAAAAATCGGTAAATTGGAAAAAGACATAAAATGAATTCTAAATATGAATTCTGAATATGAATCACGAATACAAATTGAATGAATAAACCAAATTTATTGAAACTCAATAACTAGATTAACTAATCTAAACAAAACAAAACTAATTTTTTCGTCATGTACATGTCTAATAGTGCCCTATTGTTGATGTCACTGGGAGGAACAGTGCACCATTGTTGGTATCCGTGGGAGGAATAGTGACCCATCATTGGTGTCAGTGGGAGGAATAGCTCCCCATCTTTGGTGTCACTGAGAAGAATAGTGCCCCATTGTTGTTGTCACTAGGAGGAATAGCGCCCCATCACTGGTGTCACTGAGAAGAATAGGAACCCATCATCGCTGTCAGTGGATGGAATAATTCCCCATGTCTGTGGAGGAATATTGCCCCATAATTTGTGTCAGTGGGATGAATAATGCCACGAGGGCCAGATAAACGCAAGCAAAGGGCCACATCCATCCCACGGGCCACAGTTTGGAGACCATTGTTTTAAAGGATAAGTGTACTGTCAAACAATCTGTAAGCGCATTTATCTCCCCCCTCCCTCTACTGCACCAAACCAGCCCACCCTGCCCCTTACTTATCTTTCCGTCATGCCTGTGACCTCTGGTGTTAAAGTACAACTCATATATGACTGTCTAAACAGTTCCCAAATCCATTGTGATGCACAAGCCTCATAAAGTAAACCACACAAATCTTTTACCTTCTCTGTCCTAGCCAAATTCTCCTTTGTTTGTGTCTCACACATTCCGCCTCCCAGACACTGCAGCTCACAGTGGGAGGGTTTCAGCAGCAGAGGTAGCGTTGTCAATTCAGAAATCATTGGGTAGGATTGGGTGTGGACAGGTGTTGATTGACAAGCTACGGGCCTGTAAATCAACAGTGACAATGCTGACAGCCACACCCCTTCCAACATGTTTTCATCCCAATGTAGTGCAAGAAGGCACAGCCTACATGAGAGTGGCAACTCTGCTCCAAATTCAGGAGCAAGGCAACTTTGTTGCCACACCATCACAGAAAGCTGCATTGGGTGGACTTTACTGGCAAGACCAACGGGTATTTGTAGGACTTTGCAGGGCGACTGTGTCAAAACTGTGCAAATACATTTATAATGTAATGCTGCAGCACCTATTTTTTTTAATAATAAACCATAGTTCTACTTTAATCAGAAACTCTTCCCTTAAGAAGTTTAATTTTTCAGTTATTATTACTACTGTTATTATATTGGCTCACCTATTTGTATAAGTAATGTTCCCTATATCCAAAACATACAGTATGTTAAATTGAGAGGGAAAGCTTGCTCCTGGGTCTATGCAGAGTGACAGCGGAGGTGTAGTGCAGCCTGACTGTGTTTCTGTCAATAGCATGTCTGCCACCATGTTGTTGAGGATAAGTTATGTCCTTGGTAGTATGGAGGAGGACGCCGCTAATTGCGTAAAAGGCAGTTTCTCCCCAACACTCCCTGCATAGTTCCCACGCTGATGTGAGTTCATTCCCAGGAAAGCTAGTGCTACCGGAGAAGCAGGCAAGTAAGCAAGCACACACCTCTACTGTTCAATGCTAAATGGATGCTGGCCATACACTGTATGAAAAATCGTTCAACCAAATTTTCAAAAAACAAACACTTGGCCATGAGAGCAACTGATAGTGCCATCATGGAATGACCGATAAATCATTCAATGGACATAAACTAATCAGTTTTTTGTTCGTTTTTTTTTACATAAACCTAGTGCAAACAGTTTGCAGGAGAAACACATTAACCTTTCAATTTATTGTTCATTCAGCAGAAAAATTCCAAACTTGTCCTTCTTTTTTTGGCTCAAAAACATCATAACCGATTATCAACTGGCCGAAAAACGAATGAACTGTCCAAATGACCGAATTTCGGCAGTTTTTTCATATAGTGTATGACCAGCATAACACACTTCCTTGACCACCATTTCACAGATGCCTTTCTTCACGCAAGGATAGCATGCAAATTTGTGAAGCGTTCAATATGGTTTGCTATGTTATTCTTCTGCCCCTCTCTTCCCTTTCTTTAATTCAGAGTATATAAGACGATATTATGATATCAATAGCTGCTATGAAATATGCCATTTTTTAAATTTTATATAAAAAAAAAATAAAATAAAAATTATGCTTTATACCTATTAGGGCTAAAGCTGGTCAAACAAAAAACTAACACATTTCTCCATTCGCACAAGGCAGATGGAGGAATACCCCCCGCTGAGACATTGAATTCTTACAACATATCTCTTCAACAGAAGGCAATCAATTGATCAATAGCCATTCACTGTTTGAAATATTCGGTCCCTGATGTCCACCTCTTCTTGGGTCCCTTTTCGCTGCTCCTAGCCCCTCCCTCCTTTGAATGCCCCCAGCCAGCAGCTTGCTACAGGGGGCACCCAAGCTGAGTCAGAACTCTGTGTATCCATTCAGACACGGAGCCCCGACCTGGCCCCGCCTCTTCTCTCCCCTGATTGGCTGACAGAATTTGATTGACAGCCGTGGGAGCCAATGGCACCACTGCTCTGTCTCAGCCAATCAGGAGGAGTGTCCCAGATGGCTGAGGGGATCGTGGACATCGCTGGAGAGAGAAGGGGCTCGGGTAGGTAATTAGGGGGTGCTGGGGGGCTGCTACACACAGAAGGCTTTTTATCCTAATGCATAGAATGCATTAAGATAAAAAAACTTCTGCCTTTACAACTCCTTTAAAAACAAAACCTCTAAATGCACCCCCTTTTTTTTTTCAATCCTGCACTGTTGATTATTCTCTTCTCATCCTGGTTTTGCTGTTTCTTCTAAAACTCCATCTAGGATGCAAGGTTAGAACTAGAGAGCTCTTCATATCTTTGTGTCAGTTCCTGGACTTGAACCTGGGACTTCTGCTGTGTCTGGCAATTACTCTTCTTGCTGCAAAGAAGAAAACTAATGTGCAAAACCAAGGCGAGCCAAAGCAGCTAAAGAGGACTAAGAAGCTGCCACACATACAGCAGTGTTCCTACACAGAAAAACAATAAGGTAAATAGAGATATGTGGCGCTAACTCAAAGTGCATAAATGTGATGAAATAAATATAATCCAGTTCTTCAAGTAAAGTGCATATGCGTAAAGAGCAAAATCACATAAATAAAGTGACTAAACATCCATTAAATTCATAAGAAGTGACATCGGATAAATAAGATTGTCATATTTCATATTTCATATTTCATGAATTTTCACTGTTATTTATCTGATGTCAGTTCTTATGCATTTAATGGATGTTTAGTCACTTTATTTATGTGATTTTGCTCTTTACGCATATGCACTTTTCTTGAAGAACTGGATTATATTTATTTCATCACATTTATGCACTTTGAGTTAGCGCCACATATCTCTATTTACCTTACTCTTCTTGCTGATCCATTGGACAACCCTGCCTTGTTCCTTGACTGCAGAACCTTGAACTCTTTGCTCCTCCCATGAACTCCCTGATTTGAGCCATGTCTCTGCGCTTCCTGTTTGCCAGATTATTGTGCTCTCTTCAGCCAATATCTCGCTCTTGTCTTCCCTGCTGCCGTCCATATTGTACTAGTTATCAACCCATAACTTGTTCCTTGACTGTGCTTCTGCTTGATCGATGGGAGTCCCACTACTTCTATAGCAACTGGACTTCGAGCCAGGCCCCTGGTCATGACACTTTGCTTGGCAATCCTGCTTGTGAATGACCTTAACAGGTTCACTTCTGTAACTGAGGTGTAGGATTCAGAGAGTTTCCCGTGCTCCAGTTCCCATGCTGTCATTCTCAATTACGTCACTTACTGCAAAGGGGACATATTTAAAGCCTTGCTGCTATGACTGCAGAACCTGGTGCCACTGGTGCTTTAAGAGGGGCCACCCCATCCCCTTCAAGCTACTGCCCACTGCCAAAAGTGTCAGCTGCAAGAAAAAAAAGGGAGAGGGTTCCAACTGAGTCTGGAATATTAGCTAAATGCAGATTTCTGGAAGCTATGAAGGAGCAGACACTACAGCAGATCTCAATCAACAAAATAATTTTCTGGTCTTTAACAATATTGTAAAATAACAGCAAATATTTATGGCTCTCCAGATCTGAACAAAACCCAGCTGATAATCCAAAGCGCGCACTTTAATTTTGCATTGTGAGGAACACCTGCCATCTCTTATGTCATGGGAATGTCTTGCCTGTTAACCTTCCCTAACAAGCCGAGCTAAATCCAAGGAACATTCCAAAAAGAGCAGCATTACAATCTACATCAAACAGGTCCATGTCCTTCCCCATTTACTGTGTTTATCCGCTGGGTTGCTAAGCAACAATACAGTAACCAGGCTACTGTTATACAAATAGACTATACTGTGGGAGATAGATAGATAGATAGATAGATAGATAGATAGATAGATAGATAGATAGATAGATAAACACACACACATTCCTGCTTTGTTTACAGTGGAACAAAATGTAAAAAAATAAAATATGCGAACAGCAGGCTTTTTTTTTTTTTTTTTTTTTGTGGTAAAGGCATGCAATGCCTCTTCTGCAATAAAGTACACATGCCTGCCCATTTGCAATCTTCTGTGGAATTTACACTGAGCTGCGCATTTGCATTTCAGCACACTACCAGCATACCAGGATGACTACACTTCTGCACATGTGCAGGAGTAAGGTCATCCTGTGCCAGCCAAACCGTAGACTGGCACCCGGAAGAACCCTGGGAGAAGATACCGGTGAGGGGCCTCGAAGGACTCAGACCATTCGAACGAAGGTAATTATTCATGCCTACTACCCTTCTCTGCTGATCCCTCCACTTGCTTCCACTCACCCAACTAATTAAATTCAAAATACTAACAACTTTCAAAGCCATCCACAACTCCCCCAGCAACTGTGCATCACTAAACTAATTTCAAATTACCAACCTTACCATTCTCTTCGTTCCTTCCAAGACCTCCTGCTCTCTAGCTCCCTAGTCACCACCACTATGCTCGATTCCAGGACTTCTCCCGAGCCTCTCCCCTCCTCTAGAACACCCTACCTCAATCTGTCCTACTATCTCCCACTCTATCCACTTTTAGACGATCCCAGAAAACCCTTCTCTACAAAGAAGCCTATCCCACCTCCACCTAACAACTGTACTTTTAATTTCTCCATCAGCTCATCCCTCAAAGTTATTACGTTTTGTACCTCTTGACCCTCCCTCCTAGATTGTAAGCTCTAAAGAGCAGTGCCCTCTGATTCCTCCTGTATGAAATTGTATTGTAATTGTGCGGTCTGGCCTTATGCTGTAAAGAAGTGGTTCTCAACCTCAGTCCTCAAGTATCCCCAACAGGCCATGTTTGCAGGTTTTCCTTTATTTTTCACAGGTGCTTTAAATCAGAGTCAATGGCTTGGAATTTTGGACAGCTGTTTTATCTAAGAGAAATTCCTAAAAACATGGCCTGTTGGGGGTACTTTAGGACTGAGTTTGAGGACCACTGCTGTAAAGCGCTGTGTAAACTGTTGGCATCATATAAATCCTGTATAATAATAACTAGAAAAGCTACAATTTCTGGGGAAATTGTGAAAAGTGTTCTTGCCTCTACAACTGGAGTGGGCGGAGTAACTGGATGGAGTGGCTTGAGTAACTGTGAAAAGTGTTAAAAAGCTTAATATTTTAAAAAGTATAAATAGTAGTAAAAAAGTTGAAGTCCCATCATTAGCTGAAAGAGCTGAACATTTTTTTCAAAAGCTTTTTTTTTCAAAAATGAATTATTTTTTTTCCAAAATGATTTTTTTTATTTTTTTAAATGAAATTTTTTTTTTTTAAATGAAATTTTTTTTTTCAAAAATGATTTTTTTTTTTTTTTCAAAAATTAATTTTTTTTTTTCAAAAATGAATTTTTTTTTCAAAAATTAATTTTTTTTTTCAAAAATGATTTTTTTTTTCAAAAATGTATTATTTTTTTCAAAAATGATTTTTTTTTTTCAAAAATGATTTTTTTTTTTTTCAAAAATGATTTTTTTTTTTTTTCAAAAATTATTTTTTTTTTTATGGGGCGGTCATAATGTTTTGGCTGATTATGGGGTGGTCATAATGTTTTGGCTGATCATGGGGTTGTCAGCTTTTGTCATCTCCCACTCTAGTTTTGAACATTTCGCCATTCATTCCTATGGGACCAATTTCACCGAAAAAAAGACGATATTTCGTGAACCATTCGGCGAAACGTTCCACAAAGTAATAGCACACCAATTAAATGACATTGATTCCGGATTCACACTGGTATTTTTCAGCTTTTCACAAAGTTCCACAAGGTAATAGCACACCAATTAAATGACATTGAACAATTCGCCATTCATTCCTATGGGACCAATATTGCCGCAAAAACGACGATATTTCGTAGACCATTCGGCGAAACGTTCCACAAAGTAATAGCACACCAATCGGGAACAATCCGCACGTTTTGGTATATTACTTGTCTCTGTAGTGTAAAAACTGTGGGAGGAGTCTACAAGCATTATCAAGTCTAGCAGATGAAGGTATGACCACATGCATTTGGGGGGTCTCAGCATCTTGTGTTTACAACCACTGTTTCCTAGCAACGCTCATGTCCTGTTTATGCTTCACAAATACTGCTCAATACACAATACACAGGACCATGATAGCTGTAGTAACTGTGCAGTAATTCAAATGGCCGTATTTTAAAAACTATAAATCCTACAGCGAAGATCTTTATATTGTGAGAAACACAAGACCCAGACCTAGATTTTGATGCATAGTATGTCTCTGAAATATTAAAATTGAAGGCACAGTCGCAGTTTAGAAATTGCCCTTCAAATTTGAAGGGGCTAGAGTGTAGTTTCAATGAATGTCAATGGACGGTGTGAGTTGCAAACAAATGGTCATATTGTGAAAACTATCAGGACTATGGCTTAGCTGTGGACATGTTTAGTGGCAGCAGGGATAGCTGAACGTTTTGATATAAGATTTGTGTAGGTGGGCTTGAAAATGAGGGAGTGGCGGCAGTTTAGAAATCATGTTCTGATTTTTCAGCTTTTGTCACCTCCCACTCCAGTTTCCCCATTCATTCCTATGGGACCAATTTCGCTGCAAAAACGACGATATTTCGTGAACCATTCGGCGAAACGTTCCACAAAGTAATAGCACACCATTCGGGAACAATCCGCACGTTTCGATATATTACTTGTCTATGTAGTGTAAAAATTGTGGGAGGAGTTAGGGTGGTAAATTTGGCTATAATAATAATAATATATATGTGAGATAACAGTAAGTGGTCTTGCTATGCAAGAACACTTAATAATGCCTTTAGTACCACTTTAAGAAATAATAAAGAAAGTGCCAATGCTCTTTAGGGCTTACAGTTCTGAATACTCCATGTCACTGCCCTGCCTTTTAACTGCCAGCACATGTCACCCCATTGGTATCTCCCCCCGGAGCTCCACCCCTCCTGTGACCCCATCTGTCAATACACCTCCATCTCGTTGGTTTAAAGGCATCCTTTAAGTAATCCCCCACCGTCCTACATTCAGCCTGCCTGGTAAAATACTAAAGAAGTAATATACAGCACTTACAGGTAGTGACAAAAATAAATAAAGTGCAATAGTGTATATAAATGAAATTTCCCTTATAAATCAGTGTGTACAAACATCATCTCCTAAAGTGATCAGTGCAACATCGAAACAAACGTGAATCAATATCTTACAATATTTGTAGAACATACAAACTGTATCAGTTCCTTCCAGTTTATGTGAAACAATCATTGAAAAACGTCTATCAATATTTAAACTGAGCAACAGACTCCCCAATGTGCCAGACCTCTTGCCGTGTTATTCCATCTCCCCTTTGTACCACCTCCAAATTGTGCTTGTGATAAAAACATACAATTGGATGAACATTCACCAGATAGAGAGACCCCTTACTCTGATAAGTGGGTTATCTGCACTTTTTTACTTCTCAAGTTCCAACATACCATTCATACAAACTCTTCGTATACAGTATCTCACAAAAGTGAGTACACCCCTCACATTTTTGTGAATATTTTATTATATCTTTTCATGTGACAACACTGAAGAAATTACACTTTCCTACAATGTAAAGTAGTGAGTGCACAGCTTGTATAACAGTGTAAATTTGCTGTCCCCTTAAAATAACTCAACACATAGCCATTAATGTCTAAACTGCTGGCAACAAAAGTGAGTAGAACCCTAAGTGAAAATGTCCAAATTGGGCCCAATTAGCCATTTTCCTACCCGGTGTCATGTGACTTGTTAGTGTTACAAGGTCTCAGGTGAGAATGGGGAGCAGGTGTGGTAAATTTGGTGTTATCGCTCTCACTCTCTCATACTGGTCACTGGGAGTTCAACATGGCACCTCATGGCAAAGAACTCTCTGAGGATCTGAAAAAAAGAATTGTTGCTCTACATAAATGCTATAAGAGGATTGCCAAGACCCTGAAACTGAGCTGCAGTACAGTGGCCAATACCATACAGCGGTTTAATAGGACAAGTTCCACTCAGAACAGGCCTCACCATGGTCGACCAAAGAAGTTGAGTGCACATGCTCAGCGTCTTATCCAGAGGTTGTCTTTGAGAAATAGATGTATGAATGCTGCCAGCATTTCTGCAGAGGTTGAAGGCGTAAGGGGGGGTCAGCCTGTCAGTGCTCAGACCATACGACGCATCAAATTGGTCTGCATGGCTGTGTTCCCAGAAGGAAGCCTCTTCTAAAGATGATGCACAAGAAAGCCTGCAGTTTGCTGAAGACAATCAGACTAAGGACATGGATTACTAGAACCATGTCCTGTGGTCTGATGAGACCAAGAAAAACGTATTTGGTTCAGATGGTGTCAAGCGTGTGTGGCGTCAACCAGGTGAGGAGTACAAAGACAAGTGTGTCTTGCCTACAGTCAAGCATGGTGGTGGGATTGTCATGGTCTGGGGTGCATGAGTGCTGCCGTATCTGGGGAGCTACAGTTCATTGAAGAAACCATGAATGGCAACATGTACTGTGACATACTGAAGCAGAGCATGATCCCCTTCTTTCGGAGACTGAGCCGCAGGGCAGTATTCCAACATGATAACGACCCCAAACACACCTCCAAGATGACCACTGCCTTGCTAAAGAAGCTGAGGGTAAAGGTGATGGACTTGCCAAGCATGTCTCCAGACCTAAACCCTATTGAGCATCTGTGGGGCATCCTCAAACAGAGGGTGGAGGAGAGCAAGGTTTCTAATATCCACCATCTAAGGACTCCAGTGGCAACCAGTGAAGCTCTGGTGAACTCCATACCCACGAGGGTTGTGGAAGTGCTGGAAAATAATGGTGGCCACACAAAATATTGACACTTTGGGCCCAAGTTGGACATTTTCACTTAGGGGTGTACTCACTTTTGTTGCCAGCGGTTTAGACATAAATGGCTGTGTTGAGTTATTTTGAGGGGACAGCAAATTTACACTGTTATACAAGCTGTACACTTACTACTTTACATTGTAGCAAAGTGTCATTCTAATAAAAAATTTTCAAAAATGTGAAGGGTCTACTCACTTTTGTGAGATACTGTATGTATAGGTTCGTAGAGGGCAGAGAACCTCATAGTGTAAAATAATATATTTAGAAAAACGATTTAAAAACAGCAATGCACTCACCTGTTCCAGTGCCTGATGGTGCAACACCCTGTATCAATGAAGTTTAGCGGTTCACCAGCCCTCCCTGCCCTTTGAAGTGATGTATAAGAAGATGTCTGAGTTCCTAAGCCCACCCAATATGTTTCATCATCAGGACCTCGTCAAGAGAAATTTAGGGGCTCTCACCTCGTACTCTATGTTATACTATTATTACCCTCCTTCTTATCTACTTATGCTAAGCCAACCATTAACTCATGGTTATCTTTTTACATCAATCATGACACTTTTGTACTATTACTATTACTATTACTAATACAGAAATATTGATGAACTTAAATTACAGCACAAATTACATTTAAAATAAGTAATTATTAAACTAAAGTATAGCAAAAAAAAAAAAAAAACCTGTCTTCTCTATACAACTTCTAAACCTTTAAAATATTTGTGTTTGATTAAACTATAGAACCCCATTGAAACACATTTGTGTAATAACCTAAAAAAAAATCTAAAAAAAACAAAACATACACAGTATATTTATATATACTGTATATATTATATATATATATATATATATATATATATATATATATATATATATATATATATATATATATATATATATAATAAAATATATTAAAAATGTGATCAATAATACATTTAGTCAGACAAACATTAATTACACACTTGCCTTTCTCCCCAGTCCTGTATTTTTTACTGTGCAGCCTTGCCCCCCATCTCAGCCAGCCCTGCCCACCACCACCCAGGTTTTGCAAGGAAAACATTTCAGGCAGGTCCTCTTCAAACCATAAATATGCACCGTGGCCCCATTAATTGTTGTAGGTGAGCCATACTCTACTTACTACTGTAGATAGCTAGAGGTTACCATGAGTATGACTCACCCATAGGAATAAATGGGGCCATGGTGCTCATAGGCAGTAGGAAGAGAACCCTGCAAGAATGTTTTCTTTGGATAGCTTGTGTGAGGCAGGGCAGGATAGCACAGTAAAGATCACTAGAATGGTGAGGAAGATAAGTATTTTTCCGGGTGGGCTGTACTTGTTTAGTGCCTTGAAAAAGTACCCCTCTTGAAATTTTCCACATTTTGTCTTGTTACAACCAAACACGTAAATGTATTTTGTTGGGATTTTATGTGATAGACCAACACAAATTGGTACATAATTGTGAAGTGGAGGGAAAATGATAAATGGTTTTTCAAATTTTTTACAAATAAATATCTGAAAAGCATGACGTGCATTTGTATTCAGCCCCCTTTACTCTGATACCCCTAACTAAAATCTGGTGGAACCAATTGCCTTCAGAAGTCACCTAGATAGTAAATAGAGTCCACCTGTGTGTAATTTAATCTCAGTATACCGTACTTATCGGCATATAACACAAACTTTTTTCCCCTGAAAATCAGGGGAAAATCGTGGGTGCGTGTTATAGGCCAATCCCCGCCAATTTTGTGTGATCGCCGCCGACATACACAGCCGTGTGTTAATTAAAATATGGCGCCGAGACTGCAGGGACTCAGCAGAGCCGAGATACACATACCCGAGAGTCCTCGGCTTTTCTCGACGCCGCTTACAGTCCCGCCCAGTCCCGCGACTGTAAGCGGCGCCGAGAAAAGCCGAGGACACTCGGGTATGTGTATCTCGGCTCTGCCGAGTCCCTGCAGTCTCAGCGCCATATTTGAATTTACACATGGCTGTGTATGTCGGCAGGGATCGCGGCGATCACACAAGGCTGCACTGGGGCAAGGCTGCACTGGGGCAAAGCTGCACTGACATGGCTGCACTGACAAGGCTGCACTGACATGGCTGCACTGACAAGGCTGCACTGACATGGCTGCACTGGGGCAAAGCTGCACTGACAAGGCTGCAATGGACACTGGGGCAAGGCTGCACTGACAATTCTGCACTGGGGCAAAGCTGCACTGACAAGGCTGCACTGACAATTCTGCACTGGGGCAAAGCTGCACTGACAAGGCTGCAATAGACACTGGAGCAAGGCTGCACTGACACTGACAAGGCTGCAGATGGACACCGATAACGCTGCATTGATGGGCATTTTAATGTAAGTTTTTCTTCCTTAAACTTTACTCCTAAAAGTTTTTTTCCTTAAAATTCCCTCCTAAACTTGGGGTGCGTGTTATACGCCGGAGCGTGTTATACGCCGATAAATACGGTAAATACAGCTGTTCTGTGAAGCCCTCAGAGGTTTGTTAGAGAACCTTAGTGAACAAGGGAAAATGATAAATGGTTTTCCAAATTTTTTACAAATAAATATCTGAAAAGTGTGACGTGCATTTGTATTCGGCCCCCTTTACTCTGATACCCCTAACTAAAATCTAGTGGAATCCATTGCCTTCAGAAGTCACCTAGATAGTAAATAGAGTTCACCTGTGTGTAATTTAATCTCAGTATAAATAAAACTGTTCTGTGAAGCCCTCAGAAGTTTGTTAGAGAACCTTAGTGAACAAACAGCATCATAAAGGCCAAGGAACACACAAGACAGGTCAGGGATAAAGTAGTAGAGAAGTTTAAAGCAGGGTTAGGTTATAAAAAAATATCCCAAACTTTGAACATCTCATGGAGCACTGTTCAATCCATCATCCAAAAATGGAACGAGTATGGCACAACTGCAAACCTACCAAGACATGGCTGTCCACCTACACTGACAGGCCGGGCAAGGAGAGCATTAATCAGAGAAGCAGCCAAGAGGGCCATGGTAATGCTGGAGGAGCTGCAGAGATCAACAGCTCAGGTGGGAGAATCTGTCCACAGGACAACTATTAGCTGTGCACTCCATAAATCTGGCCTTTATGGAAGAGTGACAAGAAGAAAGCCATTGTTCAAAGAAAGCCATAAGAAGTCTGTTTGCAGTTTGTGAGAAGCCATGTGGGGGACACAGCAAACATGTGGAAGACGGTGCTCTGTTCATATGAGACCATAATTGAACTTTTTGGCCTAAAAGCAAAACACTATGCGTGGCGGAAAACTAACACTGCACATCCCCCTGAACATACCATCCCCACCGTGAAACATGGTGGTGGCAGCATCATGTTGTGGGATGCTTTTCTTCAGTGAGGGACAGGGAAGTTGGTCAGAGTTGATGGGAAGATGGATGGAGCAAAATACAGGGCAATCTTAGAAGAAAACCTGTTGGAGTCTGCAAAAGACCCTAGACTAGGGCGGAGGTTCACCTTCCAGCAGGACAACAATGTTAAACATACAGCCGGAGCTACAATGGAATGGTTCATATCAAAGTATATTCATGTGTTAGAACAGCCCAGTCAAAGTCCAGACCTAAATCCAATTGAGAATCTGTGGCAAGACTTGAAAATTGCTGTTCACATCCAATCTGATTGAGCTTGAGCTATTTTGCAAAGAAGAATGGGCAAAAATGTCACTCTCTAGATGTGCAAAGCTGGTAGAGACATCCCCAAAAAGACTTTCAGCTGTAATGGGAGCGAAAGGTGGTTCTACAAAGTATTGACTCATGGGGACTGAATACAAATGCACGCCAAACTTTTCACATGTTTATTTGTAAAAAAAATTGAAAACCATTTTCCTTCCACTTTACAATTATGTGCCACTTTGTGGTATGAATACTTTTTCAAGGCACTGTAAAAGCAAAGTTGTCCTTTAAAGAGCAGGAACCTATGCCAGCCTGATATTGACCATTTAGTAGCTCAATATAAAACTACATTTTAGGTGATTACACCAACTGAACTGAAAAGTAATAATCTAATGGGAATCTTTTATATAATCGCCTGGAGTTTCTCAAGCTACTCCAGCTGTAACTGGAATGACATTTGTTAGACGGCATATGCTGCCTGTCCTTGCAGCTGAGCAGAAAATTCTTGTGAAATGGTTGGAATATAATGACCCCAATGAAGCGTTTGCTTTGACATGGTGCTGCCGCTGCCTGTAAAGTATGTATTCCATTCCTTAAATAGATTGTGGGGAGTCCCTGTGTCTAAATTGCTTATTAAAGCCTTTCAATGGAAGCAATGGATCCCCTGAAGGTCATTTCTCTTGAATCTTTTGGAATGCAGCAAGCAGAATGTCTGACATGTCACAGGACCTGTGAAATATATTTTACAGCATCTTGCTGATGTTTTAACGTAGGTTTAGACATAGCAGCTTTATATATGAAACTATATGACAAGGTTGTCAAAAACACATTTTTAGGCATTCAGACTTTTTTTTCTTTACTGATCTGAATGCAGCCCATTGCTTTAAAAAAAAAATACAAAAATCCGCATTAAAACTCATGCACACAGGCGCCAAAAATACCCTGTTTTTAGGTAATCTTGCTTTTTTTTTTTTACTGTTCTGAACGTAGCCCATTGCTTTCAAAATGCCTGTACACACAGGCATGTAAATGCAATAAACTAGTGTTGCATTTAGATCAGTACAGAAAAAAAAATACAAAAATCTGTGTTACTAGTCAGTATTTTACACGCTTACGTGCAAATATGTGCAGATACATGCATAAATCACACTTCCCCTATATCATTTAGAATTGTGGGAGCTAGAAGGATTTGCATGTAAATACATGTGCTATAAGGACCACATTTTTTGGACAGGAACTGCAATTAAGATCTAGCATTCATACACCAGTATTGTGTGCAAGGACTCTTATGCCACGTACACATGATCGGACATTCCGACAACAAGCTCACGTCGAACATTTCCCGTCGGAAATTCCAATCGTGTGTATGCGGCATTAGAAGGAACGTGTGGTAGTGTTGTTCCTATTTTCTTTCTTTATTATGACTATGTATTATAAATAATAGAGTTATAAATATTCTTTTTTTTATATCAGGTAAGCATAAAATAATGCATATGAATATTTTGTAATCTTCCATCCAACAAATAGATGGAGCTATAAGTCTCAATGCTTTGCCCTGTCTCCTTACCACCTGATGTAAAAAGCCTGTTGTTGACAAAGCCCAATAGCTCAAGCTGACATTTACGCACACAAGTTAATGAGTTAAAGCAGTGACTCTTACCCTTCCCATAGTCCTTGCTGTGATATCTCCTTGGACATCCCATACTGCTCGGAAAACCCCATGTATTCAATGTTAATTAAAAGAAGAAAAAAAAAAGCATGCAAATAAGGAAAAACGAATAAACAGTTTAAAAACTTAAAAATATTAATAATAAAAAGTTACCCCCAAACCATTATAAATTCTTTTCAATTTCTTTACACTTGTGGGTGAAAGAAATCAGGTTAATAGATATACTCTTCTATCTGAGTATAGTTTGCAATTATATGGCAGGAACCATTCTGATTGTAACTCAGTGATCCTTTCTCTTTAGCTAATGATCTCCTAATGACATGAAACACCTATAATGTTCATACAGTCCAGATGCCATATGATATTGGGCTAGGCTAAGGTTAACGTGTGCAGTTTTTTTTCAATCATATCTTTGTTTACTTGGACTGTGAGTAAATAGAGAATTTCTTTTTGCCTACTCCATAGGGAAGATCTTTCAAGGAAGTGTGACACCATCATTTTAGGGCAGATTCAGTTTGAAAGACCTGGAAGATCCAGAGAGGGGATCTCTACATTGAACCTCTAAAGTAGACCTAAACCCATGATACAATTCTCCCTCTTCACTTTGCTGCTCCCACCACAAAAAGGCCAATAATACCCCCAAAACCCTTGATAAAGTCACATGATCTGTGGCACAATGCGTTGGGAGGAGCCGAGTGACGTCACTTCCGGTTGTGGCCAAGACCGGAAGTCCTTGAGATATGTGAAAATGATGATCCTGTTTTTATACGTGAGTCGCTACTTTTTAATAAATATTTGTATTGGAATGCTACACATGGAGACTCATTTCTATTACATGTGAGCCTCAGTGGAATTTCCTGTCTGGGTCTGAGAATACCGCTGGTCTGATCTGGCAGAGGATTACAAGGAAAGAGCTTACTGCTGTGGATACCTATGAGATATTCATAGCAAATGCAACTAGACCTGTAGGGGTCTTGCTTTGAGGTGAGATGCTGGGGCACACTATTTACACAGATGGTGGAAGCACTACTTAAGAATTGGATATATTGTTTTGCACTGTGATCAGTGACACAACTTATGAACTATTTTGCACTGAAGATTTTTTGCGCTAGGCACTTTATGGACTTTGTTATTGATGATTTTTATTATTGCACTTTTTTTTATTGCACTTTATCCTATTGTAATTTATTTTATGAATTTATTTGGATATTTATATTCACAATATTATTGCATTAACACTTGAGATTATACATTTCATCAGCACTTTAGGATATTGAGAAAGCGCCACATTGATTTATGCTACAATAATACCATCAAACTTTGACCTGGTGTTCCCAGATCAAGGCAGTGCCTGAAGAGGTATTGCATGAGCCAGAGGTGCTGATTGGCTGCTGACACGTATGGGCTGGCTGGATGGGCTGACACTGACAGAATTGATCTTCCATAGATCCAATCTCCAGCTGTGGTTTAGACCTGGTTGAGCAAAAAAAAAAAAAAACCTGACCAGATTCCCCCATCCATACTTTCGATTTGGATGAGGGAATCCTACATACTGTGTCATTGTGTTCTGAGAGCGGGGAGACTCTCCTGCTGTCAGAATACATAAACCGCTGAGCTAGCAAAAATATACCAACAGAAATGGATTAGTAGATCGACTTCTGTTCCACAACAGTGGCCACACAAGGATCAAAATTCTTCTGGTCCTGCTGAACCGGCTGAATTTTAGCAGGAACATCAGGGATTTCACACAAAGGAAGCAATACAAAGAGAACGGTACACTTTCTCATATAAGTACAGGGTACAGCAGGCACATATCAGGAATATGAAGTGTTGGGGTAAAAAAACACTTTAAATATTTGGGATGTAACTGCTCCTTTAAAACTGTACACATATACTATGGATCTCCAGCTGCTGGGGAACTATAAGTAACAGTATGCCATATTAACTAGCAACTGGAAGAGGCATACTAGGACCTGTAGTTCTCCTTCCTCTGCCGTGTCATAGTTATTCATCCCTTTGAGGAGCATGAACTGTATCTCTGTTGTTAATAAATCATATATAATTACTCCAAATTTCAATTTAAAAGGCATATTAATTGAGGACTTTCGGTCCCAAGTGAATTAAGTCTCAGTACTTAAAATCTGGCAGTTGATATCCCTTCACATTTCCATCGCTTGGGCATAAGGAGGAGATTATGCAAATTCTGTGCATACATTTGTTTTTGTAATGCTGTAATCATGATTTAAATTCAATCTTTTATTATAAATTTAAAGGACTATTAAATATATAGGGGCAAATTTATAAAGAGGGCTCAGATTAAATCTCTTTTGTCGCTGCTCCCTGCATCTTCCTCTGTGCAAACACTGGAGGAAAGGTTGCTCATCGTTTGTTAAGAATTTCCAGGGTTTATTAATAATAACAATAAAATGATTTACTGTAATTACTTTTAAATGTCTTTTGAAACTTAGCAGCCATTTACATATCCTATAACCTGAAGAGTTTCCCCATATCTGCTAATCACACATAAACTATCACAATTTAGTGAAAGTGAAAGAATGTGAAAATGTGAATAAGTCTTACCTATAGTGTGCTTATATATTTTAAATCTTCATTGCCAACCTGTCTACTCTGACTACTGAGAATACCCTGCCTACCCTGATTTCTGACAGCACGTCAAACAAAACCCAGCTCAACTTACCGACCAGCTTGCAACCAACCGAATTATACTGTCTAACAGTTCACGTTAAAAAAAAGCGTTTAGTTTGCATACATTTGCAAATACATGTAGAAGCTGCAGAGCCAAATCACAGCACCACAGTATTATCTGCAGTCCTAACTCTAAATGTAGGTTAGCTAAACCCCTGTTTTTAATGCATACTGTTAAACAGGACAGGAGGGATGGGCTCCCTCCAGGCTCACCTGCCCTCTGCCTATCCATTATAATGCATGTGCTACTATGGAGGCTCTCAAAATTTAAATGTATGTATGTTAAGCTGGGAATTTTCTTTGGTTTTGTTTGACATGCATTACCTTTCCATATGCTCCTTGCTGCAAAGCCAGTTATAGGTGGAGGCAGTGGCCATTTGTTTGTTCTGCCTGCCTTGATCTCTGAGAGTACCCTGCCTGTCCAAATCCTTGAGGGTACTCTGCCCGCCCTGTCCCCTGAGGATACTCGGCTTGGCCTTACTTCCAAGAGCAGTCTGACTGCCTTTTTTCTTAAAGTACTCTGCCTGCCTTTTTTCTGAGAGTACTTTGCCTGCTCTAACTTTTAAGAGTACTCTACCTGCCCCAAATTCTGAGAATACTCTGTTTGCCTTAATTCCTGAGGGTACTCTAACTGCCCTTTCTTCTGAGTGTACACAATAACTCCTTAGAGTGCTCTGCCTGTATTGTCCAATTGTTGACCACAGTAGAATCCCAGGCTAAACCTAGACTAAAAAATGCTCCCTCTCCCCTCCTAACACCTATGCTGACTAACCTGTGTTACCTATCTATTGTCAGCCCGCTCTGGTCTGGTCACGTGATCCGACCCCCTTGTGTCAGTTAGCAGCGGCTGCAGGGGAGAGGAGTGCGCGCCAACAACAGATAGGCCATAGGAGCCTATGGGTGATGTCCCCACTCCAGGCTTTACCAGTCATTGTTGACCCCTTTCTTCTCTCCCCTGCAGTCGCCGCTGGCTGACATAGGGGATTATGTGATTGGACTGGAGCTGGCTGAAAATAGGTAAGTATATACAGTATATCTTTCTTACATGGGTTAGTCAGCATAGGTGTTAGGTGGGGAGAGGGAGCATTTGTAAGACTAGTTAGGTTTAGTCTGGAATTTTACTTTACCTTGTCCTTAGCTGCGATGTACCTGATTCTTTTATATGCTCACTCTATCATCTGTTGCTAGCCCAGCTTTATGATGCGTACACACGATCGGATTTTCAGATGGGAAATGTTGAATGTGAGCTTTTTGGCGGAAAATCCGACCGTGTGTATGCTCCATCAAACAATTGTTGTCAGACTTTCCGCCAACAAATGTTGGCTAGCAGGTTCCCAAATTTTCCAACAAAAATGTTTGTTGTCGGATTGTCCGATCGTGTGTAAACAAGTCCATCGGACAAAAGTCCAAAGTACAAACACGCATACTCAGAAGCAAAAGCGGCCGGTCTTGTAAACTAGCGTTCATAATGGAGAAATAACATTTGTGACATGGCAAATTATGAAATCTCGAAATGCAGCGCAGAATTCTCTTCTTTAATGGGATAATAATGAAGCTGCTTTGCTGGTGATACTGATGGAGTTTTTGCAAACAAATTTTCAAAGCCTTTTTTTTTCTAGTGATATCAAGAATAATATTATTATTTTTTAATTTTTTTATTTGGGCAAGTTACCACAACACCATTATCCCGTAGTTTTTAAGATCAAAAATACAACTATGTTGGTGTCCCTTGTTAATTTTACATTGTATTTTATAAAATGTAACTGCCTACTCCCAAACTGTCATTTGAAGTAAAACACATAGCCAAGTATTATTCTACACAATTTTTTTTTGTGCATTAAAAAAAAAAGTGCATTCTATGCATCCAACAATATAGAAAATATACCAAATCAAATCATTCTTATTCAACCCAAAAAATAATGTCAAAGCAATAACTCCAAGGCCAATAATAAATAACACGTTATCTCCTCCGATTCCGCAACATGTCTGGTTGACAAATGGCCGTTCAGAAACGAACTGAAAAGCTCTAAATGAAAAGAGCTAAAAGAAAAGCGCAAATCAACACTCACCAAACTTCTACAAACACAAAATTAGCAGAAGGAGCCCAAAGGGTGGCGCAAAAGAGCTGAAAAACCACGGAGTACATCTAGTACGTCACTACGTTCGTAATTGTTGGCCAACATTTGCGTGACCGTGTATATGCAAGTCAAGTTTGAGCCAACACCCTTCAGGCAAAAGTCCACGGTTTTGTTGGCCAACAATCCGATCGAGTGTACGGGGCATTACTGTTCAGATTAGTCATCTGTACATAAAAACTTAGGTGCACACAGAGCATTCCTGAAAAAATTGGCTGCTAAAGGTAAAGAAAGTTGAAGCAGTGGTGATCAAACTTGAACAGTGTGTGACCCTTATAGGGTTCAAATATGTTAAAAAGGTACATGTGGGGTCCTCTAGGCGTTTGTAACGTTTAGTAAATGACAGGTTCACTTTAAAGCTGAGAAAACAAAAATCCACACTTTGCAATGAGACTGCTAACACTTTGTAAGGTCCAGTAATCAGGCATACAGTAGGGTTTCTCAGTATGTTCTCCTGCATAGTTAAAGTATAACTGAAGGCAAAACTTGTTTAGTTTGAATAGAGTGGAAAAAAATTAGAACATCTGTCAGGTTCTTTATTGCTAACTGTTCCCCCTTAAGGAAATTTCCACTCTCTATTTTTCTAGTTTACCATTATGACCAAGAGTGAACATGTAAAAAAATCCCACATTTTGGGCTGTGACCAGAAGAGAGGCAGAGGGGAAATCTTCTAATGGGGACACTAGAGCTGGTGAAAGTGGCGGCAACAAGGGATTCCTTCACTTTGGAGAGATTTCCTCTCACTTCCTGTTTGACTATGGAACCAGACATGAAGGGAAATCTCCACAATGGAACATTACTAGACGTGCGATTGGTTTAGTTCCAAATTGAAATTTGGACAAACGTTTTGTTATTTGGATGTATCCAAATTACAGATCACAATAGTAACAAATGTAAATGAATCCTCCAAAATAACAAAACAAAATTTGTCCGAAATAACAAAATTTGAATTGAAATTGAAATGAAATGTAAACTAATTGCAATTCTCAGATGTGAAACATTTGGCAGCCACATTTGAATCGAAAAAAATTTCAATTCGAATGCCGATTCAAATTTTCCGAATTCGGTAAAATTGAATTCAATTCGGAAAATTCTAATTAAATTTGAAAATGAATACATGAAACGAAAATACAGGAATTCTGAAAACAAATTTACCGAACTTTACTAGACAAGATGAGTTAGTTAATGAATCGAAATTAAACACATTTTTTGTTCTGTCTAGACACTACTACTACTTTAGCAGCTATATCTACTTTAAGCCTACAGTTATGTCACAGATAATGGCAGGAATGGTTACTATGTGGACTAAAAATGAAATAATGACTCCCCGCAGTCTTCCAGCTCCAGTTTGCAAGATTTTATTGAATCCAGGACATAGCAAAAAGTAAAGGCACATATTGTTCTTTCTTCCTATAGTTACTAGTTTCATAAAAGGACTGAAATGTCATAGCTACAAAGAGATTGGTCAACCAGGATCTATTTCTGTACAGACAGCTGTGTCGGGAGATATATAGAGGGGTGGTCACCTGACTCTCTGTACAGTCCATGGACATTTCTATCATGTTTACTCATCATTGGACCAGGCTAGCAACAATGCAGGGACAAGCAAAGGACATAAATCACTTGCTCTTACCCATGGCCACTAAACCATTAGGACATACATTGTTCTCATCATATTGCATATTGCATCATATTGCATACATTGTTCTCATCACATTGCATATATTTCAAAAGGTTTCTGAAATTGTCAAATGCTAATCCCTCGAAAGCATAGTCTTCTATGAAAGAACCTTTCAAAATTGTAAGCACAAGACTGAGGCAGACATGTGCGGGGATGATTTCTTTGATGGATAACCCCAGGAGATAGCGTCCATCTATATCTAAAATGTCAGTTCTACATGGGTTGATATTCCTTATGACAGGGCAGGTTAGCAGGAAATATTTAATCATACTGACCAGTCAGTTCATTTAAACTTAACTCCAGGTAAACAGTAGGGATGAGCCAGTTCGAGTTTGACTCGAACATCAGGTCTAACCGAACATATGGGGCGTTTGCGGGAAATTCGAGCACCGCGGAATGCCCCATAATGCACTGGGAGCGTGCAGTGCATTGACGTCTGATGATTGGCCAAAGCATGCACCTGACCTGCATGCCTTGGCCAATCACAGCACGCTCTGCTGCGAGAGCCATAATTGGCCAAAGGCAGGGTGCCTTTGGCCAAACATGGCTCAGGGGGACTAAGAGCCCTTGCACACTGGGGCGGTTTGCAGGCGCTATTGCGCTAATAATAGCGCCTGGAAACCGCCCCGAAAGTGCCGCTGCTGTCATCCCAGTGTGCAAGCCCAGGGGGCTTGCACACTGGAGCGATGCGCTGGCAGGACGGTAAAAAAAGTCCTGCCAGCAGCATCTTCGGAGCGGTGAAGGAGCGGTGTGTATACCGCTCCTTTACCGCTCCTGCCCATTGAAATCAATGGGACGGCGCGGCTATACCGCCGGCAATGCGCCTCTGCAGAGGCGCTTTGCGGTGGTATTTAACCCTTTCTCGGCCGCTAGCGGGGGGTAAAACCGCCCCGCTAGCGGCCGCATACCGACGGTAAAACGCCGCTAATAATAGCGGCGTTTTACCGCCGACGCTGCCCCCGCCCCAGTGTGCAAGGGCTCTTAGTCAACGCCCCTCACTATATAAGACTGCTTACATAGCAGCCGTGTATAGTGTGTGGACGAAGATAGATTGAGCTAGATTAAGCAGGAAGGTTAGTTACTGGCGTGCATGCAGTGTATTTTATATATATATATATATATATATATATATATATATATATATATATATAGACACAGTATCTCACAAAAGTGAGTACACCCCTCACATTTTTGTAAATATTTTATCATATATTTTCATGTGACTTGCTACAATTTAAAGTAGTGAGTGTACATCTTGTATAACAGTGTAAATTTGTTGTCCCCTCAAAATAACTCAACACACAGCCATTAATGTCTAAACTGCTGGCAAAAAAAGTGAGTAAACCCCTATGTGAAAATGTCCAAATTTGGCACAATTAGCCATTTTCCCTCCCCGGTGTCACGTGACTCGTTAGTGTTACAAGGTCTCAGGTGAGAATGGGGAGCAGGTGTGTTAAATTTGGTGTATTCGCTCTCACTCTCTCATACTGGTCACTGGAAGTTCAACATGGCACCTCATGGCAAAGAACTCTCTGAGGATCTCTCTGAAACTCTCTGAAAAAAAAATGTTGCTCTACATAAAGATGGCCTAGGCTATAAGAAGATTACCAAGACCCTGAAACGGAGATGCAGCAGGGTGGCCAAGACCATACAGAGGTTTAACAGGACAGGTTCCACTCAGAACAGGCCTCACCATGGTCGACCGAAGAAGCTGAGTGCACGTGCTCAGTGTCATATCCAGAGGTTGCTTTTGGGAAATAGACGTACTGTATAAGTGCTGCCAGCATTGCTGCAGAGGTTGGAGGGGTGGGGGTCAGCCTGTCAGTGCTCAGACCATACGCAGCACACTGCATCAAATTGGTCTGCATGGCTGTCGTCCCAGAAGGAAGCCTCTTCTAAAGATGATGCACAAGAAAGCCTGCAAACAGTTTGCTGAAGACAAGCAGATTAAGGACATGGATTGCTGGAACTTTAACAAGGGGGCCCCCAGATCCCACCCCCCCCCCATGTGAATGAGTTTGGGGTACATTGTACCCCTACCCATTCACTAAAAAAGTGTCAAAAAGTAAAAACCACAAAAGACAATTCCTTTATTAAAAAAGAAAAAAAAAAGTGTCCCGTGATGTCCATCCATCTTCAATCACGGCGCTGACAGACCCGAAAAATAGAAAAAAAAAAAGCTCCGCCTCGATGGGAGGCGTCCTGCTGACTGTTGTCTTTTTTCGCAGTGACAGCTGTTATATAGGCAAGGGCGTGTCCACCCAGTGAGGTAACCAAGTGACCCCACCCCTTCTAACGTCATGCACCGTCAGAGGGGGGCGGGGTCACCCGGCTATGTCAGCGGGTGGCCCTGCCCCTGCCTCTATTACAGCTGTCACAGCGAAAAGACAGCAGTCGGCGGGACGCCTCCCATCGAGGCGGAACTTTTTTTTTTTTGCAATATTTTTTGGGTCCGTCTGCGCCGTGATTGAAGGAGGATGGACATGGCGGGACATTGTGCTTTTTACTTTTTTACACTTTTTTTTGGTGAATGGGTAGGAGTACAATGATTCCCGATATGTAAAATAAAACCAAAGAATTTCCAAGCTCAACTTACCAACCAGCCTGCGACCAACCGAATTAACCTGCCTAACAGTATGCGTTAAAAACAGGGGTTTAGTTGCACACATTTGCAAATACATGCATAAGCTGCATGCCACGGCAAGGCACCCTGTATCCTGCAGACTCTAACTCTAACTTTGAAGAGTCTCCACAGTGGAAGCACATGTATTCTAATGGATAGATGAAGGGCAGATGACTGGAGGGAGCCCAGTCATCTGCCCAGCCTTTGTTGTTTTTAAAACTTTTTTTTTGCATTGATACAAGTCCCCTGGGGCAGTAGCCGGGTCCCCATATACTTTTTATGACAATAACTTGCATATAAGCCTTCAAAATGAGCACTTTTGATTTTTTATGTTCGTGTCCCATAGACTTTAACAGTGTTCGCATGTTTGCAACACATTTTTTGCCTGTTCGCATGTTCTGGTACGAACAGAACCGGGGGGTGTTTGGCTCATCCCTAGTAAACAGATAAATTCAAATTTTAAATACATAGATGGGATCTAATATATATATATATGGACAAGGGGAGAGGATGAGCAGGTACACATCAGGATCTCCCCTCATCCATTCACAGTACGCCTTGCAATCTGTGAAAAGAATACAAGTCTTTTTGTGAACAGATGGGGGAGAGGAAAGGAAGAGTTAATGACACAATATCCACACTATACTCCAACCAGAAAAAGAACACTGCCTGTAGTGTCTGGGCTGTAAGATTTTACAGTAACCAACAGCCAGCAGGCAACAGGGTAATCAGCATTGGAGGTAAAGTATTTCACTTGTGCCTAAGGCTAGTTTAGATCTGTGTCTAAACAGCTGCTCCTTTGAAAAGCGATCCACATTCTCAGAGCTGTTTGTCAGGCGGTGAGGAAGCAGTCTTTTTTAACCTCATAATTGCCTTACCAATGTGCTGCAATTGTACGCATCGCACTTGGTTGTGGGGCGTTTGCAGCGTTTCCTCATTTGCTTAAATGGGTTACATTTTGCGACATGTTGGATAATTTATGCAGCCGGCACGAAGCAAAACATTGCGATCGCGGCATGTGAACAACTCTGTCTGCTGCCATTGGGGCAAAAAAAAACTACAAGTCTGAACGAGCCCTAATTTTTATAATAAATTATTTTTGAGAAAAAGTTTCTCTCTAATCCTTTAAAGTGGAACTACACTTCATTTGAGCATCGCAAACCAAAAATGCTATTTAAAGTGTTGTTCCAGTAGTTGCTGACTTTTAATAAAGACACTTACCTGTCCAGGGAGCCCGCGATATTGTCCCCCCGAGGGCGATCTGTCCATTGGCTTGGGTGCAGCCGCTGCCATTGTAACTAAGGGAAACCGGCAGTAGAGACTGCAGGCTTTACCGTCGCTTTCCTACTGCGCATGCGCGAGTCGCGTGGCACTTTCTGAATGGCCTGTCGTCCTTTGGGACACACACACAGGTCCCAGAAGGCTGCAGGGTGAAGGAGGAAATTATGCAATGAGCCGCGGCCGAGGTAGGATGGAAGTACACTTTGTATTGTATTAGTGTAAGTAAAAAGAAAAAAAAAAATCATTATCCAAAAATGCGTGGTGGTCATTCCTTTAAGAACAAGTTGTAAAATAGGGTTGAACTTCACTTTAATTTACTTTTATTATTTAAAGCAAACTCCCCCATCCATCCATGTCTCCATGCTTTATTTTGTTGATGAGAAATCACAAAATGCCCCCCCTAGCATTTCTGGAAGTGGCCATCTTGAGTAAGGGCAGATGATTCATGTAGCATTTACTTCCTGCAATCCACCTGCCCTTAGCTCAGTCATGCAAGCAGGAGAGGGTGTGCTTAGCTGACAAAGCCCCTCCTCCCCTCCTGAAGACTCCTGGGATGTATGACATCATTTGCCTAGGCATGGAAACCAGGAAGTAACTGAAGAAATGTAAAAAAAAAAATTTAAAACAAGCAAATATGATAGATTTTCCTATCCATTTACCAATGCTAGCAGCATAAGGATTACAAATAGTCAATGTTTATTAAGAGAGCAAAGTTCCACTTTAAATGGGTCTTAGGAGTGTAGGGGGCGGGACGTACTTGCTGATCATGTGACCACCGTGATTAGCTGTCACAGTGGTTACATGAGAGACCGGGAGTTGTCGGTAACAGCTCAGTCACCGCGCTGAGAGCGTGTAGCACTCCCAGCACAGAAACCTCAGCCACCATGAGTGCATATGTGTGGTATGGTTGGCAGGAGGTTAACCATCTCAATACCGGGCACTTGCACCCCCTTCCTGCCCAGATCATTTTTCAGCTTTCAGTGCTGTCGCACTTTGAATGACAATTGCACAGTCATGCTACACTGTAACAATGTGAAATTGTTATAATTTTCTTCACACAAATAGAGCTTTCTTTTGGTGATATTTTATCACTCCTGGGTTTGTTATTTTTTCCTAAAAAAAAAAAAAAATCAAACATTTTGAAAAAAAAAAGTTTTTCTTAGTTTCTGTCAGTAAATTTTGTAAATAAGTAATTTTTCTCCTTCACTGATGGACGCTGATGAGGCGGCACTGATGAGGTGGCACTTATGGGCACTGATTAGGTGGCACTGATGAAGAGGCAAGGATATGCCACACTTATGGGCACTGAAAGGTGGCACTGATATGTCGCACTGATAGGCGGCACTGATGGGTGGCATTGGTGGGCACTGGGCACAGATAGGCGGCACTGAGGGGCACAGATAGGCAGCACTGGTGGGCAAAGATAAGAAGCACTGGTGGGCACAGATAGGCGGCATGGATAGGCGGCACTGATGGGCGGCACTGATAGGCACTGATGGGCATTGATGGGTGGCATTGATCGGCAGCAGTGATGAGCAATGATGGGCATTGATGGGCAGCACTGATAGCCAGCACTGACTGGCATCACTATTGGCCACTGATTGCTGGCACTTGTGGGCACTGATTGCTGGCACTGGTGGGCAATCATTGCTGGCACTGGTGGGCACCTAATTGTAATCAGGGCACTGATGACCAGTGCCCTGATTACATACTTAGCTGTCCCCTGTAAGGAGATGCCGCTGATCGGCTCTCCTCACCTCACACTCTGTCATTGTGAGGCGAGGAGCGCCGATTACCGGCATCTCCATGTTTACATGTGACCAGCTGTGATTGGACACAGCCGATCACATGGTTAAATCACATGGCTCTTTACACAGATCGGGGTCCGGGGGCCTACGAGAGCGGTCGTTCTGGGAGGCTGCCATATGACGTCCACCCAGAACGAAAGCTGCACCGCCCAGCTGTCATTTGACGGTGGGCGGGTGGCAAGTGGTTAAACAGAAGCCATGCAGCAACAGAAAAAAAGTTTGCTATTAATGGGACAGCAGCTAAAAGTGATCGCTGATTTAAATCAACCGGAAAATGAATGAAACACTGGGATGTCCGTTTTGGATGGACTCACCCTTTAGGCCCCACCCCAAAAATCCTAAACTCCACCTCACGTTTACTATATTTGGACAAATCAAGTATAGCCCCTTTCAGTACCCTGAACTTGGGGACTTTGGGAAGAACACCTAAGCCACTAGGGTGTGTTGACTGTAGTAACCTATCATATTCATTATTTCCTAACACATCTAGAAACACAACGTCCTGATTGGTTGCTGCAGGTTTGACCAAGAATGGTTTTTCCTTGAGCTTTTCTAGATGGGGCTCTATGTATCTTAATGCTGCAGATGGTAGCCTGTTATAAAGCCCCATTTGCTGTGTAATTAGGATTCTTTGCATTATTTCAGAGTCTCGTTGGTGAGAGAAAACTGATGTGATTAATACGATCAGCAACATGCTTTGTGGTATGTGATTCATGGCACACGAGTCCTGGAGCAAAAATAGCATTGTGTTCAACAGGGAGCTGTCACCAAGGAGCAACTGCTTAATATGCAGCGTCAACTGAGGAGAGCGGCAGGATTTATCACTTCGGGATATATGTAATGTGGATTAAGGTGAATTTTACTGGAATTCCTTATCATGCCCAATCTTGTATTCATATTTTACATTATTGAAGTAAGCCGTCTTTTAAAGGGTAAACTGCACTTCTGTTATAGACACTGATATCATGCGGCTTGCAAAACGACTTCTGTATAGAAGTCAATGCAAGCCGCTCCGAAGTCACCCCAAAGTAGTACAGGAACCCTTTTCTAAGTCCGAGTGACTTAAGTCGCTCATATTAGAACGGTTCCATTGCAATGCATGGAGCATGACTTGTCAGTCGCCTGACAGGTGGCCCTGTGTGAACCGCCACTTATATAGTTACTACAATAACCTTTTTTTTTTTCATTGTTACAAATACTGCTGTAACATATCTTTGTGTTGTTACATTTGTTTTGGTTGCATTAGCTACTAGTATCTTTATCTTTCCCATTTCTAGTCACTTTTGTCTCTTATCTCTTTTGTTTTTAATAAAACTGAACTACAGCCTAGGTTCACACTTATGCGGTGCAGGAAACGCTGCGATTCATGCACGTTTCCAGCATTGCATTCCAATCGCACTGCCCTTGCGGGTGTCAATACAAAGTTACCAAACACCACAAAAGCAGGTCGCAAGCGCAGTGCGTTTGCCTGCACCGGATCTCATTGTACAAAACAGCCGTGCGATCCGGTTGTGGTGCAGCTCCAAAAAAGGTGCATGCACATCTTTGGATGTGCGGTGTGATTTGAGTGTATTTAGAATAAATGGGCTCAAATTGCACTGCAGTGAATTGCATATGAATTGCAGGAATGCAATGCGGTTCCTGTGCGATTCACATGTGGTTCATATTGTGAGCCGAGGCTTAGCCTTGCATAGTTTTAGGGCTCTTTCAGAGCGGCACAATACAGCTGGATAGGGCTTTGCAGCAACTGCATTTTTAAATTTGGGTGCAGACTTTGACAAGCACCACTATTTGTCAATCCTGCCCATTGAGTCCAAAGGGGCCGCCCCACAACTGTCTGGCGTGCACCAACTGCAGCTTGGTAGTGCGGCATTACAGGGTTAAATCCAGCCTTTGAGGAGGCAATATGATGCCTCCTCACCGCCTGTCAAATAACTTCTGAATCCAAATGTGGATTGCTCTTCAGAGGGCACACTAATGTGAAAGAGCCCTTGTGGGCAACTCTCCTGTAGTTCTGTTTCTCACTGGCAGTAATTCCTACCACCCTCTGAAAGCCTGAAAATCATGGTGGATCACTTTTCTGAGGGTGGTATATTAGTGGCTAGCGGGACTTCGGGAGGCGCTTACTGCCGCTTCATGATACCTTTTTTTTTTAACGTCTTTTTTCATTGCCGGATGGTAATTTTTCGCAACTGCCAGCCAAGTGTCACATTGATCTCAATGGGCACGTTTGACAGGTCAGTCTTGGAATGCTCATTTCTCAAAACCCACATCCTCCCATCAAAACATTTTTTTTTTTTTTTTTTTATATATATAATCTTTATTTTATTTATGTTAACATTGATACAGACAAAGCAAAAAAGAGACCAAAACACCATTACAAATCCTCATAATATTTAACTGTTCATTAAGAAAAAAGAAGGAACAGCAAAACAGAAAGAAGAAAGGAAAAAAAAAAAGGAAAAAAAGCATTTTAATGTTTGCTTAAAGCGGAGCTCCAGCCTGGGAAAAAAAAATTAAAGTCAGCAGCTACAAATACTGCAGCTGCTGACTTTTACTATATGGACACTTACCTGTCCAGTGAGCCCATGATGTTGGCATCCCAGCCACCGCCATTCCTGGTAAGGGAACCTGGCAGTGAAGCCTTTCAGCTTCACGCCCAATTCCCTACTGCGCATGCGCGAAGCGCGCTGTGCTTTCTAATTGGTCCAGCAGCGGAGGAAGGAGGAGGGGCCGAGCAGGTCCCCGTTCCCACCCCCTTCAAAGGTGCCAAATGTGACACCGGAGGGGGGGGGGGACAATTAAGCGGAAGTTCCACTTTTGCGTGGAACTCCGCTTTAACTCCTCCCAAGAGCCAGTCCACTGCATGCATTAGGAGTGAGGGCTCTTCAGAGGAGTACTGAAGCAGAGTACTGTGATGTTTTAAGGAAGCTACATACAGCACCCTACCAGCCCCTCCCACCAGCCATGATCTGCCATGCACTGCACAGAGAATCAGTGATGTAATCACCAGGTATAAAATAAGGTATATAACAAAAACACAGTGGCAGTAATGCACCTCAACATGTAGGTGGGGTGTAGTGTTATGCAGAGGCAATAATTCACATAGGTGCAATAGAAGACTTGTATTGCAGTAATGCAGAAACAGCTCACATAAAACCCAGTGGGACAGCTACCCAGCCGGATGGGCTCACAGTTTCCAAGCAAGTGGAAAAAGGAGACAGGGGAGGGATCTCCAGCACACAGCCTGTGATTGATAGCCTCAGTCCTCTTTCTGTGTGCTGTGTGAACACCCGGTGCATCAAAAAAGAAAGGGTCCTGCATCATTTTGGTGCAGATGCAGTGTGATTTGAGCTATACAAAATGAATTGCTCAAATCACACCGCACAGATATCACATGTGATTTGCACTAGACATGTGCAGAATGGAAAAATTTGTTTTGTTTCGTTTTGGATAGATTTGTTATGTTACTAAATTAGTTTGGTTGATTTATTTCGGAATTTGTTTCGTTTAATTTCGTTTTGTTTATAAATTTTCTAACAAATTAAAAATTTTCGGAACTATTCAAATTCGGATCGGTCGAAAAATAATCGACTGATTTGAATTCTGTGTGAAGAATAGCTGGTTTTAAGGAGCGGGCCGGTAAGCCAGCCACCACGTCTTTAAAGCGGAGTGCCACCCATGTAAATGTCAGCAGCTACAAAAAGTTTAGCTGCTGACTTTTAATAGTCAGACACTCACCTGTCCCACGGTCCAGGGATGCGGGCACATGAAGCCCCGCTCCTCTCCCCCTCCTCTCCACGGCACTGGCATTCTAACTGTGAAACCACAGCTAGGCGTCGTGATTGATGATGGATCTACACCAGGGGTCTCAAACTGGCGGCCCTCCAGCTGTTGCAAAACGACAAGTCCCATGAGGCATTGCAAGGCTGACAGTTACAAGCATGACTCCCACAGGCAGAGGCATGATGGGACTTTCAGTTCTTCAACAGCTGGAGGGCCACCAATTTGAGACCCCTGAATTACAGCGTGGGACATTTTTTTTTTAAATAAAGGACTTGTCAAAACATGGGGGTCCCCATCTTAAAGGGGGCTTTCTTATTCCGTTTGCACCCTGCCTGCAAACCACCATAACCACCGGCCAGGGTTGTGGAGTTGTGGCAGAGCCCCCCACCCCCTTTCCTGGCCTGCCGGGCTGAATGCTCGGATAAGGGTCTAGTATGGATTTTGAGTGGGACCCCACGCTATTTTGTTTTCTGAATGTCATTGGATGTTAAGGATGCGGCGGCCAGCTTCCTCTGGCCCACTTATTAACAACCAGCTATTCTTCACACAGAATTCGAATAGGTCGATCTTTTTTTTTTTTTTTATCCGAATTTGAATTGTTCCGAAAATTTGGAACTTATTTGAAAACGAATATATGAAATGAAATTAAATGAATTTCAACTAAATTCGTTATATAAAAGGATTGAGAATATTACCCAAAGAAAAGGTGGACTTTGTGGACAAATCACGAGGCAAAATTGTTAAGAAGGGTTCTTTTATTAACAATCAATTAAAATTACATAAAACACTTAAACAACACCTTATTGTTAGACAAGGTCAACAGATACCCAATAACAACAAGTGAGGAGGTTAGGATCCTAAATAAATGAAGAATACAGTGTGTGTATTTGATTGGTGTAACAAATTATGATCCAACCACTCCTCCCCACATTGCTTGTTAACGCTTCGTACTTTTGTTGCTTCCTCAGGAGTTACTGGGTAGGTACTGATAAACCTTAAATCAAATTACGGGGACACCACACATCACAGACTATGACTCACAATACATCTAGGCCGGGAAACCAGCTTCAGATATCACAATCAATATACTGTATGTGTATAAATGACTGAAGGAGGAAGCATGTATAACCTCCGATGGGGACCACAATCACTGATAATCTCCAGTGCCAGTAAGTAGTATCCAACAATGACAGTACTTGGAGAGGCAAAGCAAGAGGAGGGGAAAAGCACCCAAATTACACTGCCAAAATCAAGTATAGATATCAGGATTATATAGCATAGTATCTCTCTCTTACTGATAGTACTCCTGTCCTGTATTCACAAAATAGTTGTTAAATCTCATCCATATATTTTATTTATTTATTTAAGGTACTTATATAGCTGTCACGGAACGTCCCACACGCCGCTTGAGTGCTTCCGTCATATACCACTTCCTCCCAGTCTGTATACAGATATCCCAACCTCTCTGAGCACAAAACAAGGCGACACTTGCTTGTTGCTACCAAGAACTCACTTTATTTAGAATCAAAATTACAAGACTTTATATGCCGTTGGAACCTCCTCTAACAATACAACTGTAACTTAATTAACATGAGCTAATTATCTAATCCTTTATATAGCCTAAGTGACTGAGACATGACCTTTCGCCCAGACTTGTGGTCACCGAGCTTCACACAGTTATATCAACACAATAGCAGTCGTCCCGTCTCCTACATTGTATAGAGGACAATGTCATTAGCTCATTCAATTAACATAAACACAGGTTGATGACACCAGCATCTCCTCACAGGATGTGTCCCAACAGAATGAATCCATTGAAAATCCAGGGCCCATAATCAAAAGGCAACAGGCTTGCATACAGTCCTCTCCAACAGCCTCTGTTCTGGCTAGGTCTGTCACATTTCTCCCCTTTCGGCAGGAGACTAACACAGGAGGAGACCCCATACGGGTTGACTCCGAAGTTAGTCCATAGTTCCAGTCCTCTACTGCCTGTACCCACACAGTACCCCAAACAAATTATTCCAAACAGAGTATTACTCACCCAGCCATCCTCTGCCTCTCTCAGAGAACATATCCGCCGCTGGGGAGAGGCCCGGACTGGCCCTTCTCCCTGGAATCCTTTCTGCCGCTGGAGAGAAGAGAGGGGGACTGGGCTCACTCCATCCTGCTGTTGGGGATCTGGGCCGACTGCCCAGCATCCCTGGGGTATACAGGTGGGGACTGAAGCCCCATCAACCGACACCAGTAGCGTTGTCAATTTACACAACGCTTTACATATACATTGTGCATTCACATCAGTCCCTACCCTCAAGGTAGGCATGTGCATTTCGTTTCGTTCCGAATCGAAATTCGGACGAATTTTTCA